>NW_025763384.1:1976255-2635006 GCF_020726525.1 Truncatella angustata | reverse complement strand
GGCGGCTAAGGCGCCGGAGCCGAGGGGTGCTAGAGGTGTGTGCCGCGTGCCAATGCCCGCCATTTCAGTGGCAGCATTGAAGGTTTTCTACTCTGCTACCGGTGAGAGCAGCGCGTTGAGAGCATGGTGATCTGAGCTAGGCTTAGGAAAGAAATCAGGCAGGTTGGGTGGTGGAAATGGGAATGAAAGTTTCGAAAAATGTGGATGGTGTTCTTGAAGTAACGAAGCAAATGCAGGGTCCATGATGGATCTTCATTAAGCCTCTCCTTCAACGGTTAGGCGGGGCGGCCGATCTGTACGTCATGTCACCACCAAAAACCCAGCAGGTTCGTAAATAATCCCGGACGAGTGTGCGGCGGCATGTTCTAGAGCGGAAATTTTGAGACACGAGAGAGGTACCAAACGCATCAGCTTGCGGGAGAACGGAAAAGAAAATCCCATCAGCCCAGGAAAATTCACTGTCATGTCATTAGTCTCGAAGCAAAATGCTACTTATCCATACAAGTCATGTAAGTCTCAAGTCTAACCGCCTATTGGTTTTAGCCGATTCCGGACACCTATAACGCCGCGCATGCACCGTTCTCACTTTGAGCGAACCGATCTATCAGAAGGTATACTGATTTCCGTGCCCCTTTGCCTGCCCATCCTATCGGGCCACAGCCGCGCTCAAAACCTGTGTTCTGAAGAAAGCACCCTTGGTTCTCTCAATCACCTGCTGGTAAACACTGCTGGGTGGATGGTTCATGACGACGGTGCCCTCCTTGTAGTCAATCTTGGCGTCCACTCTGGTGTCACGGATCAAGTTGACAATCCACTTCTCTCCCTCGTCCTGGCCAAGGCCCAAGCGTGCGCTCAAATCCTTGATGTCGATACGTGCGTGGATTTTGCAGTAGCTCTCGGAGATGAGGTGACGAGCGGCATCGACGAATTGCTCGGTTGTGGAGATGAGGAAGAAGTCTTCCTTGAGGATCTCCTCGGCAAGCGAGAGCTGACGCTGGGCCTCCTCGAAATCGAAGTCGATGTACAGGGCACGGACGAAGTCGGTGACAGGGTCCGTGTACTCGTAAGCCTCTTGCTTGACGATGCGCACAATGTCCTTGAGCTGCTTCTGGTACTGGCCCGAGTTCCTAGTGCGGCCACGGCCGGTGATGACGGTGGCGGTCAGGTATCTCAGAACCCAAGGGCAGCTGGTCTGAATGGTGTTGATGAAGGGAGGGCTGAAGAAGAGGTCCAGGAGGGTGTCGCGGCTGGCGTCGTCGTTGAAAAGGGGGAAGAGCGCCCAGTGAATGAGCCACGTCCTGTTGTTGAGCTGGGCGAGAGGGTTGTTGAAGAGCTTGCCATCGATGGACTCCTTGACCTTGTTGATCTCCTCGACGGCGTCCTTCCAGTTGGTGGTGAGGATTTCGGATGCAAGCTTTCCCCACGTGGCTGCGGCCACCTTGTCGTTGTCTGTGGAGAGAACACGGAACTGGTAGAGCAGCTCAGAGGCAGCGGCGTAGTTGCCACAGCTGTACTGGAAGTTGCCGAAATCGTAGAGAGCATTCACGCTGTCGACTGTGACCTATTGCGATGCGTGTGTTAGCATGTGGGGCGCTGTAAATGGACATGTTGTGAAATGACATACACCGTGATCCTTCTTCAAGAAGTCCAAGTTGGCAACCTTGTCGCTGCGCAGGTTGTTGACGACGTCCTCCTCGCCCAAGAGTTCGGTGATCTTGCTCGTCTCGTCCTCGAACTGCTCGAGGCGCGCGAGGACCTTCTGGCGCTTCTCCTCGAACTCGGCGGGGGGCTGTTCGGAACCATCAAGCTCCATCTTCAAGCTGCCGATGAAATCGATCATGTTGGTGGTCTTGAGCAGCTCATACTTGGCTCGGGTGAACTCGAGGGCCTTGGCATCATCGTCTTCGGGGACCTGGTTGTTGGCGAACTCGAGGAGAGGGAAGATGAGGTGTCGGTCGAGGTGAGCGACCAACTTGGGCATCAAATCGTATTCAGCCATGATGACGGTATTGCTGGGCGGGGTTGAGGTGATGCTGGACGTCGAGAAGGTTGGTGATACTTTTTGTCCAGTCGCAGGCAAACCCAAACCAAAATCAATTCGTTTCGATGGCGGGGCAGTCACCGAATTTGCACACAAATCCCACCAGAGTCAGTGAAGGGGGCGGGTTGTGGACTAGGCAAACGAAATGCCCGCGGTTTTGCCGTAGGCGTAGGGGATGGATAGAGCCAACTGCTGGCTGGCAGAGCTAACGTTAGACCAGCTAACCTTCAGACCTAGTTACAGTAGCTAGGTTAGGGACCATGTACAGTACGGATTCGTACACGCGCATGTAGCAGCCTACGGTTAGGCCACTAGTAGCAGCAAGGCCGCCAACCGCAGTCAGGCGAGGGATCGGGACCCGGAGAATTAGTGGCCCGGATCCCTTCAATTCCAGATGCAATCCGTGGTATCCAAAAGTCTCGAGCTTGCATCGCCAAACGGCAGCATCACAGCATCACAGCACTGCAGCACTGCAGCACTCCAGCATTTGTTCTTGATCTCCTGGGAACGAGCAGGCCATATTCACAATGTTTTCGAGGACTCTGAGGCCGCTGAGGACGGCCGCCGCGCCACGAACGCTATCTCCATTCCGCTCCAACGTCCCCATACTGGCCCGAAGCTTAGTCACAGAGTCTGCGCCGCCAGTCGCAACATCACAACCCATCGCACAAGCACAACCGACGAGTCCAGCCCAGAAACTGCCATACTATGTTGGGCGCAACCGCATGAACAATATTTCCGTGTACGAGAGGAGGGACCGCGGCGGTAGCTTGAAGAAGACATTGGTCAAGAAAGGAGAGGGAAACCTACAGGCTCTGAAGTTCGACATTGCAGAGGCTCTAGGGCTCACAGAGAAGGATGTCAAGGTGAACAACACAACGAACCACATTGAAATCAAGGTACGTTCATGCATAAGACTGCACAATGAAATCTCACCGTATATTCTGGCCAGTGCTGACAGCCTCGTAGGGTCATAGGCGAGAGGATGTTGTACAGTTCTTGAGGAACATGGGTTTCTGAGATGGCCCAGATGCCAGAGGAAACATTTCGAGATTCACCAACATGTAATTCGACAATTGTATACTATGTAACCTTGAACGGAGAGGTCACAGAGCGCCCAGACGGTGCCGATACCCTCAGATCAGTCGAGTCACTCGCGATCCAGAAAGTGCACCTTGATTCGAGGATGCGCCTTGTACCAAAAACCACAAAGAAAAAGAAAAACCACAAGAAACACAAGCTTCGAGAGCGCTTGGACATTCCATGACCCAATCTTGTCGCATGTGCAATCATCACCATCACCATGCATGCAACCCTGTGACATGGAGTCACATTGCAAAATCAGTTGCTCCTCCCCCTAGACCGGATGATTTCACCTGGGGGCTCTTCCGCTTACTCCCTAGCTTACCTGCACATAAAAGCGTTCCCAATTTTTTGGGAAAACAAATATGCAACCGTCATTATGGAAGCTAGACCACACTGCTTCGTCACTTGGCGTCCTGGAATCTGACCTCAGCACAGTCACCCATCCCTACTCTCATCGATGCCATCGCGCCATTATAGCTAGCAGGATGCGCTTAAATATGTTCCTTGGCCCCCGACTTAACTGGACTGTGCCATTGCGATTCGTTGTAGAACGGGGATGGGATATATGGATCTGCTATGGTAAGATGCCAATCCGCCGTGTCGGGAATGCTTTGGCGCCGGTACATTTGCCCTGGCCAGTTGTACTCTAGATCCAGTACGCATATTGAGCAGTGTGGTTGTAACAAACAGTCTCCATATCGATATTTCGTCAGCTCTAGCCCCCAGAATGACAGGAATGAGGCACACGGCGCAGCAGATAACGTGCAACAGCCCAAGATTTTGTTTGCACTTAATCACGGAAGGGGGCCGTTTTACCAGGACGGCCCGCTATTTTTGGACTTTCTAGACAACAAACCGGAATGTTGTGTTGGCACAACGTTCTTGTCAATGCAAGTTTCGCATGGGCTGATGCCACTCATATATTACATGCATTATTATGGCGCGACTGTAATTCGCCCGTTGCAATACCATGCGAAAATCCCTTGCTTCTTTGGAACACCACCCAACAACATTGGTGTTACCCGAGAACGATAAGGAAGGCACCGCTCACGGGTGCTTACGGCCACTGCTTGACTTTTTTTCTCATTTTTATTTATTTTTTCCATGGCATACACTCAAGAAACTCTCATTTATTCTTTGCTGGAAATCCTCTCCTTTCATTTTTCTTAAACTTATCTTCTACAAAAAGAATTCCAGCAGTTCCTTCGAAGATCATCCCCATTTAGCAACAGCACAGAACCCGTGACCCGTGACCCGTGACCTGTGACCTACAGCCTGGTAGTGACTCAGCCTTATACGAAATCCGGGCAATTATATGATAATCAAGGACCATGTCTTTCGAAAGCCCAAGATCAATTCCTGAGCGGCCAAATGCGTCAACGAAAAGCTCGAAAGCATCAACCATGCAGAATGGGAACAAGGTAGAGACCATTTCCAAAGGTTATGACGATGTTTCCGAGGCGGCTCCCAGTCATGCGCAGCATCCACGCGATGGTATATCCCCCCGAACATGGACCATAATGCTTTGCGGCAATCTTCTCATGTCCATGATTGGCGGTACGTATCCAAGCCAGCCTCTGGGATCACAAAATTTGACTGGTTTCATTGTTCAGGTTACGATACAAGCAACGTCGCAAATATACAGGTGCCTGTTTATCAAGCCTTTGGCCACATCGATCTCCTCCCGTGGGTCAGTTTGGCGTATTGCCTCAGCGCAGTTGCTATAGTACCATTTGTCCGCAAACTCACTTCGTTTTGTGATCTGAAGTGGATGGCTCTAGTTTCGTGTGTGTTAACATGCGCTGCATCAGCACTTGCTGGCGCTGCACCAAACATAGTATGTGTCATATTTGGGCGAGTCTTCATGGGCCTCGGTTCTGCGACGATATATCAAATGTGTGTAGAGATCAGTCCCGTTCCAAGTTATCTGCGGCTGATATTTATGGCAGAATCCTGTCATACAACGTTGTCTTCGCCCGGCCTCAAGAGCTTCCACTATTGCAAGCCCTAGTAGGCGCATCCTTTGCGGTTGGGCTTATATCAGGTCCTATTGTCGGGGGGGCTTTTGCAGAGAATGAACACACAACGTGGAGATGGGTAAGGCCAGCTGTCCATCCCACGTAACCATAGCCTGCTGACTAGACTAGGCCTTCTATATCGTCATCCCAGTCTTGGCGTTGACCTCGCTACTATTATTCTTTTACCCTTCTCATAAATTTCCAACAAAGAAAACCACGCTGCAGAATCTCAAAGAGATAGACTGGGTCGGGTGCGTCCTTTGGGCAGGAGTGTTCGTGCTCTTCGGTCTTGCGTCGATTTTTTCTGGCACAAAATGGGCGTGGGACTCTGGAGCTGTCATCGCAGTATGGACTGTGTTTGGCTTGGCCGTGTGGGCCTTCATCATCCAGCAGTATATGAGTTTCTTCACCACACCTGAACAGCGAGCATTTCCGGTCCATCTACTCACTGTCAGCGCTGTGGCTATACCCAGCCTGTGTGCATTGCTGTCGGCTGTCGCGTACGGCGCCACTCTGTATTACACTCCTATATACTTCGCCTTCACTCGAGGCCATGGAGCCTTGGGTGCCGCGGTGCGTCTTCTACCCTTTATAGGCGTGTTCATATTCATGATCTTCCTATCTGGAGGACTGCTCCCAGTGCTCAGATACTATAAGGCGTTCTTCCTGGTAGGAGCCGTCTTCGTGCTCATTGGAGGCGGCCTACAGCAGACCGTCACATCACAGACGTCGGAAAGCAGAGTCATGGGCTTTGAGGCCGTCATTGCTGCTGGGTTGGGGCTCATGTGGCAGATCTCCCTGCCCATTGCGTCCGCAGTCTTGCCACCGCAATATCGCATCGACGCAGCGGCTCTGGTCAACATGTGTCAGATGTGTGGAATATCGATCTCACTTGCGATTTCTGGTGCCATCTATGAGAACATCGGCTTTGGTAGGATCGAAGACATTGTGGCCGGCATGGGTTTCTCAGCTCATGATATTCGCGAGTTGTTGTCTGGGGCCGACTCTCCTATTCTATCGAGACTGGATCCGGAGGTTACACTACAAGTGATTGACGCAGCGACGAAGGCGATCGTCAGTTGTTTTAACTTGACCATAGGGGCCGGGGCTATTTGTTTCATCGCAGCTTGTTGCATGAAGTTCGAGGCTTTAGACTTCAAAAAGAGATCCGCCAGGAAGGTGGACACTGAAGAATATGACAAGGCATAGGGATGCAATGGTTATGGTTGTTATCACATGCAGGCGATGTCGTGGGTAGATTGGTATCGGTGTTGGGCAAGCGATTATCACGATGCTCTGACGTGTCGACTTTGCTAGTTGACATAATTCTGGCAACCGTAATCCGTACTCCCTAGTCGATGGAAAATATTAATCAAATATTCCTTCCCGCAGTTGCTTTATTTCACATCATGGGCCAATCATTGAGGCACTATTAGGCACTGAGCAATCACTGACGCGTCACCATACCAAGACCTACCCTGGCAAGCTCAAAAGTAACCAAGGCCTGGACTAGAGTCGAGGTTCCACAAAAGAAGCTTCGAAAGGTTAAAGTTTTCAGCGCTTTGGACAGCATGCGAATTTCATAATAAACGTGTTGCTCGAAATTTGAACAAAAGAATATACATATAAAAAATTACAGAATTAAGAAGTAAACTTTCCGAACTTTGATAAGTATATAAGTAATGTTTGCCCTACCCATATCTGTTCAAAACGTGGCCTTGATCGTGGCGAACGGGAAAGTCAGGACTGTTCAGCTTTACCCAACCAGACTTTTAGCTCGGAACTATATCAAGTACCGACACTTGTGCTTGTCAAAGTTGGCAATCATGCAGATCGCCCCTGGACCGTCCTCGACAGGGGCTTATTAGATCCATCCAATCCCAGGAAACATGTTTGAACGGTCACTACAGTATGATGGCGGAGCTGTAGGGTTGCATTACGCGGCTCCATGCCTTGTGCTCCCACCGCCCTGAGGAAATAGATTATAGCTAGACTAGACAAACCATGCAGCATATGATAGTTTGCCCCTCGGGAAATTCCGTGACAGCCAACCGTTATTGCCGTTTCCCCATTGCTTGCATATTGGCCAATATTGTCAACTGACAAAGTATCTGAGATCAAGTTAAAGTGCTGGCGCTCAGCAGTTTTTAAGCCAAAACAGACAAGCTCCACTGGAATATTTTGGCATGCAGACACTTCCAAGTTGTCCACCGGGTTTTGCGCGCGTAGCAGGCTCCGAACACCAGCCATGTTGTTTTTGCATGAGTTAAGGAGTCCACGTGGATCTGAATGTGGAAACTTATAGCCCGCCGCACTTGGCACAATATCAAGAGCCACTGGTTGCGAAGTGACTGAGCCACGCCGTCAAGATAGAAAGGCTGAACATGAGACGGAGGGAGCCGTTTTCGAGGCTAGGCTGTCTGCCGGGGGGTACGCAAGATGAAGACTCCTGTCTTCCCACAATGTCCTCTGCAATGTCGCTTGTGGGATAGTTGTTTAGACAGTCATGGTAAGCGCAAGTGAAGTATACGCGTCGCCTGAGACATCATCAAGGAAATTACACTGGCAACCGTTTAAGAAATCTAGTATAATAACACAGGTCGTTGCTCCATAGCTCATGTTGTATTTCAGCACATCGACATTCCCTTGTTGGATAGCCTGATTTCTTGCTTAAGCCTCAGCTCGTATTCGCTTCTTTTGTAAACCTCTATCCCATTACAAGTATGCAGCTGAACAAGCTAGCCTTTGCCCTCCTCGCCGGGGTGACTCTTGCTCACCCCGGTGAGGAGCACCACCATGATCGTGCGGTTGAGCTTAGCAAGCGCGAGTTCAAGCAAGCCGCCCGCCGCGGTCTCAGTGCCTGTTCTGAGAAGCTGAACAAGCGTGATGGAATGCTTGATCGGGCCGTCATGCGCCGCGCTGCCACTGTTGTCAAGTACCGCAAGCAGTTGGCCGCTCGGGACACTGACACTGTTCTCAAACACTACTCACCTTTCGTCATCGGGTTATACGACTGATACGCCTGACGCTACCATCTTCGCTACCAACAACACTTGTGTCTTGAACCCCGAGGGTGAGACTGGCCCATACTGGGTCAAGGGCGAATACATTCGCAACAACCTTCGTGAAGATCAACCTGGTGTTCCTATCGTCATTGAGGCCCAGTTCGTAGATGTTGAGACTTGCCAGCCCATTCAGGGCCTATACTGGTACGTCGTCCTTCTGCCCATCACATGCGGGGGATTTACTGATTTCTGTGAATCAGGGATGTCTGGAACTGCAACTCGACCGGTGTTTACTCCGGCCTCATCGCTACCGGCAATGGTAACACCGACGACCTGACCAACTATAACGCCACTTTCCTCCGAGGCGTCGCGAAGTCCAACTGCGACGGTGTTGTCCAATTCGAGAGTGTGTTCCCTGGTCACTACTCCGGTCGGACTACCCACCACCACATGGTCGCCCACCTCAACGCCACCGTCCTGCCCAACAACACTCTCACTGGCGGCACCGTCGCTCACGTTGGGCAGGTCTTCTGGGACCAAGATCTCATCTATGACGTCGAGGCTACTTACCCTTACAACACAAACGACATTGCCATTACTACCAATGCAGACGACCGCGTCTTTTCTACCGAGTCGTCGGACAACAGCGATCCCGTCTTTGAGTATGTGTATCTTGGCGACGATTTGAGCGACGGCCTGTTCGGTTGGGTCACCATTGCTGTCAACACGTCGGCTACCTACGACCCCAACTACTCGTTTGTCTGGACCGAGAGTGGCGGCATCGCCCAAAGCGGCGGCACCGTGTCTGTCGATGGTGGCTCGGGCGATGGGGGAGCACCCAGCGGAGGAAATGGAACATCGCCCTCGGGATCACTCTCGGGTGCCGTACCTAGCGGTACAGCTGCCCCTTCTGCATAGGGAAACCCCGTTCGGTCAATTTCTACGACTGCTGGCTAGAGGTCTCGGCTTTGTGCGGTTGACTTGTGTCGCACAGCTCTGTTTACAAACATACGAAACACGTAAATCATTTTGCCTTAGATCGATGTGAGTTGGTAACAAAGGTATCTACTCTGTTGAAGTTCAGATACCAGCTCTGATGCGCTGCACGAACAATGTTCACTTAAGTTTACAATACCGAGATCTTGGGAACGGC
Organism: Truncatella angustata; assembly: GCF_020726525.1. Taxonomy (NCBI): domain Eukaryota; kingdom Fungi; phylum Ascomycota; class Sordariomycetes; order Amphisphaeriales; family Sporocadaceae; genus Truncatella; species Truncatella angustata. Next base: position 2,625,703 of record NW_025763384.1, on the reverse strand, counting down.
ATTTGTAGAAACAAAATAGCCATCGATGAGGCTATGACGAAAGTGCGGGACTATGTGGTTGGTTATAAGATACGGGGCAGAATATTCGTCCCACCCAATTCAGAAGATGAAACTGTAGGAAGTTGTAGACCATCAGAGCCACGGAAAAGACCACAGGTTTTTTTTTCTTCGTACATCCGATAGATATTTGTAAGGATGGGAATAGGGTCGTGTGAATGAACAGTTTCTATTGAATCTAATTTCCATTCTATATTAACTCGCATCGAAATCACACAGCTTTGTGTTTCGTCACAAACCCGCTAAATAAGTCGTACAGGCGAGTCGCCTCATCATCGGCGACCTCCCCATGCGTCTTCTTGGAGTTGATCGGATGATATGGGAATGGTCTATACTGCGTCAGATTAGGGGGTTTAAGGTCTAAAATTTGCGAGTATGAAAATCGATATCCGTCCAATGGAAGAAACTTACCCATATTCAGGGACGAACGTGATGGGCCGCAGGTCTTCGTTCATCAAGCGCCATTCGAGTATCCGTAACCACCATCCTTCGAAGAATTTCCTCTCATCCTTGAAAACAGGATTCGTGGGTTCGGGGCATTGGGAAGCCTGGGTAGTGCCCATCCGGGCATGGATATGTTCGACCTGTAGAAAGTCAGCATAATCCACAAAGGGGCATGACGAAAGCCTTACATGAGGAAGGACCCTCTCGAGAATTTCGTTGTCTTCTGGGCCATCGAGGAGTCGTTCTGAGACAACCACCCAATGCGATATATCGGTGGTGATGCGTAAGCTGTGGTAAGTTGCGTCGTCAGCACACCCAACCAAGACGGCATGGTTATGATTCGATCAGAAAGGCGTACTTTGGTACACGTTGCAGAATATAGTCTGCTACCTGGGGGTTGAACATCGATCTGTTCCTGTGCGTCTCGTGGCATACCCGGCCAGAGAATCCCAGCTCTTCGTCTACGGCGAAAGTCTTCTGGTAAAACTCCACAGACTGGTCTGGAGTAAGGATGTCCCTACGTTTCTCAGTCAATTCATTCATCCCTCGAACTTTCACCTCTCATAGTATTCATTTCCGAACTTACGAACCGGACTGTGCATTAACCTTAATAGGTCTCAGGATCTTTGCTAGCTGGAGGTATTTGCGGTAGTACTGCAAATGATCGTCTGGTGTAAGGCCACTAGGCCGTGGTCCAACATAACTCGGCCATGCAGTATGGATTCTTGATCAAAATTCAGTGAGCCAACATCCGTTTGCAATATTGGTTGAATGGAGGTCCTGGTTTGTTTCAAGCCAGTCCAGAGAGCTTACAAAACTGTAATAACGAAATCGTGCTCATCCGCAAGAGCCCGGAGGGCGGGAAGTATCATATGATCCACACCTGTAACGTCAACCTCAATACCATCTGTTTGCTGTCAGCTGACTCATCCTCCGAGCATCCATTCTGCATTGAGTCATCTCAGTCGCTATTGAGGTTCACACATACCGTAGCCAACTTGCTTCAACACAGGAAACAGCTTCTTCCACTCCTTGAGGTCTTCTCCCGGTGCAACACCCCAGAGTGTACGTATACGCTGGATTTCCATGTTTTCCCAAAGAGCCTTCACAGTGCTCGTATAGAATTGGTTTCAGTTGGGATGTAAGACACTAGTCTAACATGAAATTCTATCACAACAGGTAGCCAAAGTTTCCAAAGCAAGAGTCGCAGCTTTATGTCAACATTGATTGAGAAAACCAAATCCTTTTTCAGAAGCTAATCAAGAGTTTCAATCGACTACAACATGTTATGCATGGATTGAAGCATTTCGTTGAAGCGCATAGTCTATCACGCCAGCAAGTCCGCTTCGCGGAATACTTTCTCAAACTGACCAGAGAGGAAAGCGCCTCCACCAGCTGCTTAGCTGCCGATCCTGAAAGCCGTCTATCCACTATACTGAGCCCGCCGGATAGTTACTCGATTCGTCATAGCCTTCGATGCACTTGCCGGACTTTGTCGTAAGTGCAGCATGTCCACAGGACAAGTAGTTTTGGATAAGTCTAAGCCAGAGGGTACGTCTATTTTCAACTAGACGACGTATGTTCTTTGTGTATGTTCATATCCTTGCTGTGATTTGTCGGTTACCTATGCTGGCAAACCACGATTTGGAGTAATATTCACGAATATAATAATGAGACGTTATTGATTAGAGAGCATTATATGAGCTATTCCAGAGAAAGGAACCGATGACTAAATTTGTAGTATTGTGAATACTAGTTCATAAAGTCCCCTCTTGAACACCTTGATGTACACTTTTACTTCGACTATAGCAACGACAACGCCATATTTCGTGCTCCACCCAAGCTCATAACTTTCTTCATAGCTGCACCCAAACGGTCAAACTCCCGTTCCTCAGAAACCACCATTCGGGTGAATGAGCACCTTGGTGTAACCATCAATCCTCTTCGCGAACTTCTCGTATGCCACCTCGGCGTCTTCGATGTTAATCTCATGCGAAACAACAAAGCTGGGTTTCGCCTTTCCAGCGATGATCAAGTCTCGCAGATACCTGTTGTAGGCCTTGACATTGCATTGGCCTGTACCGATAGTGAGGCCCTGCGGGATGATTAGCATAAGACATCCCGGCAGTATCAACATGTAGTTACCTTTTCAAACAGCTTTCCAAAGCTCAGGCTAATCATACCGTTCTTTGAGGCCGCATCAGGGGCGCCGGGGTCGCTAGGGAAATAGTCAGCTAACTTGGATTGCTGATGTAGACTTGAAGCAGGATGCTTACCTAGGGACGTAAAGGCCGGGTATGCCGATGCCGCCACACGCGCGGGTGACCCGTATCATATTCTCGAGGACGACGTTTGGTTGCTCAGTGTTACCTCCAGCACTAACGGCTTGGTAGCCGACAGCGTCAATTGATCGGTCGACCATTTCTCCGTCGTTAAGCTTGATGATCTGGTCGACAGCATCGCCTTTGGTGAAGTCGACGGGTATACAGTCGATCTTCTTGGCTGCCTCCAACCTCTCAGGCACCCGATCAACCACGTACACACGGCTGGCACCTCGGAGCACTGCAGAATAAGCGGCCATAATGCCTACCGGGCCAGCGCCAAACACGGCGACAGTCTCTCCTGATCTGAAGCCAGAAATTTCAATTCCATGCCAGCCTGTGGGGAAGATATCTGAGCATGGGTGTTAATATTGGGTTTGCCTCGAGCTCTTTGAAAGCTAACCCACCTGCAAGAAGAATGAAATCGGCCTCGTGTTCCTTTCCCGCCGGTAGCTTCAAAGCATTGAAATCTGCGTAAGGAACTCTGAGATATTGTGCTTGGCCTATCAAAGATAATGAGTGAGGTGAGCATTGAAAAACTAACTACGGCGCCACTTACCACCGCGGAATGGGCCCATAGCAACGTAGCCTAATGTTGACCAGTACTCAGTATATCCACTTTTCTCTCGCTGAAGGGTTCAATATACTTACCATATGCGCCTCCGGCGAAACCGGGGTTCACACCAGTACAGAAAGCCGTTTTGCCTTCTTCACAATTCCGGCATCGTCCGTCAGCGACGTTGAAAGGCATAACAACGCGATCGCCCTTCTTCAATAAAGTAACCCCCTCGCCTAATTCTTCGATAATGCCCATATTCTCATGGCCTGTACGGATTAGCGCCGTTCCAGAAGATGGTGTCTAAACAATGCAGGGGCAGGTCCATACCGAATGTTATGCCGGGCTCTGCAGCAGTTCTGCCTTCGTACATGCTTGTGGCGTGGTCAGTAATCGTGATTTTCCCCCAGCGTCTTCCATGGGAACTTACTGTAAATCGGAGCCACAAATGGCTGCCTTTGGGAACAATGTTATTGAGAAACACCGTGCGGCCCAAAAGATTGCGGAGAATAGACTTACGGTGGTAACTTTTACGATGATATCATCTGGATGTTCGAGTTTTGGCTTCTCAACTTCGGATACTTTTACCTTGCTCGGGCCGGCATAGTTGACTGCTTTCATTGTCGAAGTCATCGTGGTATAATATTGGCAGCGCTGAAGTCAAGTAAGTTGGTTGGCGTGGAGAAATTGGCGAACGTGATCATGCAATGATATTATAAATTGATCCAAAAGGCCTTTATAAGGTTCGGGATTCCAAATGACCCGCGGGCCAGGTAGATCTGGGATGCCAGAGAATGCTCGTAGGTACTTCGGCATCCTCAATTTGCGGGTATATGGAATACTTGCGTTGCATAACGTAGCCTACAGTACAGTATATGATGCGGGGAGTCCCGCAATGATCATAGCACGCGAAAGTGGGGGACCCGGTGAAGACAGACGTCTTATTGATTATTTACACAGACTTCCCCATGAGGATTCATTCGTCCCTGTCGCTGTCCGACTTCCTAATCTGCGAATTTCTGAAGTCATGTCGACTGGCTCCTTACCGGTGCATGTTTCGAAGACGCTTGACTTGTGATCACCAGCTCATGCTTCGGGCTTGGTTCGTCATCGTACAGCGCGGGGTGAGGGGAAACCAGTTCAAGATTCTCCAAGATGGGGGAAGTGGCTGGAGCCAAGCGAAAGTGGTGCAAAAGCTAATCGGTAGATAGGAAGCGGCAAGAAAATGACGAGAATAATCCGATCGAACCTCTCTGCGCAAAACGGCACTGTTGCCGGAGGAGTGCATAAGCCAAGATGCGCAAGCGCTTCAGTGTATCAGCACCGCCCACTAAGCTTAGGGGCAGTTTCCCAGGCCCTGAATACTTGCTGCATTGGATGCGGGGACTGTCAATGGGGTAACACTCGGCGAGTCTTTCCACCATCAGCAATGTCCAACAACAACTAGACACGATGCTCAAAGCATTTTGGGATGTCGGGGGAGTTCAAAAATTCTGTCAGGTGGACATTAGATATGCATTTTTACAGAATTCACTATCGCGAGCTGCAACTGTCTGATGTCCGTGTTTCAATGAAATTCGAATTTAGAAGACTGAAGGCTGGGTTGGTACTAAGCACTGACATACAAAATTAATCGCTATTTTGCAAGAACTGTCAAATCAACAATGAAATTTAATATATGGAAGTTTTACATTCTCGGTCAGTTGGTGACCTCGAATGATTCGGAATACTCTGCACCATCATAAAAAGAGGCACTTACGTGGCTCGAATGGCCATTGTGTTAAGAAAAATTTACAATTCTATGTTTATCCGCAACGAAGCAAAACGTTGGATTATCCCCATACGTCTTCTTGCCACTTGTTTCCTCTCTTCATTGACTCACTCCAATCAGAAGTCTTGGACTCTTCCCAGCCATTCTCCTTTGCTATCGAGCTCTGAATAACACGACCTACTTCTCTAGCCATTGACGCACGACCACAGATGTAAAGGCTTGCATCATTGTCCAACAAATCACAAACAACTGCGGCCTTTTTGTTGACCTGATCCTGGACATAGGTCTTTGGCTGACCATCCATCCTTGAGAAAGCCGTGATGATCTCTAACGCCCCTTCAAGTGCTACGACAGACTCTTCAAACTCTTGTTTGTACACAAAATCTTCATCAGGACGACGACAGCCAAAGAACAGAATCATACGCCCGACCTCTTTGCCCACGGCTTTTAGGCGCTTGCGCTCTTGAATGAAAGCGCGGAACGGCGCGATACCAGTACCAGCTGCAATCATAATTAATGGAGTCGAGGCCAGGGCAGGTAGCTTGAACTTTGATCTACGCACTGAGGCAAAGATTTTGTGGCCAGAAAGAGCCCCTGCAGGCCCAGAAAGTGCGTAGGTCGGCCCTTGTGTCACATGAGGCGGCGTTCCGTTAACGGAATTTGCCAACGCGAGGAGATAGTTTGTAGTGAGACCCCGGATCTGAGTCACTGAGGCTTGAGGAAGGGGTGTGTTCTCAACCCCGACGGTGATGGCCAAGCGACGTGCAGAAACGATGGATGAAGAAGATATGGAGTAGTATCTGGGTCTCAAGAGGGCAACGGTCTCTACTATATATGAAAGAGGCAGGTCTTTCCATACTTGATCAGGCGCAGCGTGCGCTAAGAGACGGCCAATTGTGACATGGTTCTTGCCTAAATGCCGCGAGTATGACTCCTTGTCTCGAGCTAGGGACAAGAGCAGCTCTTTGGACCCTGAAGATGGTGCGAATCTGGCCAAGTCTCTAATCACATCTCGAGATACAGGCGCACAGATCTCCAGAAATTGTCGGAAGAGAGCCTCCACAGTTGTGGGACTGGGTAACTTCGGTGTCGAGCCCTCCTCGGTTGTCGATATCCGAATAGGAATCAGCCGGCGCTCTTGCAAGCCCAATGCTCGTAAGAGAATATCTACTTCCTCATCTGGTGTCGTTGGGTACACAAGTAGGTGATCACCTGTCTTGTATCTGATTTCGGCAGCATCATTGAGGTCAAGTTCCATATGAAGGCAGTTTCGGCTTGTGGATGTGTATAGCTCATGCGCACTGATGATCGGTACTGCTCTGATGAGTGAAGTTTTGGACGCAGCCCTCCGGTTTCCAGTGTGGTGCTCCTGAGGTACACCGTGGCTCAGTTCGCTCGAATGAATTGATGTGTCCTCAGAAATGACCATTGTAGGTTCATAAGGAGAATCACGTTCCTCATAGTGAAGCTGCTCTCTGAATGTAGTGAATAGCTCATCTTTCCATGAAAGGAAATCTTCTTCTGTACCGCCAGTTGAATCGTCGGCTCTGCCAATTGGCAAAATTCTTTGAGCGTCCGCCTCGTCCAAAGATTCTACTATCACATCAAGGACACGGTTATAATATTTGTAATTGCTGTTTCCGAGTCCAAAGGCGCCATATCGAAGGTTCGGTAACTTCACTTTTGCCATGTCTCTGTGGATCCACTCCCATAGCCCAGCTGTATTGTCACTGGGATCACCCTCTCCAAATGTTGATACAACAAACAGGGCCAATTTGGAGTCCGGTATCTGACTGATAGTTTCCGGGTCGAAGTCTGACAGGTCTGCCACCAAGGCTTCGGTACCAAATCGGAGGTGACATTCTCGACCCAATCTGTGTGCAAATGTCTCAGCAGTACCAGACTGAGAACCCCAAAATATGACCAAACTTTTATTCTACAGGCAGCGTTAACGACATGCTGCAAGTGCCAAATTGTAGTGACTCACCAGTTCCTCCAACTTTTCTGCGATGTTCCTTGTTTCGCGAGCTCTGATATTTCGGAACCCATCTTTAAATTGCGGCCGCTCATACCAAATATGTGCGTAAGGATCGGGCTTGTCCCATGCGATGCCCCTGAGAAGGTATGCGGCAGAGCCAATTCCTACTGCTGCAAGAGCTGCCACATCAAATGCTGAATTAGGCGTTGCCAACTCTGCAAGTTGGAGTAGGGTCTGAGCATCAAGGTTGGCAGTCATCGTCGCTATGCTATATATATATATTTTTTATAACAATGACCAAAATATTTCTACGCCGAGGCGAGTCCATTTACGGTGGCTGAGAATGCATCTTTATCAAAAATCTACCAAGTCACACTGTTGACTTTGTTATGTGGGCTGGAACTACTCTTTTCGGGCTTTCCTTTCCTAATTCCCCAGAAATGCTAATTACAATCATTGCCACCGGGAAAATCTGGGGGAAGTGGGGCTGAGATAGGCTCAATTATTTCCACAATTAGTAGTTGCCCTTCCTGCCCACTTGGGAAGCTTTTTACAATAGTTGCATCCGGCCAATCGTTAGCGGCCAACAGGACTTAATAAACCTTAGCTTGTATTTGAGTATAGGCCGCCTCAGGCCGCCTAACCGGCTACCCCGGCTTCCCCGCATCCTCTCCCATGATCACTTCTCTACACCGATCTCATACGGTGTTTCATGTATTTGTGCCTTGAGGGATTGGCCCACTGGAGAGTATACACAGAAAAACTTTCCGTTCCTGGAAGTCGATATTCATGCCCAAACGCAGAGCGGCTGCATGCTAGACGCGGGGCGGCGATCCTGAGATAGCAAGTGAATGAACAACATGATTTGCTAATATTGTTGCATGGCTATGTCTATAACTTATCGTTTCTGTCTTCCCGAGTTTCAGTGATACATCCATTGACGAACACTCACAACTTCTTGCCCCTCAGACCAGTTGGATATCAAGGGCATACACATTCTTCAAGATGTATTCCATAGTGGTTGCTTCAGCGACCACGCTGTTTCTTATAACTTACTTCATTATTTTCCCATTGGTCAGTTTTATCCGCGACCCCAAACAACTACGAAGGTTTCCTTCTTTTCACCCACTCGCTGGCTTCACAAACCTGATCTTCATGCGAGAGGCCGAGCGCGGATTCCGGTCCAAAACGCTCTACAACCGGCACAAGGATAACCCTGTCCTACGTATTGGTCCGAACGCTCTATCGTGTACGTGATTAAACAACCTGGATCATCTTCATCAAGCCAGAGCCTCCATAAGTCTTCCTTATCGTGATAGAGAAATAACTAACTGTGATGTTTTTGTGACGCAGATGGAAATCTCCGCGCCATCAAGGACATTTACGGACATGGTACAAAGTGCATCAAGGGAGAATTCTATGAGACATTGGCAGGAACACACTACCATCTAGCCGACGTCGTCGACAAAGCAGAACACGCTCGCAAGCGAAAGGTGCTATCCGCCGCATACGCTCTCCAGAATCTCGAGAACTGGGAATACAAGGTCGCAGACAAGGCCGAGAGATTCGTCCGCGGAGCTGATCGGGCGTGTACCTTGCCACTAAAGAAAGGTCTTCTCCGACCCGACAGAGCAGACCTCACCTTTGATTATCGAGCATGGACAAATTACTTTTCTCTCGACGCCATTGCAGACATCGGACTGAGCGAGCGCCTTGGCTTTCTTGACCAGGGCAGCGACCTCTGTAAGGCCGAGAACATGGACGGCTCTCTCTTCAACGTCAACTACCGGGCGTGCCTTCACGCTACTGCTCGTAACCAGTCTGTTATTGCCTGGTCCCACAACTGGTATGGCTTCAATCAGTGGCTCACATCTCTCCTATCGCCTGATTTCCGTAACCGGTGGAACCTGAACAAAGGCTGGGACGGTATCGTGTTGCACCGCGCCACACAACGGCTCAAGCGATATGAAAACGGTGAGAAGCTGCAAGACTTCTTCCAGTGTCTAATGGAAGATAAGCAAGGAAACCCGCACGGTCTCGAGTGGGGAGAGATTGTCGCCGAAGTCTCTATTATGATGAACGCCGGGAGCGACACCACAGCAATCGCCATGAACAATGTCATGTATTGGTTGTTGAAGAACCCCGAATGCATGAGGAAGCTGCGTGACGAGGTCGACTATGTCCTCGATGGTGACGAGGTCGTGGCGCCTTACGATAAAGTCAAGCATCTTCCTTATTTGCGAGCTTGTCTTGACGAATCACTCCGTATCACCCCATCGACAACGTTCGGTCTACCCCGAAGAACTCCGCCCGAGGGTGCTATGATCCTTGATGAGTTTATCCCTGGCGGCACGAACGTGTCGATCTCGGCGTACGTCGCGCACAGAGATCCGGAGGTATTTCCCAATCCCGAGCGTTTCGAGCCAGAAAGGTGGCTGGGAGAGAAAGGAAAAGACCTACAACCCTACTTCATTAGTTTCAGCGCTGGTGCGCGGGGCTGCATTGGAAGAAATATCAGCTACCTCGAGCAGACAGTATTATTGGCTACTGTAGTACATCGATACGAGTTGGCGCTGCCGTACCCTGGTTGGGAACCCGAAAGACGGGAAGCCTTAAATCTTATGCCCGGGCCGATGCCACTGAAGATGTGGCGGCGGAATTCTTGATTAAATCTCGCAGTAGGACATGTTCATTTTATGTCATTTCTTTTAGCGTTGGTAGGTTAGTTGCATGGCACATTTCAATCAGAACTTTCTCAGTGAGCATTTATCTAGTTTGCGTTTATGTAACCGATTTGCACCTTTTCGTGAGAACAAGTCTATTCATCAGTGTTCATGATGGTGTTCCTATGGGGATCTCAATATAAACAAAGGATCTACTAATGATTTGAGTATTTCTAGTATTCTGACCCTTGGAAAAAATTGTACCACATTTGAGAGTAGACTCGCGTAACATATTTAAAATCTATCTAGTTACATTGATCCTGTATTCAGCATGCCTGCTATCGACATATCAGGAGATTTCGACCACCCCCAGGCATTTTTCAGATCAGTCTGACTTTCATATGGTTAGCTACATCTTCCCCAGATCGTATTTCTAAGAGCGAGACTTACGCGGCGCCGGTTGGCCAGGCCGCCTGTGTTTCGATTTTGACCAGCAAGTTGTATAATACTTCCTGTTCAAGACGATCGGTAAATCGATCACCTGCCATGACGATGGAGATTGCGGCATTACTATAGGTGGAGTCAGCCACACATAATGATACATGGTTTATAGATAGAACTCACACGTATCCTGGGGTAGTTTGTGGGTTCGACTAGGTCGTTTCGTCAGCATTTTCTTCTTGTTGAAACTCCCGCACAAGTACTTGCCTCGGCACTACCACAGATAATACGGACAAGCTTCTTGATTCTTTGGTTCACGGCTTCAAGGGCTTCCCTTCGAGCAGGACCTAACCTAGGAGTTTCCGGATTGTGCGCTTCTAAGACCAGCCGTGCAAGATAGTAATGTTGCATCCCAGTCAGCACTTCATCAGAGATGTATGTGATATCTGGAAAAAACTTAGAACCATCCGCTTCTTCAGGTACCATTGATTGAAAGCACCACGGCTTGTTTTCGTTCCATTGCTCGAGATAGCTGTTAAGCTCAGTCCATAGCGAAGGGCGCTGTTCTTGTACGCCAAAGCAGTATTGGATACAATATGCACAATGAAGAATGACCTTGTTAGCATAACTGCAATCATCCGCAACAGCCTCCAGGACTGGCGCAATATTTTTGTTGAGCAGACTTGGGTGTACTGGTCGTGAATGTATGAAAGCCATGAAGATGTCTTGACGTAGAGCCACCCAAAACAAAGCTAGTCTCAAACCACTAAATCCACCACTATCTTCCTGTGCTGCGAGAAAGACTCTTGTCCCAATCAGATGGGACTGCGAGCTCGCTGTGGAGAATGGGATATCGGTCTCCTCCAACCACCGAAGAATTACAGTTGCTGCTAGTAGCCCCTCGTCTTTTACAGCTGTGGCCCGTGATAACGAAGGGATCAGTGCCCTTAGACATTCATGGTAATACCTATCAACAGTGAACCCATCGACGTCTCCGATCCTGCTTAGTCGCTTGGCAGCGGCGGCGAGGATGGCATTTAGAAGAGGCGGACATGATGCTGCGCGTTTAGGGACAACGCGAGCGAAGTGACGCAAGCTATCACATAAATCGAACAGAGGCGCAACTTCTCTCACAAAGTACCGAAACAGATAGGCTTCGTGACTATCCTTTAATGGCCATCTAGACTGTTGGCCATGAGGCGCTGATGACGACTGATGTTCCTCGTTGGTCCAGAAGGGAAGATATCCAATCTGGGCAATGGGGGATTCCACAAAAGCCGGATCATAGGAAGGTGAGTCTAGCAGTTTACTTGCGTCAAGCAATTGCTCTAGGCCAAGGCTATCGAAGGCGCCCATCGATGGATCAGTAGCTGCATTCAGAGGTTGGAGCACCTGCTCATTCACTGATGCCTGCGCAAGTAGCTTTGTTACGTCACCGGTATTGGATAATGCTGTTGTCCCAGTTGATGATACCGAGCATGTGGTCCGCTTTCTTCTAGGTAGTTCGAAGTTCGAAGGCCGTTTTGAACGACCCGATGTAGCGTCTTCCACGGTGTATGAATACCTTGAAGCTGTATGACTCAGATCATTTGGCGCATTGACTGAAAGAGCATCTTCGTCGGTTTCTTCAAGAGATTGATTCGAAGCATACCGATCCTCAGCAAAAGCCGAGTTGGTGTTAGCGTCATTGTCAAATTCCGGATCCGATTTCTCAGCTTCGTGGATACCGATAATCTCGCGGGTCTCGTCCACAAAGCTATATGACCCAGGAACTGGCGCCCATCGCTGATTCGTCGCAAAAGTAAACTCTCTCTTGTCCTCAGAAGCACGCTGTGGGGTGACACTAATAGTAATTGGCACCAAAGCTCAAAGGATGGTTAATCAGCAGAGCACAATACACACCTGGGATTTAGTGTATGTCTCCATCGAACACGGTAACTGTGCTGGCTGCCCTTCTTAGATTTCTTTACACTTGATTTTCCTTTGCGAGCTGTCGAATATCTGTTTCCAATAGAATGATCAGCGGAGACACTCGACGTCGGCCCAGGCTTGGCGCATGCCACTGAGTTACCCAATCATACCTTGGTTGTTGAGACTATCAAATAAAGTCAGTGCTCACGTAATCGTTAGAAAACTAATAGCCACTCACGCAGGACTGAGTCCTGGTGTCTTTTGGTGCCTGAGTATCCCCACTGTCTTCCGGGGAAGGCATCACTCTGTGGATACCAGAATATGGTCTCCTTCATCCGAATAGGGGAACTTCTGCTTGGAGCGGCGTGTTGTGACCAGCTGGACATTCGCAAAGTCTATCTTAAGACCTCTGGTGAAACGACTCGCAAGGGTTAAAGTGGGGTTTCTGAAATAAAGATTCTGCACTTCGCCGGATGCAGAGGCAGAGTTCGTCAATAACACAAGGACGAGGATGATACTGGGACAGCAAAGTACAACACTTGCCTTTTGAACTCCAGAACAGCAAGTAATTTCCCCACACTGTGCCAAGGCCACTGCCATTCCCCCGCATGGATTTTGGGTTGGATAGTGCGCCGCAGACAAGATTTAGTGGCTTTAGCAGGGGGACATGCTCGCTAAACTGCCTAGGCGAGTCATGGTTCGCAGGCAAAGGCAGGTGATGATTATAGTTACAAGTACCTGGCTTTCTACTCGAGGACAATCCAGGTCACGCACTAGGTTAATACTTTCCATGATTGAAAACTTACTCTTTTCGGATTCTGGCGACGCCGGTAGTTTTCCCACAATGGGTCTATCTGAAATCCTTGCCAACAGCCATTCCTCCACCCCCGCCGAGCCCACACCCATCCCCGTGGGGAAGTGATGCGCCAAGCCTAGCCTTCACGCATGTGCAAAGTCGTTGAGGGAATTGGCCCTGACCCGGCCGAACCCATAGACCCAAGAATTAGCTGCAGGAGCGTCATTCTTGACTCGATACTGATACCAAGGGAATGGATTTGTCTTGCAACGAAAAGTATAGATAGTCTCAAGCTTCCACAACTTTTGGTTGATCTTGCTCCATCGGCCAGAGACACAGACGTCTTCCAGGAAGTTGCCCCATCTCGAGTCCTTTCCCATCAAACTCCCTTTCTGATTGAACTTTCGAGTCTTGCAATTGTTCAAGATGTCGAACGACTCAAGTTTTGAGAAACGTGGCGAGGACACTAAAGATAGTGTTGAGCACCACGAGATCGCTGAGAAGCTTGACCAGTCAAGTCACGATCCTATCGATGGCCTCGATACAATTGAACTTACGAAGACTGGATACTACTCGTGGCTTGTGTCTATCACAGCCGGCCTCGGTGGTGTCCTTTTCGGTTACGACACTGGCATCATCGCTGCCGTGCTGATTTATATCGGAGGCGACTTGAACACAAATTTGACCGCACAGGACAAAGAGCTTATTACATCTATCACTTCTGGTGGCGCATTTATAGGTGCCATCTTCGCTGGTTTCACTGCAGACAGATATGGACGCAAGATCGCAATTTACGTAGGATGTGCTCTTTTCATCATTGGTGCAATCCTCCAAGCTGCTGCCTTCTCCTTGGCTCAAATGGTCGTTGGACGACTAGTTGTCGGCTTCGGAGTTGGTTCTGCCGCCATGATTGTGCCTCTGTATATTGCCGAAGTCTCGCCAGCAAAATACCGTGGTCGGATGATCGGGCTCGATAACATGTCCATTACTGGAGGTCAACTTGTATCATATGGCGTTGGTGCCGGTTTTGCTCATGTTACTGGCGGATGGCGCTACATGGTTGGAGGCGGAGCGTTACCTGCTATCCTTCTGTGGATCCTGCTTCTTTTCTGCCCAGAGTCCCCAAGACAACTCATTTTATTTGGTAAACATGAGGCGGCCAAGGACGTCATCCGCCGCATTTATCCCAACGGCACTGAGGAGGAAGTCGAAAATAAGGTCAGGCTCATCTCCTGGCACGTTGACCAGGCCAAGCAGATGCACGAAGGGAAATCGCAATGGTGGATTCTCAAGCAGCTCTATGTCATCCCGGCCAACTTCAGAGCATTAGTATCGGCCTGTGGGCTGATGGCAATTTCTCAGTTGACTGGATTTAATTCACTCATGTACTACTCGCCCACTATCTTCGCCCAGGTAAGTTCACTCTTGGCACGGAAAGTTTCTTAGTTCACGTGTTTACTAACACACGGTCTCAGATTGGCTTCGCAAACCCGGTCGCTGTCGGCACGATTATCGCCGGTGTGAACTTCTTCTTCACTTTTGTCAACCTCCTCCTCGTTGACCGTGTCGGGCGACGACGTATCCTACTATGCACTGTTCAATTTATGGGCTTCTTCCTCATTATTGCGGCAGTAGCATTTGCACATATTCCCACGACTCATGATCTAAAGATTGTTGAAGGGGCCTCAATCACGTGGCAAGCAAACCTGGTACTGGCATCCATGATCTGCTTCGTCGGCTTTTACTCGTCTGGTATCGGAAATACTGCTTGGTTGAGCAGCGAGTTCTTCCCCATGGAAGTTCGCTCTATGGGTACGATGATGATGACGATGAGCTGCTGGGGTTCTAACATTATCGTGGCTTCTACTTTCTTGACTCAGATGGAAAATACCACACCCTCGGGCGCTTTTGGCTTCTATGCGGCTATTTGCATTGTTGGCTACGTTTGCATCTACTTCTGCTACCCCGAAGTGGCCGGATTATCACTGGAAGATATCCGACAGATTTTCAGTGAAGGGTTTGGTGTGAAGAAGGCAAGCCAGATCCAAAAAGAAATGAAGGCCCAGCGAATTTCTCACGCATAATACATGCTATAGACTAGTCTCGGACTAAAAGGTCACTATCACATTGGTGTGTTTGGATAAGGATAAAGAACGTGTGGCGGTATGGAGTCTTTTTAGTGTTAGAACTTCTATAACCCGGCCAAATGCTGTATCTTCATGAAAGCTAACTCAATGAGATATGAGATTATTAATTCTCATGAAACTCACGAAAACTCTAACCTGGCAATTTGATCTTGTGATGAATAATAACTTAGATACTTGATGAAGACATTCAATTGTAGATATACGGTCAGAAGCGAAATCAGTTTCCTAGTTTACTCTCTCCTATAACGTACCCCACGGGCGAACGGATCACGCGGGCGAACGAACCATTTTAGATCATTTTCTTACCATCTGACTTTATTCCTCAATACCACCACAACGCAACATGGTCGGTACTTGTAATAAAAGCCAAATTAATCTAGCGCTCTAAGCGCTTCGTACGAACCCAAAATTAAGTTTGCGACACACCGCTACGACGTATAATATATCATATAATACCTTACGTAGCCGATAACGCGGTAGAATTGCACGGCGCGAAATCTCCGCAAATAATCGAAAAATTAAGCGATTCTGAAGAACTAGCAATTATACGATATATAATTGACCTAGATTCGTGATCATTTCCTCCTCGAATAAGTAACATCGAAGATATGGCGAACCGACTCCTTTCCTAACGCGCCGCGGGACGCGTCGGAGTAAACTGGGCGTTAACCTTCGTACGACGACAACCACAACTCCGGACGCGTTTTAATCGACGGATCGATTACTAAAGGGTCCTTTACGAAGATCCAAACGCGTATCGCGCGTAGTTTACCCTTGTACGAAACGTAATCCAAAAATACCTGGGACCTCGTCTAGTCTTTCTCTTATTTAGGAATCAAAGACCCCGAACAACCTAATCGAGGAATTATAACAAAGCGAATATATACGAAATAGTATCGTATAATACCAGAATAGCTCTCTTACGGCTATAGACCAATTTGCGAAGGGTATAACGTAAGTAATGTACCGGCTCGTTCTTTTAGAAGGCGAGAATCTTGCACTTCGAAAGGCGAATAATATGTTAAGCCGACGCCGTTTTACGAAAAAGACCTAATTACAAGATGGAAGGTCACTTAGTATACAAGCTACAGAAGACTTACAGTCCTAAAAAGAGGTAGACCGGGAATTATAAGGTGAATCACGTCAAGGTAGTAGTCGTACGAAGAGGGTTAGGACGCAGCCATAGCGCTGTAAAAGGTGCGGAGAGCCCGGACATAATACGCGCACTTGTCAAAATGTTATAGAATCGTCCTCTTCAGACGAGGACGATTAATTTGAATTGATTTTTAGCGTTGTTATGAAGATGACTTATACTTTATAGTACGAGGTTGTAAGAAGTGGTTCGTTCGCCCGTGTGATTCGTTCGCCCGTGGGGTACGTTAGCCTTCAGTTTGAGATCCACTTTGGTAGGGTCAAAGCTAACCCTTCGTACTCTGCTAGCCTTATAAGTACTGCGCCGTTTCTGGATCTGCTTTTTATACATGCACAAGTGGTCCACCATAAACACAATCATCTTTACGTTTGTGCAACTATTTACTGTACTATATCCTAAACTAGTGTAAAATGCGCCAGCTCCGATCAGTCCTCTGGACAGGCCATTTGAAGAGACCGATGATGGTCTCTAAGCCTTACAATCATGCTCGGTCCAAGGTTGCACTTCAAGATCAATTCTTCTCGTGGATCGCCACATCTGCTGAAAGTGTACAGATAGATGATATGGAGGACTGAAAGGGTGTCGGTATAGTATGATCCCATTATAAAGATTGGCCCATCTTTCGCAAGAACCGCTTCTTGGATGATCCACATTCTTTTGAACCATGCCCGCTGGATAATGTTGAGGAACGTACAGGTAAATGATCCTTATTTATCACCAAGATCTCGCGCAATGGGATATTCTTGGAGGAACCCGATTTCCTTTGCTTGGGGATGCGAGGCAATCTCAGTGGCTTTATTGAAGACCAATCTCACCAAAGCATCATCCAAATCATCTGGTATTCCGAACCAACCGAATACGTGGAGAGCTGAGCTGTATATATCCTTCATCCGTAGAACTTGTTTTGCTTTCTTGGATGGATTGCTCTGGTCTGTACAAATCGCATCTGCCCAGAACTAGGCTGTCTCTCATTGCTTCAGTTCTTTGTTAAACTGGCCTTCCTCTAACCACTTTCTCAATTGCTTAAGCGCATTAAATAAGTTCTGCGTGAGTTCAAAACGTTTGTTCAGTAATATAATAGTGACACGGTCGTTCGTATCTCCCCAGACATAAGATAAGGCGTAACATATCAAATGCTCATTCAACAGAACATTCTGTATGTCGCATTGTACGTCATCGCTGGACGAGCCTGTGGCCATGAAAGAAACGACTCTGATTTCAGAGTCTAATAATACCTGGTAGGAGTAAGGCTCAGCCATTTCTACAAAATAAACCTATTAATTGAGTAAGATAATAAGACGCTATGTTTGACATCGTGTTCTGTCTTTAAGGGAGACTGGCCAGGGATGTGTTGCATTTGCTCTTTGCTCTATCTCACTATCTTGGGTGTTTGACAAAAGAGTGTTTATTTACCACTCAAAATATCTTTGACATGACGGAGTACTAATGTACCTGAAGAAGTAATTATACTTTCGCTTCCTTAGATGTAGAGTGCTTCACTATTGAAAATCCAATCAATGAATCCAATATCTTTCACTCGGTGAGGACGAAGCGCTAAGAGGCTTGCCATCATCGCCATGAAATAGCGACCACTAAAACTGAGGGAGATCAGCGTTGCAGCCGTTAATTCGTGCGGTCCTATTGGCGGGGATTCATCGCTGCTATAGAACGCTTCGCGAAGTTTGATAACCGCATCGACCAATTCGATTTCCTTCGAGCTCAGGGCAGACTCGAATTACGGAAAGAGACGCTAGATGAGAAGAACCTTGATCGACTGGCATCAGAGCACGAGATTGCCAGAGCATACCTTGATAATTATCAGGCACAAGAAGCAATTGCCCTTCTAGAGCCTGTCGTTACGATAGAAAGTCAGTTGTTCGACGAAGGCGATCCCGAGTAAGATGTGTTAACCGATCTACTTCGGGATGTATATGATCAGCTGGAGGCTGAATGAGAAACACCAGAGACTGAAAGTGATGGTCTGCGAGAAGATGCATCTTCCATATGAACCAGATAATTATTCAAAAATCAGTGCGTACAGCATTGAACAGTACGGTAAAGTCCTGTACGGTAAAGTCCTGTACTGTACAATACTGTACTGTATAACATGAGAAACACATACCCACTACAGGTCACTTGTGCGTGCATAAGAAGTATTGTAAGCAGATTCAGAAACGGCGCAGTACCTGTCAGGGTGGCAAGGTACATGAGGCCAGCTCGTGGCCCATTAAAGTGGATCCAAAACCGCAAGCTATAAGAGAGAAGGCCGGGAAGCTGATTTCGCTAGTGACTGTATCGTTATAAGTGAATTTTATTCTGAAGTAGTCATACCGTCTTGGTCCTTACGATCACATGAAGAATATTTCATAATTCCTCACAACAAAGCTCAAGCATATCGATAAGTGAGTTTTGTTCTGATAATGATGAGGACTTGAAATATAACACTTCAATCACACCTCGAACTTATCGGTACAGGTAGATGGTTAGGTGGGCTGTTTCATGAGCTGTGACAAAGCCAGTCCTGGGGTCGCTATTAGCGGATGGCCGGATAGAGCTAGCTCCTCGGGAATAAAATTCAATGATCCCCTTCACGATCAAGTCTTTTGATGCGCTCTTCGATATAACTAATATTTATTCAGGCTTTACTAAACGTGCCCGTGGCGTGATTTATACGATAACGAACATGATTAAAGGCAAGCCAAAATGACTTTAGCCTTTGCACCTGAAGCTTTCAGTACGGCTCCACCGGAATGTGAGTGGTGGAATTCTGCGGGGAGGATATAGTACGAGCTCAGTATACGTAAGGAGTCCCGTGTTTGAGTTTGCGCGGCTGGACGATTATCTCTACTGAAAAGGGAAAACGAATGAATGTGCAAAAAATGAAAGGCACAAGCTATGGTGAACTTGAACTAATAGATCGTCCTGATGGATGCCTCAGTTACACACATAGGGCAACCACTTTAAGTACCCTTCAGTGGAACAGAGGATAGTTCTTTTCCTCACCGTTACATCACACTACCTATCAATATATTACTATTAATCACCATACGTGACGTGTCTAGCATGTCGTTAGTGCAATATAAGCTATGTCGATACGAAGCAATCAAGACTATGGATACGTTAGTTGCGACAGCGAAACGATGACGCGATTTGGTGTTCAGCTCAAGGTGAACACTGCAAACGGGGTCAATGCAGAACGCTCAAACACCAAGACATTAATTGCGGGCAGCAAACTGTTAAAGTGAAGAAGCATGAGCCTTGAGTTCAAATCAGGACAAAATTCTATTAGCCTTGTCTAGCAGGGTCCAACTCGACCTTGTTTCCAGTGATCTCGTCAATCTCTGCCAAAATCTCAGGCGTCAGTTTATCTAAGATTGTCAATGCCCTGACATTTTCTACAATCTGCTGCGGCCGGCTGGCGCCCGTAATGACTGAGGAGACATTGGGGTTCTTAAGACACCAGGCAAGAGCTAGCTGGCTTTGGGTAACGCCCAGCTTGTCCGCCACAGTCTTGAGCTTCTTGACCTTGGCGATGTTCTCACGCCAAGGCTCATTGCCGTACTGACCCCGCATGAACTCGGCGAAGCCGTCTTTGCTGACGCCGAATCGCGAGTCAGAAGGTGGCGCGTCCACGGCGTCGTTATACTTGCCGCTTAACAAGCCCATCTTGATGGGACTGAACACGGTCAAGCCCAGACCTATCCGCGAGTACAGGCGCTGGAACTCGCCTTCCACCTTCTGCCGGTCAAGAATGTTGTAAAGGGGCTGCTCAACGATGGGGCCGATCATTTTCAGGTCCTTAGCAATCCCGACAGCCTCCGCGATCTCATCGGCACTCCACTGAGAGGTGCCCCAGTAACTGGCTGGTTTTAGTTGTACTATCCCAATGTGTATGTAATCAAGTTTGACTCACAATGCCATTCCCTTCTCTATAACATAGTTGAAGGCACGAACAGTCTCTTCCATGGGGGTTAGGCGGTCTGGCCTGTGTGCGTACACAATATCCACATACTCCAAGTCGAGACGCTCCAGTGACGATGTCAAACCCTCGATGATATGCTTCCGCGAAAGACCATGGTTGTTGACCAAGATCTCCCCGTTTACGGCACCCCAGTTGATCTGTGAGTAGTAGTATCAGCTTCAGCTCCGACCATTGCGTAACCGGTGTGAGCAAGACAGGTCGATTTACCTTGGTACTAATAACAAGATCACTTCTCTTCCAGCCATACTTCTTGATGGCTCTTCCCATAACCTCCTCAGACTTGCCAGCTGTATAGCTATTATCATAGTTTCAGCACCACATTGTCGTCAGGGTGAACGGGAGCAACTTGTCTTACTTCTCAGCGGTATCAAAGAAATTGACCCCCAGGTCATATGCCTGCTTCATGCACTCGAACGTCTTCTCTGTGCATCTTATCAGCCCCTTTAATCAACCATCAAATAATCAGCAAATGGCGCCATACCATCCTCTACATGGCCACCGTAAGTCAACCAACCGCCAAGGGCAATGGCCGACACGTGAAGGCCGGAGTTGCCCAGACGGCGGTAGACCATGCCAGTTTTCCTCGGTTCTTCCCAAGCCATGTTTTCGGTTACAGATATGATGTGAAAGGATTCGATCACGCAAGGAATCAATACAAATACGTGAGGCTCAAAAATTGAATGAAGTCTCGGCGAGCAGTGCAAAAAATGCCAAAGGAGAAATTCTCGGAAGCAGTATCAATCGAGGGGGGAGAAGCGGGGCAGCGTGGAACCCATGTCCAAGGTTAGTGCCACCCGATGCCTTCATCGGCTAAAGCACCCGACTATGGAGATTTCTAAGTTTAGTGGAACCATGGCTTTGGGCCACTATTTTTTGACTATATTCCTACTACATACAACTGACTCAAGCATGTAGCTATTCTGTATGAAAATTCAAGAAAACGTACTGGAAGCACAGTTCTTTTGAACATTGAAGTCAATCGCTAATTTACGGCTAAGACTTGGAGAAGTGCATGCTTTACGCTGCGCTCTTTTACACGAAAGCTGCAAGCTACCGAAGACGCCTATTCCGCAAATTCGGTTGGATTCTATTCATTCTTATGTCACTTTGTAGGCTGTAGGGGCTATTGTTCATCCCGAATTTTACGATGGTCCCCGAAGATCATTTCTCGGAAATAACTGTACCAAACGCCTATGTATGAATTTGTCATCGACCTTGGACTGGGCTGCATGCCAGAGCACAGTGGCTTACCGCCCCAAATGCAACAAGGCGCGCCATGAGGCCACCGAGTAACATATCCTCGAATTTCAACCACAGTTGAGCCAGGAGTATATGACTCTATGACATGGATACGATTGCTCATCGACCCCAACAAGAAATGACCCTCTGGGTATCGAGATAAATGAAGGACTGGCTTTAGCTACCAAAACCTGGAAACGGGGTTCCACTTGTGCCTTACGGGATGCACAGATGGTCATAGTCTTAAATCCTCTCAATGCGCGACTATTACCAGCATAGGCGAGCGGCCAGGGTGAATTACTGTCTTACATGGATTCCGTTGGCCAGTATCGCGCAGGTACCCAAGTTAGGTCTTGCTAATACCTGTGGCTATTCGTGGATCAATTGTTGATCCGAACAGGGTAGGATGCATGATTTCTGCTCTTTTTGAAATTGCATTTAGTTTCAAGAACCAGATGCGGTCCACTCGGTTGTCGATCCTGCTAATATGTCCTCGTTATTGCTCGTGATATGCTCGAAAATCATGCGAGTTAGCGGCGAAGGAGTTCTCACGAGCGGTGTACTGAAGTCCAGCGGCGGCCATGACATCTGCTGATTTTGCTGGTCAAGAGAGTGATAATTGGGCGTACTCGAACCCGTCGGCTTCAGTATGTTGGTGTGTGCTAGGATATCTTCTAACTCAGCCCACGCTGAAGGTAGTAGGAGAGAGCCCAAAGAAGGGCTGTCGTTAATATGTTGAGTAGTTTTCTCAATTGCCTCTTCAATGCGATCATCGCCATCCAAACCTAATCGTGGACTGGGTGCGATAGCCGCCATCCTCAGATAAAGAGAGGCGACTAACGGCTTGTTACCACCACGAGAAGAGGACAAAATTCTCTGAAGTCCTAACAAGATTTCCTCGGGATGATCGGATGGACTGACGGAAATATTGCTTATTACAGCATCGATAACTGCTGTCGCGATATCGTAGGTCTTGAATTCCATTGTTGGACCGTGTGCCTCGATAGCAGTTTTGGGCAACTGTGACATAAAGCTCAAAAGTTCCTTCGCAATTCGTATTGGGCTGCTGGCCATAGTAGCCATTCCAAATCTAGCAGCAGCACGCCAAAGGACAGCTCTCATCCACTGTCGCGTCACGAAGATATCGGCTTTCTGCACGTCGTTGCTCGATTCAAAATCCACAGCGTTATCTTGCAAATGCGTTTGCAACAGTCCGAGACATCCCTGAGCTGTAGACGTCATATTCGAAAGATCTGTATCGGAGTTTTGCAATATCTCGAAGATACCAGACTGGTCAAATACCCAGAAGAGGTTCACCAACTTGAGGAAGGCAGGTAACACATGAGCTTGATCGTCTCCAGCAGGAGTGGGAAACATTATGGCAGGTTTCAAGACGACAGGAAGCTTATGAAGCATTGCAACACCTCTCTCCGTAACGAAAAGTAACCAAAGGATGCGCCGCCGCATCTGTTGCTCTCCTTCAGCTAGTCCAGTGCAGGAGGCTTCCCGCTCTAAGCGCATCATCTGTGCGATTGTGATAGCTTGTCTGAGGTAAAGCAAGCTCTTCCCGCCGCCAGCTGTCTGATTTTCGTGGTATATGTGCAAGAAGAATGCGACACGCAATCCGTTGAGGTCCAGATGGTTGTCCTGATCTTCCAGGCTGATCCGAGGCACCTCATCGGGAGAAAGTGATTCCAGTCGCAGTTGCGCAATGGTTGCAAGCCGGATAGCAATAGCCAGCAGACGCAGATGGGGGTCGCCTGAAGCAAGGCCTTGATGCAGCTCATCCACATTGATAATAGGCCATATGGGGTAAAGTCTTTGACGATAAATTTCCAAGGCCCGGAATAGGTTGGCCATGTCATTCGTTGGAGGGCATACCGGCTCTGCGAAGTCGAAAGGCAGCGTATTGGGCGCCTGTTCTTCGCTGGGGATCTGATTCGGGGAGCTGCCAAAAGCACAATTACCTACCCCAACCTGCGCCGCTGAGATCTTTTGGATCGTCTTTGCGCGCAAGCTCCGAGGCCCTCGCGTCGCCTGCATACGCTTGAATGTACATGCTATGCCACTTGCAATACAACCACGGCATGGCGACGTCTCTGAGCATTTTACCTTTCTTATTTTGCATGCATCACAAGCACGCTTGACCAAGTTAGACCTTTGTGAAGATCTAGGCTCTTTGCCCGGCATGGCGGCGTCGTGGCCGCTTCCACTGCTCATCGCAATCGCGTAATAAGTTTCCCTCTGGACTTTTCGATACACAGAGGTTTCGAGGTTTCCTCGCTGTTCTTTGAGCTTGATGTTGAACTAAATATCTTTCAAGACCAGGGTGAGGGGTCCTGAGATTTATAGCTTGATATTCGCGAAGCAGAAGCTATATACCAGCGTGCTAAGCTCATGAATAATTCGACGCAGCTACTCTTTCGAGTCGTTGCCCATGCCCTGATGGTTCTCGGGTTGCTGCGACAAAAGCCCAGGCCACGACTCGTGGTATCTCCTCATGGCAGGTTACGTGTTGAAAGCGAAAAGATACATGAGTCCTCCTGTTGAACACATGGTTTTCACTGCCAAGTTCACGTTGCCGCGCGATCCAATAAACAGATATCGTCACGTATATTGAGGACCACCATCAATTGAGGAAGTTAGGTATTAAAATGTTACGGTCTGCACCCCATCAATAATTGGAGAAAAAGCAGCAGTGGATCTTAATTGTAGCGTGCTGAAGCGAGTGCCCCGACCGACTGTCCTGTCAGATCTTGAGATCGCGTTCTCCACTAAACACGGTATGCGTTAGTGTTGCTTAGTTCCAATGGCGTCATCTCCTAAGCCTCGGCTCTCGACGATTTGTGAATCGGACTTTGTAAAATGGAGGCCGTTCAAAGGCGACGAGTGCACCAATTCAGTATATGGACTCTGGAGCAGTTGTGTACATGCCCAAATATCGGTATCAAATTTACATAATCAAACATCAAGTGCAGCCTTCCGGCTCTTGCTTTCTAGATCAAGGTACGGGGCTTCTCCCAGGCTGCAAACTCGGTCACCAGCTCTGGCTGCATCATAGTCGTACGTAGCACAGTGGAACGTCGACCTGTTGTCCCATATGGCCAGGTCATTCTTGTTCCACTTGAAACGCACCTGCGCATCGTGATTTTGAGTGACGAGGTTGAAGAGATAGGCAAGCAGAACGTCCGACTCATCCTTAGTAACACCATTAATTCGCTTCGTAAACCCCTTATTAATGAAAACGCTCTTCCATCCGCTCACTGGATTGGTTCGAATGATGGGGTGTGTGGTTTTCAAGTCGCTGCCTTGGTTCAATGGTGAGCCACGAACACCCTTTCTCAGAGGGTTGCCAAGTCTTGCAGCTTCATCGTGGAAGAAGTTGGCATCGTGAGTTGCCGTGAGACCTTCCAAGAACTTCTTCATCGGTTCGGAGAGGCGGTCGTAGATTTCGTATCCTGATGCCCAGAGCTAAATATAGTGATCAGCACCAACCATTGCGATGTGGGTTTGCAAGTTACATACAGTATCACCACCAGTTTTGGGAAGTGTGTGAATCTTGAGCATGGCATAATCGGACGGGACTTTCTCAAAGGTGATATCGCTGTGCCAACCCGTGCTTGCGAATCGACTGACATCGCTCAGTTGATGGGTGAGACCGCCACCCTTCTTCTGCTTCTCACTTGAAATAACAGAGATTTGATCTCCAAGCTCGCTGCCCTCCTCGGTCAAGGGATGAACGTGAAGACCTGAAGATTCTGGACACCCCGACAAAGTTGACAATCGGATCATGAAGTCTTTCATTTCGACGGGAGTAACATCTTGATCACGCAGAAACACAACACCTCGTTGAGAGACTATAAACATCAGCCTATGGACGGGTACAGGATTCTGGCCTATCCAAGAGAAACTCACTTGTAGCAGCAAGGTCTTTGATGTACTGGTCATTCCACGCAAGGAGGTCTCGAATCTGCAGCCCGGTGTACTCGCGACCAATTACAGGGGTAATGTCATTCTGCTTGAAGCTATCCAGAGTACCGGAATACACTAACGGCTGGCCCAACCGAGTGCGGGACTCTTCATGGCCTCCAATAATATGGAAGTCCAATGCAGCGTCTGTGCTGACTGAAGGCATATTGTAAGAATTGTGAGATGTGCACAACGATTGTTGATACGAATTGTGCAACTGGATAAGAATTGCGAGTAAGGCACTAAAATGGCGTGATTGATAACCACTCTTTCTGGTAAGCCAGTCGTTCTAATCCAACCCATGGCGCTCAACCACACATGGGACTGCCTTAATATTCAATTCCTACAAGCCAAAACTCAGAAGACGACATGATTCTCCGCAATGGTGCAAGAAGTTGTCCTCCGAGAATTTCTCCAGTAAACCCCGCAACTCGGAACGTGGTAAACTAGCTTACACTATAGGCGAATCACCAACCTGGTCGGGTAAGGCGCTAGCGGAGATGGGGTTCCAATTGAGTTTCAACAGCCTCGAACCGAGAAGTTATCACGGTATTGACCGTTCGGTCCTTTGGTTCTCGATCCTTGATGCTGGGATCATGAACCTATCCGGAAGTGTCTTCGTGGCTCGAGGCTTCGCTTCGTTCGGTTCAGCTCATCCTTGAACTAACACGGTCAAGGCTGGAACCAATAGACGTTGTCCCAAAGGCATGCCACCTCATGCAGAAGCTAGCATACTAGATGGGTGCTTGCATATAAAACCTTTTATATAAATTTATCTGTCGGGCTACCACCTACTGCTTCTGGCCGATCAACTTCTCATCGTGCCAGCTCGTTCGATTCAACGTGCGTCAAGCAGAACTTCACCTATACCAGTTTTCGGACCAGTACGACGAGATGGGCTCTGTTGACAACATCGAGAGCGGCTCGAAGTCAATCCATGACTATCACCAAGAGCCTAACAAAGGCCAAGTCGAGGTCGGTCGTCAGAACATTCACGAGTCTATTAGACCACACGAAAGCTACGAAGGTGGTCATAGATTTGACCCTTACGCGACATGGACTGCTGAAGAAGAGAAGACGGTGGTCCGTAAGACCGATCTCAAGCTTCTGAGCTGGCTATGTGTTATGGTAAGAGATGTTGCCAGAATGATCCTCTTCAGCTATTGACAGCCAGGCAGTTTTTCGGACTTCAACTCGACCGTGGAAATTTGTCTAACGCTTTGGCCGACAACCTTCTCAAAGACCTGAATATCACTTCTGACGATTATAACAATGTAAGTCACATTCTACAGTGTTGGGTACTTGGCGCGTAAAATCAGGAGCACCAGTTGACAGGAGCATCAGGGAACAACAATTCAGCTTTTATGCTTCTTGGCAGCCGAGTTTCCTGTACAATTCCTGACGAAGCGTTACGGTTTCAAATATGTCTTGCCAGTGATGATGATCGCATGGAGCATGGTGTCTTGGGCACAATGTTTCATGGTCAACCGCGCCGGTTTCTATGTCACCCGTGCATTCATCGGTCTTTGCGAGGGTGGTTTTATTCCTGGTACTATCCTCATGGCCACCTACTTTTACACTAGCAAAGAGTTGTCGACTCGCCTGGCAGCTTTCTGGTCAACCTTGAATATTGCTCGTGTCATCTCAGCCCTTCTTGCGGCTGGTATACTCCAGATGCGAAGTATTGGTGGACACCCCGGCTGGTTCTGGCTTTTCCTCCTCGAGGGTCTTCTGACACTTATCTTGGGTGTTGTCTCAATCCTGTATCTACCTTTGTCACCGACTCAGACCACGTCTGTTCTGTGTCGTACCCCATGGTTCACCGAGAAGGAGGAGATTATCATGATCAATGTAAGCAAATCTTTCCATTTCGAGTAACTCACACTGACAAGTCTAGCGTATTCTGCGAGATGATCCGGCAAAGGGCCTGACTGCCGTCAAGGAGCCGGCTACATGGAAGGATATTAAGGAAGCCTGGTCTGATAAGTCTATGTGGGGTCTTTACTTTGTCGGTCTTGTTGCCTACATTCCAGCAACTCCCATCCAGGCATACCTTACTCTGACTCTCAAGCGCATTGGATTCACTACCTTCGCATCCAACATGCTCACTGCGCCATCTGCTGGTCTGCAGATCATCACCATGTTGGCGTTGGCATGGAGCAGTAACTACTTTAACGAGCGAGCTTTCCACTGCTTCATTGGCGAGTTCTGGCTCCTACCCATTCTCACTGCGCTGCTCACCATTCCGGACGGCGGTCGTGATTGGGCACGTTTCTCACTCATTACTCTGGCATCAGGGTACCCGTACTTCCACCCACTTGTGTCGTCGTGGCTTTCCGAAAACTCTTTCGATGTCAAGAAGCGAGCAATTACTGCCGCAACGTACAACGTCATCGTGCAGATCGGTTCCCTCATTGGTAGTCAGATCTACCGTTCGTGGGATGCACCCTACTACAAGACTGGTAACAAAGTATGCATTTCTATCTGCGCCTTGAGCTTGGTTACATTCATCGCTCAGAGACAATACCTGGACTACCTAAACAAGCAGAAGGAGAAGACTTGGAGCCAGATGTCTTTGGAGGATCAAGTCGCCTACCAGCAGGACCAGGAGGCTCGCGAGAAGGATGGCAACAAACGTCTTGACTTCCGATTTGCCTTATAGTTTGAAATCTACAGCTGGTGGATCTGACTCGTGTCCTTGGTACTAAATGCACTTTCTTGGTTTATCGCACGGATACCCCTCACAATAGGCTTTGGCAGAGTTATAGTTGCTGCACTGCCGATCGACATTAATTTTAATATATACTGCTAATCTCTAGTATATGCTTCTTAGTTGATACTTCTGGTGCTACTTTCAAAGATATCATGCTAACTCCACAAAGCGTTCGCTGGGATTGTGCACCCACTGCCGATTACGCGGCCAACTGTCTTGTTCTTTGTTCCCCGGATTGCATACCACAAGATCACGTCAACTCTGCCCTTTGTTCGGTGGTAATGAACAAAAAGCGCAACGCTAACCTTGCACCAGGTGCTTTGTTGTTGCGCAATTAATTTTTATTTATTTTTGCATTTTGCTGTAAATGTCACATGGTAAATACCAGCAACACAGGAATCTGAGATATCCATATTCGGAAGGCCGACCGAGACCCCTTAATTGTTACGAACATACGAACGGCAACGCAGCCTCCTGTGTATCAGAACAAACCGAAAATCAAACCACGAAGGAATCAAAACCTAATCCGTTGTCGCTCCATGTCGAACAGGATCTTCTGTTCTGAGTTGTCTGCTTATTCTCTCACCAACTGAGGCCATTCCTTTCATATCCTCCTTAACTATCATGTCACCAGTGCCTACCAGCTCGCTGTCCGTGCGCCGACGCTGCCACCACCACAGCGATAGACTGGGGTCAACAATTCGCATTCCCGCCGACAAGCAAAAGTCTGCCGTTCTGGGTTGCTATTTTCATCGTTGCTCCAGCAATTCTCGTCATGGTCGGTTGGATGGTATGGGAGTGCAAATTTGGAAGCGACGGCAATGACGATGTCTTGAAGGCGCTCAGGGAAAAGCAGAAAGAGGCCAATAGGAAGCCCGCCAAGATAAAACCCGGACAGATCAGCCCGCCGAAACCCAAGAAATAGGGTTGCCCGGCTGTATTACGGAGCGCCTCGCTGTAGAAATAGGACAGTATGACACGGCAGGAATGAGCAAGTACAATTTTTGAGGCTGGTTCAAAGCGCAAGGCTTATTCACGAAATCATGGCACAGATCGCGCGCCAACATCCACTGGACTGGCCCGGTTTGTGTTTCGTAAGCAAGACTTACGCTTCGATAAGTCGAGTACAGAAGCAGCATATCATAAGAACTTGATATCGAACACATTAAACGAAACTCTTTGGCACCAGCAGTTAGCAAGATCCAGCAATAGCTTCTTCGTCACTGCGTTTGCTCAGCTATGAGAGCATATATCACTTAGTCTCTATCGACACGGAATCCAAGGATCCGTCGCAGTCATTATTGCCGCCGAGATATATATATGCCGTTTGCTGGACGAGTCGACCCCTCAGCTGCCCCAGTGACGAAGTTAGCAAGAATAGTCAGCAGCACTAGCCTCAGAACTGGTGCAATCTGAATGTGTAGGAGACTCGGGAGGCTGAAAGCCCATTGAGAGGGCTTCTGGTACCGATTTGGGATAGCGCTAGGCTCAAACAATAACTCTTGCAATAAATTCGTTTTCTATCTTTTTTTTCTTTTTGTCAAACTGGTTGACTCTAGGTCTGATTTGTGTGTTGGGGAGTAAGTCATATAAGCCATTCCACCAAATAACGTTCTTTCTAATTCAAAATTCCCGGGGATATCTGGTATTGCGTTGTCCCACAGATAGACCAGGTCAGAAAAGCCAGGCGTTTGAAACCAGAGTGGAAGCTGATCGTGGCTAAAAGCCACCCTCGGAAAAGATTGAAAATATGTCAATCTGGATTTGGGTATAGTAAAGCTTCCTTTGCTCATAATACACCTTGGGTAGGTCCACCACGTTGTCCCGTGCAGTAACTGGCCATGATCCTTTGGAGTTCTTGTAATTAAACGTAAAGCATTAGATACATATTTAAGAGTGGAGGGCGATGGTAATGATTTCGAAAGTCTTGGATTAATCAAAAAGTGTTGTTGTTTTGTTTCATAATAAATATGTATCTTTGAAAACGTTGTGGTCGAAATTGACTCAAGATACGTGGTCAGTGAGTTACCAATCACTAACCTAATGATATTAATCACAAGATGTGCATTCGGTGTCCCCATTGGTGCCTTTGTCGCCATTTGAATGGCCATTGACCAAAACCGACTTGTTGAATTCTTGGCTATTTAATGTCAGCATGTCCGCCCTTGATTAAATTTCAAGATATCATAATCAGAGAAATGAGACTTACGTCGACTGGGGCACGTCCATAGCCGGGTTGCGTGTGAAGAAGTTGACAGGCTTAAATGAAACCTTAACAATCTCTACAGGCCTAAGCATGGTGTCAGTTATCGCTCCGATTGGATGAGATAGCGGCATGGTTACATGACAGGGAAATCCTCTATTCTGGGGACATGTTGCAAACCGAATTGAACCCATACAACAATATCGCCATTCGAGATGTCATCCTTTCGTGCGGCCCACTTTCTGACACCAGAAGTCTCTTTGTTCTGGTTCGTGTATTGCCCTCCGGCAAATAGCTCTTCTTCTTGATATTTAGTGACGTAGACCGAATGGTCGGCGAAACTATTCATGTTAAAGTTATCCTTGGCGTAGAGAATGGAAAAACTCACTCAGCTCTCTTATAATGGAAAGAGCTCTCCTCTGCCAGCAATGGCTGTACGGGCGGGACTTGGATCTTGTAAGCCACATTCTTCCCATTTACTGGGTTCTGCTTGTTTGGATTCTCAATCATGAAGACACGGTTCTTCTTGGATTCTAAATCATAACCACCGGTCTTCTCTAAGGTGGTACGCTTGCTGATGTACCCGTTCCCATGAGGATTGGTGTCGGCATGACGAGGCAAAGCGCTGGTCTCTTCATACACAAGTCGATTTTCTCTGTCACCGTCGAGCTCTGGGTCAACACGTAAAGACAGTATATGTTGATGATAGCCTCCCAATACTCCTTCGTGCACAACTGTTCCATAAGGTACTTCTACACCTTGGTCGATAGGCTGGGTGGACAACACGCCCGTGGCCCGAACTTCATAGGCCATCTCGCCAGCCTGGTCGAAGATGAAGGCCAAGATGTACTCGTAGTTGGCGACCGTGATAATCGATTGGATTACAAGCTCCCGTCGTCTTACCACAACGGGGCGGCCGGTTCTGTAGTTAGTGTGCTTCCAAAGGATACCAGCATCTTGTTCGTGGATGCACACAGCATTTGGCCTCTTTACAGGGCGTCCGTGATCGTCGGCAATAAGGCCGTCTTTGTACGCGATGGCACCAAGGCAATCACAGCCGAGCTTGAGGTCATTGGCCATGACACCGGCTCCAGCATCGCCCAGATCGAATGCTTGCTTCTTGTGGAACGGTGCGCGTGGGTCTGCGTACGGGACTGACATGTCACTCAGTGAGACACGATAAAACAACGGCCTACCATCATAAGATACCTCGTAAAGGACCATGCCTTCACGATAGTTGAAATGAATACGCATCTGCCACTTCTGCCATTTGATGATGTCTCCATCAATGGTGAATGAAGCGCCTTCAGGTTGTATGACCCTGAGAGGTTTGAGATCAGTCCTCTGATCGTTCAGCTCTGGGATGTATTCGTTGGCCTTGGTCGGTCGCCAAGGTTCGGTAGACTTTGTCTCCACACCGGCACCAGTGGGGAGGTATTCCATCTTCGTAACCTGCATCGTTACGGCATCCACAACCTTGTCGTATTATGTTAGTACTGGTATATCCACGTGGTAGTTTGACACAAGAAGACAAAACCGGAACAAGAATCAATATTTGACGGTGGACTTGGTTGCTTTCAGCATGAACAGTAATATCGAAATACGCTTGCATGGTTTTAGTGGTGGAATCGCGCCGGTACTTTACATACCGGTGAAAAGCTCAAGGGAAACGCATAGTGGTTGCTGTCTAGTTCCTTGGAATTGCTGGGGTCACGCATGTACATGTAGCATTGATATTGGCGAACATCATCCGAAACGCCATCAGCTCCCCTAATCTGATAAGCCGCAGGAAACAAGTGAAGCTTTATGTTTCAAACTTACCAGATCCAAGGGTCGCAAACAACAATCGCTCCCTCAGGCAGCTTCAATTTTTCGATCTCGGCCTTCGTTCGAGGATCCTCTAGGGCAACCTTTTCGACGGTGACGATTTCGTCCTCATCGATGGGCCCATGGAATTGTGCGGGCACTTCGGTGCTCCTCTCGATGGACTCCATGGTTAGGTTAACCACAACTTCAAAGAAAGAAGGAGTGCCAGCTAGATAGTAATTTACCCATGCCTTACGTGGTGGGGCGTAACTTCCTCCGTCTGTTTGAGTTCGATACTGCTGCATCTCCTTTCTTGACGGCTCATGAAGCATGATACCCTTGAAGCGAAGTTTGGTCCCTGCATCGTGACAACTGCGGATCAACTTTGCTGACAGCAGAATCTCCGCCTCAGAAAGCGATGATAATGGGTGTCGTGAGTTCCCCATGGCGACTTGATTGGTCAAGAGATTTCAATTATTGCTGAAGTATTCGTCAATGAGGTTTAGAATAATGGAAATCCGGCTCAGATCAAGATGTGAAAGCGAGGAAGTTCAGTTGCCACAGGAAAAGTGTTGGCAGAAGAGGAGTTCCCATCTTCAAGATAACGAAGTCCAATGCCTTGCGGCAGCTGCCCGCGTGCATGCAGTAGTGTGGGGTTAAACCGGACCTCCACCATAGCGGCCAATCCTTCTGGTAGGTACAAGCGATCAGATTTTATAGTTATCATGGCGCTTCGGGACGGTTCTTAGGCACTATCTGGCGAAACATGCAGATAGGCAGATACCGACAAACATGGCAAGGCCTTGTATATTTGCCGTATCATTATCGTTAGAGATAATTTATTATCTCTATGTAGCATATATGATGCACGTATATGATCGGTTTTAAGTGAAACCACGATATAGTCTCTATCCAGCAGGGACTATGTGCTTTGCATCGCGACTTGCGGATCCGTAAATCACAAAGACAACCTGGGTTGCTGCAATTCGGCCCCATAGAGCGAGAGTGACCTTTCCTGTTTAGGGCAATAAAAGGAGAACCGTGCAGAGTTATCTCAGCCATGACGGAGACTGTCGTTGTTAGATTGTTAGCGTCTAGTCTAGGTTAATAACTTACGTATCGCCGCTTGCGGGTTGATTCAAATGCACATAGGGCTGGAAACATTAGGTCACTATCGAAAAGAGGTGGTAGTATTGCATAAGTTAACACGGGAACTTTTAAATTACTAAACGGCCTGTGAGATAATTCTATATGGCAAATACATGCCTCTTGTTAGACCATGTCTCGTCTAATTCCGCTTTACATGTGTACTTCCTGGTGGAGCAGTAGGAACACTAACTAGTAACCTTAGAGGGTTTCAGCTACCGGGCTCCAAGATAGGCACCAAAGAAGCCACAGCCGCTCTCAAACGGCAAAGAGAAAGGTGAGCTTTTAGACTAAGTGAAAGGTAATACCCACGATCAGGCTTCTGACTTTGAATACAAGCAGCGTTCAGGGATTTGCCGATGCATGCAGATCTCCGAGAAGTTCTCGATAGCTTCTACTGTTACGAACATTGTTTACCATGGCGGGTAAAGCTACATCGCGTCACGGCCGCCGGCTCATTCGCAGTGTTCCAGCTTCGACGACTGCGACTGGATCAACGTGGGCAGACCCTATTTATTTTGCATCACCATCAGCATTAGGAAACTGGTTATCAGTCTATCATAAGTCCAAGAAAGAACTCTTCGTCGGTTATTATAAGAAACACACAGGCAGAATAGACCTGACATGGTCTAATGCAGTGGACGAAGCGCTGTGTTGGGGCTGGATTGATGGTGTAAGGAGGAGAGTTGATGATGACCGCATGGCGCAACGATTTACACCCAGGGCAAAGAAAAGCCATTGGAGTCGCATCAACGTTGAAAAGATGGCACTACTAGAGGCATCTGGTCGTGTTCAGGAGCCTGGTAGAGCTGCATTCGCGCTTCGCACCGAGGAAAACACGGCGCAGATGAGCTTTGAGCGCGAGCTCGTGTTCAGCGACGAATTCTTGAGGCGACTGTCTGAAAACAAAGATGCAGCTTCATATATTGAAGGACGAACGCCAGGCTATAGACGCCAGGTATGTCACTGGGTCATGTCGGCAAAGCGCATGGAGACACAACAAAAGCGCTTTGAAGAATTGATCAACTGCTCCCTTCAATCACAGGATCTGAAGCAATTCAGAAGGAAATGACATTGCACAATCACCACCAGGGGTTCGTGATCCCAATCTTATCAAGGCCGACGCCTGCAATGCTGGGGTTTCCTTCGATTCCTACGTGCAAAGCACAGCTGTTTTCATATTTATTCCAAGTCCAGATGCTATTTCAAGCAATGTGCCATCTGATCAACAGACAAGACCCGACCAGCATTCCTAAGCTACACTGACCTCAACACCATGCAGTTTTCCATCAGCTCTCCATTCCTCGAGCTCTCGAATGTATCGAAGCATGCCATCGGGCCATGGGCCAGCCTTGGCACTCTTCATCATCTCTTCGGGAGCTTGTGACATCTGCAAAGCTTCACCCTCATTTGTCAAATAGCCTGGTGTGCAAACAAATACAGAGCCCAGAAATGCTGCGCCTTGGGCAACGCGCATGCCCCACGTCTGCTCTGCTTCTTCCGAGACTTCTATTACTACGCCACTCTTTTGCGGGCCACCGACACGGTCGTGACCAGCTTTAATAATTTGAGCAGCATGGGTACTTAGCACGTCAAGAACGTGGCCGAAATTGGCGGTGGCTCCGCATTGTGATGGTCCCATCCAAAAGAGGTTCGGAAACCCATTAGTAGCACACCCATGCAAGCTTGATGGACCAAGAGAAGTCCATTTCTCTGTCATACTTGTGCCCCGGCCAACAATCTCGATTCCAGTACGCGCTGCTGGGTTGCCGCTTGCGACTCCAGGACCTCGATAGCCAGTGCTGAATATCAGAATGTCAACGGGATACTCTCTGCCGTTTGCTACAATCCCGTTAGGAGTTGCACTCTCGACTCCCTTGCCGTTTGTGTTGATCAAGTGGACGTGCCTCTTATTGTAGGTGTCCAAATAAATATCACTGAATGTCGGCCTCTTGCACCATGTTGGATACCACGGTGTGAGTGCCGCGGCTGTCTCCCTATCCTGCACTTCTTCGGCTACCCTGGCACGAACCTTGGCATTGTGTTCTGCGTCACGGGCTAACATGGTTTCTATGTGCTCCGGTACTTTCTCAGGAGAGACATGCCCGAATTGATCACTCCCTACGATTGCGCAGTATGCCTTGAGCTTACTCCATTCATCGTCGACGAGGTTTTCGTGATCTTCAGGAGCACCCAATGCGATATTCTCAGCCAAATTCTCCTGCCGGTACTTCTGCCACCCTTTCTTTGCAGCGATGGTTTTCTGCCAATACTCAGGATTGGTATCTTTCTGACCTCTGGTGTTCACCTGAGAAGGCGTTCGCTGAAAGACAAATAACTCTTCTGCACTACGACACCTGGTATCAGATAAGGCTTCCTCTTGATAGTTCGAATACCTCCGGGGGTATTGTAGAAACACCGAGAATGAGGAGCAATAGCCGACGGCCATATATGTCTCAAACTAAATATTGGAAGGATAGGGACTCGGAATCAGAAAAATACTTACTACTTCGCAACCTCGGGTATGATTTGAATAGCCGTTGCACCTGTACCTATGACACCCACTTTCTTGCCTTTCAGTTTTTCCATCACCGGGAACTCGGTTTCACTCGAACCACCGGTCACGTCGTAATTCCATCGCGCCGTGTGGAACATCACGCCCTCGAAGCCTGTTAATCCAGGCAGCTTCGGCACTTGCGGTCGTGGAAATAGGCCGGTGGCAAGCAGCACGAATTCGGCGTCGATCGAAAATTGAGTTTCCTCTTTGCCACTTGCACCGTGTCTTGTAGCCAAATCGGCCCTCCAAGCGCGTAGCTCTTCGCTCCACTGAACTCCATTTGCCTGCGTGCGGAACATTATCCTATCCTCGAGGCCAAACTGCTTCACCAGATTGACCAAGTAAGAGCGGATCTCCTTGCCGGAGGCGTATTTTTTGGACGGCATGTATCCTGTCTCCTCCAGCATTGGCAGATAGACGTAAGCCTCGACATCGCAGTGCAGTCCCGGATACCTGGATTAGTCGTCAATGAATTTGGCTCAGATTGGAAGCAAAGAGTTCCGCCTCACCGATTCCAGTACCATGTCCCACCTATCCCTCCAGCAACTTCCACTATGCGAATTTGTTCTGCATGAAAGCCATGTTGTATGAGTCTGACAGCGTTGAGAATGCCTCCCATTCCAGCACCCAATATCAGAAATTTGATACGATCCCCTGACTTGATAGGCCAAGGCAGTTTGTCGAGCGCCGCATGGTCGGCAAAGGGATCATCTACCAAATGTCGAAGCCGATCTTCACTACTAAAGTGCAACTCTTGGAATTGAGCCATTCCGTCAGCCCTTTTACGCTTCGCGGCTTCTTCCATGAATTTTTGTTGCGCCAACTGCGCATCGGTTACGTCTACTGTTGCAGCCATATTGATCTATCTTTGTAGCGTCGGAAAGAAAAGAACATGTGAAGGTACTTTGAGTTTGAGTTTATCAGACAACTTAGCTCGACTCATCCAAGTGTCGTCGGTCAAGCATTTATAATCCGGCATGGAACGGTCCGCAATTTAAGTTACATGATGCACGTTCGCACTTCGGCACGCCACCAGTACGTAACTGATGTGTAAGTCGCCATCTATTCCCTCGTTTCCGGCTCGTTACATCGTATAAGATTGTGCATAACCACCCGTATTCGTCTTCGGTTAGATATCAATTGCGGGGTTTTGAACACTGTCGAGAGGACGGGTAGAAAATAAAGGAGAGCCTGAAGTGGACGTAATAGGAGGGATGATGCGCGAGGAGAGCAGCAGAGCAGCAAAGTTTCCCTTCCCTTCCTGGGAGCTGACTTGAGCTCTTTGCAGCATTATTTCCACGCCTCGCTTCTTCTACAGTCAAATTCAGGGCCATTGAGACTTAAACTAACCAAGCTGATGGAAAACATTGACTGTCCAGGTGTTTTACATAACCAAAGCCAAGCCTGTGGGGAAGCTGGGGATCGGCGGGATTTGATAGACCCCTCCCCCTCCTCAGCGTTGCTCCCTTCCTCTAGGCGAGCCACATATAAAACAGAATTTCAATTTCGAATTTAGGTTTTACTCAAATATAATTTAGTTAACTCTTTCTTCTATTTTTGATATCTATTCAATAATCAATAATTATCTTTTGTTTTTGAATAACCGTTCTGTAAAGAATTCGCCGTTGCCATCTATCTGTGATGCATTCCAAGCAACTTCCCGACTTCGATGACCTACCACTTGTGGAGGGCATGCCCCAGGGCTGTGCTTGGGGTGTATTTGACAAAGATGGCAAGAAAGACCTTTTGGGAACGCTGAACCTGCTCACACCAGACGTCGTGGCGGCTGCTTGTTCAGAAGCACGTGAAGGTGTCTCCATCTCTTTGAAGTAAGACTTGTTGAGAAACACATACTTCAATATCTGGCGTGCTCATTCGCCATAGTTGGCCACTCGACAGTTCGAAGTTACCATCTGGTCGCATGAAAGCTACGCATAAGCATATGACCCTTAAGGAGACTGGCCTGAGCGAGATGTCTGGGTGGGATGATGAGCTGCAGTTTAATACACAAGTTAGTGATATCCATCAACATGTTTTGGTAAGATGATTCTCAAAAGCATATAAGGTTAGCAGTCAATGGGATAGTCTGGTCCATTGGCAGCACCAGGAATCCGATCTGGCGTACAATGGCGTAAAGGTGACCCATGACGCCCTCGCCGCACCAACTACAGCCGCTAACAAGATGCCGACACTCGATCATTGGCACCAAAGGGGCGGGCTCGTGGCTCGTGGAGTTCTGATCGACTTCAAAGACTGGTACGAAACTAAAGCAACCGCTGAGGGTAGAACAGGCGATGATATCATATGTCATCCCCTGGATGGTTATCGAATCACCGTTGATGACATCGAGACAATCGCGAGAGAACAAAACGTCCAGTTCAAGCATGGTGATGTGCTTGTCATCCGCACAGGTTTGACGGAGGTCCTTGAAGACCTACAACCGGCTGACTGGACGAGACTCAGCAATCCACAAATCTCAGGCATGCATGGAAGTCTAGAATCCGCGAAGTGGTTGTGGAATAAGCATTTTGCCGCAGTCGCTGGTGATGCAATCGCTTTTGAAGCGCTGATGCCCTTGAAGGAGGATGGCTCGCCGGGAAGCCCTAGCGATCTTGGTAAGCATTTCAAGTCCTGCCGCTGTGCATTTGTTCGTTAGAGCTGATTACTTAGTTCTGCATCCTTGGCTTCTGTCCATGTTTGGAATGAGCATAGGGGAGCTCTGGGACCTAAAAGCACTGTCAGCGCACTGCAAAACGACCAAGCGATATACCTTCTTGCTTACCTCAGTTCCTATGAACATCCCAGGCCTTGTCGGATCACCGCCCAACGCCCTCGCTATCTTCTAGCTTTACTTGAAGGCGTTGTGTGCTCAAAACTACTATGAATTCTCACCATTCCCGGGGTTACGCGGAAAGATACCAACCTACGATGAGTTTACAGACTCACTCATTACGATGATGTAGGTGTTTGCCTCCCGTTCGTAACTCCCGCCTAAAAGAACGTGGATTGTGCATAAAAGATGAGGCCAGCGCGAACGGACGAGAGCTGGGCATCACTAAAGATGTATATATCAACACAACTTCCAGTCGTAATGCAGTACCTTCACTGCCTTCCAATTCATGCCACTTCTGTTGTCCAATAGTGCTCATAATAAGCTGATATTTCGAATGTGCCCAAACTTTTCAAGTTGATACCATTGGTTGAACGACCAACATCCAGAGTAGTGTCTGGCAACTGACGAAGACAGTCTACCCGACTGTTACATACCCTGCCATCGACTCCATTCTATCCCTCAGTAGCAAGACCCGAACCCGCTTGTACTGACTCCAGAATCTCGACTAACAAAGTCAGAGGAGATTCGTGCCATTCTGCATGCCGTAGTTTTTGGTTCGCAAGCATTGGGTCGGTTGAATACCACTGGATAGAACAGATGAATGACTATTCTGGTTCCTATCGGATGTTTATTTCCATTGAAGAATAGACGAGTTTCCATTGAGTGCAATAACATTAACTGCATTGAGAAAAATGGCTTCCCCAATATGACGCCTCGTTGATGCATTGTTCTGAAAGCCATGGGGGTTACCATGGTTATGAATCAGGTCAAGCTGTTCTTGAGTCCCTCTCGTTTCCACCTACACTGTTATTCCTTATTCTTATTCCTATTCCATCACTCAACCAACCGACCAACCTCAGACAAGTCTTGTGCTCAACACAAATCTTTGACATTTGGTACAACAGACCAAGTCAATTCTGAGACGAAAATCTTGCCCAAAACCACACTCACCTCACACAAGAACAACTTCCGTCACTATGGAAAGCAACAAACCAAAGCTGAGCGCCCGCGAGCAGGAGATTGTAGCCATTGTTTGGCAATGCTTCAAGGCGGAGCCGCAGGTAAGTACTCCCGTGCACTTCTGGCCTAGTTCATCACTGATCTAGATAATGCTAACGCGTGAAAAAAAAAAATTCAATCAGGTTGACACCGACAAGCTTGCCGAGCTCGGCGGCTTCAAGAACTCCAAAAGCGCCAGTACCACCTGGGGTATGCTCAAGAAGAAGCTGATGACTCACGGCGGATCGGACATCAAAGACACGCCGCCCAAGTCGACCGGCAAGCGCAAGAACGGCGACGCGTCCTTTGGCGAGACTCCGGGCAAGAAGCCCCGGGGAAAGGCGGCCAAGAAGGCCAAGGCTCCTACCATCGAATCCGATGATGACGACAACGCCGCTGAGTAGGTTCTCGAGACTGGTGGAGAGATCTAGGCAAAACGTGCGCAGAGACTGCGCACGGGATTTGGGATGCCAGAGAGCACATTTATGGTGAATGGTGACAAGAGTTGCCTTCCAGCAAGGAAACGATAATACGGAATGGATTCTACTGAAGTCTCGCCTCAAAGTGTGCTACCAATAGTTTCCAGGTTGATAGTGCATTCCCACGTGAAAGTCTAAGGTTAGATGACATTCCTCAAACACCCGAAACCCTTGTTGCACTGTATTCGAAATCG
Organism: Truncatella angustata; assembly: GCF_020726525.1. Classification (NCBI taxonomy): domain Eukaryota; kingdom Fungi; phylum Ascomycota; class Sordariomycetes; order Amphisphaeriales; family Sporocadaceae; genus Truncatella; species Truncatella angustata. Next base: position 2,585,345 of record NW_025763384.1, on the reverse strand, counting down.
CATAGATATTTGTATACTCATATGATGAATTACTGAAACAAGCCGAGTTGCGTTGCTGGGTAGCCGTTTCCAATCCGCAACCTCGGCATCTTTCGAATGACATTTCACTTGCATCTCAGCCTCAACACCGGATTCTCCCGACCTGATCTGGGCTTTGGTGGGCTGCGCAGGCTGCTAGCTGTGGGGAAATTTGGGGTCCACGTTTGGAGTTGGAGTGCTGAGTGCGTGGCTGCAAGGGGAAGAGAGGAGACATGATTCCGCACTAGTTCCCCCGCATAATCACAAGCTCGGCTCCTGGTCGGTAATTTCTAGCTTCTGGAAACACCCGAACGACGTCACGGTCCCAAGCCGATTGTCACAGGCCGAGAATATGGCTGGAGAGCCTTTGGGGCACCATTGGGACCTCTGCACCAGCACTTGTCAAAGACGGCCACGAAAAATGGTGAGAATACGCACTCAACTGGTCAGACAAGTATGATTCAGAAGCCAACGGTGCAAAGGCAATCTAACCTGGTGGTTTGCCAAAGGATCAGCCAGTCAGGAGTGACCTCCGGTGCGCCGAAGGCCTTTAGATACGTGACTCCGGCAGTGCGGGCGCAACGCCAGCTCTCCAAAATTAAGTTCTGTCAAAAGAGGACCCACGCGAAGCCGCGGGTGTCTACGCAGTGCCCTCGACAAGACAAAAAAAGATATGCTCGGATGTACAAGCACTCTTGGGCTTGAGTCACCAGACAGGTTCCTCTACCGCCGGACCGGCTTGGGACCTGGACTTATATACAGTTTGTCTACACCATGGCTACGTCAGGTTTGAGAAGTAGATTCAAGCTTCTTCTTCTTCTGTCATGAATAGTTGTGCTCTTGTTACTATCATTGCTCAGTTTCCTGTTTCTACTCCTGTCACACTCTCCTAAGTCTGCCGCCGCCCAGTTCCTTCCCATTGTGATCATCCTAAATAACGGAAGGAGTGTTTGAGTCCAAGTGCGAACCGTTGTCGAGACACGTGCTCAAACCTTTGGTGTTCCTTTTCCCAAGGTTTTCTATCCCAGTTTATCATTGGCTACCTTGTCATCGACACTTGTTTTGGAACAGCAAATATTGTTATAAAGGGCTTCACATAGGGTGTCGACTCGAGTTCAGGACTTTTCAGGGTTTATTGTGACAATCCGGCTGGGAAGTGAACCGTAAGGAAAGGTCCGAGTTCACCAGAGGAGCAAGATGGCGACCAAAGTGAACGAGAACGGCAAAAAGCCGCCGTCCGTGGCGACGAATCTGATAGGTGAGCTGAGGACGACATTAAAAGCAACGTGAGAACAAGCTGCTAAACATGGTTCTATCCAGCTGGTGGAGGCGCAGGTATGATGGAAGCGCTCGCATGCCACCCTCTCGGTAAGTTTTCCAGAGTCCTATGCATATTGTTCAACCCCCGAGTATATCACCTTCTCGACTAACATGTACTTTCTCTACACCACAGACACGATAAAAGTCCGCATGCAACTCTCGCGCCGTGCTAGGCAACCCGGCGCCCCTAAGAGGGGCTTCCTGAAGACGGGAGCCGAGATCGTGAAACGCGAGACGCCGCTCGGTCTGTACAAAGGTCTCGGCGCCGTCATGACGGGTATCGTTCCGAAGATGGCGATTCGATTCTCGTCCTTCGAAGCCTATAAGCAGATGTTGGCGGACTCGGACGGCGGCGTGAGCGGATCGGGGACTTTCATGGCCGGACTGGCTGCCGGAGTCACCGAGGCCGTCGCTGTCGTGACGCCCATGGAGGTGATCAAAATCAGACTACAGGCGCAGCACCACAGCATGGCAGATCCGCTCGACGTGCCCAAGTACCGCAACGCCGCCCATGCGCTTTACACCGTCGTTAAGGAAGAGGGTGCTGGCGCCCTGTACAGAGGAGTCTCCTTGACGGCGCTGCGACAGGGCAGCAACCAGGCTGTCAACTTCACGGCGTATACGTATTTCAAGGAGGCCTTGAAGCGATACCAGCCGCAGTACGAGGGAGGAAACTTGCCCGGCTATCAAACAACGCTCATAGGATTGGTCAGCGGTGCGATGGGCCCTTTGAGCAATGCGCCTATCGACACAATCAAGACGAGATTGCAAAAATCACCAGCCGAGCCGGGTGTGAGCGCGTTGCAAAGAATTCAAAAGATCTCATCGGAGATGTTCAAGTGAGTTTGGCACTATTGATCTGGGCTGGCCTTCGTTTAGTGGGCCGCCAGACTGCAAATGTGGAACAAATAACTGACTTTTGTTGTAGACAAGAGGGCAGTAGGGCCTTTTACAAGGGTATAACGCCGCGCATCATGCGAGTCGCCCCAGGCCAGGCTGTCACATTCACCGTGTACGAATATCTGAAGGCTCAGCTGGAGAAGAGCAGTCCCTCTATAATAAGCGGCGGCAAGTACGAGGAGTAGTCTATCGCTGTGTTGTACTTTGCGGGTCCCCCTTTGAAGCAGGCTGTGCATCACTACGAGGTATCACTTGATAATCGAAACTATTTGAGAGAAACAATGTAACGGCCTATGTCAACATAGACGAGGGGATATGGAAGCTGGAGCCGAGGACAGGTCTGAGTTACACTATAGCACTGAGACGCGCTGTATATACCATGAGCAGCTCAATATTAGCTGCAATAAGCGATTTATATTTCATGTCAATAACGACGAGTTTGCACGTTTCCGCAGTTCTGCTTGCCTAGTCGTGCTAACTGCATTGCCTCTGAGCAGCTCATCGACCCGGTCTCTTGGGACGTCTGAAAGCCTGCCTCACTTCGGCTTGCGGGTGTAGATCATCTAGAACGCCTTTCTCCGTGATTTCAGTCGGCTCTTCGACCTCGAACTTCTTTTCAACCTTGATCCCGCATTCGCTTTCGGCAGCCGTAATCACAGCCCGCTTCATGAGCGGATACATCATGCGGAACTTGATGCTCTTGCCCGCGGCAGCTGGGCACGTGTAAAAGAAGAGGATAGGGCTCTGCTCCTCCCCTCCATACGTATGCGTAAACCGCCAGAACGTAAACCGCGGCTCCTTGTCGTCAAGGTTCTGCACAAGCTCTTCCACGGTCGAAGGGGTCGAGGAGCTCGGCAGCAACTCGACGACCTCGCTCTCTGGGTTGATCTTGAGGGTCACGATGCCGGCGCCCTCGCCCCGCCCCAGGTTGCTGAGCGCCACGAGCGCGTCCGTGGCCACGGGCATGTTCATGGTCTTGCTGAGATGGATCTCCCTGACGCCGGTGCCGCGCCCCTCCTCGGCCTCGGCCCGCTTCACCTCGCCCAGCGTGCGCTCCTCCTCCGTCAGCGGCGCGGCCAGCCCGGCGTGCTTCTCGTGCTTGGCGAAGCCGGCCGCCGTCAGCTCCTCGGGCGTCGTGGCGAATATGGTCTCGGAGAAGTGCTCGCTGCCCAGCTCGCGCACGAGGGTCAGCCGCGTCGAGGCGAACAGCATCTTCTGCCGCACCTTGGCGCTGTCCGGCACATAGCTTATGGCGATGAAGCCCGGCGGGGTGGGACGCCGGCGCAGCAGAATGTAGAGGGCCTCGTTGGGCTGGAGATGGGGGGAGAGCGACTCGAGGTTGGCGGAGAAGTCGGAGCCTTTGGACGGGAGGGTGGTCACGGGGACCAGCGATTCGCCCTTGATGGTCACGAGGAGGCCGAAGATGGATATATCGGAGAGCAGGTTGTTGAATTGGCTGTTCAGCTCTTGCGAAGCTGGGAAGTATGCATGTCAGTGAGGTGCCTGCGGAGGGGATGTGTCGGTGGGAAGCTACCTGAGATTCCGGACTGCATCTTGATTCGACGTACTTGAGCCTGGAAGCCCCAGACAGATGTGGAGAACTGATTTGATGACGGCCGTCGTATTATCGTGGGATCAGTCCAGCATGCAGAACGTTATTTCCCTGGGTCATCACGGCTGTGAGTTGCCTTGAACGAGACTCAAGTCGAAGCTACAGCTCCGTGCTATAATATAAAACCCCAGCCCCACGTTACAGAGGATCCCCCCGCTATTCTCGGTGAGCCCGGTGTGCAGGTGGAGTCCTTCCATTTCCCTTGGAAGTGCCCTTTTTATACCTAGACTAGTCAAATATTCAGGCTTTTATTATAAGAAAAAGAAGAGAATTATCGTTGAATTCAAAAGTCCAGTTCTCTTATATTAGAATAATATCCTCTAATGCCCTTCTTTCTGTTACATCGATCCACGTACTTTTTATCAGCCCCTTCATAATCTTGTTATCAACACCTTCTCCTAAAGCGACACAGGATCCTATTCTTTGATATGTTTGGATCCCCATATGCGGTGGGACCTGAAGGTTCACCGGCTTCAGGATCAAGAAGAAAGGTCCACATATAAACTTGGATTCATCCGGTACGTCATCCCAAATCAAAGGCAACAAAACAAGTGCCGCTTCATCGGCTGCTCTGGAGTATTGTTCCGTTATCACGTGTGGTTCCGCATCCCATTCCGCATGGGCATATAAGCGAACATCTCCGATAGCGAAGTTAAAAAAACTATCATCGTTCTCTTTTCTGTTTATTGGAAGCTTAGTTCCCTTCAAGTGTATCCATCCGCCTATGACCTCTCCGAAAGGAATTTCAGGATACTTCAGTCCAACGTGTGTCCTTTGAATGAACGCAAGTTCGTTGTCTCGGCGGCCCCAATGATAGGAGACAACTCCATCTACACAAGCCCAAGACCACGTCGGCGCACGGTATCCCGTGGGGCGTACTCCAGGAACAACACGGGTGTCGATGTTCCAGCATAGATGCTGCAGTAGGTCGTTTGACCAAAGCCCCCCCAGATATTCTGTAGAGCTTTCGTTTGTGGTCGCTTGCCGAGAAAACAGTGCTGCTATACCAGCCAGTGCTGGCAATTTATCGTTTCCTATTGTCAGCTTCCGATGCGAATATTGTTCGACCATGTAAGTCCACTGATGGCGTATGCGTGTGGGGTCAGCTGCTGCCTCAAGAAAAAGACCGGCTTTCTTAGGCAATGTGATGGTGAACCCGCTGTCCTCCGCACGAACATTGCCTTTGTACTCTACAAGGACTTGAGACTGGGTAAAATGTAATGTTCGTTGAGACATGAAACGTTCTTGTAGTGCCCAACCACGAGATGACAACGGCGCATCTTCTAGGGAAGTCTGTTTCGTCAAATCGACAGCATACTTTAGTGGGGTGGCAAAACACAGAACCTCATCGGAAATTTCGCCGCTAGAGAAAGGGATAGAAATATATCGAGGCTCCAGCCTGTCGCCCAGGAAGCCTTCCGTGTTGCCAGCGGATCGGCTAGCTGCAATTGTGAGTGCTGCATTTCCATAAACTTCGTGCATGCGTGCCGATTCGCGGGCCCAATCTCGCACATCATCTTGAATTATACAAAGACTATCGATCCAGAGGTAACGTATTCCCAGTCTAATGGTCAGCCATATGGCATCTTGGAATGATTGTGGAAGCTTAGCAGTGCGGATTCCCTTATGGAGTTCCTCGCCTGTTTGAGTGTTGAATGTTATTGGCTGAACAATACCCCAGCAGTGACTGAGAGCCGTGTATCTCTCATAAATGTTGGCAGAATTACAAAGAATAACACACTGGCCGTTTTCCTCTATCTCTAAAATTCTGGTCGGCATCGAGGGAGGCTTCGTAAGTTGATCCTTCGTCTCAGTGTCTCTCATCCATTTCTCGATTTCGTTTAGGACTGAAAGCGAACGAGGTGATCGTGGTATTTTCTTTCCCTGTATACTGGGTCGGAGTGCACTACCTAAGAATATTGTGAGATGGGAGGGATAAGCTTGGCGTTTTTCACGTCGTCTTACCATCCTCAACGCAAAATTCAAAACTCGCCAATAACTGGTATGAGCTGAACCTCTGACTAGGACTTCTTGGAACATATCCAAGAATATGAAACCCATCAACCTGAGGCTTGCCACATATCCACAATTCGTAATCAAGTAAGTATCCATAGCGTTGCGCGTTGGCATGACGCATATTTTCTATAACTATGTCAACTTGATCCTGAACTAAATGGCATAAATCACAGGATTCTGAGCTGGAACGTAGGAACTTCAAATTTTTGTGATAAAATAGAAGGTTCTCCACGGGATGTGAGATGTCTCGATCTGAGCAATATGAGTACAAGCCATATCCGGGGAAGTTCCAATGCAGGCGTAGATTAGGGTGAGTGCCGATGGCTCTTTTCGAGACAGAAGCGAAGTCAAAACTGCGACACACTTGGCAAAGCTCCATGATTAATCGGCTATCACAGCTAAAATGCTAGTGCTATGGCGTTATGGGTTTGTTTTGCGATATTTATTGTAGTCATCAAAGGTGCCTCAGCGAACTTCACCGTTTCCGATAAAACACGTGATCAGATGCATGGAATCGTTCTGGAACAATACCCCGCTCAAATCATACATGCATTCAATCAACTGTTCAGGGTCGATGAGTCTATGTTGATATGGGGAGTGTGCTATGGGGAGAAAAGGGGGAGGAAAGGACTTGCAATGTGCACCTTGAGAAAAGAAAATTTGAAACCCCCCCCCCCAGACTTAGTGGAGTGTAATATGATAATGTTTTCTCTCGGGCATCTGCTTGTACTGCTGTCTTTTATCCTCCGCGACCTCCTCTGCAACCTCTCGGCCCTTCGAGGTCGGTCGCGGAAGAATTTGAGCTCAACTTGTTTTCCATTGACTCATAGTACATAACTTGCAAGTGACCTAAGAATTGATGCCGTTGCTTTATCGACCGCTACCTACCAATTTCGCCTGTGAGATTCTAATATTATGAGGGTGCACACTGTCCACGAGACATATCTGACAAAGAATCAGCGTGGGCAGTCACGGAGCTAACCTTGTGGACTGATATGCGGTGGTGAGGTTCCAGCGGTCATATCCGGGACTTGACAAACCTGCGAATAAAGAAATGAAGACGAAGAAACATACACATTATTGGCCATGTCTTCTATTTTTCTTATCCGCTGGTAGCACCAACGACGCGGCTCATTGCCTGACTGCTAACATTGCGACCACTTCATCTGTCAGCCTGCTAATCATCTCCAGTCCAGGATCATGATCAGGGTTGACCTCCGCAATCGTTAGCCCGCCAACCTTCTCGCTCGTTGTAATTACTTTCAAAGCCCTCATCATTTGCTCAAACTCAACTCCGGTGAAGTTCGGCACGTTCGCCAAGGGAAACATCCGCGGGTCAATGGAATCTACGTCCAGATGAACCATGACAACATCAACCTTCTCTTCAAGATATTTTAGCGCCTCTCTCGCATGTTTCTCTGGCTCCCGTGCGACCGATGTTGAGCTGATAACCTTGTAACCATTTTCAGAGAGAAAGGCGAAATGCTCTGGCTTGTTGCCTGGATTCGCCATGTTGGTGCCGAAGAGGACCATGTTGGAAGCATCGCAGACGGGCTCACCTGACGGACGGGAGAACTGCTCCATGACTTTCAGCGCACCCTCAGATCGGATGAGATGCGTCATGTTCATGCCCGCGAAAATACCCGTGGAGTGTGGATCGGTCGGAGAAGCCAGATCCGTATCGGCATCGATATAGAGAAGGCCAACGCGCTGGGGAGGAGATTGAGAGCCAGCATGGTGCCAGAAGGCGGACAAAATTGCCGGGGACATGCAGCACTCGCCACCAAGAATGAGCTGGAACGGAGGTGGACTAATATGGCTGGCCAAACTTTTCGCTATGCTGTCATGGACGCGGTGGCAGACTCCAATATTGACACCTTCGTTGCGAATCCCGCCAGGAGAAAAGGTTGTTGCCTTGTAGGTCGCAGGTGTCTCTAGCGGTCTATGTTCTGAAATGCTTCTCAGACCAGCCATTCGTAATCTTCCAACAATATTCACATCCTCAAAGGCCTTCGGCGCTTTTGATTTGCCTGGGATAACGGACCCACAATCTGCGGGTACATAGGTAATGGCGACTGAGCGTGAGGCTGCCATCATACCGCCCAAATCACTCGTATTATCGTATTACCTCGAGGAATTATTCGTTTACGTATCTACTAGGTTACCCATTTTGCATGACCTTGAGGTAGATGATGCCAGTGGTGTGCGCCCTTCGATTGTCCTGCCGACCTTAGCACAGAGCTATGACGTAGGCTCTGTCAGCAGCCGTATTAACTAGGATCAATTGACTCAAAGTCGAATCATCGATATTGTGCCCAGGATATGCGTATATTGGCGCATACCTTTTATTACGGACGATATAGTCACTTGAATGCGACGCAGAACAGGAGGTGGATAGAAAGTTTGGATGCACCAGGGTTAGTTATACTAAGTATACGAATGCACGCATATTGCTAGGCGCCAAAAACTAATCAATCAATTGAACGCACAATAGTATCACGATGATTTTCCGAGTTATTTTGAGGAAGAGCACGTTCATATCTCGAAAGCGTATGATACATAACTGACTAAATAAGGGTTTTGTCCAACATCCAAATCTACCAACTACGATCTCGAATAGTTAACCTAGCTGCCTAGGTTAGGCTTTTGCATTGATTTTAAGCCCCACTTTAGCTGTTCTAGCGACAAGCATAGACGAGCCTGAGAGAACGAGTAGTATGCCTGACCAGACTTGCAGCATGTTCCAGTTATTCCCCCCATCAGTCGCCAAGATAGCCCCTGCAATAGGGCTCCCAACCAGCGATCCAAGCGCCGCAGTGATGAAAGCCATGCTCAAACGGCTCCCCAGTGCAGCCAGATTCGGCGACAGACTCGCAACGGTTGGTGATGGCAGACTGACAAAAGTCCCTGTGAAAAAGCCATACAGAACGCAGAACCCAAGAATACCTGGAACGTTCCTGATGGCTATAAGTGCGAGACTCAAGACAGCAGAGGCGAACGCCATTACCATCTGCATGTTCAAGGTCCCGACGTAGTCAGCCGCAAAATTAGGCAATATTCGACCTAGGGATGACCCGGCGTTTATGAGCGCTGGTAGGTAAAATGCTAGGTAAGGGCTCATGCCGGCCCTGTCCATTGCGTATAGCTGGACATAGAAGAAGACGACATAGATGCCCATGTATCCAAAGAATATCCCGAGCCCGAAGAAGGTATAGGGTACGTCTTTCAGAGACTCGAGGTCCAAGAGAGACCTGCGGCTCTTGGGGTATTGGAGCGGGCGCATGACCACGAGAGGAAGTATGAGGGTGGCTAGCATTATGAAACCGATAACTCGGGTAGCCCAGGCGAATCCAACCTTGTATTGGACTTGTGTCCAGACAATAGGATAAACCACTCCGCCTACGCCAAGTTTAGCCCAATTGATAGTAGGGAAAACGGGTGTAATACTTACCGATACTGCTACCGAGAGATGCGATACCGGTTGCAAATGCTTTTTTGGTGCTAAAATACTGGGATACGACGGCAACCGCAGGAAGGAATAGGCATCCGAAACCAGACCCAGTGACAACACCTTGGGCCAAGAAAAGCTGCCAGTAGTTCTTGCAAAGACTTGTCATGAAAACCCCCAGGAGGCTCAGGAAGGTACCTAAGTACAACAGCAAATGGAGGTGGCCAGCGTCGTAAATTGGCCCAACAATCGTGCTTAAAAAACAGAGCAGAAACATTTGCATGGAGCCTATCCACGATATGGCTGAATCGGTTGACGTTTCCGCAATGTCATAGGTATAGTATGTTTGGAACACACCGTACATGTTGACAATGCCCCTGTGTACCTAGTCAGCCCAAGACTTGCTCCCGTCATCGCCCCAAGATTCCGACTCACCATGTGTTTAAGAAAATACAAAAAGAGGCTGCGACCTGCAACCACGCCAGTGTTCCCCCATTAGGAGGGACCGGCGTAGCCACGACTTGGGTGTCAGGAGGAAGTTGTAGTGGCGTGGTGTTCTGGTGGCCTTGCGCAAACGAATCATTGTCCCTAGTTTTATTTCGAGTTAATTACGATGGTGGACGATTCCGGCCCAGTTTGTATCGGAAACATACTCATGCGGCGGCGTAGAATCTCCAGTAGAGCTGACTTCGTGGTGTGCAGTCTTTTCGCTGACAGACTGCGACGTAACATCGATAGGGGAAGGCTCCTGCATGACTTGAGAATGTCCGAAAGTCGCAGGCGACCGGAAAGAATATCCAACGGTCGCTCAGAAAGAAAACGATATACAGAAATGTATAACAAGACTCTTACCGAACTGTCTAGGATGGTCAGTCAGAACAAGGAAGCTAGAACAAATTTAAGCTTATTAAGGTAAAGACAATAATTAGCCTCTAAAATCCCAGCCACTGTTATACGAGGGATGGCCAGCAGCAGTTTTCCAAACGTACAAGGCGAAGTCCTAGCTAATCAGTGGGTTCATTTGGGAATTCCATACAATCTCGTATCCATATTCTCTATGAAACATCATGACATGGCGCGATAAAGTTGACGATTATCTGCTAGTAAGCTCATTGAACGATGATTGCACCTAAAGCAAGTCCCAAGCCCCTGATAGAAGTGCATCCGGCAATATCCAGAGCTATATTGGGATAAGGTTCACGCCAAATAGGCAGTCAGGCTTCAAACCCATGGATAGAGAATCTGATCAGTAGCCCGAAAACCAATGAGCTCACGCAGTTATGCAGCAGCGTAATACCTATCATCAAGGATTCTGCCCATAACAGTGCCAAGATGGCAAGAATAATCCCTGAACCTTGTAAGCGCCGCTCCCTGTCGATGCGCTTACGATAATACTTCAACCCCGAAACCTATACAGCGGGCATAGTTCTCGATATTGCGGCCAAAAATTCGTGCAGAAAGCACCTGTGCCCAGAACTAGTTGAAACCCGACAGGATATGCCTGTGAACTACCAAATTGATTTCCAAAACCTCATCAGTGGCGATATTTCATCGTTGGTGCATATAGATAGTGTGACAGTGTGCATGTCAGCTGACATACGCGGTAGTGCAGGCAAAGAGTTGGTTGGCAAAGTACAGTACGTAACATCGTGGTAAGTATTCAGCTTGGCAGCCGGGTTGTGCAGACGAACGTGATGGACTATTTGTGCGGGACAGGGGCTGTACATGAAGCAATATGCATTACAACCGATACCGACGTATGTAGAATCCGCTTGGCACTTGAAATTTGTTGGCACAATAATGCGATAGAAGACGTGATTGACTTCGATGCAACTCGTTACTATGCAAACTATTAATTATGCCGAGGTTCCTTCACGATTTCTTATGCTACGAAACGGATGAGACCGCATGTTCATAGTGCCCTATTATTCATTCAGAAGAGATAGTGATTAACAGGTAGACGCACCAGGCGATGATGAGTGTTCCTGTGAGACAAGTACATAGTATCTGGACCAACGGGAACCCCCAAAAAGCCACGCATCATCCTATCGTCTGAGTCGTACCTGAACGCCGTATAGAGACAAAAGCCAGAGCTAGCACAGACTACTATCACGAAGGATTCAGGGTAGGGGTCCCAATTCTTCACGTTGCAGTGCCATTTACGAATTACGGAGTAGAGGGACGCTATACGACGGGACGGCCCATGGGCCAGAACACCCTAGCGCGAGGGTAAAAGTAAGCGGTCTATACGTATCAGCTGTGTATACCCTTTCGAGGAGGGAAGCATCGTGTCGGGTTACCCCGCACTGTCCTCTACTTTGCCCAGCTTACGGATTGCACATATCTCACATAAGATTATCCCGCAGCCTTGCCTGCAAGGATTCACAACTACCAGGATTGGCGGTTCTCTAGATATAGCGAGTGACAACTTAAGCAGACTGAAAGATGGTTTCGAACATGGGTGGAGTTTCTAGACTTCGGTCCATATTGGAAGTTCAAGGGTAAATTGTCGTATACTATTCATCATTTTCCAATTCTGCATATCCATTTCTGAACTGAAACAATCTGATAGTTTCTTCATAATCGTGCCCTGTCTCAAAGTCCGTCCGACTTGCCATCCGACTTTCCAGGATGGGTGACAATAGTTTAAATCTTACGGAAGTCTATGGACGCAGGCTCATGACTTCCGTTATCGATGATCGGGCCCGCTCTAATCCACAGAAGACCTTCATGTCCATACCAGCAGGCAAAAGCGTTATCGATGGGCAGAGAGACATATCATACGGCGACCTGGCACAAGCAATTCATCGCTCTGCTCGGTGGATAGAGGAAACGTTAGGAAAAGGTGTGGACTTCCCACCAATTGCAACCTATTTGCACCCAACAGATTTCCGACATGTCCTTCTTACATTTGGAGCAATCAAGTCAGGATACAAGGTATGAAATGAAGTGACCTAGAACCTTATCTGACTAAGAATCATGTAGATGTTCTACAGCTCTCCACGGAATCGTCCAGAAGTCCAAGTTGCGCTGTTGGAGAAACTCCAATGCACGACTCTCTTCACACCTGAAGATGAATCAGAGACGACCAAAGCGGTGCTCGAGAGGCGGCAGATGAATAAATACACATTACCAGACCTCGACTTTTTTCTAAACGACGAGCCTGTCGAGCCATATCCCTACAATAAGACATTCGAACAAGCACGCAAAGATCCATACGTTACCTTACATTCATCTGGTTCTACTGGCACCCCCAAAGTTTTGAACCTGAAACAAGGATATGCGGCAGCCCACGATGCCTTCCAACTTTTACCTAGCCTGGGTGATACACCTTGGACTGTCAGTACCTGGGCTGGAAAGCGAGTCTTGACGAATTTTCCATGGGTACACGCCGGAGGGGCACATATCATCCCTTGTGGGATATACAACGACTTCGTCACTGTCATACCAGCGGCATGGCCTCTCACTGGTGCCGATGCGAATCACTTACACGTGCACGCCAATATTCAAGCCGCCTGGTTCTCTCCGTCTGTCTTGATTGACATCGCGCGCAACCCGACCTTCTTGGAGAACATCACGAAGCTGACCAACGTCTCCTATTCCGGCGGCATCCTGCCCGCTCATGTCGGAGATGCCATCTCGAAACGCACACGCGTTTTTGGGAATATGGCTTCGACCGAGACTGGAATCCTACCAGGCGAAATGCCACCTCCCGATATGTGGAACTACTATAAGTTCAACAAGCGTCTCGGGCACACTTTCCGCCATTATGACGGCGACTTGTTTGAGCTTGTCTATACGAGAGATAAGGCGAACGAGAGTTTCCAGGCTGTCTTCTTCACGTTTCTCGATGCCGACACGTACGAGATGCGAGACGTCTACATCGAACACCCTACACACAAGGGATGGTGGCGCTCCTCTGGACGCATCGACGACGTCGTGGTCATGTCCGATGCCAAGAAGCTCAACACCATCCCGTACGAAGCGGCGATCGAGCGGCACCCGGGCATTGCAACGGCCCTGATGTGCGGCACGGGTCGTCCGCGACCTGCGATCTTGCTGCAGCCGAGTCGGTGGCCAGAAACGAAAGAAGAAGAGCGCAGACTCGTCGATGCGACGTGGCCGACTATTGAGAAAGCCAATGAGGCGGGACCCGTTCTGGGGAGGCTGATCAAGGAACTGGTCGTGGTAGCGAGGCAATCTAAGCCGTTCGTCAAGGCGGGGGGCAAGGACACGGTGATGAGATTCAGGAGTCTTCAGCTCTACGAAGACGAGATAGATGAGGCGTATAAGCGTGCTGAGGAGAAAGGCCTTCTCTACGGCGATGTTGCAGATAAGGGCAACTTGGTGTGAGCTTGTAAGATCCAGGTGCTGTGGACACGGGCCTCGAAGCTTCTCGTCCAGCAATTGAAATATAACTAATTGTCAGACTATATATGTGATAGACCATGAGATGTAGTCAGGCTAAGCTAATCATTCTAGTTGGTATGTCAACAAGTGCTCCTATTTGACTCAAATTATTCCATCTGGGAGGCAACTGGTTCGTAAGATATCTCATACTCGTCCTAACAGCAATAGAAGATGAACAGACTGAAGCGACTGAGATATTTTACAGTTCGAAATATCCGTCCATAAAACCATGTTGGTCTATGACTGCATACTGTATGGTATGGTACCGGTATTCTAGCGAAGTCACTTTCTTCGCGTAACTCTTCGTAGGCGGGTGTGGCTCAGCCTCGTCTCGGGGTTCCAAGCGCATGCACAAGAACTGTCCAGGGTGCCTCGGAGTAACACGATGGTAACGCTGGGTTCGTGCGTTGCACAGACAAAGCTGTGGGTAGGTCGAGCTGAAGTGCAGTGGAATGCTTGTCTGTGTCCATACTCGAGTACGATGTTCAGCACCGGATTTTGTCTCAAGAAGCACGTTCTTCGCAGCACGATCATCAAGTCAAGCACGACTCTAAACTACCGACTAAAGTACTACCTTACATCAAGTCGCGGCATTGTGTATCTGTTGCTCTACCTCTGACACCGGACATTTGGAACGTGAACTCTCAAGCGACGCGTCACCTCTTCCCCTGGGCCGTACCCGAATTGGTTGACGTAAGCGCGACCCTTAGATCTTAAGTTCATCAGACCCCCGGAAGATCGGCGTCGCGTATTTTCGTTTCGTTCCAGTGGGACTTTGTCATGCTGACCTAGACGAACGATCACCGGCATCTAGTGGTGGAACAGTAATTTGGCGTTTTGGTAGAACCCAGGGGTCTGTAATCCCGTAGGATGTGACTGCACGCACAATTAAGATATTGCAACAATGGACTAAGAGCAGATTTATTTCAGGGTTGAACAAACGCACAGCGAGTGCGTCATGAATAAATTGTATCTTTTCTATCGCCGCCACCACTCTAAGCTGGGTGCTGCTGCTCTGTCTGGCCCTTTTCCGGACCCCGTCAGATGCGCTCTAAAACGACCAGTCGCTAATCATGCAAGCCATACTCCCCAAGGAGTCGGTCATCAATACCAGGACTCATGCTATCTACTCCCCAAATGTCAAATATCGTGACCTAAACGCCATGCAATGCTGTCGTAAAACCAAAAACTTCAAAGTGTACAAAAAATCCCTAATTATGTCCAGCACGGTGTGGTTCATAGCAGTGCGAACAAAGCACCTACTCCAATAAGTAGAGACAGTAGGACTGTCGATCTAGTCATGGTAGGGTTGGCGGCGCTTGAGCCGCTAACACCCAGGCCACTTGTGGTGCTGGTGGTAGCAACCCCGGCGGTTGCGGCCGCAGCATTGGCTACAGAAACCGCATCGGGCACCGCACCAGTGCCAGTACCAATTTCCTTGACGTTTGTTTCGGTAGCGTTGAAAGCCGTCTGCGCAAGGGAGATCTCATTATTAGAGATGTCGTACACGACGTATGCCGACCGTAGGAATGTGTCGCCCAATACGTTTGTGCTCGAACCTGCTGGGGCAATGCCAAAGAGGCATGCTGTGACGCCGTTGGAAAAAGTTGGACGCTTGCCACTGGTAGTGACCAGGTCAAGGACAAGCTCGTTCATGTCAACCTTGATTGTTGGTGATGTGAAAGTGAAATCCAGCGTCCTCGTATCCTGGGCCAATGAGCAAGGAACATAGGCTGCACCCTCACTCGAATCGTACTGTGCGCCAACTTCGTCGAAAATCTGCTCGACCCAAGTATCGGGCAGGTAGGTCAACGACGAGCCAGAATCCAAAAGAACTGCCAGCGCTTGGTCGCTGGCAATGGTAACATTATCCAGAACTACGCTGGTCAAAGTGATCAGAAACTCCGAGTAGACGCCACCAGACGCCTGTATTGGCAACGTCTCTAGTGACCCGGTATACTGCGCTGTGTCCACCCCGCCGAACAGAATGCTGCCAGTGCTAGCGTCGAGGTCGTTCAACCATAAGCTGTAGGCGTTGGAGGCGATCGTACCATCACTCGCCATCTTGGCGGGAAGATTGTCGTAAGCGTCCTTGTTTGCCCGTCCGACCTGCACTTCGTTGACCGGATAACCGACGCCCAGGATTCCCTGCGCCGAAGAGCTCTTATAACCGATACCGAATTGTAAATTGTCCACTGTTGTCCCCCCTATCGTTACCGAGTCGGAGACATAGTCTCCACTGGCTCCAGACCCGTCCACATAAGATATGTTGAAATAGCTTCCGATATATTCGTATGTCGAGGAAGAATTGGCCGAGTATGTTCCTGCATAAGAACATGGTTTCGATTTCCCCATGCAGAGGGATGAGGCAGGAGTATTAACCCAAAGATCACTGCTTCCAGTATCCAGATGCAACCTAAGTGACTGTGCTGGCGTTCCTATCGTGGCGTTGACGAAGTATAAGGTTTCCTGCCGAAGCACTTAGCGAAAGCTACCAACCAGAAAGTCAGTTAGTCAGCCACCTACCTCGTTATCCAACGAAGCGTCGACCGAGCCTCTCCTTCTCAACCGGTCTCGCTTTACAGGGTCTTCTATCGTTCTCCTCTGCATGTTCATGCCCACTACTCTTGACGAGCTAGGGCTCCTGTCCTTCATGGCGAGAGCGTCTGTTGGTGCTGATAAAAGGCCAGCCACCAAGGCGACAACTGAGACTGACTTCATCTTGATTGATCCTTCTCTTGGTTTCGGCAAATCGTATCCCTCCTGGCCGCCGACAATATTTCGATGTGATATTGATGCTATAAATTGGACATTGAGGCTCTCTTGTGTTATCACCTGGAGAAGTAACACCGGGATTTAATAATATGGTGGCGAGGTTCCCACTCAGCCACTAACACGTAACTGGGACTACTCGTGCGCGTCCTTTGGGGCTAAGGTTGGATAGCTAGGGGCTAAAAAGTCTAAACCGGGAACGAAAGAAAAAGGGCGAGGCCGGGATGAACAATGGTAGCGAAACAACTGTATATGAGAATGAAGAAAAGCGAAGAATGGAGTGGATATTGTTGCGTTGCGTCGTCAGCCTTCTCCGGAGCAGAAAAAGACGGGGTGTGCATAGGTTGCCAAGTTGGATCCGTGATTTAGAGAAGCCTTGCCAAGCCTGCTTGGAGTCTCAAGAATTGGACGAAGAGAAGAATGGAATAGATGATGTACAATGGCAAACATAAGCAATTGAGGCTACTGACCTCGAACTCGCTCAAAGAAGGAGTATCCTACTCGGTGGGGTGATCCACAGGAGTGGATGTCTTGGCATATCTGACGCGCGGCCACCAACGTCGACACCAGGGCGATCCCCACAGGAGACCAGAAACAGTCAAGACGTTTGCGCATCCCAGCACAATGGTTCGCTGTAGCGCGCTTCTTGGAGGCCAAGGGGCCAAGGTGCAGGAGACTCTCCAGGGCATGATCATGGTACAAATCTGCCGCCACCCCCCCCCCCCCCCCCCCCCCCCCCGAGCGGCTTTGGTTGCTGTCGCAGGGCTTTGAGACGTTTGGATGTGTCAGGGGTAGGGACCCCCCTAGCTTACGTCCTCATCAGAAACAGACGATGGCCATGGCGCAAATGCCTTTCAGCCATCATGGTCTATGTCTCGAAGAGCCGCCTGGATCTGCCGGACTGCTGAAGTGCGTAAAAAGTGATTCCGACGATGAAGAGAGTTTGCCAAATTTGGCGGCATTTGGTGAGATTGATGGCTCAAGGTGGCGTAAGACTAGACTCGACGAGTCGGGGCAACAAGAACGATCGCATCATATTCAGAATCCAGGTTCCTGGGCTGCTGGGGACCCGAACATAATTCTTTGCATGCTACGCAAAGCGATGCGGCGAAAGGTAATGCATCTGGCGTCGCAATCGCAATCGACTAGCGGAGCAGAGACGCGGCACTTTCTCTCCGTTCTTAGAATAGATCACAGTGATTGGTGGCACGGATCCCCGTCTGGCACTGATCCGAAAATCCCTGCCACCTGGTCGTTGTCCAAGCCTCCCTACAGGAAACATCATAGCACGTTGTGAAACATGCTTTTCAACGAGATATCGTGAAGATTCGTCAGGCAGAGTATATGACCATGCTGTATCATGGCACCGTCAAATGGCGGCGTACAAGAACAACGCGAACTTATAGTCAGCAGCTTGGAAAATAAGCCTCAAGAACAAAAAGAGCCAGACAAGCACCTTGCCCAGAGGCATCAGCCGCCCACATTCCGATCTAGTTAGTCTAAAGTTAATAAACCGTGCGGGACCTGGCAAAGGCAAGCCTCGGATGCAAGTCGTTTTCTGGTCAGCTGACGCGCCCTCGAGCTGACTGGCAATGTATCTCGGATTTGGACGCAATCCAGAGCACAATAACTGCCCAGGCCCGTCAACTGAGCAGTTTCGCTCATTTATGGCAACTCGTCAAACCTGCACGCTCTCACGATAGTCTATGCATCTACCCGATGAAAAGAAATTACCTCCACCGGTAATTAAGCCCATATATCGAACATATGCGTCCACCCGTGGTTTGTGCATCACGGTTGGCCCGCATCATCAATGTGCACTACAACCACAATTTGTTATTCTCCGTCAATAATGCAAAACGCATGTTTTGCGTATTTGCCAGTCGGCGTAATTATGGGGACCGTATTTTGTCTATCGCCTGCTGACTGCCTTGTGAGCATCGGAATTCCGAGATCCTAGAATTGAAGCATTGTAATCGTGCGTCTCTAATCCACAATCCGTAACTACGGTTGGTTAAAATGTACTTCCCGCACACCGTATACTATACTCCGGGTCCGTGCACACCCGTTCATAATCAATTCATCCGAATGCAACAAGAAAGTTTGGCATTTGATACAACTGCATGTGTCTCTAGACGCAGAGCGAGGAATTGCCAGCGCGTTTTCTATGTTACTTCCATGTTAGTAATCTGAAGCCTTGGCATAATGCCTTTGAGCCAATAGGGATGTTCTGTATTCTTCTGCCTGCGCGCCAGATGTAGCAGGAGTTCACCATGACTGCATGCTCAACAAACACTAATTGCGACAGTTCCGAAGCGGCTCAGCGAGATGGGATCCGTGGCCGATATTCCAGGTGAGAGATCGCTGCCTAGTTATCTTGGCCGCGTGATATTTTTGGAGCTTCTCACTATGTATATCAACCATGCAAAAGATTTAATTAAAAATCTACTGTGAAGTAATTCTGCTTGTTTTTTCTTTAAGTAGTGGGAGCAAACACGTACGAATATGAACCAATTACCCCTGGAATTTGTATCCAACATGGACGCATATAATCCTGACCGATGGTAAGTTACTTTAACGTATACCTTGTCTTGGTCATCAACGCTCATACCCAAATTTCTAGTCCGGTCTATGCCGTACGCAGGCCCATGTTCTAGTATGAATGGCATGGCATATGACTGACGTCTGGCCACAGTCATTCTTCGGCGCAATGGGGTGCGCCGCCTCCATCATCTTCACCGTGTTCGGTGCATCATATGGAACGGCAAAATCAAGCGGCGCCATCTTCTCGTCAGGGATTATGCGTCCCGAGCGCTTGATGCAGAACACGTACGTGTGCTCGCACGTGAAGAAAAGCCTGATAGTGATGGATGGAATTGCTGACTTACACCTCTCGATGTCAGCCTATGCGCAATCATGGCCCAGATCCTAAGCATATATGGCCTGGTCGCCAGCGTGATCATCTCTGGCGATCTGATTGAGAAAATGCCACTGCACATGGGGTTTCTGCAGCTCGGAGCCGGCATCAGCGTGGGTCTTTGTGGCCTCGCGGCTGGGTTCGCGATTGGCATCGTTGGCGACGCTGGAGGTAAATCAATCTCTGCGTTCCCGATCACCCATGATGGCGAACACGAAGCTGATTTTACAACGACATATGTAGTTCGTGCCAGCACACAACAGCCGCGACTCTATGTGGGGATGGTACTTATTCTCATCTTCGCCGAAGTCCTTGGTCTATACGGCGTGATCGTTAGTATCCTGATGCTAACAAAGTCCCGGGACGCAACTGCATGTCCATATTGAGTAAAACGTCCAGATCGTTTCAATATTGAGAGCGGTTACAATAAGTATTTTTGATGATCAAGTTTATCCGGAGCAACATAGAATAAGTTGTGCCTGCTTACGTGGCACGACAGGGCGAAGGGGGGGCTTAGCATGAAGGGGAGTCCATAGTGCCAGCTGCGGCAACACTAAGACAGCAGCACATGGGCGCCAGGGGAGACACATCAGACACATTCATCATAGCCATTGTCCGCAGCGCCCAGGTTGTCAGGAGCAATTTGCATCATATCAGCGAGTCTCAATAATACTTTTCAGCAATTATGCACTTATTTGAGACAATTCGTACATGATTCTTTGTGATATGTTTCATCAGACGACGCTAGTGCTGAGCCGTAATCTTCTCATCCCTTGGACTGAGCAACATATCGTGACACCCGTCCTAGCTACGTATTCGAAAACTTTCCTTTTAACTTCGTCCTTTGATTACGAAGTACAAATAACATCCCGTCTTAGTAGTGGGTGGTTTTTTTAAAAGAGAGCACACACATATTATGCAACTTCCTACCTCTGTGCATCTTCAACAGTCGGTCTGAAAGCGCCGTCAATATGCCAGAATTTCATCCAGCATTTTATATAGCGTAAGATCACTTGTCGTTCGAATGTCGACCCCTGCTTCAAGAGAAAGCCCACTAATCGAGTCGAGGACTACAGAGCATGGATATTCTTCAGCAACCTGACAATCATTTTCAACAAATGGCTGCTTGACACGGCCGGGTTCAGTGAGCTATACTCTTTTTCCGGCGCCGTTCTCATAGGCACTATGGAAGAAATCCTGTACTGACTATCGCACAGGATACCGCAAGTGACCATTATTTTTCCCTTTCTCCCCCGGACCTCCCGCCTCCCTTACTAACCCATCGGCCCAGCTATCCTCCTGACAACCCTCCACCTGACGACCTCAACCCTGCTAACCCAATGCCTCGCCCGCTTCACCCCACTCCTCAATGGCCGACACGGCACCAAGCTCACGGGGCGAGCCTACCTCCGGACGATCCTGCCGATCGGGGTGCTGTACACGGCCTCGCTGCTGTGCTCGAACCTGGCGTACCTGTACCTTTCGGTGGCGTTCATACAGATGCTCAAGGCCGCTGCGCCGGTGTCGACGCTGGTGCTGTCATTCTGGCTCGGGCTCGACAACCCGCGGGTGTCCCGGCTCTGGAACGTGCTGGCCATCGCCGCGGGCGTGCTGCTGAGCAGCCTCGGCGAGGGCCGGTTCAGCTGGGCCGGCTTCGGGTACCAGATGCTCGGGACGCTGGCCGAGTCGCTGCGGCTGCTGCTGATCCAGGGCCTGCTGAGCAGCAGCAGCAAGGAAACCGGGGAGGGCGGCGGGGCCAGAAGCGAGGCGCACGTCGCCAAGGGGGTGGGCATGAATCCGCTCGTGGGGTTGTATTACTACGCGCCCATCTGCGCGGTTCTGAACGGAATTGTGGCACTGATGGTCGAGATGCCCCATTTTGACCCGGCAGACCTGCAGAGAGTTGGATGGGGTATTTTGGGACTGAACGGGCTGGTGGCGTTCATGTTGAACGTTGCGAGTGTGTTCCTGGTGAGCCCCCTTTCTTGTTTCTTTTTCTTTTCCCCCTATTCAGTCTCTAAACAATTTTTCTTGTCGCGCACCCCATATTCTCTCTTTTACACATGTCAGAAAACGTGCATTTCCTTACTGACTACGACCTTTCTACATTACAGATCGGACGTACGTCAGCGCTTGCCATGAGTCTCACGGGGATCCTCAAGAGCATCCTCCTCGTCGCGGTGTCCATGCTGATTTGGCACACGCCGATGACGCTGCTGCAGGCGATCGGATACTTGATCGCGCTCGTGGCCATGTTCTATTACTCTATGGGCGGAGTTGACCAGGCGAAGAGTCACGTCACAGCCGGCAAGGCATGGCTCGTCGAGAACAGCAAAACATTGTTCTCATCAGGACAATCATATCAAGTCGTGCCCACAGAGGCTGGTGGCCCCCGAGCGATACCGGAAGATCTGGAAAGAGGCCAATCAGGGGCTAATACTGGTCAGAGATGCGAGGAAAATGAGAGATTGGCCGCACAGCATGGATGAGAACTAGATGAGGTTTACTCGGTACTCCTATCAGAGTTCGCGTGGTCTACATATCCCCGCCATGAATACTTTTTGCCACTAATGATTTGGCACAATGTTAACCCAGGCGCGGCGTTTGTCTCGTGAAGTGCCTAATCTGAGTGAGCGCGTTCAAGTAGTTGTTTTCATTTGGTCTTCTCGGACCATATTGATTCATTCCTATTTATGTCGGCGTGGAAAAGAATCATGCGCGACTCTGGCGAGCATGGACAGACATTCCATTATTCTCAATTACAATATGCAAACGTCGCAGTATGGACGCTTGTGCTTTTAGGGATCCCATATTTGATCGTCCTAGAAGTCGGTTCCGCTAGAACGCCTGTTTTCTATGTCTCATCATCAATCTTATCGACTTCGGTCTTGGCCTCTTCCCATGTTTCTTTGCACTTGCGCGCCCACTCGATCTGGCTTTTCGCATATGCAAGCTAAAAGATCGTCAGCACAATGACAGTAAAAAGGGGCTGTACATCAAGACTCACCATGTAACGCCTGAGATCGTCTTCCTTCTCGCCCTGGAACCTCTTCAGATCCTTCAGAATGCTGCCACTTGCGTCTTTGACGTCCTGCGCCGAAACAACTTGAGCTTGCTCGAGCTGTTCAATGCTTTCCTTGGTCTTGCCGATGGTATCACGTCTTGTCCTTTCAGGGTCGACATCTGCAACGCCCTGTATAGCATGACGGATCGGCCCGAAGATCTTATTAGTGATGGAGTTACCGCTCGGTGCTTTCTTGTGGGTAGGGGGAGGGCTAGTATGCTCCGGAGCCCCTACTCTTGCTGAAGGAGCTGAAGAGAAATCTCCATGTGTGGGAGGGAAATCGGAGTCGAATGATGCGGTGTCCTCCCCACTGCCCTCCCTATAGTGCTGCGTTGAAGTCTCCCTCATACTTGACGATCTTCGAGGCGGCTGATGGTGAGAATTCCCACTAATTTGTTGCGAACTACTCAAATATTGTTCAATTCTGCGCGCTTCAGCTTCGCTTCGCTCCAATTGGTCAAGAAGAGCGCGCTTCTTTTGTAGTTCATCATTGGTCATCTCCTGCTGTACCCTCTTTGAGAGTCTGTATTGCAGGACGCTGCGAACAACGCTCGCGAACTGTGCGTTTTCTCTCATAGGTTCGGCGAAGCTGGCACCAAGCGAACCGGCAAGCTCCTCAGTTGCGATATACGAGGTATCAGCGGCCTGGCCCACCCGTTCGATAGCAGCACCCAATGTGTCCGACTGTTCTGACAAAGCGAAAGCGTTGTACTTGGCGCCCAGATCAGATAGATCAGTCGACAGAGAGGTGAGATGGCTCAGTGTGCGACGATTGACCTTCTCCATGGGACCCATCGACAGCTTTTCGAGTTCCTTGATAGAGGTTTCAAAACTTATGAAATAGGGGTCCAATTCCTGTTCGTTCAGTTCATGGTTCTCGGGGGGAAACTGATGGATGATTTGAGGTCCAGTTACACTCGCTGACCCGTCAAATGCTGGAGAGGGGCCTGTCTTTAGCTTGGCCGAAGCGGCGGGGACAGGAAGCCAGGAGTGTCCAGGTGACGGGTTGGCTGTATTCAAGGGCGGCGCCTTCAAAACCTGCTTGGGGATCGAAGCAACGGGATGCGAGTGGAGAACCTCGTTCCAGCTGGCATTGGGATCCAAGAATCTCCACCAGACGCCGTCGTTCCTTACTTGCTCCATGCGTCGACATCTGTTCAAGAAGACGGCCAACATGCGCTTTCTCAGGTCGATTATCTGCTGATCCTGCTTGGCATTTGTGGGGTTGGCGGCGTAGTCTGCCATGGTGTGCTTATCTGGGATGGGAGGAATAATGAGAGTTGGGTGAAGTCGAGTGAGGGCATCTCGCAGAGAAGCAAACTCGGAATATCGTCGTCGGACTTCGAGATCGCCAGTTCGGATGGTGTAGACAATGTACTTGCCGCCGTGCTCCATGCTCTTTCCAGCATCTGTGATTAGAATGGGCAGTTCTGGGTTCTCGTAGAGGATCTGCTCTATGCGACTGTCGTAACCACCAGGCTTCCTCTTGGGGACCTGACTCCTGGCTTGCTCGGCGTAGTCGTCATCGCTATCGACATCGCTGTGTTCCTGCTGCTGGCCATACGGACGGGGCGGCGGGGCTTCGTCGCTGGTCGACGAGGGGGTGTTGGGTGCATCGTAGCGAGGGTCTAGACATTCCCAGTCGGCATCAGCTTCAGCTTCATCTGGCGAGTCATCCAACGCTATTGAGTGCCACATTATGTACGCTTCTCTTGACCCAAGGGGATAGAATGTGTGTACGTATGCATGTGACAGGGGGATGGGGACAATCGAAATGCGCAAATGCAGCTTGAACCAAGGAACTACATGGGGAACGAGGACTTACAGTCTCGCGACGTGGGTGATGTTGGATTTGCTGAGGAAGAGGTGACTGAATCCCGGCGGTCAAAGCTGGTGCCATATGGATTGTTGTCTTCCTCGTCGTTCCACATGATGCAGACCTTGGTGGGCACGACCAGATCACTGTGAATCGGCGGTTAACAATGACAGTCGGCGATGGGGGCCTGAGAGATGGTCAACAATGACAGCCGGCGACGAGGGTTTGAGGGAGACGGCCAACTCACAGCTTGGTGATCGAAAGAGCAAGTGCGGTTACCGGCTCGTATCTCGTTCAATGCGATGCGATGTAGGTGCGACGAGGACACGGCGGCGAGACCGGGTACAAGGCAAGGCGGGGGAGGGGGGGGGAGAGGAATGGATGGTTTGAGGATGCAGCGACACAGCTCTTCAGCTGAGAAATCGACAACAAGTATTAAGATGGGATCATTGGCGCCACATGGCAGGTAATCACCAAGTTCACCAGGACAAGACAGTACAGCACAGTAGTTAGTGGGGTCTTTGTCGCTATTATCGCGGGCTGGTAATGGAGCTGGTCTGATAGCGACGGGAGCTCAAAACTGGGAGCCTTGAGTTGGAGCAGATGTTTTAACCTGAGCTTACCATAGCACTTAAGTTGGTCTAGGTTAGTCTAAGGTTAGTCTACTGTATCAGAACGAGCAATGACAACGACAATGACAATGACGACGGTCTCGGGTGCACAGACGCTTTTGTGCTTCCATGTTCTGCTCGGGTTGCTCGTAACCGTACTTAACCACTAGCTAGACTAGCATTGGCAGTAGCACAACTTGCTTGTACCCAAGGGGCCCTGCACCCTACTCGTACTACAATACGGATCTGCATGGACAAACCATAAAACGGTGACAAGGGATCGCTCCACCCAAGTCAATATATCACAAATCCTTGTTCAAGTGGTCCTGAATAAGGATCAATACCATACAGCTAAGCCCATGTTCAATAGTCGCCAAAGTTTACGGTTTCTTTTCGCCCAACTATATTGATCAAGTACGTAAGAGCCAATCACGGCAAACAACAAGAGACAAGTTCCAAAATTTAACGGCATGTCAGCCCGCGTTTGCTTCCACAATATAACACCAAAACACACAAAGGCACGGAACTGACAAAAGGGATTCTATTCAAGTAAACGGCTTTGCAGAATCCTGTTATCCATTCTAAGGAGGAGTAAATCCTAGAGAGTTTACAGTGTTTCGGAACAATAAGAAAACTCCACTAATACAACTCTAGCTTGATTACAAACACCAGCATCAACTCTTCTAGATCATAAAACCACTTGCATGCCCTTAAGTCTGACGATGCCGACGAAAATGACCGCTCTCGAGGGTGCCGATTCGACACGATAGCGCACCTTGACTTCATCGATGATAAATACCAAAATTCATGTCAAGGTCTCGGGGTTCTGTGTGTGATCTGTTAGCCCTCATCGACGGGGACAAGTTGCTAGGCGAGATCACTGCAAGGATGCCTCGGTATAGTAATCAACGCACCTGCGGCCCCAGCGCCGCTAGAGAAGGACACAGAACCGGATAGACTGGCTCATATCAGTATCGTAACACCACGAGTGCTGGTAAGAGATTTGCGGCATCGAATACAAGTTAAACCTGGCCAACTGGCTTGGTTGGGGTTGGTTCGCAGATATCTCCGAGAACTTCATGAGCTTCGAGAGACAGGGCAGAGAGCTCCATCAAAGTATTACGACATTGCCAGCTAGAAAATAGTTACAGGATTGCGAGTAGCAGTTCACAAAGGTCGTAAGTTCGCAATAACTTTCAAATAATACAACACTGAGTCTGTATGAGTTTGATGATCGGTTCACGGAGGGTAGTGAAATTTACTCCAGAAGTTCCAGAACTCTAGAAACGGACCTCGCTATACCAGAATGTTTACCTTTAGAGACATTTACTTGTACCGGAGACAGGAAAGAGGATATCTTTGACTGGCATTCAACAAAGTCAGAAGCAACAAAAGCGTTTGTAGTCGCAACAAGCCGTAACAAAGTATGATCGCATTGTGCAAGCTCTCACTCTAGAAGAAAATAAGGTCTTTGACGCACTCGTATTTCGAACGGACTAACAGCCGCTATAAAAGCCAGAAGCTTCATCAGCAAACAGATTTAATGCGGTACACTGTCCGATACTGGTGGTTGGTTACAACAACCATGAAGTTTTTTCAATTCATTACAAGAATTTTTCTCTCAAGTATTGTGCCCAGCAGCAATAGCTCTGACTGCTCGGAGAGAGAATTTGGTCATTATAATCCCAAGGTCGACGAGAAGAAAGCAATCGAATCTAACGGCTATGAACCCGGGCTTCGCACGAAGAAAGCAGTCGAGGCCGTCAAGGGCAGACCATTGAAGCCGGGTTTCTACTTCGTCCGCAAGAAGGGCTCCCGCACTGTTTGGGTAGAGAAGCGCGACGGAAATGGGCGCACGACCTTTTCAACACAGCCTGGTGCCGAGATAATAAAACACAGTAAAAAGAGAAAGCATCATAAGCATCATCGTAGCAGTGATAGGACACCGACAAACTACCTGTACGGCCATCCGTCTGAGGTACATACGAAATCGCTACGTATGGCAGCAGAATATATTCCTTATCAACGGTCTGAAGCGACTACCAGATCGCAGAGTATAGCTCCAGGATATGACCCTGATCAACTGTTCAGGTCGGCCTCAGCTCCTTCAGAATTTCTTGTTGCGACTTCATCATCAGCACATAGTGACCAGATGACTTCAATATCTAGGAGATGGAGGAACGGGCATCCACCTGGGCGCGACTACTAGTCTAAGAAATATAATTTTAATAACAGAAAAAGCACTCACTCGAATTACACGGAGATGTTTATATTCTTGTAGTAATAAACTTAAACACTCTAAAGGACAAACAACACAAGACTTCCAACGAGGAAGATGCAAGGGATATGGAAGCCTAGAAAAGTATCTAGCCTATATCCACATAAGATTCTCATGAAACAGTGTTACATATCTACTTATCACTCATTCACAAGCATTTCATCAATACTTAACATCAATAAAACAAAGAGAGTTGGCTTTTGTAGTTATGGCATTATATGGTCTATTCTGTCTTGGGCACAGAATTACGTTGCCACCATTGTTGCGAGAAACCCGACATGTGTAAGATATACCGATCCTAACAGTCGTCATATAAGAGAAGGTTGTCGCAATTTGCGCCTAACCGATCATCTAGTGGTCTTGACCGTAAAACCAGCGACGTATGAAACGAGTTGCGCAGTTTCAGTACTTTTTCCGATGCTTCTTCGCCGCCGCTGTTGCTGCTGCCAAATCGTCTTGCTGGCATTTAGGACATACTCCCCACGAGATCCGATATTCGTCTTCTCGGCCTTCCAAGGTGCTCCAATTCCTCGCGCAATTGACGGTGCCCACATCAATTGTCTCGGGGCATGGAACTATCTTGTCCGTGTAGCCCATGTGAGGTTCGACTATGCTGCAGGGATTTATATAATAGCTGAAACGCCCCTTACGAATCGGATCGTTCGAATAATGAGGGCAATTGGGGTGCCTTTCGCAGATCATTGGCCAGAATTCCATACCACACATGATGATTAATCGTGATGATTTGTTGTCAGATCTATGCTGTTCCAATGTTGGAGATGATAGACTACTGTAGGCGATTCTTAACGTAGAGCATTGGTTTAAGACTTTTAGCGGAATTTATCTGCTTGAGAGATACCTTGGGTTCTCCTAAGTTTCTTATTTCAATTTATACATGTTCAGCAGCTGAGTGTTAAACATATGGCCTGTTCACGACTGAACAACATCACAGTCCATGACATGTAGCTAACTATTACAGAACAATATCACAGCGCCTGTCACATGACTAACTGTTACACAGCACAGTTAATAGGGTAGAATATTGAGCAGTATCGCTTTGTCTGACATCATCCCCCATGGAATGGCGAGTATGCCGAAAAACACCATCACAATTCAACACTCAAGTCACTTTAGAGGGAGTAAATTGACCGCGATGGATCTTTAACATGAATTGGCCGTATCGATACTTTGACTAGGGTGTAAATTACCACATCCAGTGCCTTGCTCCCGAAGTCAACTGACCCTTGCCTGCCGCTACCTTTTGCCCTTGTCTTGGGCTTTCAGCCTCGTCTTTAGGGCACCATCGGAGGAATCTTTCCATATCTACGGTCACAGGAACCGCACTGGATAACTTCAAAAACATATCTTTCTTGTAGATTTTCCACAAGGTTCCACGCAGCAGTGCACCATGGGGTGTTGGCATTTTCGGCTTGGCATACGACATCATTTCCATCCTTGTCCTTTTTTTTCTCGATCTGCTGGACGCTTGATGGATTCCTGTGCCACCCGAAACCTATCGAGCCACAGGTGGGGCAATCCATTCGATAACAGATTATTCCGCACATGGTGAATGATGGTGATGAATTGCTGTTAGAATTGAGGCGTTACCGGCGCAGAAAGGTGTGCCGATGCAGGGAAGTGTGCCGACACAGAGAAGAATACCGACGTAAAGAATTGTATGGACGTAAAGAATTGCGCCGATGTAGAGAATTGATCGAGTATCTTAGATGTCTCTTTGATTTGGGCTGTGCTTGATTTACCTGACATCGTTGCTGCTAATTTATACTTGCAGGTTGTCGTGATGCACACTCATCTTCTTATTGGAGTGATTGATATCGCGCCCTTGAAATTTCGAGTCGACGGCTTTGGAACGAACCTTCAATGCCTGTGATATTGACATAGACCGTATACGCAAAGTCACTGGTTCTAGAGTAATATATCCTGAGAACGCCATTTCAAATATGATTCGACCCTCACGACTTCTTGAACGACGAGAGCAGGCCCAGCCAAGCCAAGAAAGCGTACAAAACTCCCCATAGATATATTGCCAGGAGTTATTGCAACTCCTATGAATATAAGCCGTGGCGCTATACGCCCAGAGGTCACACTTTCATACCTCAATTTCAGAAATTGTGAACCATTTACTTCTGAATAAACAGTCTTAGAGGATTCTTTGTTGAGGGGAGGGGGGAGAAAACCCCGTCTCCCGAGGGTTTATCAGAAAACAGTGGCACTCAATAAATATGCTTGAGGCATAATGCCGTATTTCAATTTCGCCCCAAGTAAATGCTGAGTGATGGCGAAAATATTGCAATAACTTCAAATTACAATAGTTGAATTTTGCGTTTCACATTGTGAATCCCAAGTATATGTCATAACGTCAGTGCAAGTTGAGCTCATTGAGAATGATTTTCGGTTTTGGGTATGGGTAAGAGTTGCCCTGGATAAAGCTTCGTTCAGAACACCGTGGCAGTGGCGGACCAATGTATAGCAGAGCATCAATCGAAACGGATCAGCAAGTTGGCCCTGCATCGAAGAGCTCAAAAAGCTTCAAGTGATCAAGTCTGCCAATACATAGTACTCTGTATGGGAATGAATGAATCGAAATCGCTTGTGCAACATTTCCAAAGCTAGTTACAGAACGGAGTACTTGTTGGTTGATACACCGCTTGGGCGCAATTCAAAATCCCCAAGACTCTGCAAACAAATGCGTAGCCACCCCTTATATCATACTTTCTGGAGTGTTTGTTGGGGTCGGTCTGCAGAACTTTGACTTTGACTTTGATTGTTATTTTGACCGACGGCACTACGGTGATGGCCAAATGTGCTCAGACAGTCACATGGATAGTTTATGTCGGAGTCGGAATCATCTGAGCCGTCTGAGCTGCAGAAGGATTTAGAGTTAGTTCAGTGGGTCACATGTTCCTGTCAGCGGGCCAAGAAGTCGCCAAGAGGAGCCCTGGAGCCCTGGAGCCAATGACGGCGGACTTCTCCACCATCTGCCCCTCAACAAATCAGGTCCAGTGCCGCGGGTCGGTGAGAGCTCCCGATTTTGTGTGGGAATTTCCCCAAACCAAAACCTCACCGCAACCGCTGAAGAATCAAAAGCCCGCCTTGATCAGATCAAGCCTGGAACGAGGTCACTTCTGACTCAATACAAACGTCGCGTGCCGCCCCTTGTGAAGTCTACGGACATACAGGATCTGGAAGATGGCCGTCTTACTATATCTTTCCTACTTCATCGGCGGTCAAGTCGCCCTTGCCATCCTTTTCTACATGCTGTCGTTGGTGGTTCCGAAGGCCGCCTTTGTGGCTCGCTCCCTCGCCTCATACATGTCGCTGATGGTGGTTGCACTATATGGAGTATTCGCGTCCATAGCACTGCGATTCGTCGGCAAGCAAGGAATCGCGCAATGGACTACTGGGCGCCTCTTCAAGTACCTCATGATCGCGACCACCGGCATCACCTTCGAGGTCATCGACCCCGAGAAGCACCTCGAGCGAACACGACCCGCCGTTTTCATCGGCAACCACCAGACCGAGCTCGATGTGCTCATGCTGGGATGCATGTTCCCCCAATACTGCAGCGTCACTGCGAAGAAGGCATTGAAGAGCTGGCCGTTTCTGGGCTGGTTTATGGCTCTGAGTGGCACGGTCTTCATTGATCGCAAAAACTCAAAGGATGCAAGACAGGCAATGAGCGGCGCCGCGGACGAGATGAAAACCCGGAGACAAAGTGTCTACATGTTTCCCGAGGGTACCCGTAGCTATGCCAAGGATCCCACTCTGTTGCCCTTCAAGAAGGGTGCCTTCCACCTTGCCGTCCAAGCCGGCGTGCCTATCGTCCCTGTGGTCGTGGCCAACTACTCGCATGTTCTGTACTTCAAGAATTTCGTTTTTAACGCAGGCAGGATTCCTTGCAAAGGTAATACCAGAAGTAGACTTCTAGACCGACAAATTCGCTGACATAGCCCAGTGCTCGATCCCATCCCCACCACTGGTTTGACGACCGCCGATGTCGATGAGCTCACCCGAACAACACGAGACTTGATGCTCAGAGAACTCGTTGCTTTGACCGAGAAAGCTCAAGGGCGGCTTATTGCCGTGCCAGCATCTAGTGGCAAGGACGGTGTCGTTAAGGCTAGTGGTGTCGATGCAGCACTTTCTTGAGAGCGAGCGCAGCATTTTTCAGCATCCAATGTTGATGAGCTATAACAAACACCCCCCTTAGAGAGATATGACCAGCCGCAAGAGCCGGGTCGTGATTTACAGCATTGCATATGCATTTGATACCCTTAGACTACTTTGCGCATTAGCATCTGGGCAAGCCTTGATTCTTCTGAGCCACAGTCCGTCATGTTGGGGACTTAGTCTATGTAGATGACGGAGAGCCGGACAGTGTTTTAGCAGGAGTTTAGTCGAGCATTGCTCAGAGGACTAAAGTACGTAGACATAGGCCAGCTGTCTGTATCAAGATATCATCAACGAAAATCGATACCAAAAATATCTATACAAGGGTTGCGGAAAGGCACACACGCTACTGGCACTTCTCCATGACTGGTCGTGTACAACGATCCGGCTTTTAAGTCATACAAATTTGCTTGGAACAGATTTGTCACGGCAAAAAATTGATCTGCCTAACTTCAAAGAGATCCAAGTCTGTAAGCTGAGGACGAAAGGATCTGAACATGTGTTAAACAGCCACTCATGACTGGACCGACACACGTGGAAGCTTTCGATCGAGCTCTCCATCTAAGAATCTACCCCTCTTTAATGGGGCCATATTCAAGCACTATTGCTTTTGACGTAAGCGGGGTAATATGCTACGAATCGGGCAAGATCGCGCACCAGCTGAAGCTATCTTGGCAATAATCCCATAACATTTGAGGTACCCGGATCTATGAACCAATCTTGTTCAGGAACATGGGACAGAGGTCTGGATTTCTTGGCTTCGCCAGCATTAGCTCATTACCTTATTTGGCTCTCTCAGGCTGAGGCCGCCAATCGAGAGCTGCAGTCGATACAACCCTGATTGCTCCAAAGTGCCGGTTCTGGCTTTCAATGACGCAACTTGATCTTTCATCATATCTCGTCAATTGAAGTGATGCGAGCCATAACAGTGAAGCCCCGTTGGTAACTATGAGTAGACGGCAACCAAACATGATGGAAACACTCCAGATTCAGACCAGTGTGGCATCGTTGGCATTCCGGCTTTGCCGGTCTTCGCGCAATACCAACTACAACAACTGATGATCATCAAAGGAAATTCCGTCTTTCTGCTGTTTTCTCTTTAAAACAATTCACCAGATCCATGATAAATTGGACTCGATCCAGTCTTAATAATTGTAATTGCTAGGCAAATAGACTGACAGTCTAAAATAAATTCCGAAATCAATGAGTCGGTGGTACTATCGTGGATGCGGTGAGGGGATCGTGAGATCAGCTACACACGTCCAGTTTATTGTGTACTACTGCACATCAGGCTTGGGGAACACTAATCCATGAACTAAGCCACCTTTTTCAGGGACAACGTTTCAAACAAGCTTGGCCGACTGGTTCAAACCTAGTACTCACCATCTGCAGGAATGACGAGCTTCGCCCGAAGAGGCACTTTGCAGCTGAAATTAGGCACAATACTTGCTGTTCAGGTAGACCGCAGCATTGGCTACCTCCACCAAACGACAATAAGTACGTCGATCCTATGTCTAATACGCCGATGATCTAAATTCAAAACACTCCATAACTTGTCTTTTGGTGCCCGATCCCAGCCTATCATTCATTCCGCTGGTGAGACTAGCATCCGGAGTAGCAATGGGCGGCCGACGCGTCCTAGTGACGTCGCTGTTGCCGCACACTATGGAATGGAATCCAGCTTTCGGCTGAGCTCAACCATGAGCTTCCCTCACCTGAAGAGGCAACCTAGAGAGAGACACCTAAACAAGCTTTCAGGAACACATGAGCCGCGCTGTATAAAGATCTAACGCGCTGCTCACACCTCAGAGCCTGCCCCATCATCAACACAATCCACAATTACAACATAATACATATTTGTTACCTTGAAGCACTCTAAAACCAAACCCAAAATGTCTGGCTACGGTAATAACGACGACGTAAGCCTGTCATAGCCCAACTTACACCTGATTGGCACAATGCTAACTTCTGAATAGTCCTACGGAGGTGACAACAATGATAGCTATGTATGATGATTGCCAACATACTTGAGCCTGTTCATTTGCTGACCGTGCCTCAAGGGCTCTCGCCAAGCCGGAAATGACAACTACGGCTCGTCTCGCCGGGACAATGATGACAGTTATGGCAGTTCCGGTCGCACTGGAGGCGGTATCGGATCGGGCCGCGACAACGACGACAGCTATGGTAGCTCCGGCCGCACTGGTGACAACTATGGTTCCTCTGGTACTGGCGGCGGCCTAGGATCATCTGGCAACGAGTTCGGCTCGTCCCGCCGCGATAATGACGATAGCTATGGCAGCTCCGGTCGCACTGGAGGAGGCATCGGATCGGGCCGTGACAATGATGACAGCTACGGCAGTTCTGGCCGTACTGGTGACAACTACGGTTCGTCTGGTACCGGCAGCGGCCTTGGATCATCTGGTCGTGATAACGACAAGAGCTACGGAACCAGCGGTACTTCCGGATATGGCTCAAGTCGTGTTGACGACCTCGCTGCTGGCGATCGCCAAGGTGATATCGACTCGTACGGAACCAGGGGTACTACCGGCGGTATCAGCGGCACCAGTGGCGGTCTTGGTGGTGATGACTCTTACGGCTCATCCGGCCGGGACACCTATGGTTCATCTGGCACCCGCAACGACGATTCATATGGCTCATCTGGCCGAGGCACTTCGGGCTCTGGAAATGACAGCTACGTATGCTTGCCTGCACATCTTCCACTTTTCTCCGTTGCTGTACTTGGCACCCCTCAGTTACTAATTTCGATCATGCAGGGTTCATCCGGCCGCCAGGATGAGAACGACCACAAGAGCAAGAAGAGTGACTCCACCTTCGGTAAGTTGTTGGAGAAGGCTGGTGATACTCTCAACAACCGGGGCCTCGAGGAGAAGGGCCGTGCCAAGCGTGAGGAGAAGGGAGCCTTTGGCGATGACAACTACTAGTTTATCTTTGCTTGAGGAGGCGCTAGAGAAGGTTAGCGACAGTACGCACGCATGTAAGAAACACAAAAGTTGAAGAACAAAGGAAAAAAGATATCCAAATGATCGATCGATTCGCAACATGCTTTTATACATGTGATATGTATTTCAACATGTCTAGCTAAGCTAGCAGTGCAAACGAATGACAGCTCGAGATCGACCACCTGCATTTGTCTGCTGTTCACCGAGGCTGCACGATGCGGTTACAATTCAAATTCGTATGAGAAGCATCGAATATTGGAAGTCTCTCTCATTGACAGGTGAATCAGCGCCACAAAACCTCATTTTCGTTCCTCTACAATATCTGTAAGTGGAGGGAATTCTTCAGTGGTTGTAGGTTCGACTAAAGTATCACATGTTTGAAGAGCAACAATACCATTCATTAGGCCAACGAAGAGCAGACATCAACCCTCGGAAGTCCAGTCAAGCCGAATCCCAGCCCACCCATCGATCTACACGAGTCAATGCCTAATTCTCATGGGCTGGCAGAGTTTTGGAAAGTGGAGCTGTAAAGGGACTACCTACTGAAAAGCCATTACGTGTGAAATTTTTCCAACAAGCACAAGTAGCACATCCGATATGGTGTAGTGGCTAACATATGACGCTCTCAATACTGAACCGTCATGCCCGGGGTTCGATTCCCCGTGTCGGAGACCTAAGCTTTGAATTACTTGTCTAGTTTTGCAGCGTTGTTCATAATCTCAACTTTTTGGAGGGTGCGGAGTATAAAATTTTTATAGCCCTAATGCGGACGAGGACCAATCAGAGACCAGCTTGACCATCGGCAACTCCCGACGCCGGGAGTTAGACACAAACCAGGATATGCAGAGCTTAAAGAATGAAGGACAACGATGAATTGAGATTTTTGGCATAGCAAAAGAAAAGCAATCAGCTGGGCAGGCATGGAAATGATAAAAAAGGAGGTTCTCAGAGTATTTCTGAGGGAAGCGATGATGAGAGTGGGACTTGAACCCACGCACGTTTCCGTACCAGGAAGTAGGTGTTAAGGTTGACCTTAACCTGGCGCCATAACCAACTCGGCCATCTCACCGGGGTTGCTGTTGATAAAATTGAGCTTACAATGAACTGAGTACATAATGAACATTGATCGGCCAAGCATATCGAAGATATTGTTAAGATACGGATCCGTATACTGGTGGAAGCCGGGTCGGGAACGAGTTGTGGTTTTTTTTTTCCTCCAAAGAAGAGTTTGGGTGTGTGGAGACGATGTCGCCGGGTCGTTCGTCAGATACCCTCACGTATCCTGGTAGAAAGAAGTATACCTAGACCCTGCAGGTCGTAGCGGGAGGTCATGAGTTTCCAAGA
The DNA here is from genome assembly GCF_020726525.1 of Truncatella angustata. Taxonomy (NCBI): domain Eukaryota; kingdom Fungi; phylum Ascomycota; class Sordariomycetes; order Amphisphaeriales; family Sporocadaceae; genus Truncatella; species Truncatella angustata. Next base: position 2,549,668 of record NW_025763384.1, on the reverse strand, counting down.
CAATGCATCACTCCTTTTTTATTTGATTTGGACGTAATCCAATATGAACGAACATTCGTGAACATTTCAACGATTCCTCTCAAACTTTCGGCGCATATTCACCGGCGTCTGGCTGTGTGGAGAGCTTATACTTCCTCATTATTCACCAAACATGAACAACCTGCCGTTGACTGATTGTCTAATTATATCCATCTCAAGTACTCGTGAATGAAATTTCTCCGGGGTTAGCTGGGAACAGTACTTCCTGTGCTAAGGTTCCCTTTAACTGTGGAACGATATATAGCAGAGCATGCTGCTCGAACGGATACCTCCAGGTCACAGCCGTCGCTGGTGATTCTCACACGATGATCATGACCTTCACTGAGAGTATGTGTGCTGTAAATTTTTCACACATCTAGAATACTTGGTTGGCGCCAAATCGTCAATCTTGTGCTTCTTGTTTGCCAATACTCCGACCCTTCCCTCCTTTCTACCATAAACTGCATACTTCATTAATCACAGCGTTCTTTATCTCATAACGTAGGACCCTGCTCGTAGGCTGACAAACTCGCAAAGTCAGGCGTCGGAGTGACCGGCCGGCTCTCAGTGCGGAAAAGGCTGATGTAATCCCTGTGCGCCACATACTGACTATCGGCATAGCCGAGAAGGCTCTCGATCTTGCTGCTCCTGACCCCCTTGATCCGTGCGATCTCGGGCATCGCATAGTTCACCAGCGCCCTGCCGATCTCCAGCGGCTCGCCTCCCCACGTCTTCCCGTCGGGGCCCGGTTTGGCAAGCCGCTCGACCACGACGAGACGCACGGCTTCGTGCTGGCTGAACTGGCCCTCCACGTCCACGACGCCGATGGGCAGGAGTCCCGCCTTGTCTGCGAGAGCGCGCCGCGCGCCTGCGTCTATGTATATGGTACCGCGTGGGGCCAGACCGTGAGTCAGCCAGAAATAACGATCCCTGATCGGATGGGCCAGGGGCAAAAACCGCGTGTGCAGCGGGGGTTCCTCGACGTCGAGGGCCAGCGAGGCGGTGGACTGTGATAGTGGGTCTTCGCCATGGTGGTGGTCTGGAGTAGAGGCTCCGGCCTTTGAAGCCTGCACGTATCGCACTATCTTGTGAATGTTGTCGGGCTTGGAAGAGCGCGTAATGACGGTGGTCACACCGGCAGATGTTGCGAGCTTAGCGGCAACTATCTTGGTGCCCATCCCGCCGGTACCCAATGCCGAGCCAGCGCTTGAGACTGGCAACAGAATGTCAATAACAGGCTTACTCGTACCGTATGGGATAGGGAACTCACCATCTGCATGTATGGAGTCGATATCTTCGATAACCTGAATTGGCTGAGCGTCCGGATAAGTTCGCGGGTTCTTATCGTATAGACAATCCACGTCTGTCATCAAGAACAGAAAATCAGCATGGGCCATTGCGGCTGTAATGGCGGAAAGGGTGTCGTTGTCGCCAAATTTGATTTCAGCCACGGCAAGCGTGTCGTTCTCATTGACTATAGGGACAACGCCCATATCGAGAAGCTCATTGACCGTCGTTTGAGCATTAAGATATCTTTGCCGCTGGATCAGGTTAGACGTTATGTCGAAGAGTGCGCATGGCGGAGAATAAACCCACATCTGCAATGTCATTTCTCGTGAGCAATATTTGGGCCACTGGTTGGCGGTAGTGGCCGAACAGCTGATCCCACAGGCTGATCAACCGACATTGACCGATGGCTGCTAATGCCTGTAGTTGGGCAAGATGTTTAGGCTTCTTTTCCACATCCATCCGCTGGAGTCCAACCCCGATAGCGCCCGAAGACACGATGATAACGCGGTGGCCATCTTTTCGTAACTTGACTGCGGTAGCTACGATGAGACTGAGGATGGGTAGTAGTGGCTCGTGGGTCTTCTCATCGACAATAGAGCTGGTTCCTGAAGTTAATATTAATAAATGTCATGCTTTTCGAGGATGTCACAACTTACCAAGCTTTATAACGACGGTGAGCCGTTTCGACACCCTCATATCTGAGCAATTGGTATGAGTCAGTCCTCACACAAGACAAAATTCGACATCACATGAGTTCATTGAGGAAAACAGAACAGGTGATGAACCTGGTTGCGATATTTAAAATCAGGAGATATATCCTCATGGAATAGGGAAGCCGTACCAGGGCCTGCGTCACCGGAGCTAGTCATCTTGACAGGGCGTACATATGCAAGAGAGTCGTGTCAGCCAACAAAACACAAGTCAACGTCGTCTCCTAAGCGGTAATTGATTTCCCCACAATGCCTCAACCGAGGAGTTCCAAGGATCAGTGCGAGAAAGTTTCGTGCCCAATCAGAGCACCCTTGGTCGGAGCGCAGGAGTTTGTATGACAGAATTGTTGCGGGCGGCGGACCGGCACGGGAGGGCGGTCACTTGAGCGCTAACACCTCCGAATTGCCGGGCGGTCTAGCCTGGACGTCTAGTGAATCTTCAAGGCTTCCTAGAGCTCTTTAGCGGGCATCTTACAGCGCGTTCCCACTCGCTAGGCCTACAACTACAACAAAAATAATCATGGCTTCGCAAACCTCAGACTCCGCGGCGAATGTGTCGCCCGCATCGACCGTTGCCAGCTCGGCGTCGACATCGCCATCGCCATCCCCGGCCGACCTCCCCCCAATCGTCAAGAACGACCCAGCGCGCACCGGCTTCGACCCGCAGACGAAATGGTGGATGAACTACTTCAAGATCCTGACAGGGGGCATGTCGCAGGAGGGCATGTTCCACTACCGCGAGTCGCGGTACTTGGCGCACGAGGAACGCGACTGCAAGCGGTGCGAGCAGTACCGGGACTGGGCCTTCGCGCACTCGCCGACGGTGCGCTTCATGAAGGATAAGATCGAGGCCCTCAACGGCAACCTGGATCCCAGCAACGTCGTGTGCAAGCGGTGTCCGGCGCGGCTGACCGAGGACGGCGAGGTGCATCGACAGGGCGGCGGCTTCTCGCCGGGCCATGGCATCCTGCTGTGCGCCAACGAGGTCAGGAGTCGCAAGCACCTGGAGGACACACTCAGTCACGAGATGGTGCACGCGTGGGATCACCTGAGGTGGAAGGTGGATTGGAACGGCAAGGACCTGAAGCATGCTGCTTGTACTGAGGTATGTGCTGGCCAGAGCAATCTGCTGGGGCCAGGAAGACTGACTGACGCAATACAGATTCGTGCTTCCATGTTGAGTGGCGAGTGCAGGTGGACGAAAGAGACTCTCACCAACGGGAACTGGACTCTGACGCAGCAGTTTCAAGAATGTGTAAGGAGGCGTGCAGTTAAATCTGTCATGGCAAGACCCACTTGCAAAGATGATGTGCAAGCAGTCAAGGTGGTGAACCAGGTTTGGGACTCGTGCTATTCCGATACTCGACCATTCGATGAGATATACAGATAAGATGTAAGCAAGGAAAGGAGAGACGGCGGCGAGCAACCTCTGGCAAGAGGCTTGTATAAAATAATGAAGCACAATTGGCGTTCGGAGTCGGGGACAGCATGAACAAATATACTCTCAATGAACTTGGTTGGTTAGATACGAAAGGGAATACTAGCTCCCCTTGATGCAAAACTCCCGCAAATATATGCCTGCCTTTCCTTAAACGCCTCTCCCTTTAAAACTACAGTTACGCGAGTATAATTCCAAATCATTACTTCGTCATGGTCATTAATTTGCCTTCTCTCGGTTCGCAGCGCGCTCGCCCTTCAAGCAATGCTTGATAATCCAGGGGTGTTGCTCGACTTGCTCTAGGGGTATTCTCTTGTCCGGGTCAAGGACAAGCAACTGGCAGAATGTTAGTGTTCGCTCCAAGTTGGCTAAGGAAGATGTGCATATCTCACCCTTTTGATGAGGTCTTTTGCCTCGGGACTGACAAACGACGGGATCGACATATCGGCCCTCGCAATTCTCCTCTGAGTCATGACAGGTGTGTCCTCGAACGGCGCCTCGCCTACGAGGAACTCGTACGTCAAAACGCCGAGCGACCACAAGTCAACCTTCTCGTTGTAGTAGTTGTCCTGGCTGCCAGGCTTGATCATCTCCGGAGGAAGGTAGTCGAGAGTACCGCACATGGTCTTCCGGCGGTTGTTGGGCGCATGCACACTCCAACCGAAATCCGAAATCTTGAGCTCCCCGTGGATCCCAACCAGAATATTCTCAGGCTTGATGTCCCGGTGAATGACGTGCTTGCGGTGCAGATACCTCAGGGCGCTCGCCATTTGAGCAACGTACTGTGCAGCTTTCCACTCGGGGAAGCGGCTCTCCTTACGCAAGTGCTTGTATAATTCACCCTTGCAAGCAAACTCGAGGATCAAGAACACACGCTTGCTGTCGTGAAAGTGGCCGTGCAGCTGCAGGATGTTGGGGTGGCGCAGGTTGCTTTGAATTTCGATCTCGCGGCGGACCTGTTTCTCTACTCGGCCTTGTTGCAGCTCGTTCTTGTGCAGGACCTTCAGGGCACAGATGAAACCGTTGCTTCGCTCCCGTGCCAGATACACACGCCCGAATTTGCCCTTGCCCAACGGTCTCCCGATCTCGAACATGCCGAGGTGGAACAGCTTGATAGAGGGCTGCTCAACGAGCACTACCGACTTTCGCTCTTCGACGGATTCGGCCGACGTCCGCGATGCCGAGGGGAGGGCTTTTCGTTGCGGTGATGGCGGTTGCGAGCCTTTCCATTGTGCTTGCTGCGAAGGGAGGGCAACGGATGTGACGGTGTTGGTATTCTGGGTTTGGAGTGCTACTTTGTAGAGTTGTGGCCGGCTTGAGCTATGCGTGAGCTCCTTCGCTGTTACTGTGGTCTGTTGCATTTCGGTCAGTCGATCGCTCATGTCTTCGACCGGCACTGGCTTGTGCATGACATACCTTGGACTTTTGGTAGATCTTGCCGGCATTACCAGGGTCATTCTCATCGTTGACCGACATGCGCTCGAAGCGCGACTCTAACGCCCTCGCTGCCATTGAGTCTGTATGTTCGCCACGTGTGATGGGAAATGGCAAATTGTAGCTGATTGCGTTTCGAAGGGAATGGCGGAGTTGGCAGCTGAGAATGAATCTGAAAGCGAATGCTGCAACTATGGTTTGATTTGTGTTCACCGGTTGGAGCAAGTTCATGCTGAGGGCAAAGTTGTGTTTTGGGGGGCGCTAAATGACCGTTGCCCAGCAACCATCGCCACGACCCTCAAACCCACCCACCGACATCCTTGATACAGGATCCTCACTTTCGAATCTCGATCCGCACTATTCGTTTTGGCCAGTTGCTACTGTGACTAAGCCAAGCTGCACTGCATTGTATGTCATCAACCAAGCTTTGCTTTGTTTCAGGACTCTGGTAAGATATCTCCATTGGGAAATCCAGCTCGGGATTTGTTCATGCGCTTATACACTAGATTCTAGCACAATTTCAATCTCAGGTTAAGCAAAAGAAACAGTATAATGCCGTCTCATGGCCGGTTGATCCTGTGATTTTGTCATCACAATGCTTTTCTGTCCCGAGACCGTTTCACTATCTTATAGTCACCTGTGGATCTTTCCCCACAAGCTGGCTTCTTTGTACGTCGAGAGTTAAGACGCCATGCTCCCCGGATTCCGAAATACTGTCTTCAACATACACTGAGACGGAGAATCGTCAATTATTGAAGTTTTTGTCTCCGCATTTTTCAGTACACGTCTAGCTAGTATGTAGTCTGTAGCTTTGCCATCGCGGCAGGGCATCAGATAACCATGAAAGACCCAGCATCTTGTGATGGTTCCGTTTAAATCCAGAGCATCTCTTGCAGATGTTAAAGTAATGCTCCATATGGGGTCCAAGAAACAGGGAAGACGCTTGATCTTAGATACGGGCGTCGATGGAGTCTGTATGGCTGTATGGCTGTATATTTCAAGGATATGGAATCAAGGGCCTCCACGGACGTTCAAAACTTTTATCAATTTCTTCCCCATTAACACCAGAGCCGTGCCGGATGTACATGTGCTGAACGCCTAGTTTACGACGACGCAGAATTTATCCATCATTCAAAGAAGCTCTCAAGCACTTTCCAGTCGGAGATCGCCCACTACGGCCCTGTGGTCACTCAGGTAGACTTTATCATCAAAGACGTTTGGTAATACAGCATATCCGAGTGGAGTCCAAGGGCTCGAAACAAAATATTGAGTCGGACCGTGCCAGATGTAGTCTATCCGACCCAGCCCATCTTTGCGCTTGTCAGGCTCAAAACCGGTAAAAGTATTCGTCTCGCCGTACCGAGCCTTCGAGTCGACGTCTTGTTGCAAATCTTTCATCCACCCGTCATCTCTCATTGCAACGTACGCCTCCTGATCCGGGAAAGAGTTGAAATCGCCCGTCAAAAAGACGGCTAGTTTCTGTTGTGGTCGGGACCATGCTTGATGGATTCTCCGCAGGGTGCTAAGGATTATCTTGACGCTCTCGAGGCGGCTCTTCGAGCCCTTGTTGTCAAGGTGGGTATTCGCCGCAACGAGCCGCCGTCCCGTTTGTTTGTGCTCGAACACGCCGACCGTCAGGATCCGGATGCTGCCGGCGTCCCAGCCTTTGCCCGGCTCGTCCGGGGTCGGACTCAACCACACGGTCTCCGAGTGGAGCAGCACGAATGTCTTCACTTGGTAGATGATGGGGCTGTACTCGCCCTTCTCCTCGCCGTCGTCGCGCCCGACGCCGATGTGAGCCCACTCGGGCCCCCGCGACGGCTCCTGTCGCTTCTCACCGCCGTCGCCAGAGGGAAGCTGGTTCAGTCCCGCGAGCACGTCCACCAACTGGCTGTGCAGGACTTCCTGGAGACACACGAACGCCGCGTTGTGGCTCGACGAACCAGCCGTCGAGCCGCTGGCCGGTACGTGAGAAGAACCATACGTGAAACGCAGCTCGTGCAAGAGCTGGTTCGTGACGAGCGGCCGACGCTCGGCCCACGGACGCTCGTTTGTGAAGGGCGATGTGGTCGCATAGCGGATGTTGAAGGAGACTATGCGGAGGTGCAGCGGAGGGACTGCCGGGTATGAGCCGCCGAAAGAGCCATCAGGCCGCAATGGGTTCCACGCCGACATGGCTGTGTATTCATGTAAGCCCGACCTTATAAGCTCGAGAATCTTGGCAACTTAGAGAACATTTAATGACTATGTTCTATAGTTTGTGAATGGCTTGGGCAGCTCCAAATCATGTCGCCTCTGTATACTAGATATGATGGCCGGATGACATCTTGCCCCGCACTTGTTATTAAGGTTGCGCAGGAGTCAGTTGGCCAAATCTAGCTACTGCAAGGACTTACTGTTGAAAGCACTACTAACTATGGTCATATCAAGCTGAAATACCACAGCAACTTAGATTACCATCAGCTTTGAGCAAAGCAGTTTGCTTCGCGCCAGTGTTTTAACACTAACTGAGAGCTAGGACATGCAAGCTCGTTTTATAGTGTATTAGGTTAGATTTGTAGCTGTAGTGTCGAATCTAATGCATATACGACGTATCGCTTTCAGTCATGTTATCCAAGGCTGTGTGACAGAAACCAACATCTGCCTTCCGAATAGAAAAGGTGATGTATTTATAGTAGACATCTAGCGCTGAGACTATAGAGGGATCGAGTAACCTCTGGTCCACCCACGATGACCGGCTAACTAGCAGTAATGCTCCTCTTCAATGCAGCTCGTGATTCTGGTTTGTATTTCTCTAATCTACTCACTATGGGCTGGTGAAACCCAGAGGGCTCAGGTCCCCGCGTCAAACCGTAGGAACCGTACGTATATGAGATCAACTTTTCGCCGAGATCGAAGACCTTAGGTTGCTGGCCGGAGAACGTCATCCTATCACTGCTTCTCGCTAGACCCGGCGCTTCTACCGGGAGCTGGATGGAGAGCAGAGCAAATCGACACCTTCGACCAGCGACTAGAAGCTGACCAAAGCCCAAAAGGCCATTATGTTCAAAATTGAGGAATAGGAGTGGAAAAGAAAACACAACATTTTCAGACTCTCTTCCGGAGCTTGTCGATGGATGAAACAAACTGCTCGACATATGCTATTTCTGCTTCGTAATCATACTAGACTGATCTAGCTATGTCTTTGTATGGCTACTGGAATCAATGGATGATATTAAAAAGAAAATCTAATTGAGTAGAAGGAGCTATTTGCGAAGCGAAAGGGTCATCTCTTTCAATTGACATCGACCGATTCACTACACACCACACAAATTATAATTACATCTAGGCACTCGTCTTGAACTTCTTGAACAGGATCGCCTTTGTCGGATCCGGCAGCGCATCGAGGCCCATGTTCAGGTTTGGGTACCTTTCTGTAATGCCGTCCGGCATCTTGATATCGTAGTCTAGGAGGATGCGGGCCAGGATAAGCTTGATCTCGTTGGCAGCGAAGAACCGACCGGGGCTGGTTAGTTTTGTCAGCATCGAGCTCACCAGAACGAAAACTGCGAAAAGCTAGCCACGAGAGTGAGAGGGAAAACGCACCAGGCATGACGTCCGTATCCGAACGCCATGAAGTCTTTCGTCACGGTCACGAACTGGTATTGTTCCTTGCTCCTATACTCCATCGGGTCCTCGACCGTGCCGTTGCGGAGATCCATGAAACGGTGGGCGTCAAACGTCTGTTGGTTTTGCTTCAGTAACCCACACCTAACAAACACGAAAAGAGATCCCTGGGCTTGGAGCGTTTTCGATCAAACTTACCTCCGGGTTGGAATACAGCTGGGGGTCCTGAACAATGTTGGCGTGCGGAGCCTCGATCATCGCGCCGACGGGCAGGTGCGTGCCGTCGCTGAGAGTCACGGGCTTGTCGACGTAGCGAACGAAGCGGACCAGGTTGCCAGGGTTTGTTCGCTGCGACTCCTTCATCACGCTGTCGAGTAGTTTCATGTCGAACAGCGCGTGGGTGGACAGAACGCCGTCATTGGCTGCGAGGACGGTCTTGACTTCGTTGCGGAGTTCTTGTAAGAGATCTGGTCGGACGACAAGATCGTAGAGACTGCACACAGACGTTAGTCGCGAGGATACAACACGAGGTCTCAGGAATAACAGATTTGCCACCTACGCGAGAGTCGTGGTGAGGGTGGTCGTGTGGATCGCTGCAAGACTGAGATTAAGCTGGATCAGGCTCAAGTCATCATCGCTGATCCCGAACTCGGCGGTCTTGTTCATCATCCACTGGAGCATGTCGTCAGGTAGATCCTTGCCCTCCTTCATGAGCTTCCTCCTCTCAGCAATAACAGGCTTGAGGAAGGCCCTCGCCTTGCGGCGATGCTCGCGGACGCTCTTGAGCTCAGGAATGAAGTACTGTCCGATGGGGCGAGTCCAGGGCTTCCACTGCTTGAGCTTGCCGATTGCCGTGAAGAGATCAACAGTGTACGTGATGGCGCTGATGGTCCATTCGTCGCGGCGGCATAGCTCGGGCCCAATGAATATGTTACCGCTGATGATGGCGACGATGCGCAGAAGCTTTTGATATACGATTTCAGAGGTCCAGTCCTCGCATGGTCCCAGCTCTTCAACAACGGTCCTAGCCGTCTCGACGGTCAGTCTGGTGTTGATGCGATCTATAGAATGTGTTAGAAGAAGAAGAAGTAAACCCCCGATATAGTAGGTTGTATAAGCGCACTTAGACCACGAGTGAGATCGCTGCGGATGAGGTGGATAAGAAAGTCAGTATGACTTTGAGCCGCGCCAAGTCCGGTATATCGTTTCTCGTTGTTCTGTCATAATTAGCCAACTCTCCAGATGAATCGACATCGTGTCTAACCTTATCAAACGCTTTCGTTATGTTGATATGGTCATCCGAAAATCGCCTGGCCTCGTCGAGAAGATGACGAGGGAGTACGATTCGTTCCTCTATCAAATGTGTCAGCAACTGTGATCGGGCATGTAAAACGGAAGCTGCAAAATGGTAGAGAACGCACCGTCTGTGCCGGTTAACCTCCAGGTTACATTCTTGTACATTTCATAACCCTTTGCGTAGAATCCGTGCGCGTTGGCGATGAAGGCCTTTCGTCGCTGCTCTGCATTTCCAAACTCCTTGCCCACGAGAGGTATCTTGTCCGTTCCCTTGGCTTGGAACGTAAAGGTTGAAAACAAAAAGGCGGCCCCTAGCAATACGGCAACAGAGGCGAAGATGGGTGCCCGATCAGCAAGGAAATTCGTTAGTTGGTCCATGGTGCATGCGCGTGTCTTATGCCAGTGTGCCGAGACAATGGAGGGACTTGACAAGACGCAAAGCGGTGGAATTTCATGCGGTACACCTTGGTCTATCTATAGTCGTAAAATTCACCCGCGAAGTGACCAAGTCCACACTGCCACGTTGTGCTCGCTCAGATCATCTCATTTCGCTTTGTTCGCTACGGGATCCCGCAGGTCCGTGTCATTTACCGCCGATCAACACTTTCGCAACCTTCCATGATAGTACGCTAAATCCTTCGTTTACTTCAAGTCAATGCCAGGAGCCAGTCCGCTGGAAACCCAGGTATTTGGCTGGCCTAGCGGCCGACACTTGGGCTGTGTCATGGACATCAGGGGCGCAGTGATTGGTTCTCCCTGACGGGCCAAGAGATATACTCGTTGGCCGCCGCAAGGCCCATCCGGACAGCATAGCTGCACATAATCTCACGTTTCTCGGTTTGGGCCCACAATACCGAGTGGCTGTTATCGCTGTAACGAATTTCTATTGACCACTTGCGTCAAAATATCGGAGGCTCGTGACAGCCAGCAAACTCTAAAGGGTACTATTATTACAACGACTTCTCAATGTTTGGGTGGGATCGACACTCTCCACTAGTGTTGCCGCTAGTAAGGGAGCAATGGATTGTGTGTAAGCACTTGTTCGACAGCACAAACGCGTATCAAGGATCATTTCGTCCAGGGCTGTAGGTTGGCCTGCTGGAAGATGGTTGCCCTTTTTCCAGAGATTCGGGCATTTTTGTGTATTTAGTATTATAAAGCACGGCGAAATTCACCGTGCCCACTGTGCAGGGTCTGAAATCATCGTGTGTTCGATGTGATTAAAAATTATGTACAGTGTCTATCTGTCCTACGATGCTCTATAGTCATTATTGTGTTCATAGTCTTATGTTGCCATTATCATCGCCGCCAAACCACTTGGGTTTTTTGAAGCCATCTCCGATCTCTTGTAACCACTTAGGAGTTTCAATACTGTCGACTGTATTCTTAAAACGGTGTTGAAAGCTCGAAAAGAAATTATCATCCTCAGGTTCTTCGGACCTTGCTGCTCTCGATGACGGTCCTGCCCGCGATGAAGGGTTATCACGATATGAAGGCTCCGATGTCGCAAATGGTGTTTGTGCGCCTTGCGATCTTGCCGGAGGTACCGACAGAACTGGCGCTGCTCGGGTGCCGCCGATACCTGCCCTTCCTGAGATGGGAGCTTGTCTCGAAATGGAAGCGCCGTTGAGCTCGCGCTCAATCAAATCCCGGCCTTCACGCCATGATCCTGTGCCATAGCCTCGCTCATTCTCGTCGTCGTCGTTTACGAGTTCCATGTCGAAGCCGAACACGCGCTTTACTCTTCCATACAGTCCGAACAGAGTGGCCAACACTGGCACCAAAATGAGGATGGGAAAGAGATAATCAAACTGTTTCCCAAGCGGAGTAAGAACGATAAGTTTTCCAAGAAAGTCATGGAACATCGTCTCTTTGTAGATAGTCGGGGAGAGGAACGTCATGAAGTTGTACGAAAGCGGTACGCTCAACCTAGCCACCTGACTGGCATACCAGAAGGCCGATTCGTGGGCAGTATTGCGTCGAACAAGAGCACGGCCTCTCCACACCTTTACCTCGGTCACTGATGTCAGGGCAGCTGTGCACATGTATAATATCCAGAACGCAGCAATGACCTGACCAGCGAATCCTACTTGACCTTTTTCTCCTGTCCAGTGGTGAACTACCGTGAGACGGATGACCGAGAGCTCTGGCAGGGCGGCTTTGACCAATTCCGACCAGATGATGCAAATCGATGCTAAGGCGAAAAAGCCACCAGACAGGATTCGGAGTGCCGGCATGAAGTGGAAGTGCAGCAGATACCGAGTATATGGTGTGAGGATTGTGGTTCTTCCCAACATGGAAGCTTGTGGGCTCGCCCGGCCAAAGTCTAGCTTCTTGGAAGCGGCGGAGTCCAAGATTGCCTGCGTCTTGGCGGCTTCATCTAGCAGACGGTTCCATTCATCGATGTATCGTGACCTAGCATGACGCTGGCGAAAGAGCTGTCTGGTGAGGTCGGCGAGATACTTCTCGGTTATGACAGTTGGTAGGTTCCGGCTTTCAGTGCCTATCCTGGATATGATGCTACTCGGTCGAGCTTCGGGGATATTGCACATGTCGGCAAGTTCCTCAATCCAATCCCGAAAACCGCGGGCGCTGCCCGTCATCCGCTTGCTCAGTTCGGAAATTTGAGCTTCTGTCTCCTCCAAGTTTCCCAAGGAGTCTTCGAGCTTTTCGTAGAGCTTCGGCGCATGAGTCTGGAGACGGCGCAATCTGCCAGGGATGCTTGCATTGCGAATAAGCGTCCTTGGTATCGAAACCAAGCCATGGCCCATGAGGTAGATAGCCAATATCAGACCCCAGCAGTAAGCAAGTGCCATGACCAAGCCCTTTAAAGAGAATAGTGAGAGCCCGTAGGAGAAGACGACGTAGATAAGTCCGAGAACTCCGGATCCAATGACCATTAGATGGTACTGTGCATTCGAGCGTAGAGAGTACAAAAGTCGGTCCTTGGGCTCGCGATAGCCCGCGTCGGAATACTCGGCGAGGATGGGGAGGATGAACCTTTCGAAAATGTTAGCAGTTCCTCCTAAATCAGCCCTCATGTCACCATGATACATACCACGTCAGCACAAAGGTCAGCCAATATGTGATGCGCCATGACACCAAGAGCAGGCGAGGTGGAAACCAAATGCCTCTAGCAGCTTCATCGTCGGTCGCAGCGCTCGAGGCGAGGTCGATGGGAACCAGTAGTACGATGAAGGCGGGAAGCCAGAGAGCGAAGAAGATGGGGACTAAGATATATGCCGGTGTCGTTCGGAGAGGCAGGTAGTATCTCAGGACCATGAGAGTTATGAAAGATAAGATCAAAAGCGCGATGCCAGCAAAGGCTTCGGACCCTGCGGCAGAGGCAGAGGCCGTGGTGAGGACAAGTGCCGCCATCTTGGAGTGCTCTGAGCCTCCATCAACCGAAACCTGGGTACGCAGTCGTTGGCGTTGTCGATAGGTATTCGAACGAGATGGCTATGCGAATCGATGATGTATGTTGTTTGTGACCGCTCCAAACAAGAATGCCGACGCTGGACCAAGAAAATGCGTACTGTACGGATCCGCACGTAGTTAGAAATGGAGATGGAGAAAGGACTCGGGATGCGACAGGCGCCGGAGAACGAAATTAGCAAAAGACTGACGTATGCCCCGGCTCCTTTGGACCCCATTCCCATGCGCCATCAAAAGTGCCCGGATTTAGATGGGGGGGGTCCAGGGCCCATGGAAGCGCTAACCAGAGGTGAGTTAATCAACACCTATTTTAAATCCGGAGGCGTGCCGTGGCAACAACGCCGTGATTGAACCATGAAAGCCGGCGACTGATTTAAAATGGTTATTACAAGATACTCGCTGAGCCAGATCTGGGCTGTCATCTTAGCATGGGCCGTGTGACACCCGAGCTACAGCATATGGAGGCAATAGCTCTGCACATGGTTTGGTTTTCTGTGAACTCGTCTACGGGAATCTTGGGGACATGCAGCATTTGGGCCAGGAAGGCACATTTGATTGATTGAATACTCGGTTGAGGATCAAATCCATGAGAGACATGAACAGGTCCACCCTCACTCAGGGCACCAAACCGGTTCCTTGGTTCTAGTTACTACCCCAAGCCCGCAATCCAGATCCGCTGCATCTCGTCGGTTTGCTCTGGAGGCAACGGGCAACATGATCTACTGCGTTGACATGCGATGCAAACGTAGCTACTTCCACTACACCTCCCCGCGTCTCCTCGATGGCGGTCGCCCATGTTCCCGTCGCGGAAACGGGCATGCACGGCGGGCAACTGTACACGCTGGGAGCCTGGCAAGGCTGGATTGTTGGCAACAGTTCTCGAAATTGCGCACCGTTCCCCATTGAGCGGCTCTGCTCGTCCAACGGAATAAACTCCTGAACGCCAGTTTAATGCTGAATCTGCCGCGTGCCACCTGAATTCCTGCAACAATGCCTCTCTAGCTGGCGAAAAGGGTATCCTCGTCTCTCAAGAATTCTCCGCAGTCCGCCTGTCTGAAGCACACGACACCTGTAGGGTCCAGGCGTCTCGCCTCTGCCGTGGACCGCGCCGTGACGCCGAATCCCAGGGGCGTGTCGTTCATGTCGTAGACCACAACTCCCTGGTGCTCGGGGCAGTCGTCGGACCACCGTCCGACGTGCGCCTTGACAATGTTGCCGCCGTAGAGGAAGGGCATGGTACCGTTCGGTCGGATCCAGATCTTGTAGCGCGCATGGGCGGCGAGAACTGGCAGGCTGGTGATGTGCAGGCGGAACTTGCCCTGGAAGGAAGCATGTGTTAGTTTCAAGTCTGCAAAGGCTTGTCAGAGACTGCCGGTTCTTACCGTCTTGCTGTATTTGCCCAAGCAAATACCGATAGACAAGAGCTTGTCTCGCGCACACGAAACCGCCAAGTTCGCTATCGAGAGCAGAACATAGTAGACACGGTCCTTTTGTAACCGAAAGACATAGCGGTCTCCGTTCTCGAGCGGCGCGATGAGGTTGTTGAGGGAAGCACCCGTGTAGTTGGCCAATTTGGCGAAGAGTGCCTTCGTTTCTTCCTCTGTGAGTGGGCGCATCTTGAAGTTGTGTCTGTTTGGGCAGGTGCACTTTGTCGCAAAATGAAGTCGTCCCGAGCTCAAGATTCTCCAAGTTTTCCAGAAATTTTGGCGGAGACTTGATAACGATAAGTGCTGGGAGGCGGAATGGTCCCGCCAAAGTCCAGTGGGCTGGCTGTGAATGTGGGGTCGTCGCGCGTCGGACCCGCTGTAAAGTTGGACGTTCAAAAAAATTAGGTCCAGAGGCGAGGCGCAGGATTCACAGTCCAGTTACGGAGTCAAGAAGAAATAACACATGCGATATGTCTCTAAACATGGCTTCGAGACCCGCCAAGAAGAGAAGAATCTCCCCGTCAGAAGACGACGGCCAGTCAAGCGCCAAAGTTGCGAAAGCCTTCATGCGCAGTGCCCAAAATGTCAGTATGAGAGAGTGCGACATCTCACATCCCACCCTGGCACTCCTGAGACGATTCTGCAAGTGAACCACAAGGGGCTAACCAAACTTGCAGTGGGATCTGGAGCAATCTTATGAAGATAAAGCACGGAAAAATGGGAAGAAAAAGGACAAGCAAAGCAACCGCCTGCCTGTAAAGACAGCCGATGGTCGCTTGCAGCAGTACCAAGGTCCTGAGGACGATGTCGCATCCATTGATGACGAGGAATGGCTAGAAGGCAAGGACGTGTCGGATGTCGAGGCCGAGGACCCAGAGCCAGTTCCCGAGGAGCCACAGAAGCCTGTGAGAGAGCAGATCATGGAAGCCAAGGAGGAGCTCGCAAAGACAGCTACTGCACTGAATGAGAACCCGGAAGAGAATGGTGGCGCATTCAAGGCCCTCGCTAAATTCAATCAATCCAAGGTGGAAGCCGTTGTCAAGCTTGCACTAGCTACCCAGCTGGCCGTATACAAGGACGTCATTCCTGGTTATCGAATCAGGCAAGCCACCGAAGACGCGCCGGAGGAGAAGCTTTCGAAAGACGTCAGGAGCCTGCGGTCATACGAACAGGCACTGGTTTCAGGATATCAGACGTACGTGAAGGAGCTCACAAAACATGCCAAGTCAGGGAAGAATCAAGAACCCGCAAAGGGTCAGAGTTTGGCGAGCGTGGCTATCACATGTGCCTGCACGTTGCTGACAACCGTACCGCACTTCAACTTCCGCAGCGAGCTCATCAAGATCCTCGTGGGCAAGCTCAGCCACAAGAGAGTGGACGATGATTTCGTCAAGTGCCTAAAGGCCTTTGAGACTTTGTTCCAGGAAGACGAAGAAGGAAGGCCAGCTATGGAATCAGTCTCTCTTCTCTCGAAGATGATGAAGGCAAGAGAGTACTACGTTGACGAAAGTGTTGTTAACCTTTTTCTCCATCTCCGGCTCCTATCCGAGTTCTCAGGCAAAGCGTCCAAGGACCACGTTGAACGGGACAGGGAAGACGATTTCAAGAAACCCAAGCAAAAGAAAGAGTTCCGCACGAAGAGGCTGCGAAAAATGATGAAGGAAGAAAAGTCTATCCAAAAGGACATGGCCATAGCAGACGCAACGGTGAGCCACGAGGAACGGGATCGCATGCAATCGGACACGCTCAAGCTCGTCTTTGGCACCTACTTCCGCGCACTAAAAGCCCGCGTACCTCGATTGATGGGCGCAGTTCTCGAAGGTCTTGCGAAATACGCCCACCTCATCAACCAGGACTTCTTCGGTGATCTCCTCGAAGCCCTCAAGGATCTCATCCGCTACAGCGAAGCGGATGAGGACCAGGAAGTAGAAGAAGACGAGGACGAAGTAGCATCCGCAGCCGCCGATCGCAACACCACCCGCGAAGCCCTGCTCTGTACCATAACAGCCTTCGCCCTGCTGGCTGGTCAGGACGCGCACAATGCTCGCGCAGACCTGCACCTCGACCTGTCCTTCTTCACGACCCACCTCTTCCGGAACCTGCTCCCGCTCTCCCTGCACGCCGACCTGGAGCTCGGCGCGAGGTCGCTCCACCTGCCGGATCCGGATCTGCCCGCAAGCCAGGCCAACAAGTCCACGGCGCGGAACAAGGTCAACCTCCAGACGACCACCGTCCTGCTGATCCGCTGCCTGACCTCCATCCTCATTCCGCCGTGGGGCGTCCGCAGCGTGCCGCCGCTGCGTCTCGCCTCGTTCGCGAAGCAGCTCATGACGACCGCCCTGCACACGCCCGAGAAGTCGACACAGGCGATTCTGGCCCTGCTGGCAGACGTCGGCGGCACACACGGCAAGAAGGTCGCCGCGCTGTGGAACACGGAGGAGCGCAAGGGCGACGGGACGTATAACGCGCTGTCGGAGAGCGTCGAGGGCGCCAACCCGTTCGCGAGCACCATCTGGGAGGGCGAGATTCTGAGGAGGCATTACTGCCCCAAGGTGCGGGAAGGCGTAAAGATTGTGGAGAAGGCCTTCGGAAACGGAGGCAGGTGAGGCATCGGCGAAGAGAGGAGGCGGGGCCGTATTGGGATTTGCATGTGAAGTTATGCTGGACTGGCGAGAATCACTATAATCAGTAGCGGGCAGCAATACATCAAAAGTCAAAGCTGTAATTATGTCTGAGCTCTGACGACTGCATGCTTACCAGCGGGTCCAGGCTGCTTACAATACGATAGATGAAAAAAATTAGCGGTACTTATATACAATACCTTTTTGGGTCACAATTGCGAGTTCGCAGTGACAAGTGCTTATCGTGGCTGCTCACTTTGGCTATCTGAATACACAAGGGTGCACGATCACGATATCTTTTGGAACCTGGAATCATGAGAACTCATCAACAAAAGCTGGATAGCATGCCATAGGAAACAGTACTGATTATTAAACTTTCTGTCTTACAGCTCGCTCTTCTGGCGAAATCTACCCTAATGCAAAGAACATACAAGTATTAGGACTTACAAGATTTGAGAACAGTCACAAAAGCTGGCTCGCTGAAATGAAATCAAGGAGATGTGCTGGATATCCAGCAGAAATGAAATACAACAAGGTGAGCCAGTCTTCTGTAAGACATCCGACACACGACGAACGTGTTGCTTCCCAGACTTTGTACCCCGCCAAATAGCACAGAACATTTCGCAAAAATAGAACTGACAAGTGCCAACCAAAAGCAACAAGACCGTCCTGCCATAACAGCCATATGATCGCATATTGCTTGTGTCCCATCGTTGGTTATGTGCAGAGGTCTCAGGTGTATTGAGCTTGGTCTAGCATGAACTAGAGCACTGAAACGGTGCAGAAAGCGGTTGCAGACAGGGGAGCTGACTTCAAGAAAGAACAATCCTCCATGCTAGGAGCGGATACCAGCTCTTGTGGTTCCTTCGCCTTGATTGAACAGACAGCCTCATCAAGACGCATATCTTGAAGCAGCCATACCACCTCGACCATTGCCACGGCGAGGACCATACGAAACGGAGGATTGTTCCAGGGTAACTTGGTACGATCTCGGTACCACTTGAGAAGATTTCCCCAGATTCGACTTTTTCTCAATGTCTTGTCCGCCAAGAAGACTAACAATATGAGCTGGCGCCGGGGTAGGATGCGAGATATGTGTCGGAATCCATCGCTATTGTGAGATTGATTAGCCTCTATCAGTACTTGACTTTTCAATGATCAACTAACCTCCCACGGATCAGCAATTGCCTGCTTGACAGCTGTCGATGCGCCGCAAGAATTATCGGCCCACTTGGACTCGAGGATACCGCCGTGCTTTTTCGCAGATTGGCGAGATACAGGGTTGTCATCGTCGATGTCCATCCCTGCCATCTTAACATACAGGTTGCCTATGTCTGAGACATTATGAGTGTGCTGAAGAGACTGAACTGGCTGCATGTTCGTGTCTGACTGGGCTGAAACTGGCGAGGGTGATTCGGTCGAACCTTGTGCTTCAACTAGCGGCAACTCGGAAGTCATGTTCAGTTCGACTCCAGCCGTACTAGAAAGCTGATCCTGAGAATCTCTAGTTGGAACATTCTCTTCATTGGTCATAACGTTGCGTCTGAGTGAATCCACGATAGGGACTCCGTTCTGTCGGTCAATGTCGGCAGAGCAATCCTTGCGAGCGCGCTTTACGGGTACATCGGAGTCATTTGAACGTGGTACAACCCTCTTCTGGTCGTTGGTACTGCGATGAAGAACAGGGGGGTTCTTATCAGTCGTCGAAGTCGAAGTGTTTGTGGATTGAGAGGCCCCCAAAACTGCTCCCGAGTGATGCAAATGGATTCTCAAGTGAGGCGGAAGAGTGTTACGTTGATGTTCTTCTGTGGGCTTCGGACTTGCCGTAGCAGCAGTCGATATACTGGAGTTGCCTGCGAATGAAGAAGTTCTGGCAAGGGCTTCGGGAGAAAAGCCACCATTGCCGGCAAACGAAGTCTTCACGCCCGGACGCGACGTGTACTGAGAAGGCGAGAAAGGCGATGTAACACTAGACGTTACAGAGCTTTCACTCTTGGCTAAAGCCGAGCTGAAGCGTCCTCCATGGCCACTTGAAGAACCCCTACCGACTCTAATGCCTCTACCACGAAGGTTGTGGGTTCCATTGCCATCTTTGTTGTACGCATCTCGAAGCTCTTTCGCGAATTGCATCTGCTCCTCGAAACTGTAGCCTTGGGCAGACATGGTGTTAAGTTGAGAGATGTTTCGCTTCAGTGCACTTGTTACTTATTCTGTGAAGTCTGCGGGTCAGGTTGGGATAAAATAACAGCATCACTTCAGAGGAGCGTAAATTCAAAAGAGATTGACTACGGACCGAACGCTGGTGACAAGGACATGCGACTTACGATCTGAAAGGAGGCAGAAGAAAAACGATCTTCCGTATTTGCTGACTGCTTTGACGAAGACACCAATTGGGCAGGGTAAGATGCGAGGAGGGTCCAGAACAAGTGACGGACCACTGATGTGTGACAGCTGTCAATGAATTCGCTAGGACGGTAAGAGTGGCTCAATTACTTTGTAAAGACACTTACGGGCGAGGATAGTCAAGCACAGAGGCTCTCTATCTGAGCGACGTCAAGACCTAGTCTGGTCTATCGTGATGGCGTCGTAGAAAGAGCATGGGTATCGTATTTATATCGTGACTGTCAAGATGGAAGATGTATAAGGAGCGGCAGAGGTCAAACAAAGGAAAGGAAGTGATAGGGTATCGTGGTTCAAGCAGATCAACAAGCTGGGAGAAACAAACGAAACAACTTTGGCAGACTAGGGCTTGGAAGAAACTCCAGTTCTTGGTCAGTGTAAAACCAGGCAACAAGAGGACTCTCAGGTGATGGTGCTCACTATGTTGAGCTAGACCAAAATCCGCGATGTGAGAGTGGCTGGAAGATTTGTAAAGGAAGGGGAGGGATCTTGTTTTCTTACCAAAAATCTCAGCCGATCAGGCCTAGATGAATATTGGCCATCACCCTTGGACCTGTATCTGCCTCACGAAGGATAATCGTGAAGGAAGGCACCAAGTGTCGACGACTACTGTTTATTCCATTTCCTGGTTGCGGCTTCCACAACAGGGGGCCGGCATGCGGCGACTTGTGTAGAGTAGTGGCTTGAGAAATAGGCAAGTGACCTGGCAACTGTATAAATATCAATTTGATCACCAGTGACTCCTCGCCAGTTTGGAGACACACATGAATGACTTGGCTGTGCTGATAGACGTGCTGTCATGCAGTCTAGTGAACAATGTGTCAAACCATGGATGTCTTCTCTTGTGCCAAAGCACATGTTTCCTGTCATGTAATGGATCTATCTATAATGCTGGAACAGAACATATGACTTGACTTGACCCACCAACCGCCGTGGTCTTCGAATGCTATGAGAGCTGCTATTGTTCTTCAACTATCACACCCCCAGATGACATTGGATGGGGCATCCATGCTGACCGGAAATGTGTATGAACCTTGATAAATTAAATTAGACGATGGCAAAAAGATTCAACAGATTCGGACTAAGATGACGCAGGTATATGGCTATATTTCGCGGATCATACCGTCATATAACATATCATATACGGGACCCTGAAGTCCCCCATTCATGTTGGTCTTATGCCACTCTGGGAACAAGGAGTATTTCCCACTCCATCACCTCGTTTGCCCTTTTTCCTTTCACCAATGAATGTTTCAATGGTGTCAATCTTTGTCTCCTTGAAATCTGCCTCTCGAGCTTCCTTGAGCCATGCAATCTCTATCGTCGACACGTGTTGCCGAATGAATTCGACAAGAGCTTTAGAGGCAGGTGCATCCTCACGTAGCCCAACGACAGAAACTCTTGGTATACCAAGGGCTTCTGATAATCGATCCTGGCAGGATTTAGAGAACCCAACGAGCCTGACTGTTTGTTCTGCAGGAGTCTTGCTCGAGGCAACAGCTACCATTTGAGGCAAATGATTATTGATCGTGTTAGGCTGCCCAGATCGTGCGACAAATATCGCTGAGTAACTAGGCGGACTTGATTTAGTCTCTTTGCTAGTATTGGGCTCAGGTCTCACTTCCGGGCCATTACCACCAGCGCTTGCGGCTTTGTCTTGCAGGTTGCGAGTTACGACCGAAAGGCCCACGTCGACAAAGGAAGCGAGTTCAGGAGCTGGAGGACTCGCGGGCTGAGGTTCGCCATCTTCCGTTTCCTTATGTTTCCTTTTCCTCTCCTTCTTTCCCTTGGACGGCTTTACATACTCCGCGCGGTGATGCCCGATGGGTGTGAGTAATCTACAGGGGCAATTAGCCGATCTACGCAGCAATACAAAGGTTGGACCTCGAGGTTTGCTCATGACGGAATAGTATTGGATGAAAATGGCCCATGTTAATGCAACAATAAAAATATGCCTCAACTTACGTGCAAAGAAGCTCCAGAATGGTGTCTTGATCTTCCAATGTGATCTGAGGCCTGCACGTATCATTGTTAGTCATTGAGCACAAGAGAACCTAGGGAGAGCTTGCCATGAGACAGCTGTGTAAGGCGTGTCAAGCTGGAACACAAATTTCTTCTTCTCCATGCTTATGACAGCCCTCAAAGGGACGGAGATGACGTGGCTATTGTCGAATAATGTACACAGATTGACTGTGCAACGAGTGACTCCAACATAGGTGATTTTGAGGTAGATAGAGATTCTGATGTACAAAGCAAGGATGATTTGAAAGTTCTGAGTCGGGTAGTCTAGAGCGCCCCGCACAAGATACAGTGAGCATGGGGCCGCTTTGAGCATCTGTCTGAAAGCAAGTGCTTCTCACCAAATGATATACCTCATACCATCGTCCTATACTAATTAAGCTGTATGCATTTGTCATGTGTTCAATTCATCTATAGGTTTTACCTAGATGTTTGTGGCGCAGAATTGTTTGGTTTCATAGGCCTGGAGCTGATATTTCCATTCCGCATCTCCATTGCTACTATGAAAGTCTCAATACGTTGCTCGTAATTGTGTGAGGCAACATTTACCCTGAGCTTTGCCGGGAATGTGTTTCAAACGCACCTGGTTTGATAAAACCCATCACAAAGACCCGTCGTCAATGAGCGAGCTCTATTCGGATACATATTCAACATTTGGACTGCATGGGCTCTTGCATGTTGTCCGTTTTCGCGCCATCGACCTGCGTTAGCACCATACTAAAACCTGGCTCAAGGTTTGATGGGGACCCTTCACGCGTCAAAAGAGCCAGACGCGCATCCATAATCTCGCGTCTGCCAAGCCTCTAGTGAGTGCAAGGCCGATAATTGAACGATGGGATGGGAATCCCAGATGCAGGAGAAGTATTTCGTAGAACAACAGCTTTTGAGGGTAATCAACCTACAAGCATCATACATCTATTTATGTATAAAATTTTTATTTTTTTTTAAAGAATAATGAATGAAAAATGACAGAAAAGGGAATATCTCTGGGTGCTTCCGTTACAGGCACAGGTCAAGCCGGATAGCTTTGGCTGATGCACTATCACCGAGCAAACGTCGTCTTCAAGGACCAGCTGGGTTTAGATCAAGCAAGCACAAGCAACCACTAGATATTGAGGTCTTATCCTCTCATTGCACCAGGAAGACATCCCCTAGTGAGAGGAAGCTAAACAAGATATCTTCGGTTAATCTAGGGCAATATTCTTATAGTTGGTCCTAATCGATCCTGGTCTACAGTATGTGCAGAAGACTGGCGAAGAAGGTCGTAGTTTACCAAGGCCATTAAAGCATAACACGTCGAAGTGTCACAACGCTCAAGTGAAGAATGTATGTAACTGCCTAGGTTAGCTGGCACCAACAAAGTGCCCGAAGAGAGTTGTGTCTGCTACATTTGTACCAAATCACATGAGCAGGCGTCGCCCATCGCCTACAGTAGAGACCAGAACTTGTTGCCACATCTGCACGTGCAGGTGGGTGTGTTATTACTTTCATTCCCACTCCAAAGAATCAACAAGCACGACTTCTACCGGAAGTTCCTCTATGGATGCATGTCTCTCAAATTTGGTTTTACTAGATTGAACATGTAACCAGGCACAAAACAGATAGTGTCCACATTGTACGTTTGTTCGACCAGATTGCGACATTGAACTCCGTTGGGCAGAGCTGAGGTTGGCGCCAGCTGGTTGAGCTTTCCCAAGAACCAACTGCCAAGCATCCAACCGCACAACACTCGCATTCACCAATCCCGTCAACTTTTCTTTCCCAGCGACACCACGACGACGACACGACGACACAACGACACATCGATATTCTTTTGCAAATTGACGAATGTATCACAGCATTGCATACAGGACCACGACGAAGTTTTATTTTATTTTATTAGTATAAAGCATCCTTCAATGTGAGCATTGCATCATCGATTCTCCGACTCTTGATTCACAAGGTAAGCTTTTGGCTTTCTATCTTTTGCATCAGTTTGTTATACTAGGCTCCACGGTGATGCTGCAGGTGCCTGCTCCCGGTTCCTAGTGTAGCTCTGTCCATTCACATGGGCAATGATTAGCCTTCCGCTACTCCGTACTCCGTACTCCATACTCGATTCTCCGTCCAGCACCATGTACTAGCACTACCTGGCACGCTTCATCCCAGCATTCCAAGGCTACAGGGGCAGCTTTGGGCAGTTGCTCGGCGTGCAGAGCTTATAGCAGAGCTTATAGCAGGGCTTAGCAGAGCTCCCTAATCCCCCACAGTGTTCGCTAAACACGCCCCTCTCCACCCCCACTTCTAGTGCTCTCCAATCTCTAATCAGGCAGTCCTGCGTCACTGCTGGATCACCACCAAAAAAGTAGCTGGGGAGCTTGTCTTTGATCATCACTGCAGCTTCAGCATCAGCTTCAGCCTAAGACTAGTAGTTGTCCTTACTAGTCCAGTTGTCATTATACTCTATAAGCCTGAAAGAGCCCGTCCCCCCTTTCTTCCATCCCCCAACAATCATACCACCTACTTCTCGTCGATAATTCGTTTCTACTTTCACTGCTTTTTGTATACCTGCTCTGCTGCCTTTTCAGCGTTTATCCCTCCTCCCCCACACATTCCAGTCAACCCACATGCTAATACTGAAGCCTGCAAGCCGCCGAGCCTTCTCGCGCGAACGCCAAAAGCTTCGATCCTCCTCGAGCACAATTGGCGACCAGAGCTCGCTCGAGCGCCAGCCAGATGGAACAAGATCCAAAACCCGACGATTTGCGAGAACGAGCTGGATCTTCTGAGCCCGGCTTCACGCGTCCAAACCCTTTCGTCGACGCCAGTTCTTCCTCGCGAAAGCGCCGCCGAACATCGCTAGCAGGCTCCCGAAGCAGGTCCACCGATACTCTACCGCCACATCCCGAGTCTGTACCTGAGGTTGGCGCTGAAGCCGAGGCCGTAGCGGAGAACGAAGCGACCATGAAAGTCGATAGCCTAGAGCCTGCTGTCCCTAGCACGCCGCCGCAACAGTCGGATCTGCCTACGGAGCCATCCTCGTCGGAGCCCCAGTCGAGCAAGGTCACGATCAATCTTCGAAATGGCCATAGCAATGTTCAAAAAGACCCAGCCTCTCCCTCGGCAACCAAGGGACGGCATCGGGCTGAAGACGTCAAACCCAGCGTGGAACAGCCAGAGATGGACATGAGGCAGCCACCCCCCGACGCTTCGTCCTCACCGTCGATTGCAACTAGCTCCGATGTTGTCGTCGAACCCGTGAACGATGACGATGACGACGATTTGGAGCTCATAGGCGTACGGTCTACTATTCCTCACGTAGACATCACCTCGATATTGCTTACATTTCCCTACTACACTGCCGAGACAGGCCTCTACGATACAGTCGTAAGATTAAACTCGTTCTTCGCAACACGTGAGTACACTTGACTTGTCGCGCTCGAACACTCATTTTGTTCTCTCGAGCTTCCGTCTTGTTTCCTTGTATTTTTTTCTAATCTACTGGGTAGCTGTACATTTCGACGAAGTTTTGGTTCAGCTGAATGCCTGGTTCGAGAGATACTTGCAACATGCCACGACAGACGTCCCCGCTGCCGAGCTAGCAGTCAGGTCCGCTGTAGACGTGCGGTTGCTTTGGCAGACGCTGCCCGAGCTGTTTCAGACCATCTATTCGCGCAGGAATTTTCTCTCCAAGAATTCCACCACTCGCGAGCTTGCGGCGCAGTTGCTGTCGTTTATCCCTAGACTGGCAGCACACTTGGTGAAGTTGGACAATCGACTCCTTGACAAATTAGCGGACAAGCAGCTTCAAGATGTTGATTTAGTCTGTACAGAATTCCTTCACTGTCTAGGCGTGCTTACTGGTCGACGCGAAGAGCCCCAGTTACAGAACGGCTATGCAGCAGAAGTCGTGGTTGACAATGCGAATTTGTTGGAAATGTTTCAGAGAGAATTGGAGCCTGAAGCCAAGGACCCATCGATGATGAGACTAGTACGACTGGCAGAGTCCGTCTCAGCCCAGTCAAGTCACAGCCCGAGGAAGGTAATGGAATACCTTACCAGGATATGTGAACTAGCCGACAACATTGCTAGCGACAGTAATATTCATGTAACTCGGTTGTTGGCATCATACAATGGGTTGCCGACACGACCACAAAAGAATTTGACCTTGGCCATTAGGATTTTCACGGCGGCGTCGACAGCTTTGCGCCACGTAGTCGAAAAGTCCCCAAGCCATCTATCATCCGATCTGGTACAACCCATTTTGTTTCACTTGAGCAATCTGCTACGAATCGGTCTTCAGTCATCCTCTACAGATGCGACAAATATGCTAGCTATCCTACAAAAGCAACACCCTTCTCTCCCAGAAGCCTTTGTTGCTGATGCTGTGCTCCAGGAATGGCGATTTGAGCAACTCACTAGGATGATAACATCTCGCCAAATGCAGCTGCGTGTAGCGTCCCTAAGTTATCTTGCAAGTATTCTCGTCTACGAGTGGAAGAAGTGTCAAGATTACCGTATGGACGGCGCCAGCGATTATCTGAAGCATCTATCCACAAGACTAACAGCGACGGGGCTTGTGAATTATCTTCTCGGACCTACCTGTCATCCCGAGCTCATCATAGACGGTTTCAATATCATCGGGTTCTTAGGTGTCACTGAAACGTACGGTTCCGAGCAGACAGATCTATTTTGGCAGACTATGACCACAACCCAAGATCCCAGGATATCCGATGCTTTGAACAAGATGATGGCGAAGACGGCTAGCCATTTCGGAAGAGAAGCTCTGGCATACCTGGTTCACAAGTTTCAAAGCCTGCCGGCGGAGGCCTTCACCCCACCCATGAGAGAGCTCTGTGATACAATTATTCTGACTATCACGAACAAACAACCTGAGCTGGTCCCAAATGTCGCTAAATTCTGTCTACGGCTGGTGCAGGAAGCCTCCATCAGCGGCGCCCAAGGCTTTTCAGAGCACATGGACACGTGTGACTTTGCAGCCAGTAAGCTGTTCGAGATTCTGAACCACGCGAACCAAAGCCTGCGCCACGAGCTTCTCCAGGAGTGTCTAACTGACATCTCGCTAAAGACACAAAGCACCACCGGAAGTCTACATGTACTCTTTCGATTGATTCGTCCAGCATTGACCCAAGATCTTGCTGTTCTGGTCAAAGAACGTGATTTTCCTCGGCTTCTCGCAGAAGAGCTAGAGGCTACGATCACAAATGCGCGAGCGCTTGGATTCAGGCAAGTGTACGCATCCCCGTTGGGCACTGCGCGCCGTAACCTCATCGAACACATCATTGCTGAATACAGTGCTTCATTTCAGCCTCAAACCGTGGCAAAGTTTTGGCGCTTATTGGTTGGAGAAGCCGCGGCATCTCAAGATGACAGAATGATGGGCTGGCATACATTGAATATTGCCTTGAAAAACACCCGCTCGCCGAACCCTGTCCTGATCATATGCTTGAAAGACCACCTTCCACAACTGTCGCCTGAGCTGTATTGTTCCGGTACATTACAATTTCTGCGACAAGCATTGGTGCCACTCGCGACTGATGTGAACGATACAGCCCTTGATGGAGAGCGTGACTCTGATAACGGAGTTCTGGAACTCCTCTGGCAGATGATACTCAAGGCGCTTCCTCAGACCATCGAAAGGCAGGCGATTGACATATTGGTGAACGACATCTACGTCAAGGGAAAATCAATCACTTCATTCCCGTTGGACCGCGCGCGCAAGGTGCATTTCGCGCTTGTTAATCGATGCCTCCAGCAAATGGCAGATGCTGCAAAAGCACTGTCTCAGTCGGGCATATTGACACACGGCAATGAAGATAACATGATTACATTTGAAGGTAGCGAGCTCAATGATCATGAACTCAGGTTCACCAGGTCGTTGTACGTGCTACAAGCATTTCTTGCGGTTTTGCAAGATCAATCTCACCATTTTGCTGCTCCAGACCTGAGGTCTCTCATGCTGCAATCGCCCAGTGTGGTCGAGGGGGAGCCAGCAGACCTGAAAGTCCAGTCCTTTGACGGTGACCAACAAACTGATCTGAAGCCTCTCGCGATCGGCAGGCAGAACACGGCTGCTTCTCTGTTAGCTAGCATTCGGGAGGCAACGGGTTTCGACAACTACCGCATATTCTATCGTGGAGCGCCCCTAACACCAACTGCAGACCAAATATGCAAGTCTTTGGAGGAACTCAAGATCCACAACGGCCTCATTTTGGTGAAAAAAGAATCTGATGCGGTCTCTACACCGGTCAATATCAAGCCCGGCGCATCACCTCTTGAAATTGAAATTTTGAACCATTTCGAAGCATTATGGGATTATCTTAGTATGGGGGAGAGACTAGCCAAAGAGGTGAGGCATATCTTCTAAACATTTGATATATGTTACTAAATATAGTTGCTCAGGTCTACCACTTCTTGGTCAAGTTACCCGCAGATGGTTCGATTCTGAAGGCCTTTGAGAGCCCTGCGACATCATACCTGGACGTTTTCCCTCTAGGGGAGCCGTTCAAGTGTCTTTACACGATTCATGCCCTGCGTGAGTCATTGAACACTCGGCGCTTGAAGGCGCAGGCCATGCAGGTAAGCCGACCATCGACGGATGATTGCCATAAGGCTACGCCCGACCAAGAAGAGGCCCTCATGAAAGCCATGGTTCTTGTCACGGCCGCAATAGAGGACCCAGAAGTCATTGCTCGCTGCCCTTCTGAATCTTTGCAGATGGAGCTCAGTTTCCATCTGCTGGAGACGTTTGTGCAGTTGTTGACAGGTAAGACTCTTTCCAGCAGATGTTTGGTAATTGGTCCTGATGTGTTGAAAGACTCGGAAAATACGCAGGCTGTCTCCTCACTCCTCACTCGAGAACTTCAAGAGCGAATGGTGACATTGCTCTCTGAAGCCATTGCTGCGCAAGATTCCAGCTATGCCGTTGATGTTGCGAATCGCGCATTAGAAGCATTGCTCGAATGCTGTTCGAAGACAAATGAATTCTGGGGAAATTTCCAGCAACAGACTGCCCTTGGCAAAATCATTCGAGATCTCCTTTTCGACAACCGACCTTTCATGCGAAAAAACACAGCCAAGCTCATCAAGGATAAGTGCACTTACAATTACAGTGTTTCAAGCGTCACACCACTGCAATTCACAGAGTTATTCTGGCCTGTAGTCTCGGCACTCTTGCCTTACACTGCAGGCGAATCAACTCGATGTGAGGAATCTTTGACACTATCATATACACTTATGCAGAAATTGGTCGAAGCAGACTCCAGCGTGTTGGACATGCAATCTTGCATAAAGCAATGTGGAGAACTGATACTATCCTACACATGCACAGAGGATGTGTCGTATCCGGATCAAACAGATACTGTTGCGCGCGGCTTGATCTCGATTCTGTACTTCGGGGTTAAGCATATGGTTGAGCACGAGAAGCTACAACTCTCAAGCAGTTTTACTCGCAAGCTCTTCCACAAGCATCTATTTCCTCACGAAGATCCGCAAGGGCCGCTCGTCCCGCGCGTTGTGCTGAACGCTGAGACCCGAGGTATGCTCACGGGAATCTTCTCGCTCTTTTCCAAAGTCAGCGACGAGCACAACTTGATTGTTCTTCATGCGCTCAACGGTCTGGTATCATACGACGAAGAATCAGGAGACAGCATTCCCTACAAGTACGACATACCACAGGGCTTCGAGCGCTCCAAAGCCGTACGTGCACCCGGCGGCCATGTCGGACTGCGAAACCTTTCCAATACTTGTTACCTGAACTCCTTATTCACTCAGCTATTCATGAACCCACAGTTCAGACGCTTCATGATGCAAGTTCCAGTACCGAATACCAATACACACAAGTTACTCTACGAAACGCAGCTATTGTTCTCGGAACTTCAAGATAGCATACGTCGGTCCATTGATCCGAGCGCCTGCGTTGGGCAGATAATGACGTACGAAGAAACTCCAATTGATATCCACACCCAGATGGATGTCGACGAGTTCTACAATCTCCTATTCGACCGATGGGAATCACAGATGTCAAGTGGGAAAGCTAAACAAAAATTCCGATCGATCTATGGTGGGCAGTTGGTGCAGCAGGTCAAGTCTAAGGAATGCGAACACATTTCTGAGCGGATTGAGCCATTCTCCGCGATTCAGTGCGATATTAAGGGCATATCAAGTCTTCAAGACAGCTTACAGGCCTATGTCGACGGTGAGGTCATGGAGGGTGATAACAAATACAAGTGCGAAAAGTGCAACCGCCATGTTGACGCCGTCAAGAGAGCTTGCCTTAAGGAGATACCTGATAACGTGATATTCCACCTCAAAAGGTTCAGCTTTGACCTCAGAACTCTCCAGCGCAACAAGATCAACGATCATTTTGCTTTTCCCAAGGAGATTGACTTGGCCCCTTTCAAGGTTGAGCACCTCAGCAAGCCCTCCGGAGATGCTGAGCCTGATATGTTTGAGCTTGTAGGCGTGTTGGTGCATTCGGGTACCGCAGAGTCTGGGCATTACTACTCATACATCCGCGAAAGACCTAGCTCCTCCAAAACCGAATCCTGGTTCGAGTTCAACGATGATACTGTCTCTCCTTGGGATCCAATGAATCTTGAGGGCTCTTGTTTTGGCGGGAAGGATCTCGCATCTCGATTCGATGGTGGGCTTGGGTTTGAGAAAGCCTACAGCGCCTACATGCTCTTTTATCAACGATCTTCGACCTTGAAAAAAGACCAAAGCCGGTCAACGATGAGCATGAAGGGCTCGGCGCGGGTTGATCTCAAGCCCGATATCGAGATGAGTATCAAAGAAGACAACTGGGGTCTTGTTCACAGATACTGTACTAACGAACCCTCCCACATCACATTTGTGAAGGAGATCCTTGTACGCACATGGGGGTCTTCCTGCTCCCACAGTCACAAGGTTGAAAACTTGGCTATGCATGTTGCTCTGGGTCATCTCGACCAGATTGCATCTCGAGCAAAGGACATTCCTGACTTTCAACTACTTTATTCGATAGTTAGTCAAGCGTGCCATCGATGTATCACATGCTGCCTATGCTTCTTCGATTATTTCAGAGCCAGGACTGAAGCCTTGCGAATGCTGCTGCTCCGCAACGCAGAAGCACCGGTCCGACACGCAACAGGAAACTTGCTTATTCATGTACTGAAAAGTCTAAAGCTGCATCATCGGGAGGAATACGACCCACCATTCGAAGGTGATGAAGACAGCACTGATATCGACATTTATGACGTCAGGCCTTCTTTCCTTACTGCAGCTGTGCGAATGTTCAGCACACTGTTCGAGTCTTTCCACAACAGTCTCCGGGCCTGGCCCGAATTCTTTCACGTAATTCTGTCATTTGCCATGATGGGGAAGTTGGAAATAGCTACTCTCCTCGAAGAAAATTACCTCCTGAAGCTCATCATGATTGTCACTGCAGACGCCACAGACCAGGAGCTTCCCCCACAATACGCCCGGTTAGCTACAACGCTCTTCAGGCGACAACGGCCGCCGAGCTACGAAGCCATTATATCCTTAATTGATTTGCTGATGGATCAGTTGGACCCGGATGAGCGTGATTTTGTGGACTCATCCCAGGGTCGTTTACAATTAGTTCTCGAAGATGAAGATCAATCGGTACCATACACAAGTGATGAGGTTAACGAAATACACAGGCAGTGGGCCAGATCGCAGAACAGTACCTTCGTTGATAAATTGATACAGCACGGCCAAAATCTCAAGGCAACTGAGTCTATATGCCGGCGTCTCATAGATTTCAGCCCGATGATGGATCAACAAGTCTTCATCACATTGCGATTGGGTATCACAGACTGCCAACAGAATGCACCGCCTGTTGCTGGTTACTTACGAGCGGCTGTATGGTACGTCCGTTATAGCAGCAATGCAGTGCATGTGCATAACTTGATCAGAGATGTGGTTTTCCAATGCCGATCTCCGGCCAATGTTGAAGGAATGGCCTACCTATCGTTCTTCAAGCGGATCTTTGAGGGGGCAAGAAGAAGTGAACCGGATCCAACAGCGGTATACATCAGGAGTCTTCAGGAGCTTGCTTGCTGGGCGCCAGCTCTGATCGGCCACATGGACTCGAGCGTACGAGAACAGGTGGACAAGTTTCTTGAAGAGGTCCTCTGGGGCCTAGGTCCTGAGCCGTCCGTCTTCGTTGAGGAAGAGCATGGTGTGGAAAAAGCCCAAGAACTGGTCACTACTGGTAAACATCTGACAATCAACTGCTTGTTATATTTGCAGGAGGCCTATGTTGAACGTAATGCGCAAGCACCCAGGGAAAGCGTTTTGCCTTTACAAGAGGCAATTCAATGCGGTGCTGTATATTTTACTGACGCTAACGCTCATATTCATCCTGAACTGGATATCAAGTACGCCGAGTTCAAGCCAGGTAAGTTGCTTCGATAGATATGTAAGCGACCGTGCTGACTCGATGTCATAGTCATCCCTGAACTTGGTCGGTTGATGGTTGATGAGGTTGAAGAGGATGCTTCCGGTATGTGGAGTGATTCCACCTCTGAAACCCTAGAAGATTATGAACTGATGTCTTAAAAGATTGGGATAACTCGGTTGGCTCATCAGAACCAATCGATCTGGGTGACGTCTAGCTGTAGCCATCTTCACTACAGAACCAAAGTCAAGACTGAGGGTGCATTGGAACTTGGTGCTTGACTGCAGTCTCAAACGGTTCATTTGGCAGGTCGTCATTACAACGACTCTTTTCTGATCTAGTCCCAGGGGTTTGGCGAATGGAGTTCTTTGAGAAAATGTTGTGGATGCATGGCATAGGTGTGCAGGCGTTTCAACGAAGGACAAATACTCCGCAGCGGTATTGGTTTTTTATTTTTCTTTATTTTTCTGATTGATCTCGTGGAAGAAAATCTTCGGAAGCGCGAGCAGGTCTGCCTAGCAGCGTCTGCAGCATGGGTTTACGACATTACATAGGGCATTACGACTTGACGATGGGGATAATCTCTGTCTGAGATTGGCCGAACCTACATCCCCTTGATATGATTTAGATGATGGTCTTGAAATAGACATGGCCGTGACCAATAAGTTACTTTTCAGACTCCCGTGACAAAACTGTCCTTCCTGAGCGGGTAATTCCACCGTGGACAAAACTTGAACGCAAGTTGAAGTCATTATCAACGAAGCCTACTGCTAAAAATAAAGTCGATAATTCGGTTGAGGAGTTTCGCCCATAGTCCGCGAAAGCAAGGTAGTATTGGTCACTGCCGTCCTTGATTGTTATGTCTAGTTTGATCCACTCCAAGATTGGGCGCACGTTAGTTACGAATTCCACAATTATCCAAGTAAAATTGAGCGGTTAACTAGAAGATATAAAAAGATATGAACAAGAGGAAGCGAAGTTGTACGGCTGGAACTACTATTTTGGGGTCCTATTGGCTGGAAGATCTGACTGCCGGCGGCGATAAATTCTTGATGCCCTCTCGTGCCCCCTGTGCGCGACCCAGGGAGGTAGCTTGTAAAATGAAGGCCAAAGACTTGTGAGAAGGATGAAGAGTATCTTAATTTAGGTCGGGCAACGGACGGGATATGCAGTCCAGTTAAAGTCGTCACAGAACTAGACCAGACCCGGGACAATATGATTTTAAGGTATTCAGCAAGCTCATGGCTCTTAATCAATATATGATTACGGTTCAATCAGCGGCTCCAATTGCCGAAGATCGTGTGTTGTAGATTCGATCGGCCTCCCTATTTTTATTGAGCTGCAGCTTGGCCATACTCGAATAGGTCAGCTAGGGAAGCAAAAGGTGTGATAAGAATTACCGAGAAACAGGGATGAAAGGGCTCGCAGGGGGATGCTGGTGCTATTCTTGTCCTCTAACCGCCGAGCCAATGCGGGGTGGCTGGCCAAACAGAGCTTACGATAGCTTGGTGGATATGGCTCGTCATCAGCAGGAGGACAGCACGTTGAAGAGAGAGAATGGCCTTGCAAGGACTGACGTGCACATGATCTTTGAGACAGCAATTAGAATGAGGGTCAAGAGTGGGAATGGCACGTACGGTGTGGCATGGTCTGGTCATTCATTAGCCCAGCATTTGAGAGTTACAAGATGCATCATGATGATTGCCTATAGCAATTAGTCCAGGGAAGTAAGTATCTGTAGAGAGAAGGAAAGAAAAAAAAAAGGAAAGGGACCAAAAAAGCCAAAGCAATCGTGCCATCAGGATGGTCTATAGGCCTAAGTATCTGGAGACCTGGCATGTCCATGGGACCATGATAGTGGCATCCAAGTGAGCACCAACATGGTCTGGGGTTGACCAGGCCAAGAAGAATCAATTCCTCTCTCCATGAGACCGCTATGGCCGCCAAAAACGGACCACCGCTTTGTAGCCACTTGCTATGTAACCCCTGCGCAGCCACGCTACCCAGAGCCCAGACCCATGCTCCCATCAAATCCTGGGCATGCATCTCATTCCCGCGTTCGCCATGCAGACCTCATGAGTTCGTCACCGCAAATCCATGAAACCAGCGACTCTGGCGAAGGAACAATAAGAATCACATCAGATCCCTGCCGGGATCGCCAGATATAGCATGCCAACCGAGGAAGCCACCGTGAGCTACGTACCATGACCCCACGAATGCCTCCAGGGGATCCCCTGTGCTGTTTCAAGTCCGTTCTTCGTCTGAAATAAGTTAAGCTTCCTGTGCACTGCACTCGAGGTGACCGACTTGCGTAGCCGCCTACCATGTATGCTCTGTGCTTTTTATAACGGGCGACCCGATGGGGGAAAACCCAGAGGTACAAGCTACGCGTGCGCTGTTTCCGATGCATCTGAGGTATATTGCTCACCTCAATCTACATGTCATTGTTTCAAGTTTCAGAGCCATCCCTGCACCGTCGATCTGAAACTTCCCATTTCGGGATATGCAGGTCTGCTCTCTGAGGAACGAGGAACACAGCCATCAGCTGCAGCCGGTATATTTACATTGACGGCCTGCCATCCGAGCTTCTGGTTTAATCAACATAGATCTGGATCATCTCAACTTCGCCATACGGATCGCTGGACATCCGGACGTTTACTTATTTAGTTATTACTATTTCCAGCACTGCATCTTGGCCTCACAGCCTCTTTCTGTCCCTGTTGTTCACCTCCTTCCAGTAATACCCAACCAACGGAGCATACTGCGCCAATTTGTATTGTACTGTACTACACAGCCATGTCGTCGCTCCTGAAGCAACGGATATCCTCACCGCTTGAGGCTGGACCCTCCATCTTAGATTCGCAGAGCCTACCACCACATCTTACACAAGCCCTCGAGTATGCTTCCAGGAGACTATCACGCAAGGCGCTGCACATCACACTGGTCGTTGTGAGAAAAGATTATCAGCTCCCGTCATCAACGCTGCCATGTGCAACCCCTACATCTTCGGTCTCAGTTCCAGCGTCCCCCGAGTTCAGCTGGTCTTCCGGTCCATTATCCCCGTCACGATTGGTAGCGCCGGTGGCCGGACTGAGACAACTCGTCCGCCGCGGAACAGGTGGCTCTACCGCTTCGACTTCGACCACAGCCTCTGGAATTTCATCGAGAAGTGCGGCAACATCTCCAACTTTCCAACCTCATTCCACCGAGCCCCAAAGCCACACCCTACTTGGCAGCCTGCGAAGGTTGCCATCGACGCCTGCCACACCGTGCACACCAGCAACACCCTATTCAGCCGTCACGTCGACGTCTACATCATCAGCCTCCTCGACATCGTCCACGGCCTCAGCCGGCGGCCCAAACCCCTTCGGCATCCGTCTCCTACACACAACCTCGCTCTCGCCCAAGGAAGAATACATCCTACGCCGCACCATCTCCAAGGCTGAGCGCAAATTCCACACCGGAACCGGCTTCCTGCCCCCCACCTCCTCCGCATCATCGTGCGGACTGGACACCGATCTTATCCGGCGCTCCATTCGCCAAAATGAAGTCCTCTTCTCCTCCGAGGGCCTCACCCTGCTCGGTCTAGACAGACTGTACACATTTAAGTCGGCGCTGGCGGCGTATGCGCGAACCACTCTTCGTGGCCATGAAGACGCTCGAGAGCGCGAGTCCAGAATCGAGGACGCCGTCGACGAGCTGCGCCGGCTCGTCCTCAGCCGAGGCGGCCGCAGACTCGAGAGACGGGAGCTGTATGGTAGCTACGTGTGGATTGGTGTCAGCGCTGGTGCCCTGGGCGACGTGGAGCGAATGTACCGACGTGCATACGGAGGCGCCATGGGCGTCGGTGCCTTTGGAGAGGCGGCGGCGGCAGCGAGAAATACAGCAGCAAAAGCAGCAGTAGCAGCAGTCACTGCAACCATCACTACGGCATCGAAAGCAAACACGGAAAAGGAAGAAGACAACCAGGAATGGCCCCTCAAGATGAGTGTCGTGGCCACCAAGATGAGCAAGCCCGTGCCCAAGATCGGGCAGCCACCATCACCGAAGCCAAAGGCGCACACACCCATTCTGAAGCTGCAGACCAAATTCGAGGCACCAGAGCCCGCCGTGGCCGACGTGAAGAAGCCGAGTGCAATCAGACCCATCCCCGTGAAACCCGTGGCCACCGCTTCGTCCTCGTCGTCGACCCAAGACGAGCTCATCATCAACATCGACGTCTTCTCGGACGAGGAAGAAGAAGAGAACGACGGCGACGTCACGGCGAAGCCCAATACCGCCGGGGCAGCCAAGCACGGCATGTCCTTCTGGAACGGCATCGACGAGATGCTGGCCCGGCGGGACCACCACGGCCTGCCCTCCGAAATGGCGGTCTCGCCTGTGATCCAGAGGCTGCGGACCAGCCAGCAGCAGCGAATGGGCCCCGCCACGCCGAACGGGTATGATGACATATCGCCCGTCACCCGGGGCGAGTGGGGTTTCCTGTTCAAGGGAGATGGCTGGAACGGAGGACGAACGGCAGCCGTCGAGACGTGCTAAGCAATGATGCGGAGGTTTAAAAAAAAATTTCAAGTGTATATATATAGAACCAATTGCGGCCTGCAAGAGCGATCTTGTTCTGTTTTTGTTTGTCCAGCATTTTCAAGGAGCGCCTTTTTATTCTCCTCAGTATATATAGTTAGCCACGTTGCATGAGTATATGACAGATATCAAAATTATCCTCTATAACGAAACACTTTTCTCGCATTTCGGACAAGTGATTATCTGGACTTCGGTCTTCTTCCGCCTTGCTGAGACTGATGAAATCTGTGGCTTGCTGTCTCTTGACGACTCGAGACTGCCTGCTCCTTGTGAATATCCTCTCTCCAGCGGACATGGCGTGGAATGAAGTATCGGATAAGTATGGACTTGTAGTAGATTCCGAGATACTGTGACGGTCAAATTTACCTAGCCATCTCTGAACTCAACGGGTATTTACCTTGACGCCGTGAAGTGCGTCGTTATCGATGCCTACACTCGCAATTTCCCATTCCTGGCGAGGAAGTTTACCTGGCAGGTCGGACATCTTCTTGTCGGACGATGCATAGTGCCTTCAGTGATATGATGCAATCATCTCCACCCGTACCGTTGGCCAGCCTCTTTTTGATTGGTCTTTGATTTGGCAAAGCTCTCCTCCAGCGCGTCCTTCTGGTTGTGCACCTGCCTGACCAATTGCTGGAGACTGTGCTTGCCCGGCGCGATGGCGCGGACGGGATTGTAGACCTGCTGCTCCCCAGATGCGCGCAGCTCCTCGTTGTGTGCGTACTCCTGATCCGTGTTGAAGTTGATGACCCGCGTGGCCGACTGGGTGGCCGACGGCATGCCACTGCGACCGAAGAGCTCGCGCCGGGCGGCCGCGTCGAGGTTCATGTCTGATGCTATCGAGTCCAGGGAGTTGGACGGTGCTGTTCCCACCAGTGTCGAGCTCGTCGGCTCCGCGTAGGTGCTCGAGTATTGTGCGTCGTATGCCGCGAAGTCATCGGTGGCGTGTGTGGACTCCTCGGAGAACATGGGCTCGTATGCTCCCGTGCTTGGCGCGGAGGCATCTAGAACATCGTCGTCGGCTTCGGCGGAGATGGAGAAGAGGGATACTTTCTTCTTCGGTGGCGGTTCAGCAAGTGCTTGATGAACATCCGGCACCGGGCTCTCTGCTGTCGCGGCTGCTTTGGGTATCGCTCCCACTGCCTTCGTTGTCTTCTTCTTGGGGTTCCTCGAGACGGAAAGAGGCTTAAACATCAACGGTTTCCCGACTAGCTTGACCTCGTCTGCCGGCTTCTGGCCATCAGGTATTGAAGGCTGTTTGTTGTTTGCCTCTCCATCTTCGGCATCGTCGAACTCAGTATCCCTGCTGAAGCCAGGCGCGGCGCCAGTCTTCAAGTTGATGCCCACCCTTGGCGGTGCCTTTCCAGCATTGCCGTTTCCGCCAGTGCTACTGCTCTTGGCCGGCGGCAGTGCTCTGTTCTTGGGGGGCGGCAGGAGGGAGGCGAACCCACCAAATGTGCCGCCGCCTGTCCTGGCTTTCTTCGCTGGCGGCTCGTCGCTGCTCGCGTCTGGCTTAGAGGCGTCCTGTGCGGAGGACGCGCCAAGGCTGACGACGATCTTGCGCGGGTTCGAGCGGTCGACGACTTTCTGGATAGGCTTCTTCGCTATTGCGCTGCTCGTGGGCGTTGGCACGGGCTTTGCGGTGGGCTGCGCAACGGTTTCGGCGTCCGACTCCGAGTCGGAGTAATCTACCAATGCCATTTTGTAGTTATATAGTAGGGTGTGGACAACTCAAGGCTTGGTATTTGTTTTGTGGTGAAGAAAGGATGGTGGTGACGAGTAGCTCGATGATGCTGTGGAAGTCCTCCATACCAGAATGGATGGCTTGTGAAACTTACTTGCCTGTAACGCTAAATTTAGCTAGACTAGAAGGTAAGTTGATGTTGAACTACAGCAGATGGCGGCATAGTTCCGCAGTATAAACAATCTATGCATAAGCAGCGACTCAGCATTGCCCAGCGTTGTGTAGACTTCCCCATGCTCAGGGAACGAACCAGCTCAACTACCATGATCAATGAGAACATGCTTATTCGGCCGGCAGTCCTGTATCGAACTATCGAACCGATCAAATGGAGAAGATGCTCCAGAGAACGCTCTTTGGCAGGTGCATGAACGGCACATACGCTTCCCAATCTCAAAGTGGACAATACCTTGGCTGTCATAATGAAGCTCTCACCAAGCTTTCCAGATCGGTTGAGGATTACTTCCTCAGTAACTGCGCCAGACAGAACTGTTTTACATGGCGCCATTGCAGGCAATATCGTTCATACATCAATTTGTGACCGAAAGCCCGATGCGTTGTTGGTATTGTGTTCTTATAAGGGACGGCCACTAACATTTGGTGTGTTGCAGCACTTTCAATGGCGGGTTCGGCACTATTCCGTAGCTGCCCCTCACTAAAGTTGATAAAGTTAGCAACATGTCAGTTAAGGCCAATGCGTCAGGTTCCAACACTACCAACATCATTGTCACTATCTCACTCACTATCACCACTGCCACTACCACCTACCACTGCGCCACTACGTAAGACTGGTCGCGACCGCTTGGGACGGGAGCCGCGACTGATTGAGGAGGTTGAGCAACTACCGGGAATTCACGTTCGAGTTCAACTCCAACAACGGATAGGATTTAAGCAACGTGGCTCGCTGGCTTGACTCATTGTCGGTCCAAATCATTACATTCACATCGATGCTATTTGCAACCTGTAAATGAAACTCCTGTCACAACTTGCGCGAGCTCGCATGTAGCGGTTCTAGGTGCTTTCAGCATGTCTCTTATTCAGGTAGAAGAGTAAGTTGCCATGCCTCCGTCCGAGATCTACTTGTACTGATTGATCATCTACAAGTCTGGTATCTTACCAATTACGAACCAGCTACCTCAGT
Organism: Truncatella angustata; assembly: GCF_020726525.1. Taxonomy (NCBI): domain Eukaryota; kingdom Fungi; phylum Ascomycota; class Sordariomycetes; order Amphisphaeriales; family Sporocadaceae; genus Truncatella; species Truncatella angustata. The sequence continues at coordinate 2,510,109 of NW_025763384.1, read as the reverse complement.
GAGGTGGCGGACGGTGTTGGCGAACGACTGATCACGTTGAACGACAACTTCCTCAACACAGCCCCTTTCAAAGCCGCTGGATGGCGCACGAATCCTGCTCTGATCAAACGAACCCACTCTCCGCCGATACCTACTGCTATCGCGTCAGAATACTTCCAAGCACCCCCCCGGTCTGGCCTGACCCTCGAAGATGATGTCGAAGAGGGAGGAATGCTCACAGGTGGTGGTACCGAGACCCCCGGGCCTGGCCTGGCCACGAGGCGCAGAAGGGAACGACGCCGAGAGCGCGAGATGGAGGAGGATGACAGCAGTGACCTCAGTGATGAAAGCGACGACGAACCCAGCCACAGGGAGTCCCAACAGTTAAGGTTCGCCAAGATGCCCGTTCGGAACCGTTCAGGCTCCTCTCCCATACAATCCTCGACCTTGCGCCAGAACGCCGGAACTTCGTCCCCAAGGGCTGCCCCTGGCGCTCGGAGAGGTTCCCAATCTGCCCTAGAAACGGTCAAGGAGAGGGCAAGACGAGACACTGTCACGAGTAGCGAAGTCTCTTCCGACAACGAATTCGACAATTCCGCCTACCGCAAGCATAAAGAGGCTGCCAGGGCTGCCGCCAAGTCTGTAAAACTACAGGCAAAAATTGCAGAAGAGCCAACCCACGGAGTGAACAGGATTCAAAGCGAACCATTGGCGGAAGAAGAGGACGACTCGGACCTCTCTGATGCTTCGTCTTTTGTCGAGAGTGTAGACTCCGCTTCCATCCTGCCCGATGTCGAGAATCCTGCCTTGCCCTCTGAACCCGGAAAGCAGGTTGTTGGAACGCCACCGAAGCAACTACTACGTCAGTCCACCGTACGGAAGCCTCCATCGCATCCCCAGCCGTCCCTGCGAATGGCTCTGCCACCGCCAAGACCCATGAGCACTATCCGGCCATTGAGTATGATGCAACCTAGGAGTCTCTTGTCTGATGCCTTCAAGGCCAAGAACACGAAGCCCGCCATGCCTTTCGAGAAATTTGCTACTCTTTCTGGTCAAGGTGACCCAGATCCATTTTCCATCCGTATCTACGCTCCATTTTCCAAGACGTCCTCCAAACCATTTGAGGTTCCTATTCGAAAGAACATACAAGACGAGGATGGAAGCTTCAGAGCCGTCACTGTTGCAGAGCTCATAGGCCTGAGCCTTTGGAGATACCATGAGGAGAAGTTAGAGCCTCCTATTCCCAGTGACAAGCTAAACGTTAATTGGTGGACGCTGCGCATGGTTGATGGAGACGAGGTTGACGATGATTTCCCACCCTTGGAAAGGAAGAAGCCGGTCAATGCCTTCACCACGGCCAACAACCGGGCCGCCAGGTCTCGAGGTAAGAAGATGTATGATGACTTTGGCCTAGTGCAAGCCTCCGCGGATGGGTTCCAAGAGAACCAGAAATTGACACCTCAATTTGTCCAACAGGAGGTAGTGGTGGAAAGCACAAACGAAGAGGATACACCAAAAAACACACCGCAGCCACAACCGCCCCTTCCAATGCCCTTTGGTCCACGGCCCAACCCAATCACCAATACAACTTTCCGCGTCGAGACCGCGCATGCAGACAAGCCACCTGCGCCAGCACCCGCTGCAGTACCAGCAAGCAGAGGTCAGCAAAAGCTTCTTCGGATCCATATCATGTCTTCAGATGTTGCGCCGGGTCAGATGGTCACTCTGGATGTTACTACCGATACCTATCTCGCAGAAGTGCTTGATTTGGTTTGCAACAAGAGACAGCTGGACAAGAACACGCACGTGCTCAAACTTCCGGGTTCGGGTGCTGTGGTTTTCGTTGATCGCTCCGTTTCGTCTATTGGTAATGTGACAGACTTGGAATTGCATCGTAGACGCTTTGCCACTGACGGTCCTTTGACAATTACCGGCTCACCAATCGGCTCCTCGCCAAAGGCCCATGTTTGGGACAACGCTCTTGCTCAGAAAAAGAAGAAGGACAAGGGTGTCGCTCCTCACCCACTGGCCCAGGAGGCCATGAAATTCGATGAGGTCGGAAGCAGTGATGTCAGTCTCAAAAAGTACGTGGTATGGAAGAAGCAGACCATGCGATTTGTCGGCAATGAGCGTCTGATAACCATCGACGGAGAGTATGTCTATATTCAGCCATCGTCCGGGGGAAAGCCAACCCGCGAAAGCGGTAAGACCACGAGTGTACATTTCAGCAACATTCTTAACTGCAGCACCTCACGCAAACATCCTGGAACATTCAAGGTATGGTGTATACTCTTCCATCATGCTTGCCGGCTATCTAAGACTGACCTACAACGTCCACAGCTATACGTCTTCAGAGACAATGCCCCCAAAAGAACAGACTACGAAGCGAAGAGTGCACAAGAAGCGTCCGAGATCGTGACTGAAATCAAGAAGGGGTTTGCGCCATATAATAAGGACTAATCGGCATATATCGTTACGTTCATGTGTGATGTCAACGCCAGCTCAGAGGATTGGTTCAAACGCGACCCAGCACGATAAGCCGTCAAATCAAGAAAAATAAGTATGCGCTTTTGAGCCAATCGAGATGGCCTGGTCCAGCCAAATTGACGCTGAACCCATCTGGGCAGCTGCTGCACTGGACCCCTGTCTGAAAATATGCATGCCAAGACGGCATGGCGAAGCAGCCACCGGCATGCAGCGGCGTGGCTGGGAATATAAGGAGGCCTCGGCACCAACGTCCACTACACAAAAAAGACAACGACACGCCATCGTCGGGTCCAGGTGAAGCTCGATATTTCAAAAACAAGAAATAATTGGTTGCTAGCACCGTTCGCGAACTGACAATGCATCTGATCAAGTCGTCAGCTTGGCACCTAGCTGCCCTTGCGGCCGTCTTGCCCGTCTTCGCTTCGGCAGCGTTGACGACGACCCAGACAGGCACAAGCACGGCGTCTTTCTTTTTGCCCTCGCGCTCCACCTCGTCGGGCTATCACATCTATGCCACTCCCATTACCTCAGATGCCTCAACCACGCAATACTTGCTCGCATGCCAAACTCTGTTCGGCGTCTCGTCTTACTCATGTGGCGGTGAGTTCACAGGTCTCACCTTGACCTACGGTCCAAGCTCGATGCACTTGAATCTCGGGCCCTCCGTGGGTCTAGAGTACAACTGTGCATTGTTGCCGGCGGCGGTATGCACGGTGACCAGTTCCGGTATCGTGGCGACTAGCACGGTGGTCAGCCTAGCCGCTACGGAGACCTCGAAGTCCATTACGCCAGTTACGATATTAGTGAATGATGTGAAAACCATTTCCTCCACGACAAGCCCTACCAACGCAGCGGCAACGACGACATCTGGTTCAGGGGGCAGTGGGGTATGCAAAAGGAAGGTTGGAAGCGGCAGTGGAGCAACGACGGCGGGAGGTGCAGACACAACTGCTGGCGATGCGGCTGCAACGACTACCGGGGATTGTTCGGACGGAGGCAGGGTCGGTGTTGGGCTGCTTATGCTTGGTGTCACGGCACTTGCAATTCTGGTTGGGGTAGTTGTACTGTAACATCAGAGGTTTGTCCATGATTCGCCCGTAAGTCGCTAGAGATAAACACGGCAAACAAACAGAAGAGACAATTTGGCCACTAGAGCCGGCTGGCAGCCAAAACAAGCGTCCAAAAAGTTTCCATCTTATTTGCTTGGTCGTATTCGGCCAACGCAGATGACTAACTACAACCTGCACGTGTAACGAGATCTGATGTCGACAGGGCAGAGGGCTTGGGCAACCAAGACGGAATTGATGACTAGCTAGGACTGAACATTGGTAGGGGAGAAACATGTAGCGATTACAAAGGTGGCCCTGATTCAGTCATGCAGAGCAGATGGCTAATATTACATCGAATCTCCGAAACGGGTTCACACGCGAGGAGGGACTTGCTAGGTGACGACGTTAATCTAGTGCAACAGGCGATAGATGATAGGCGAAAGGCAAGATAGAAAAACACAAGCATGAATAGTGGCGGAACAACAGGCACCTCACGGGTTGCTGCATCATACTACGATGAGATCTTGGGAGGGAGCTAATTATTCGGGGGGGGGGGGGGGGGGGGGGGGTTGAATCATGCAGGTGTCCTTTTTCTTTTCTTTGGAGCAGTCGGTACCAGTCAAAGAAACGATTGATCACTCCGAGGTCTTGAAAACTGAGGTCGGTTTGCAAGACCTAAACTCAGGACTCAGGACTGAGGACCCAAATCCCAGAACCCGGCTGGCATATTTGAATAATCGCTTCCCACTGCCATTGCCTATTGCCGTTGCCGGGTTACCCTCGTCCCCTTCCAGGATATTTCTTATAATTGAATCACCCAGCCCAGGGACCGTGCCGACTGATTTATTACTTGTCACTCACGTCAAAAGACGAGAGACTTCCTTCAATTTTCCCACTCACACTCCTCCACAACCCAGCAAACAGAATCCCAAAGCCACCACGCTTCTCTAGTTTAAGTACGCAGCAAAGGCTCTTCTTCCCATCTTTCTTGCAAACACAATTTTGATCGTCATACTCGTACAGACTGAATATTTTCACTCGTTCATCATCACCAATACACACATCCATCGACCTTTAACCATCAGACTCCAGTCATCAGTCATCCCCATATTACCGTCAAGATGCAGTTGATCAAGACTCTCATCTTCCTCGCCACCGTCACCTCTGGTGCCATGGTAAGTCATCACCATCCCAACAAATAATTGCTTTCTTGGGCCGCTCTTTCCCATGTCTCGCATCATCCCAATTTCCTCGCACCTGTTGATCGAGCTGCTGACCGAAACGGAATCGAACAGGCCGCTGTTCGTCAAGCTGCTGTCGCCCGCGGCGGCACTGAGCAGGTCGTGGCTTACTACGATTTCGAGTGCGATTGCACCACTACCACGACCGTCACTGTCAGTGGCGGCGTCACTGTCTACCCGACCATCGATAGTGCTACTCCCCCGACTACCATCTCCACTGCCTGCACATTCGACAATACGACTCCTGGAGGCTACCCCATTCCGACTCTGGCCACCACCACAGTCACCGGTGTCACCTCCACCATCTCCACAGTTCCTTCTGGTACTGGCAGCACTGGAGTTTCTCCTCCTGCTGGCGGTTCGGTTCCTCCTGGTGCAACTGTCCCACCCACTGTGACTAGCACCCGACCTAACCCCGCTACCCCGACTATCATCACAGGCTCTGCTACTCACTCCTCTAGTGTTACTCTTTCTGTCTCTTCCAGTAGTACCGACACTGGATCCGGCCCCTCCACCTTGACACCCGAGGCTCCCCCCACCTCGACTGCCTCTTCAGCTGGTGCCGCTCACCAGACCGTATACCTGGGTCTGCTTGGCGCCGCAGCATTTGCTCTGGTAATCTGACAGGCCAGTTCCACCAGAGTTACTTCTTCTCAAGGATCTACGACTGGGTCACGAATGGCAAGTATGGATGGATAGTCTGGGCTTTTCACGTATTCATGGATGCTATGATCTAGGAGTGTCAGGGAACCCGGTAATGAGAAACACGGTTGGGCATGCATACAGCAAGGAAAACACACATGAATAAGGCGTTTGTATTCTAGATCGTGTCGTTGCATAATTCCAGGATCATCATCACGGTTGATCTGGCATAAGGATAAAGGCAATGGTATGAAGTGGTTTCTTATAGGATAGAAACATGCTCACCAGATAGCTGATAATACATCATCGTTGATAGTAGTTTGTATGGGCGCAATGCGTTGCGAAGAGTTTGTCTGGCCTCATTGCGTCTGTTTGTCTGTCCACACCGTGTTGGTGAAATATAACGCGTTGTGTCGTTTACAAATTTCCGAGGTGTAAGCCGAGTGTCGTACTTTGAATTACTCAGAAGGGGAGGGTGGTCCAAATTTCTTTTTTTTTCGCCGGTCTGATTATTCAAGAGTGTGACAGGCGGAAGCAATTTTCAATGAAGTATTGCCGCCTTTGAAGTTCCGTGTCAAGTCCCCAACACTGTGTTCACGAGATCTTGTCGATCAACTCGAAGAAAGCCTAACCTTGACAGTCGACATTTCTTCTCAATGATGGGCTGTCAGATGAATAGCTTGTACCTCAATGTGCAGGATGCCCCTTTGTATAGCCCAACACCTTCAAAACCCCACGTATCAAGCTCTACTCGAGTGAGCTAGCAGGTGGAGGCACCACTGCCCGACTTCTTCCCCCAGGTTTGCGGTTCTGAACGCGGCCGATTGCATCCGTCGAGCTAACTATTTAGGGGGTTTTCTTTTTCTCTAAAAAAAAAATTTCTGAAGAAGGCTATGGAGAATTAAAACGGACTACTCTTAATAACCCGCCAACCATCGACACGATACGAAGCAGCAGGCTACGCGTCAAATAAGGGGACATGAACGAACGGAATTCTCTGTGAAGGATAAGTAAAGATTACATTTACTGTACTTGTATAATTGAATGTGTGATTCCATTGAGCGTCACCGTCAGTACTTATAATGGTTTCGAACTATAACTAACACCATGCGGATTTTATTTTATTTTACTTGATATTGGGTGGTACAATGGAGATGAAACTAGACAAGGTAGTGTAGTTTCGAGACTGGTAAACCGATTAAATCTTTCAAGTATCGTTGCTATTTCGCCTGCTCCCTTCCCAAGTGTTCAATGACATCGGCGCAGACAGCACGAGGGTAGGCCGTCCAGCCAAGGTTTGACAAAACCCGTTCGAATTCCGAGTGCACGTGGCAGCCAATGCTGACGCCGGGCACTTTTGTTTCAAATAGCCACCGACGGTTTGTTCACACGACTTCGGCAAAATCGGCGCCTTTTTCAACTCCTCGGGGTCATCATTACTATATCTGCAGTCGACGTAAGCGGGGAGTAAAAAGCCTGTCATTATAATGGTAACCGTTAGCAAACAGCCCACAATAAGTCGCGGTTGGGCTTGTCGTGCACCAAGTCGACACGAAATACACCCGCTGACCCGGTGGCTTCCGAGATTTGTGCGGTCGTGGTGCTCAACCAAATTAGACTAGGGATTGGTAGTTATGGCATGAACGATCTAGATTTGACGTTCCCAGACTTCTCTTTCCGCATTGTAGGGATGTGAGTGGTTAACTCAATGCAACGTCAACTTTAATGCAACTTAAGGCCAGCGGACGACTGTGGAGTCTACGCCTCTAAGAACCGAGAACCAAGAATGTCCTTAGTGTACACATACATACTTCCTCGAGGTAAGGCGGGCAGGTGACTACAGCGAGACAATTACCTAATCTATTCCGGGTGCCTCAAAACATGATCAGATATTGGGGGCGGTTGTACTTCGCAAGCAAGAGAGACGCGACGCGCCGTGGATATGTGGATCTGGAACCATAGTACATAATTGTAGCTTTGTACTGGACAAATGTCCGAACACGATGCTTGAGTGGATAGGTTCAAGTATTGAGATGGAACGGCAAACCATTTCATAGAGGATTATGCGGAAACCATTTCATAGAGGATTATGCGGAAACCATTTCATAGAGGATTATGCGGAAACCATTTCATAGAGGATTGTGCGGAATGCCTCTGCATTGACCATAGTAACCTTTAGCGGTGGACCGGTGTCTTGGTTTCTGCAACAATCGTATGTCCCGTCACATCGTCAGTTAAGTGGATTGAAAGTCTCGTATTTCTCAACAGAATAAACCATAATAAAGACTACGTAGGTCTAGTTTTGCACCAACTACTCGACGAGTATCCGCTACAATAGAAAGCAGAGGGGACATAAGTGACGGTAGATACATCCCTACGGTGGGTACCCAGTTTTTCATATTTATGCTTAGTTTAGTCCGATAAGGTTGGAATCCATAATTGCACCGCTATACGGAAATGTGGAACAAGTCCAAATCTCGGTTAAGCCCCCCGCAATACTTTATTTGCCTTTTTATCCCATTCGCTGCCGGAAAATGACTAATTATTTATGGTATAGGAGGTCGCTACCAGAAAGTCTTTGGTCCCTCGATTTTCTGAAGATAGTTGTGACCGGCTTGTCGCCATTTGTAGGCAATATTGCCATCAAGACACGTAACCACTGAAGCCGTTTAAAAGCACTCTTTCATTTTCGCGGCGTCCGGTAGGCAGTCTCGTTCGTAACTGGGACTGGTTCTGCGCATGGATCCACGAACCTGAAGAGGCATGTATCAAGAGTCTTGGCAATGAAGACTTTTACTAGCGATCTCCGTATTGTTCTCGCCAAATTCGAGTTCGGGCACGATACCCATCTATACACGAGAGCTGCAGGTAATCTAACGAATTTAAACCCAAGCTATAGCGGATCATTCATGCACAACCCGGAAGTTTATCCGCTTCACTGACTAAATAATCCCCTTCTCGGAGCCAATGGGAAAGCGACAACCTTTACAAAATGCACATATTCTTGCTAATTATCACGACCTAGGCCTTTGTGCAACTTGGCAGCACATGTTCAGCAGAGTAGACGCACAGTGTAGGACATGAGTATATAACAGAGTGCCTATCCAACAGTCTTGTTCATTCCATTTTTGCCATCACTCGTCACTCCTACATCTAGACAGTCCCAAGCCTGACAGTCATCATGGTCAACTTCATCAACCAATTCGTGTCGCTCCTGGCTCTGACCGTGCTCTCCACGGCTTTGCCCACCGAGGAAAACATGCTGCAGACTCGGGATGTGACTTGTCGAGACGATCTGCCAAGTAGCTCCCTGGCGAGAGTAAGTGGTCGAAAAAGCACACTACTTGGGGCTGTTGGGTTCATGGGCTAACTTTTCTCTCCAGACCAGTGAAGCTGTCGAATGCATCAACTACCTCAGTTCTCTTGGATCACAGGCCTGTGTCGCCACTGTCTCGGGACAATCGTTCTGCAGACGTGGTCAAACTCAAATCACTGGACTTAGCAGGATCCCCGGAAAGAACGCGCAGTCTACATGGTAAGATAGTCCCGAGGCCAATTGCCATATTATAACAACGTGGCTGACAAACATACAGCCAAGAGGTTGCCCGCGGGGCTGGCCTGATTTTGGACCGCTGCTCCAGGGGAGACGGCACGGTCAGGGGAGCGAACGAGGCCTGGGGCAATGGCAACCTGCTTGTCGACATCCGCAGAGTCGTATAATAAAATCAAAGGCACCGTTGTTGCATCATGGTAGCCTTACGTGGCCGAAGCCAAAAATCAACACAGAATAGCATAGATGCTAGGCTGAAAGAATCCTGGCTTAGTAATTAATGTAATGCGTCTACTCGATTATACCCTCTACTTCGTTCGCAAGACATAAATTGTGCGGCTGAATAACGATGGGCTGAATCATGCCATCCGAGACAAGGTTGTGAAGATTGAAGTCGAGGGCTATGTTGGACGTTGGCCCGGTTGGCCCTCTAAAGTAACTCTACAGCCGGTCAGCACAGCCTCAGCCACAATAAGCAGCAACGCTAAGCTTCAGCCAATCTCGTCGCTCCGTGTTCGACAGCTCCAACATCAGCACCAACACTATTCCGGCCCGCTGGAAAGCCGCGGGGCTTTGGCATTGCATTTGGGTGCAACATGCATCGGCCGCACGTTGGCTATACCGGGCCGGACGGCGTAGTGCTGATGCACTATTTTGGGCCACGGAAGAAACTTGCTTGCAAAGCAACACCACACGCCTGCTGGCGTCAACATCGCGAGTTGGCAACATGGCGACGATGACAAGTTAAGTACATAAAGTTCCAAATATTCCCAGATAGCTGAGGGTTTCTTGTTTCTTCTCATCATCATCATCGTCATCATCAATCACAATAAGAAAAACTCCAAACATTTCCTTTAGTCTTTTCTTATTTTCCTATTTCCTTTTGTTCCTTTATTTTCCTTAGAAAATATAAAAATCATCAAGATGTTCACCAAGACCGTGGCCGTTGCTTTCCTTATCGCTGCTGCCTCCGCAGCGCCTACCAGCACGTCTGGTTCAAGACTTCCCTCTCGCACCGTTCCTCTTACCGGCGTCACCCACACCGTGGCCGCCGGCCGCGGTGCGCTGAGCTTCGAACCCAGCAACATCGTCGCCAATATCGGCGATGTCGTCGAGTGGCACTTCGCGCCCCAGAACCACTCCGTGGCCCAGTCGTCCTTCGGCGAGCCCTGCAAGCCCCTGACGGACGCCGCCGGCGCCGAGGTCGGGTTCTTCTCCGGCTTCAACTTCGCCGTCCCGGCGGGCCAGAGCAACAGCGTCTTCCAGATCACCGTCGAGGACGCGAAGCCCATCTGGTTCTACTGCTCGCAGACGAAGGGCAACCACTGCCAGAGCGGGATGACCGGCGTCGTCAACCAGAACTTCAACTCCCCCAACACCCTCGCTGCGTACAACCAGCTCGCAAAGGTCTCGGGCGTGTCTGTCAGCCCGGCCGTTCAGCAGCCCCTCGGCGGTGTCATCGCTAACCCGAATCCCCTTGCTGGCTTCTAAGGACCAAAATCTTAGACGGGTACTGACACGTCACGCAATGGTCTGAGAGAATCATGGACGGGGATTAGAATGTGCTCAACGGGGTCTTGTTTTTATTTTTTCTTTCATTTTTTTCAACTGCATAGCGTTGGCATTTCGGCGTAGCGGTCTTGCTCTGGGTGGGCGTTTTGCATATCATTGGGAGTTTGTTGGGGTTTGCTGAGCATTGTGAAGATGAAACACATAATTAGCACATGAAATTACTTTGATCACAAGCCATAGGCTTCGGCCAATATCATACACCGCGAAAATGTTTTATTAAGACAGGTTTTGTTTGTGGTGACTGTATAATTCACAGGTGTATCGTATCATGTCTATATAAGGTGAAGATTGCTAGGGTATGTACAGCCTCGGCAAAGGAAACGGGGAATCTCTCAAACTCAGTTTAACTCCAACAAACAAGTGACTGTTGCAACAGATGCGAGCATCTCTCCATCTCGCGGATTATGTTGTCAGTGCCTTGGTCTACTCAGGCAGAAAAGCCCTGTGCCCGACGTTTGTTGTTGTTATTCTTGTTGTTCCCGTTGTTCGCCGTCTGGCCGGCTTTACGACCGTTTGTATTGCCGTTACCATTGCCGTTTCCATTTTTACCACGACCATTACCAGTGCCCGCCGTCGCGGTGGCACTCGCCGATGCGCTGGTCGCCGTAGCCACGGTGTCTGCCACGTCGCCCGCAGCGCCGGCGGTCGCCGCGGCTGCCGAGTCGATGCTCAGGAGCTTGTCGACCGCGGCGACGCCCTGATCACCCTGGCTGGGCGCCTCGACGTTGGCCGCCACTGCTTTCGAGAGGTCCTTCTGGTCCTGCAGGATCTGCGCGTTGATGCCCTGGAGGGTCTGTGCCGTCGCGATGTTACCCGGTGTGTTCTTGTTGGGCGTCGTGTCCGTCTGCTGGATGGCGATGCAGCCGCCAAAGGGCCCTGCGGCCGCGCTGTTGAAGCATCGGATCGTGCAGACGTTGCCGGTGGAGGCTGGCCCATGGGTGTCAGGTCCGAGAGCATGGAAAGTTGCTGAACGGGATGATGAAAGATTAACTCACCACCAATGCACTTCATATCGGCCGGGAGCGTGGCTGTCAGCTTGATCGTACCGTCCCCACCATCCTTCTCGGCTACGGTCAGGTTGGTCTGACCTGTGGCGCCCTGGACGTTTGAGGCCTGGTCGAGATCACACGTGTACGGGCCGGCGCCGTCTGTGTCGAGCTGGGCAATGGTGATATCCACTTTGCTGCCTGCCGTAACCTGTGTCACTGTCTTATTGCTGAGCTGGATTTCCGTCTGCTCGCCGATGTCGATGTTGCCGGCCAGCAGAGTGCGTCCGCATTCGTTTACCACGTTGGTGGTGATCTCGTTGACGTTGATGATGTTGGCATCGGACTTGCTTAAATCCACTGTAAATACCATTTAGTGAAACTCGCGCGTGATCAGTAATGATTGTTTGTTTACCTTGAAGCGGAAGACTGGCTGGTCCTTTTGCGCCTTGGCCGCTCAAAATCACTCCTTGCGCGCAAGCTACCGCCAGGAGAGCGGGCGCGACGAGACAGGTTCGTAGAAAAGAAGGCATCTTGTTTTAACTAATACAGATAGTGTCCAGCACAAAGAAATGAAGTAAAAAAACCCTAAAGAAAGAGAATCGGACCGGCTGTACCCAGAAAATAAGGTATAAAGTGGGTGAACAAACAAGCAGAACTCCCCACGGGGGTGCAGAGTTCATCAGAGATAGAGTGGTCTTATACGAACCTGCTTCTATTGACTCGGTATATTTTGCCGACCATATGATTTCATCTTAACCTATCGGATGTGTCAAACATCAGATCCACACCAGGGGCTCCGAGAATCATCTGTGACGATCTTCTGCTACCGCTCCCGTCTCGTCGGTGGAGAATCTTGGTGGATACAGGGGTTAAAGCACTGCCGAGATCTCCACTATCCCGCGACGATGAACAAGGGACGGTTCTGGTCTTGTTTGAGCCGCACTATATCCAGACACAGAGGCAGCGGCTATCCAGCACGGTTTCTGTACTATGTACTGAAGTCACTTGCCTACTCATGGTGTCCAAGACAGCATTTGAACGATGAGATGTAATTGAGACCGGCCGTCCCCATCATATACTAACCATGGTCACTTTGACTCCACTGCGTGACTCGTTGGCTAGATTGCACCATAGCAGTCAACTTTGTAACTAAACACGAAGTAGCCTCCAAATTCCGTGGAATTCCTGTAGAACGCATCAGTATGGTTGTCGACTTCGCATGCTAAACCCTGCGGAAGATTTGCAATTTTTATTTCCGAAGGAGTCGCAGGCACCAAGCAAATGGGCTGATGGACATCTCTTGGCAGCTTCATGTTTTACAACAGACCCCTGTCCTGGTGGAGTCCGTGTCGCAGATGTTGTCAGTCTAGGAAGTTCAGCCCAAACATCAGATCCCGACGTTTATTCTCAGGCCTGATAGACAAACATGTGCTGCGCAAGTTGTGCCTGACTCGTGAAAGCACGAATTGTTCATGGGCTTGTAAGATGAGTGAAGTTTCCCAAGTGGCATTAACCCCGTGAGCTGTGCCCTCTGTGCCGACTACATTGAGTTTGGATTGAACAAAATTGAGGCAACTCATCAAATGCTGCATGCACTCCATTGTCCGGGCACCTATACAACATTATGAATTCTCAGTGTGCCTTCCAGCCATCCAAGAACTTACTCCCCTTCATCTTCATACTACCAAGGAGAGGCCGCGGCCAAATTTACTCAACCAAAGACCATTAGATCTTGGGGCCACATGCTTCTATTGCACCAATATTTGTTCTGTTATTACGTAGACGTGTGGTGGTTAAGGCTGGGAGGAAAGACAAACGCTTGCCGATCTTGCGGAAGGCATTTACAGTGTGGACAATCACAATTGTTTAAACACTATCCCCATAAGCGTGCCAGTGGAAGTGTATCTTGTCCAATGTTGTGCGGCTAGTTGTACTTCAGCGCTTTTATACAACATATACTAAATCATGCGGTTTACTACTGAGGTGATGTCATGGCATTGGCCTGTTACTGACTATGAGTTGGAAGATAGTGGAAACGATTGATGTTTTGTTAGTGGATTCGCGCTAGTCCAGTAAGCAAATATTCCAAGAGCAATATGTCAGCCCTATTCTCCAACTATATCGGTACAATTATCAATCATTCAATAAACAAGGTCTTGAACTGATTTGACGATAGCAATAGTCGAGGCACTATCATTTTTGCTTGTCTTAATGGCCCTGGGAAACACCATCTGTGTAACCTAGTTCGTTATAGTACAGCTATGAGCCACTAATTAAGCACACATCCAATTTGCATGATATGATCAGATGCTCGACGATGTGCCGGAAGAGCATGACCACTTTGTGAATATCTCTAGTGGGCCGATCACTTCCGCCCTCTGGATAATCGGGAGCCCTGTTTCTGACAAAAGTTCTGCAGGTTCTGCCGACTTACGCGGCACTAGAGGCACCAACCATGGCAGACAGCAATCTTAGTGCCAAGACAAGCCGATATAGCCGTGACAGACCCGCCACCACATATTTTGACCCGAATTATTTGCAAATATCCTCTGGACTCGGACGGTTATCAACCGCAAAGAGTCTTGGCATGGGAGATGCTTGATTTGACGTCAGTTGTTTTGAACGAAAGCTGCTGTACTAGCTTAGCTGTCAGGCACTGTAACATTGACAGCGCGCAGTTTCCTGGTCAACTTGACTGCTTAGCGACGGACTGCTGAGATTTTTGAGCCAAAATGTCATCTGGCGAGAGAGTTTCGCTGCCCTCGTCCCCCGCAGATCGAAACTTTCCGTGTAGGGGCTTTTGCTGACATTTGCAGTTTCCGATCCTCTAGTCGAATGTAATAAAGTTTTTAAGAATCTTGCTGCAGTGTGTAATAGCCAGCGAGGATAGAATAATTCTTCATCCTTGAAGGTTTACATAATGAACAGTATATTGGTATCTGAACAGTTAGCACAGCGCTAGATAGTGATGAGAATATGAGAGTACAAACCTAAGGGGTGGCTGCAGCTCAACTGCGGCTTCTGCGTGTACTTTGTTTCAAGCACTTCCCGAATACTGTTGAGTAATTGAACGTAGGTTTGCTGAGGATTCTGCTTCAAAGCAGTAACAAAGGCCCAGCTCATAGCGCCAGTAGCTTCGGATGCAATCATGGCGTCTGCGGAGGTTTGATCGTCCTTGGAACCAGAAAACATAATCACATCGGCAGGGGAAGTCTTTGTCGCCATCGTCTTATTGTATGCATCGTCGCCATTCATTGCTTTCTTGGCGAACCCCATCACTGACGATATCACTCCGCCTATGTCGCCGCTTGCGTATGCTGAAAATGCGGCCAAGGCGCCCTGCCCGGCCTCGGCTGCGAGGTTAGGCTCTTTCAATACTCCCTTTGTCGAATATACATAGGGTAGATCCATTGCAGTGCCTGAATGGCAGGAGTCGAAGATGGCCGTGAGTCGAACACCAGGCAACAAGGGCTTCACGCACATATCATGGATATTGTCATCTACAATATGGCCCGCTGTTTGAAAATCGACTGGGTAAATGACTTCGTCAAATCCGTCATCCTCGTCGCCGTCCAAATCCTCGGTTTGCCCTCCATGTCCAGAGTAGTGTAGGAATAAAGAGTCGCCTGGCTGGGCCCCCTGGACTAGCCACCCCATCGCACGTATTATGTTCGCCTTTGTCGGATGTCTGACAGCATCGGATTGATCATCTGTTAATATGACCATATCCTCATACTTGTAGTTATAACGCTCGATCAGGAAGGCTGATAGATTCTTGACATCATTTATACAACCACGCAACTCATTCTTCTGACCAATATAATTGATGCCGATTAGGAGCGCCTTGCGCCGACCGCTACAATTCGAGTATTGGAATGTATAGCCTGCCGGGGCTCCTTGCCCAAATTGTTGTGGCGCACTAGGGACGTCTCTATGGCCATGAAAGGGGGGGCGTCCATGATTCACTGGTTGGCCGTAGTGGTTGATCCCTTGTGGAGGCGCAAACTGTGGCGGAGGAACGTGGTAGCTGGGGCTTCCATGGGGTGGCCCAAAACTATCTTGCCTTTGAAATCCTTGTTGTATTGGACTGTAGCTAGCTCCTTCCCATGACGGACGAGTCTGATGCCCAGGCGGAGGGGGAGGCTGGCGGGGTGGGTATCCGTACCCGTTATGTCCTCCTGGCGGTCCGCCCTGGTTTTCATAAGGTCCGGAATATTCTCTTTGTTGTCCTGGATAACCGCCGTGCTGGCTCGAAAATCCTTGATGACCAGAAAATCCCCTTTGATGATTTGGATACCCTCCTTGCTGACCTGGATATCCCCCGCCATTCCATTGCCGGTATGCCATGCTGTTACAAAGTCTCTGGGCGTAAAATAGATATACTCCAAACAAAAATGTCGAAATACTTTTGTGCAATATAGTAAATCTCTTGCTGTTACTATTCGTGTCTCTTGGTCACAAAGATGCCAACTCTTGTATCTTGTGTGGCGGGCAAATGTATGACTGGAACGGATACTTAAGAATAGCAATGCTCCAGAGGAATTTGTATATACTAATACTCCATCGAAATTGTCGTCTGACACGCGTTCTAACGCTGAGAAAGGCCACTCGGCATTGCGGCACGTGCAGGCAAGGCAGATGGTCACTAGCTCACGTTCCCGCTATAGTGCACGGCTAATCGGCATTCACGGTCGGAGCGGCCGGAGAAGCATGTCGTCATGTAAGTTTATAGATAATCACTTCTGAACAAATCGTGTTTAAAATCTTTCGCAGCCTACGGTGTTTGCTGAGTTACAGCTGTACTCTTGGCATAAGACGTGAAAGAACCAGGCTGCAAGATGGACTCAAAAAGTAAGTAAACACTAAAGGACCCATGCGACTATTGCAGTGTACATCAGCGGTCCTACACTATTACTCCTACCAGATCTGACAGCCTCCCTCATGGTTAAGAGAAACTTAAGACTGAGACTGTGGACAACTGTAACGGCCAGATTATCAACATGACCCACGCCACGAGAATGCTTTTTAACTCGCGGGAGGCTGAGAAACGCAATGCAGTACTTTTGTCCTTTTGACCTGCTTTGTCCTGCTTGCACATCTAGTCACACGCTGGTAAACTTGATGAAGACGTCCAGCCTGTCGAAACCACCACATGCCTCACCTGCATTGCCTGTACATGCTTTCTTGCAACCAGCAGCATTCATGTCCATCCTCCACACCCGCACACAGGTAGCCCTCTTTTTGACTCGTCGCTTAACAGCCCACCATGATATGAATGGAACCACTACTGTCACTGGTGTCATTACTATCAAGGCCTTTTAGCATACAGGCATTGGTAGGATAAAGATCTTTCCGTTGAAGGTGTGCGCTATGGTAGTTGCAAGGTAGTTCTGCGTATTTTGAGCAAAATTGAATAGTGGTTCGTGCCCAGGCATCTATAGTATCACACGGTGATATTGCTCGAGAATATATTCAGTATAACATCAGAAAAGTACTAATTGTATTTTACAGATTTCTGGAGAGCGTAAAGCTTTGTGGTATAACTGGGATTATAGGAATGCATGTACTCACCGGTATAGATGGTATTAGGGGCCAGATTATTCTGTATTGCAGCTGATTTTCCGCCTGGTAGCAGCGGCTGGTTTTTCTGTCTAGGATTTTGGTAGATTTGGGCAGCAAACGCTCCGAATCAACAGCTACTCGCCTTTCCCAGCACTTGTATAGTACCTCAGCAAGGCTGCTTCTGGGCCAACAGTCAACAAATTCATTTCTTTCAATCCCAATTTGTGTATTTAAATCCGATAATAAAGTCGGCAGCTAGTTTGGTCAGGCCAAGCTGATAGGCATGCCATAATTATGCAATTTCAGAGCCGACCAACAAACCAGCACCCGCAACGCCTGAGGCTAGGTAAAGAGCTGAGAACAATATGAAGAGTTATATTATGTCCGACTTGAATGATTAGCAAAAGTAAAGAGACGGACGAGAAGAAGAAGAAAATTTGACACAAACAAATATAATGAGAATGGTATTGGGTAAACAAGCGTGAATAGCGGTCTCGGTCACATAGCTCTCCTTGAGTTAGAAATTTGGACCGTCGGGCAATATTAGTCCCAGGACCTCTGATATCCCTGATGACTGTCTGGTCATCTCTCATTTCAGGCTGTCTTTAGTCCACGAACAAGACCATGCCATGTTGAGTCAAAATAGATGCTGCCCACAAGTAGACTGTAACCAATACGTATGGGACAAAGCTCGTGGACCAAACTACCACGGCCGGAAGGTCTTGGCTTATATCGGGAATCTTCGCATATGCGTACAGAAAGTGTGCTAGTATTGAAAGAGTCTTTCTAAAATACGAATACGGAAATCAGTCATGTAATTGGAGAAGCGCCCAGTTATTAATCAGCACAGTTCTACATGCCAAGTCCACCATATTGCTGCGAAAGTTTCCCCCTGAGTATATAAGCTTCTATACGCGGGAGATTTCAAGCAGCTGCGTCTTATGTGTAAGCAATACTTTTAGTAGTTTCTCGGTTGATCACTATAGTGCTAAATGCATCCGCAGGACTCCGTATGTTCCCAGGGCTCAAAAAGTCGCTCCCTTCCATCCTCTGACTCGGATTCGTAGAGATCCACGAGATCAGTATCTGCCGCCTCCGCAGCCTTCCGATTACTCCGGTACAGGTTGATATAGTTTCCCGTGTTGACCTCAATCCCACGCGGATCGCTCGGTGCGATCACTCTCGTGTAGAATGGCATCGGATTGCATTTATAGTAGAATTCTACCATGAGATTTTCACTCCAATCTTGCCACCAGGAGTCCTCGGCTTTACCTGATGGTTTTGCCATATCAATGATAGTAAGAGTTCTAAGACCTGTATCATTGAGAGCACGCACGTCTTCCATGTCATAATGCCAGAATCTGTCAAAGTTTCCGCATTCAATGGTCAACTGACGTATCGAGTTCCATTCCTCGACAATTTCTAGCAAGTATCCGGGCTTGGCCCAGATAGTGTCGTTATCAAAGTCGGTCCAGATATAGTGGGGATGAGTTCTCGTCTTGAAAGCCTTTGAATAACTGTTTTGCAGATACGACCGAGATTCGCTGCAAGCATGGAGGGCAGACGGTACCCTTGTTGGAGACCAGAAATAATCGCCGTAGATTTGCGCAATCCCGTTGACGACCGTTTTATTGATGACAACCACGCGAGGTTCCACGCTCATCTCCCATATGCTTCGGCGTAGCTCGAGAGGCAAGCGTGGGAAGGGGTGGAAAGTAGACATGATCTCCAGATGGTGAAGGTACATTAGGTACTGCAAACAGAAGCTTGAGTGGGCATGAGCTCTGGTCTTGAATGTTCTTTAGATAGATACGTAAACGTTGGAATGGTTGAATATTGGAACATGAAGTGGAATGACAGTTTTTGATCCTTCCAGTATCAGCCGCGAATATGAAAATCATATCATGAGTCAACTGGTGGGGCTCCCAGAAATTATGGTACCTGCCGCATTCGATCCCCTGTTCCTCGGCAGGGACATGCTAACATACCTGCTGAACGGCTAGTGGCCTTAAGACTAGACTGCTCATCCGATACTCTTCTCTGGACAAGATCCTATTCATATATCCATTATATTGATAGAGACTTTCGTGTGACAGGTACCCACGACTCGCAGCAATCCGTGCCCTGGAGATCCTAACAGTCGAGTTTGATTTGGGGGTTCGTGCACACCATCCTTCAGACGCCCTCCTTTTTCTACTCGACTCTAGATGAAATCATCATAGTTACTTTCCAACAACTCTAATCTCGGTTGTATATATTAGCACTCTAAGTGCGCTGCAACTTTTTCAAAGATGCTCTTACAAACATTTCTTGTTTGCTTATTTGCCCTCCCTCTTTTAGTTAGCAGCACTAGTCCTATATCCTCAAGCGCTGCAACTATCCATATCCATACTAGCAAGACGACCTTTCGTCCATCAGAAGGCCTGTCTAATAGAGACACTCTAGGTCCACACAACTTGCCATAATTTATAGATAAATTTGTGCAAAATTGGAAGAAGCAAAAATCCAGACCTCGAGACATCCGAACTGTCTCGAGTTATTAACACAGCCAATACGGTGAAGGAACAAAACATGTTGCTCCTTACGACTGGTCCTTAGGGCGACGGCAATATGGAAGATACAGCGGCCATCGATAGAGCTATGGAAGAAGGCAGCCGTTGTGGAGAGAATTATGGTGCATCCACAGTTAGACCAGACATCCTTGATAACCCGTCAGGCACATACCTTGTCAGTTCTCCTATCATTGCGTGCCATAACACTCAGATGATTGACAACGTGAGATATCCCCATTGCACCTCAATGGTTTATTCAATGGTTACCTGGGATTATCTACTAGCTCGCGATTCGAAGAGGGTAAAGAGCAGTAATATATCACCTAGTAAGTTTATAGCTCTAAGTTCTTGTAAGACTTCCGTGCTCACATGTTATTAGAACAACTTCGTGAGACAATTACGTATCTTCATTATTGACATATCAGGGGTCAATCGCCATGTGAGGTTAGTATTCGACTTGACACAACATCAGTATCACTCTGTTGAAAGTATTCACTAACATTATTTGTTAGATATCCACTTTAGGATCGGTGGTGCCAAGGGTTCAGACTTACAGGTAGCCGACTGTCCTAAGCTCACCGGATTCGTCAACTTAAATTCATCGCCGATTCTATGTTATTATATATGACGGAAACTCCATTAGCATACCTGGAGAAAGTTTGAGCTTGGGTTGCTGATTATGATTTTGACAGCGGGCCGGCAGGCTCAGATCGACATCTATGTTGCTTGTGGTAAGTCAACTTAGCAGACCACCGTATTCCGGGAGAATTGATACTGACCGATGGAAAAACAATAGTGGCTGAAAGTCCCGGTGGCACCACGTGTATGTATGATACTGCGAGTGAGTATGATCATGACGCTGATATCAAAGTCTCATATCTCAACTACCGCTGACCGCTGGTTTCTACTATGCAGTGCCCCTTTTACAAATACCAGTTTTGGGAAGCAGAAAATATTTTTATGGGCAAGGTCAGTTACACTCCTTTTCCGTAGCTAGTTCAACAGGTCTAGACTAAGATAGTCTGCTAATATCGCCCTTATCGCACATATTCAAACCAAAAGTCCCTATTTCTTTCCCAAACCTCGAGCTCCCGCTCCCTTCCAGAACCAAGTGGATAAATTCCTGGTTGATCCAGATTTCAAGGATAGCCCTTCCTCAAACCCCCCTTGCGCGGCGGCTTAAGGACTCAGGATCGTCGGCTCTACAAATGTTCATATCTCGGAGCTGATTAGTACAACTGGTATCAAAACTACAGTCAACCCTATGTCGACTCGCAAGACTGTCAGCGATATGTTGATGTATTTATAAGCGGAAATATACATCCTCACCAACGAAGCTAACCTCTATAAAGAATTATGAGAGTGGTACAGCCTTCTAAGATATTGGATTAAGGTGGGGGATAGCCTGGCTAATTTAGCCAATGGTTGCCAATTCAGGATGATCCAATCGCATGTGGCAAGATAGTGAATGCGTAGTGGTGTAGTTATCTCGTTATTGATAAAATTTTTATTTTTAATCTTAAAGACGTCGCTAGTAAATTTTACGATAAGCCACGCACGCTTGCCAGTGGAGTTGCAACCACACATCGATTTGCAAATTACGGCCTCACTACCGGCACTGATGTCGTCTGTCGTCAACGAGATGCGCCACGTTATCAAGGCTGCCGACGATGCTCTCGACCAGGAACGCAAAAATGGTTCTTGCAAAGTTCCTGGCGGCAAGCTTCAAGCTGACTCCCGTCGCCGGCGAGGCGGTGCCATGATGAGAGCCATCATCGGGATAGCCGACGAGCTAGCCAATATTGGTGTGATAATCTACGAGACTGTCAAAGACCAATCCAGCGCGATCTCGAGTACGTTCGGATTCATGATTGGTCGCATCTCTCGCCAGCCTTTCAAAGACGCCACGGTGGTGACACGCGGGATATCATAGCCTGAGGCAGGAAAGTTATCACCAAACATTAAGACAGATCTTGACAAGATGGACCAGCTCCGCTCCGCATGGTCATGGAAGTGATACTTGTGAACAGCGGCAATTCCAACAACGGTCGTCCCACACTAGGTACAAAATAATTATCATTCTTACCAGTTAATACGTATACATAGATTGACTGGCACGAAATAATGGCAAACGATCATCGAAGTTTTCTGCACGTTTGATAGGCGATGTTGGGCTTTGTGAGCTGTAAGAGCCATTGCTTGAGCATTCTCAACACTAATGCTCGTCCCCAATAGCCCGTTGAATAATTCATGCCTCTTCGCTCAACCTCAAAATTTTTGCTGCGTTGCCGCCCATGACCTGCTTCACTTCGTCACTTCCACTTCCCAGCGCCTTCTCCACTGCCTCCTTGTTCCAGGTCATACTCTCCCACTCGCCCTGTTCGTCGCTCTGCAAAGGCGGGAAGAACGGGTGATCAGTACCAAACATCAACCTATCAACACCGCTAGCATCGATGGCCGCCTTTAGCCCAATTTCCGAGTAGATCACCGCATCGAGGTAGATCTGCTCCTTCAGTACTTGCCAAACTGTTCTCCTCTGAGGCCCAACCTTGCCCTCGCGAACGAGATGGCCGTCATGCACGACACAGCTTTCTATACGCCCAGCCAGGAATGGCAGTGTACCACCGCTGTGTGCCAAGAGCATACGGAGATCGGGCACTTCATCGAAGACACCAGCTAGGTACATTCGAGCCACTGCGATGGTGGTCTCTAGCGGAAAGCCGAGTGCTAGCGGCAAAACATGACCATACTCTGCACTGCGGGGTCCCCATACCTCGCTGGGAAGGCCATAGTGCGGATGTAAGAAGATGGTCAATCCAGCCTTCGCGATCGCCTTGAAGACCGGAATCAATGCCGGGTCATCGAGTCCCTTGCCCAGTCCCGACGTTCCAAGGATCACACCCCGGCAGTGCTTAAGCCCATTGACAAAATCGACGTGTGCGAGCAGAATATCCTGCGGCGCCGTCAGCGGTAGGGTTGCAAAAAAGAATAATCGACCCGGATACTGTTGGCACATGGCTTCGAACTCCTGGTTGACGCCTTCGGCGGTCTTGCCGGCCTCGTCGGCGGCCACGAAGTCGAGCCATGGGTTCGCCAGCGAGATGACTGAGATGTCGATCTTATGCGTGTCCATGAAGTGAACCTTCTGTGCCAGAGACGAGTAGTGGCTCGTCACAGGCCGGCCGGGCAAGCTGGCCGACTCGTCCTGGGAGATTTTGTCAAGCGATTCTGCTTCTGCGGGCAAGATGATGTAGCGCGGGTCTTTGGCGCCTTTGAACCGCCTGATAAGGGGAATCTCCGAGCGAGACTCGAGTATCTTCACATACTCGGGAGGGTACATGTGTGTGTGGATGTCCACCACTGGAGAGGAAGTTGAGGGCATCTTGGAGACGGAGGGGCTATAATCCCTGGAAGCGAGTGAAATTGAAGATATTTGCGCCGCGCAATATTAGTCTTGTACTTCGCCAATGCCGATAACTTCACAAGAATCTTGTAATTCTCTTTGTTGACTACTCAAAACTCCGGAGGATCGAAGCGTCTTGGATGTCTTGAGGACGTCCGAAGTTGAGCTGTGAATGTGCCAAGTATTAGCCCCACTCGAGGTATTCGCATCTGAGGACTATTAGTCCGTGGATGACTTGACTTTCTCAGATATGCTGCAAGAGGCAGGCCAGTAGAATTCCTCAAGTTATTTCTATAAGGACAGAAGGACAACTTACGATTTCGAACTTCGAGCGCCAGTTTTGAGGTCCTGAAAACGATCACCGCCGGTTATCGTGTCTAAGCTCTCCTAACCGTCGGAGGTTTGGACCCCACATCCCCCGGGACACCTGTGGCAGCTTATCTGGCGGGGTATCACTCCACGACGTTATTAACAGCGCTGACTGCACTTATTCGCGGAGTGGACTGCTCCTGGTATACGAAGTGGCTCGCTTAATCTCTCAAAGTCCCCAGCGCCAAAGCCCATCATATAAGTATTCCACCTGGCCTTCCGTGGCGATTTGTGGAGGCAAAGTGAAACGGGCCTTGTATAGTATAAGTGACTAAAGTGTGTAAGTCCGGGTGGACCCTCTAGTACATCACATGTCCGAAGTCCATTTTATTAGCAATATCAGATACAGACGTCCGAACTGATCCTCGATCTTCTATAGGCTATACTTTTATATCAATCATGGAGAAGGCAGCTGTAAAAAGCGAGGGTCTTGTGATCCCGGTATTTGCAGATCTCGTCCCTTACGCTGAACCATCGCGAACTGACAGGTCTGCAGCTTATCGACTTCTCCAAGTTTCTGAACGGAAACCCAGACCAGCGCAAACAAACCGCAAATGCTATTTTGGAGGGGTTTCAGAATGCAGGCTTTATTTACCTAAAAGGATTGCCCTTTACGCCAGAGTACCGGAAGCACATCTTCGATACCTCTGCGAAATACTTCCGTCTTCCGTCAGAGACAAAGATGTCACACTGTTGGACGACGCCCGCAGCAAACCGTGGATACTCGGCCCCAGGACGCGAGAAGACTACGGAGCTGACCGACGCTGATGCGGTCAAGAAGCTGCGCGAGGGCAACCCAGATCTTAAGGAGTCGCTCGAGATCGGGCGGGAGGGTGTGCCAGACCACCCTAACCATTGGCCCGAGGAGAAGGGTGAGCTCGTCGACTTCAAAACCGTCATGACGAAGTTCCACGATGAGTGCAAGGAGCTGCACATGGAGGTGATGCGCGCCATAGCTGTGGGCATTGGCTTGGATGAAGGCTACTTTGATAGCTTTACCAACGTCGGAGACAACACTCTGCGCCTGCTTCACTACCCCGAGGTCCGCAAAGATCTCTTCACCATCAACCCAGGACAGGTCCGCGCTGGTGCGCACAGTGACTATGGCAGCATCACTCTGCTCTTCCAGGATATGAGGGGTGGATTACAGGTCAAGAGCCTGAATGGCACCTTTGTGGACGCAACACCGATTGAGAACACATGCGTGGTGAATGCAGGCGATCTACTAGCCAGGTGGAGCAACGACACGATCAAGAGCACGATCCATCGTGTTGTTGAGCCGCCGAGTGGTGACGGCGCCGTGTACCCTGCGAGGTATAGCATTGCGTAAGTCAAGACTACCTGATGAAGCGACGTGTGGGCCGACTGACTGATTCGTGGCGAAACAGCTACTTCTGCAACCCTAACTTCGAGAGCTATATCGATGCCATTCCTGGAACGTTTGCTACTGAGACAGAGAAGAAGTACCACGGAATCAATAGTGGTGACTACCTGGTGCAGAGGCTGGCCGCTACTTACTGAACGATTCACTGAAATAAGTATGAGTGTATGAAGACCGAGGATGAAGCAGCATTATTCGATGGTGACAACGTCAAGTATTTTTATAAAAAAGAAGATGAAAAACCCCCCCCCTCTTTAAAATATACTTGAAACCAGTAAAAGCTCTCTAGCATGAAATTCTTGACAGAAACTTCTAGATCACAGCAGTCCAACGTCATGACATTAGGAGAAATCTAGACCCATTCTGCAAAGCCGTTACTATAGACATTGAGTACGTACGTAGCAGCTATGGAGCCACTGACCGACCCCTGATAATCGGAAGCGTGGGGAGATTTGTAGTTCCGCTCAGTGGGAGCAAATGCCCCGCTGACCAACGTCACACCCCACTGACACCAAGTCACAGTGGGCTTTGGAAGCTACGCCTGCTACGTAACCCACTCTAACTCCAGGCTGCTTTTCTTTGCCACGCGGTTCAGCGTGTGGTTTAAACAAGAACTGGCGTCGACCCAAATGGGCCACTCGGCTAATAACAATTCAACAAGATGAAGAAAACCCTCCTTCTAGTCTTCATCCACGGGTTCAAAGGTGGCGATGACACCTTCGGCGCCACAGGCGACTTCGCCGAGCACCTGGCGACCCTGCTCTCCGTCGAGCTGCCCAAACTACAGATCAAGACGCTCGTGTATCCCAAATACGACACGCGCGGCGACCTGACGGAGTGCGTCGCGCGGTTCCGCGACTGGCTGCTCGAGAAGGTCATCGACCTCGAGGTCGCCGCCGGCACGCCGAGCCCCACCATCGACCCCAGCGTGCGGACAATACTCGTCGGACACAGCATGGGTGGTATCGTGGCGGCAGAGACGGCCATCGCGCTGGCGGGGGACGAGGTGATCCCCGCTGCCGCGTCGACGAGTCAGGACGAAGCAGACGGCAAACCGGAGGGGGATGAAAAAGACAAGCCAGACCATGGGGAATATCAGGTCAACAGTCTCATGTTCCCATACATACAAGGTGTCCTGGCTTTCGACACGCCATATCTCGGCATCGCGCCCGGCGTCGTCGCCCATGGCGCCGAGGGCCACTATCAGAACGCTGCGACTGTCGTGTCACAACTCTCCGGCCTCTCGGCCATCTGGGGCGGCAGCAAGGCGGCGGAGCAGACGACCATGGGCACAAAGAAGCCCATAGCTGCGCTCGAAGCCCCGCCGTCGAATGAGCAACAGAAGAACGCGGGCGCTTGGGGTAACTGGGGTAAGATGGCTATGTATGCTGGCGGAGCAGCAGCAGTGGCGGCTGGAGGTACCGCGGCCTGGATGAACCGGCAACAGCTATCGTCGGGCTGGACATGGGTTGGCAGCCATCTGGAGTTTGTGGGATGCTTGGCTCGGGGTGAGGAAATGAAGAAACGTGTCGCAAATATGGTCCGGCTCAACAAGGAGCTGGGTGTCGGTTTCGCCAATCTGTACACGAGGTTGGGAAAGGCCGCCAACTCGAAGCAGGTCAGCACGGTGGGGCTAGTCATAGGAAGCCAAAGGACATTCTGCAATCTTCCTTCGAGGCTGCAAGCTGGAGAGTGGAAGGAGGCTGTGAATGATGCGGCCAAGGACGAGACGGGTGCGCACATGGCTATGTTTGAGGCCAACGACAACCCGGGCTACACACAGCTTTCGGAGGATGCCAAGAACATGATTGCAAAGTGGACCAAGAACGACTGGTATGAGACAAGTAATATGGAACTTGGGGAATGAATGCGTGTGGGACTGGAAGACTGCTTTTACTGTGTTTTGGGATATGATACCTATTATTGACCCACCCAGGCTTTGCGTTGGCGTTCTGGCATTGTATGAGGTAAATAGACGTTACAAAGATGAAGGCGTATTAGTGCTAGTGTTCATTCCATGAGATGAACTTCGCAGTAAAAGTACCTTCGGACTTTGACTCCATTCCTGACGTCTTTTTCCATAATAAAATACTCAAATTAGAGTTTACCAGGGCCACGGCGGTCAGTTCGAAACTAATTGTGTCTCCTCATTGGGTAGCCTTCACGTTCTGCTCCTTCGCAGCTCTCAAAACCTTTCTTCTCTGTCTTTCCATGTGTCCAATCAAAATATAGGCACCCGCCGGCCAGATGATACACAAGCACGCAAGCAGGTACAGTTGGTACAGCTGCCCGTACTTCTGACCAGCCGGGCCCAGCGCGAGGTACATCATGCCCATCTCGCTCAGAATTCCGATCGGGTACAAGATGCGGTAGGAGCTGTAGCGAACCCAGAAGAACGGGTACGGCTCCCAACCGGCGAGCTTGAGCCCCAGGTACGAATAGCGGATCACCTCGGTGAGGGACCACGCGAACAGCATCGAGGAGTAGATGGGCGAGGAGCACAGCGCGGGGAAGGGGTACTGGACGCCCCAGACGGCGACGTAGCGGGAGGCAACTTGCATTGCGGCGGTGATGGGGTCGGAGCGCACGATGCCTGTAGGAAAAGAACACGGATTGTGTAAGCCAACAGAGCGTTTCACTTCGCGTATGTTTGGTACACCGGGTTTATGCAAGGGATGGGACATACCGAATAGGCCATGCAAGACATCGAGAATCATGAGTGTCTGCGTCCACAGCACGAAGTTGCCCGTTGAGATGTAGACGAACTCGGGACCCCTGATGAAGTTGGTGCCGAGAGTGCGGCCGAGGACGGTGGCCCAGAGGACGGCTGAGAGAGCATTGTAGAGTATCAAGTAACCAGTCTTGACGGGCGAGGACCCCTTGGCGGGCTTTGTTGCGTCTTGTGCCATGTCTGCACGCTCAATTGACTGGTTGGCCGAGAATTGACTAGAAATGGTGTTGTCGGAACTTCGTGACTGGAAATTTTGGCGTTGAGCTTCACATGCAGTGGACCTCGGGGAACGGTTGGGGTTAGCTCACCACATGGTAGCAGGGGTGGTCACTTAGGTGTAGTTATGTGCATCATATCCCAACATGACAACCTTCTTTTCTTCATTCTCTCCCATCAAATCGGGCTACAACTTATCAGATATTGATCGCCATGCATTCTCTAATCGCCTGCAGGTCATTTCTACTCCCGCGGAAAATATAGATAGTGTCTGTGTATTGAAACTGAAGCTGTTCCCTGACAAGCGTTTACTATGACGTACTTATCTCACTCACACAGCTGTATCCCAGTGTTCTCTACCCCCGCTGCTTAATAAGATAAGTTGCGATATGGCAGCTCAGACGCGCTGACGGATGCATACAGAATACAGCTTCAGCTGAGACGCTACGTACACCATAGCAATCCGGTCCTTTTGAGTCTAGAACCTGTGGATGAAGAGCGCACATCAGACGAATGTTCCAGTGAACCGTCTTCCGGGCTTCTCATAGTTTCCGCAAACAATCTAGTCTGGCAGCACGGGTCGTTCCCATTCGAGCATCATTCAACCAACAAGCAAAGATGGCAATCGATACGGCAATCCAATGTCATGCTTAGCACAAGGCACCTCTAAGTGCACAGCCTCTCGCAAGGTCATGCGGCAGTCGAGTATCATACCGGCCAACCTGGAACGCCAAGCGGTTTCCTCCGATCTTTTGGATCCTCTAAGCTCCGAAAACGCCATTGAGAGCCAGCCGAAACGTCTCTAATTCCCAAGCCAAGAGACTCTTTACATTACAATACAATGCTCTTCTTCAATGTGTGTAACCGCTTCCTTGGTCAATGTGGGGTCTGGAGACAACGTTATTGAGCCCATGCTCGTGGGTAAGGGTCAACCTTAAGGTAAAAGTGTGGGTATGCTGCACACCACTTAGCAGATCTCTATAGATCTCTCTTCTCCTTTGTTGTTTACTGTTCATACAAAGCTCGAGGCTTCGTCATCTCCTTATACTTTCTTCAGTAGTCTTTTTCTTAATAGTTTTCGTAAGGGGCAGGCTCCTCTTCTAAGTAACGAAGATGCAGCTAATTTCTCTTCTTCTCGGGGCCATGGCTCTCTTTGATGTCGCATCTAGCGCTCAGCACAAGTATGCAGTGGTATGGAGTTCCATCTTTGATCGACTAGGTGTACGACTAATCGCGATCACGTACAGGGCAGTCTTGCAAGCCGGGCAAATGCGATGGTTAGCGTTAGACAGCCAAGCACAGGTTCTTACGAGAAACGCTCCATCTGGACAAGTGCAATGCTACCCAAGATGTTCGTAGGCGGAGGAGCACCAGCGGATATGATAAAGCGCCAAGGCATTACAATTGGAGGACCTGGTGGTATTACAATTGGTGGCGGCGGCAATAACAACAACAACCAGGCTGGTGAAGGAGCAAGGGCTGGGGCCGGAGCTCAGACCGGTGCGGGAGCAGGCGTCCCAAGTAACAAGACAGCAGAAGGTATCGCTGCTCTGGAAGGCGCCAAGAACAACACTGGTGGTGGCTTGTCGATTGGTGGTCTAACCCTAGGGGGGCCTGGAGGTGGTATCACGATCAACAATGGAGGCAACGGGAATAAGGGTCAGCAAGAAGGCCAGCCAGCCGCAGCTGCACCTGCAAAACCTGCAGAAGGTGCTGCTGCGGCACCTGCAGAGGGCAAAGGCTCCGCTCTCCCTGCTGTTCCTGAGATCCCGAAAGTCCCTGCCGTTTCGGGTGAAGGTCAAAAGGGCAATGCTCCTACGGAAGGGGTTGCTGCTCCTGCCGAGGGCGTTGCAAAACCTGCCGAAGGTGCTGCTGCTGCTGCACCCGCCGAGGGCAACGGGTCTACACTACCGGCCGTCCCTGAAATCCCTAAAATCCCTGCTACCTCGGAAGAGGGTAAAAACGGCGCTGCTCCCACTGAAGGTATAGCCAAACCTACTGAAGGTGTTGCTGCGCCGACTGAAGGTATTGCTGCTCCTGCCAAAGGTACCACAAATACTTCGGGGAATGGCCAGGCTGCCGTTCCAGCTGAAGGCCAAGCGGCTCCTGTTACTGGTGAAGCACCCAAGAAAGCAGAGGAAATCGGCGCTGTTCGGGAGTCGGAACAATTCGATGGAAACGCAGGCATTACCGTCGATAAGAACGGTAATGCGGTCAACTCGGGAGGCGATCTGGGTATCACAAAAGGCTCGGACGGCAGTACCTCTGTTGGTGGCGAATCAGGCATTAACATCATCGGTCGTGCGCTTGGCATATCCGTTGGCAGCGAGTCGGGAATCGAGAATGTTGAACGCAAAATCGGTGCCGCTCCTGCATCACCATCACCTATCAAGCCTCTGGTAGCACCGGCTGTCCCATCCCTTCCCCCGGCAATTGCTGTAGCGCCTGCAAAGTCCCTTCCGGCCCAGCCAAAGGCTCCTCCTCCACCTGCTGCTCAGAGTGTAGCTCCTTTGCCCACAGCACTGCCGCAGACTCCTGGTCAGGGTGAGAAGCCGGCAGCACCAGTGCTGGCTCCTGCAGCATCGGCTTCCGCTGCGCCGGCTGCTGGTATTCCCAATTTTGTTCCTGGGACAACTCCGACTCGAGGTGCCTGAATTGACAATCGGTACAATATTGACCAGGCCCAATGAACAATATGCTGTGTTGGCATATCTCATAAGTGGATGGAACCGGTTGTGCAGAGTCATATATTAGTAGAGATGGCACACATTGCTAAAGAACTAAACTGATCGAAAATAAATGCTAGCTCGATGAATTTAACTCAGCAGGTGTTGGTCTATTTCATTTGGAAACTATAAATCAATACTGTAACCATAATTAAAGGCTTTGTACCACAGTGCGCAATATCTGGTGGTATGGCGTTTCGCAGCCACCAGCCAATAGTGTTGAATGCGATCGCGTGATATGAGGACATCGTGCCGTGTAGAGTTTAACTCCAAGTACATGAACAGGCGAGAGTAGCGGTCAATCTTCTTCTTGTTCTTCCTTTCTTTCTCTTCTACCTCCATCCTTCCTTCGTTCTTTATCTGGCCTTGTCTTTCAATAAACACTCCGGGCTCGAATGATTCGAACAACTTCAAAACAGCATGGATATATATCGCAGCAAAGATCTTTTCGCACAGTCACAACACGCCCTTAATTGAACTCACCAGCAACAATTGCTTGTTCTGACCCCGATCTATGCTTTGGCTCGAATCTTTGTAGAATAGGATGGGATATGACCACAGCTGTGCAAGGACTCTCGACAACTCGAGGGGGGTTGTCGGCGCCGCTGCTTCGAGTTTCTCCGGCAATGATTATCCATCGAATTCGCGACGACACACTCAGGCGGCCACGACGTAACATCTAGAAAGAGGGTTCATATGATCGGGTGGCCCATCGTGGAAGTCGTTCGGTGAACAGCCATATATGTTGTCTCACACAAAACCTTTGATATAACAGTTGTCCTAAGCAGGACCTCCTTTGTTACTGGATTCAGGGGAAAGGATTGATCGAAAGTTCATGGGAAGTCCCGCTTTCTCTTTCCATTCTTGCGAAGCTTAAAATCGGATCTGTTCCGCTTTCCAAGCCAAGTCTGCTTTGCTTGTAGCGGGTGCAGTTA
This sequence comes from Truncatella angustata, assembly GCF_020726525.1. Lineage (NCBI taxonomy): Eukaryota > Fungi > Ascomycota > Sordariomycetes > Amphisphaeriales > Sporocadaceae > Truncatella > Truncatella angustata. The sequence continues at coordinate 2,478,725 of NW_025763384.1, read as the reverse complement.
TATCATCCTAACAAATTTAGGAACGGAAAAAAAGGAAACTGGCAACACCCAACCACTATTTGTTTAGCTCTGCGTGGTCTGCTAGGTCTCGGCCCAATGATTGGCGACTCAATGTGACAGTATCATAGTTGAAGTACATCAAACGAGAAATCTCGAACATGCTGGGGAAACACATTCGTGGAGTGTTTAAACCCCAACCTGCTTGGGCTTTTAAGGTCAACAGCAGAGTATCCCGATAACCTTTCAAGTGGCGTCTGGGTTTCCCATCTTGCAGGGACTGGGCAAGCTAGTGAAGATAGGTTCTGAATCTGGGGAACGCGTTCAAGTATGTAACAGCACCACACATCTTTTCGTTATTGGACAAGAATTCCAACGAGCTAGCGAAATTCAAGAGTGTATGCGCACTAGTGCTGGCGCAAAGTCAAAATGTTGTATCGGCGTCGAAACTATCGCCCTACGCGGCTATTGCTGTTGCCATGTGCCATCTAATGGTAGCTGGCGAGATGCCCCCAAGAGCGCTTGATGTCATTTGGGCACTTCAAGGTTTGCGGGGAAGCGAATGAGATCGCCATGATAAGAGACGTCGCCTGGATGGGAGCACCTGCATATTGTGAAGAGTGTGTGGGGGTGGTGCGACAGGTTTAGGTGTCGGACGAAGCCGTTCGCAATGCAGTCATGTCGTGTGGACTTGTTGTTTGTTCTCGGGCACACTTGGGGCGCGTGCTGCTTTTAGCGTGGGCATTGAACAAAACAAAACCCGTGACTTGAGGCTGATTTATTGATCAGGACTTTGTTGAAATCTAACAGAGGAAATGCACAAACTGCGCTTACTAGTCAAGGTGGTTTACCCCCGCATGGTGTTGGGCCAAAAAAGATCTTCCACGTTTTGAGTCAATCGTGGACTTGGAGACCAAGGAGGCAGGGGAGGGTGATTACTGGCACTCATTGATCAGACAAGTGTGCCTAATTTTTTGACAATATCAGATTTGTGTTACACATATCTTGCCGATCGCCCTTGATTACCTGATTACGCACAAGCTGTTGTCAATGTCGGAATAGGCTTGCTCACTGGATAGACGGCTGTTTAAGCCGTCGGTCTTCATAGCGGGATTTTCAAGATGCCTAACTTAGTTGTCGAAAGGCAACCGCGCAGACCGCCCGAATCCGATGCCAGGTGCAAGCGATGCTTGTCTACATGGCCAGCAGTTCTGCACAACGCGGTCTTCCGGATGGAATGCTGACCAAAAAGAAAGAAACCGCCCCTCCCCCCGACCATCCCTGGCCCTCCACAAGCTTACCATGGGCCTCGGGGCTGCAGGCTGGGGCGTCGTGCAAGGATGCAGATGAACCCGTAATTGCGGTGTCTGTGACTCCGTTCATAGAAGCAATGGAATGTTCTGCAAGGATTCCCAAAGGGTCTTCTCTTCAAATCCACTTGGTCGATTGAGCTAGGAGAGCCTGGAAAGAAACTTGCTACATACATACACATATTTATTATCTGATCGGATTTGCGAGATCGCTGCACTAAGGACAACCTAATCATTAGTATGTCATATCTGAGGCGGGACAGTCGTGGTTGGGAGATATTTCTTGGGCGCTAGTTCTAGAGGACAAAAAGCTCCTGCAACATGTGTCGAGAGAGAGAAAAGGGCCTTCCAACGGAGGTCTTTGAGAGACGAAGAACCCAAACATGCCCGGCGTTGGGCATTTGAAATCAATAATAAATGCGAGCTGGGCACTTTACAGGGGTCTCACTGGAAAGAACAGCCAGATTGACATGCAATTGTACATGGTGGGAAAAACAGACTTGTAAAATATGTAGGCATCCATCCACATGCTGTTTATGTATGCATGTGTACACAGTATTTGGCTAGGCGGATCACCCGGCAATAAGTAATGACTTGACTTTGTTGTGAATTGCAAGATGCCCTGCGTCGTCGTTCTGAACAGAGACCCAACTGGATCATTCATGGAACATCCGATGACCTACAACACGATTCCCAGCAGCTTATCGTATTGGTGCAACTGGGAGGACTTAGAAAGCTTGACATGCTGCAGCAATCTTGTGGTCTGCCAGCGCTGCTGGTAATGGTTGTTCTCACTTTATTCAGGGCTCGTGTGACTGGCTCTCTTATCAGCAGCAGTGCTCCTGCTCTTGACAGCTCAGAATTCTCCACTGATGATCGCGATACCCAATAGGGCAGGACGGGCATGAGTGGAGTCAGCAAATACCAAGTGCCCTGACTGATACATCAAGTTGAGCATTGAACGCGGGATGAGACCTGACCCGCAATACTAGGACGATCAGGCCGTAGAGGCTATTGCTTATCAGGTAGGTACCAATGTAGACTCATCTTGCCGTTGATGGTCAAGAACCCAATCCATCTGTCCTGTTCTCTTCCGCCCTTCATCTTGCCTTGCTTTCATATGTCAATTACAATCTGGTTATAGAGGCAGCGGTCTTTGTCCTGTTTCAATAATTGAATTAAAGTCGTGCTAAAAGCTCTCCGGGTCTTGTCTCGTGTTCACCCGTTACCGCCACTGGACCCTGAATAGTCAGACTTACTCAAACGCACCCCCATCCGTTCATCAGCAAAGAGGTCGCAACAAACCGCAAGCCGGCACGACCGTTGAGACGACGCTTTCAGGCTTCAGGGATACAAAAGTTTTCAGGGACTGCGGAACTTTTTGTCGGCGAACCAAGAACTGCTTATTCCTTTCATTCCGCGCTTTTTACATAAGTCAAAGTATCACCTTCTGCGGCGGAGGTCCCACGTCACTGGGAACCTGCCCTGACATCTGCGTGGCCGAGACCTGCTAGCTGGCTCTGTTACGTAAAGTGAGGCACGCTTGATGCAGGACCACACGATTCCCAACGACTCAAGCACACGACAGTACCCCATTCTGTGTCTAGTGATTTTTTGAGTGTGCTTCCAGCCTGTCGACAGCGGGTTAGTGGGGCAGATCGACCTTTACTTGGGTACGGAGCATATCCTGGCAGAAACGCCGTCACATCTCATCATACATAACGGGTAGTCCGACCATGGAATGGCAGCCATGATCAGCCCTAGATCTTTCATGTATTCGCGCCAGCAGGTTCCTTCTTCCTCTTCTTCCAGGCCACCAACAGCAAAACCATCAATACTTGGATCGAAACGAAGAGATGATAGCGTTGCTAGCTCTTCTGTCAAATCGTCGAATGCAGCCCTGTCTAGTCGATCGAGTACCACCACTATGCCGAAGCGCAAGGAATCTCGCAATTTAAGTCGCAGCCCGCCAAGCACAAGCACAACCATGGCAACTGCTGTTGCACGCCCAATGACGCCAACCAGCGCCGTGCAAATACCCGTTAAGAATAAGCACGACGGAGTACACATACACAATCACAGCACAAGACACCATGCAGATGCTCAACGCCGACCGTCTGGCGGCAGCCAGCGCCGGAAGGACATGCATACACCTGAATCTCTTCCACCATCCGTTGCGGCACTGCTCGCCGTAACCAGTATTCCTCCGCCAAATAGGCGAGGTAGTGTACGGCAAAAGCGCATGACAGTTGATTCTATTGTACCGCGCTCGCAGGTTTCCGAGAAAGAATTGAGTCACGAACTTAGTCTGACTTCATCTTTCAGTCGAAGCCCTATGGATGTACTGTTGACACCACCTGAGGAACTCTTGGACGAAGATACCGTTTCAGTCACTAGCGATAGTTGTTTCACACCCGCGTTGTCTACCCGCGCGGAATCGCTGGACAGCCTCCCATCGCTAGGTGACTCGTTTGGTACTACCATTCTATCCGTTGACAGCCCCTACACGCCCAAGGGTAGGAAGTTCCGGCCGCCTAGGAGATCTTTGGAACCAATTTCCTCGCCTCCTGGCGGAGAAGCTGAAGAGCATCCCTTGTGGGTGAATCCAGACATCAATATCGACGATTTGGACTTCGAGGCACTTATGCCGCAAGTAGTCGAAGCGGACAACAAGCAAGACACCGTCTTCTTACCGCTCAAAGTTGCATTCAAGTCAAATCTGACAGCATCACTACGTGCTCTACGTTCAGCCGCTCGGTCATTATCATCATTCACAGCCTCCTCAGTACCACCTGAGGATCTACTTACTCGATCTATTCTTACCATTGACCCTCGCGTACCTTTTACGGACGAACGTCGACCACCGGTGCTGGAAGAAGAACCTAGCGAGGCCATGCGCCGTTACCTTAATCCTACAGACAGTGCAAGAATTGACACGCAAACCAAGACCGTGCCCAACACACGAAGTTTCACAGCATCAATTCAAATGCAAACCTACAAGGTGCAGCGGTCAAAGAGTGCTCCGTCTACAGCAAAACGTGCGGTTGCTCCACCACCACCAGCATCACCAAAGGTTTCTGCACCTCTCACCTTCCCACCAGGACCCAGGCAACGTGAGATACGGGAGAATTCGGATTTCATTCGCATTGCAGTCTTGGAACACCTCATGCGCAAGCGCGGCAAGTTCGACACCTCCCAAGAAGGCCACGCGCGGTGGTTGCTGCCCCCACGCAAAGCGAGTTCTAAACCTTACGAAATCGGCTCCGATGGTGTTCCCGCCCGATGGGTATCAATCATGCAAGATGTGTGAGTTAGCACGGCAGAGCACTACTATGTCAGACTGCATTTCCGCGGGTACCTTGGCAAGGCCAAGTTACCGCGTGTCCACAAAAGGATCGCCAATCACGAAGTCAACTTCAGGGATGTTTTTAGTCATTACTCGGTGGAAACAATCCTTGGACCAACAACATCGGCTCCGTTGGCAATAGAAGATGTGCGCAGGGGTTCAAACAGGGCAGCGTTCATGCAGAGACGTAAACAGGTGCAGGAGACCTCCGATGTCATGTCACGGCAATCTCGGCTTCGCACCAACTCCGAGGCTGGTCTTTACACAAACTACGGTCTGAGAACCCGAGACTCTCGCCATGTTCCCATTACTCGATAACGCCGAAGTCGCACGCCCGCCGACCCGCCGACTAACGTCAGTCTGACTAAGGCTCGGCACTCGCGAATAATGGATCCCCAGTTCCGCTCCATAATCGAATTTTCAAGGGTTCAGATCAACATCCTATCAAGCTTGACCCGATATTTGTGGAATGGACCTGACCGACGTTTCGGTACGAGGACAATTTGCCGAGATGGCTGTTGAACGAAATACAAAGCGATCGAACACCGCCGTTGCGCCCCTAGTGCACGAGAGGCAAAGAGGGAATAACTCGTACGAGGACGTCGAAAAACTGCACCCTGCCGAAGCAGTACAAAAAGGGACACAAAGTCTGGTTCAGCAAAACAAAAACAAACTTCACAAAGAAGCTTAGAAAATTCACGATCATGAAACGTCCTATTCCTCAAAGTAGCGGCCTATGCGCTAGGAACCGTCAATAGTTCCAAGTTGCTATTTTGCAACATGGCAATTTCATCCGACCTCGAAGGCTACAAATCTCTCTTTATACTTCAGCGTGCTTGATTTGGTGGTTCAATTTGTGATACCAGGAGATTTCTGCTTTATGCACGTTTTGCGAACCTGTCCAGTTTCGACGCATAGTTTGAAAGCATTTTCATTTGTTTTGCATTTCCGTTGGGTTGTGAGGTGTTTATATTGGTTGCATCAGAAAGGTGTCATGGTTGGTTACAGCACAAATGACATGCATTTTCAGGAGCATCAAATCATTTGTATCAACATAAAACGTTATTCCATGGGTGGTCATTGTGGGTTTTCTTGAGGGGCAGGCTCGCGAAACAGTGGGCTGGGGAGATTTGGCGCCGGGGCGAATCCAACTGTATGTGTACATACATATTTCAGGGTCTTAAGGGTTCTGAGGGACGGCGCTCTAGAGTGGGAATACCCGCTGTCCCTGCATTACTGCCCAACAATTTTTATTGAGGCGACCGTGAGATGAGGCAACGCCGGAAATTAACTCGAGTTTATTTCAAGCCATGAGGCGATCCTTACCACTTAGTTACTACTGCTCTTTTGGCACGGGTTAAGGGGCGGTGTGGCCACCTCCCTCTGTCAAACTCGACTATTGATACCGGTGGCCCGGGCTCGTAGGACAGCCTTGTCCCCGGTTAGCTAGTGAAATAATTATGCGTACATAGTAAAAAGAAATCTATGCAGGATGCATCGTCAGAAACTACCCTCGGGTATGCGTCTCGATAGATCTAGAGGCTCAACTGCATCCATCCAAGGTATCACCTCCCTCATTTGGAAATCAAAAATGCTGTTTCTTGTAGAACAAATTGTTGAGACTAACCCTGCCAAGCGGCCAAGACGCATGACCGCTTCCGAATATGCTATTCCGCTACTTGTCACGACGTTGTTAATTTCTCTGACTTATAAGCGAATCCAGAAAAAAAAAGCCGGGCATCAATCTTTGAATGACAAGAGGGGGGCTTCACCTTTGCTTCGGCTGCGCGACATATGGCTTCTTGCAATAACTCCTATCAATAAATATATGATCACGTCCCAGGACTGGAATTTGTGATTGCGAATTTTGTGTCCTCACTTGGAAGCTACTCTCGTGCGGTGTTGTTTCGTGCCAAAGTACATCTCTTCTCAGGATCCCCTCGGACTACTTACTATGTCGTTCATAAACGAATGGGTACTACGATTGAGGGCATTAGAGGGTCTGTACGACACCAATGCATGAAACACACCCAATTTGGCCCGCTATCAAGGAAAGATATCGCACCAGCTTGATCTCTGCCAATATGGCGAAGAGATCTGCTCTGTACGCCCATCAGGCTCTGTGAGGCGCCTTTTGGTATGGGCTTTGGGTATGAGCGCCGATTGAATCAATTGAGTACATGCCGTTGATAGCAAGAGCGCCATTTGATGAACCACATTTACTTGCGCCCTAACGCTTGATATTGTCTCTATGGTTGCGGACTTACTGACTGTGCAGACTTGTGTGTTTGGTGCAGCTTTATCCCCTATGCAAAGCCTTGGAATTATGGTTGAAAATTCGCTCGAATCAATACAACTCTCAATAGTAGGAGCCAGTCAGAAGTAATATCTTGTCTCTGACGTTGTGGGGCTTCAGCGTTGGTGTCGTTAAATAAAAATCTGTAAGACGGCAATGCCTATTCTCCCCTAGCATGAACATGACAAATACGTATCTGCATAGTGGGGGAGAGGATGGTTCGATCATTACACAAGTAGTATACGTCGCCATATTTACTGTAACCCTGAATATGTTACGCTCCACACTGGATGTATAAGGCTTTATACGTGTTTCTCCGTGCACATGATCCGTTCCATGGGCAGAGTACATGATGTGTTATGGCGCTACTTCGCGACGTATTTTTGCATCAGGATATCGCCATGGCCATACGAAATTCGACAGGCATGATTTGTGCCTTGCCTAGGATATTTGTTCTTTTTCATTAAGAGGGATGATTGTAGTATCCGTGCCGTGCTCATGCTACCTCTTCCCATATACTTGGTAAATTGTTCGGCATTTACATATCCGCATTTCCTCTACTAGAGTAGAAAGTTATTATGGCCTTGTACGTAGTTCGATGAGTTGACTCTTCTGTGTCTAGTACCTGCCTTGACCCAGTCTCCCTTGATTGCGAAAACGGTAGTTAGCAACTTGCTGACATTCTTCGTACCTGCGTAATCCATAACTTGTTGGAGCGCTCACTGCAGTACAACAAACCTTTTTCTTTCAATTCTTTTTCATTCTGTCACTCGGTACCTTGGATTATTGGGCCTCGGGCAGTGCTTGAGACTTGAAAATTGCAAACATACCAGGCCATGAAGCTTTACCATGGCCACAAGCATCTTTACTATCTACAAGTATCCCCGTTCTGAAACGAGGTTAACCAGACACTATAGCTACTACTTTTGAACCTGGCAGAAGGTGAGGCTAGTTTGAGTACTTCTGATTGCAGAATGTGTACAGTCTAAATTGCATCGGCTTTGAAGCAAAACTGTGTACGATGCAACTGCCAGCATTCCACGAATCACATCACGCGCAGGGCATGATTCTAAATGAGCCTGAAGTTCCAATGTCGTGGCGATCACAGACCGTTATGACTGCCTACTCCCTACTGCGTGATTGATGGATAGGTTCGTACTCAGCCTCTTGTTCGCCAACCATTCAATGCAAAGGACCTGGAGCATCGCGTGACTTGCCCAATGACTAGTCGAGGTATTCGGCTATGCACCCGATCGATAATACCTTGCTGGCATCGAATATAATGTGTACTGCAGCACATTGTTTCCAACCAGTCCCCGGCGTGGGAACACTGAAAGTCCTGGGGCTTGGGGTCCCATTCATCGTGGCTCAGTGGTAGTTTGGGGTGTTTGCACCCATGGGCGACTGCTGGTTGGGTTTCAACTCCCAAAGGTGCCCAGTTCAACTGGGAGAACACCTTTTTAGTTTTCATTTTTCTTAAAATCTATCTACCTATCAATTTTCCGGTGAATGGATGACGTTTCTGACAAATATCTCCAAGACTGATGGGTTTTTTTGTCCTTGGCAGGCCAGATGCTAGGTTTGACGTTGGCCTAGCAGATGCACCACTACCTACCGATCTACGAATCTTTGCAATCAAATCTCACCTTGAATTGTTACATGTCCAAGATGTATCTCATGCTTTCTCTGCGCCTACCTCATCACCAAACAAATTTCAACCATCGACCAGTGCGTTTCGGCCAGCCTCTGCTCGTGTAGCAAAAACCAATACGTGCATCCTTGGCATAACCCATTCCAAAACAATCTCATTCTTCACGGTGTATCTGCTAGGATCTACTTTCAATAATTCTAGAATTGTCGTGCTTATGGTTGGTCAACTGGGATGCTGTTAGCTATAATATGCACGGTCAGATTGATTTCTTAATATTATTGTAAGGGGCAGGCAATGCCTGACACAGCCTGGACCGCACTCTCAATGAAATGGATTTGTTTCTAGACAGTCGATATGTCGAAGGCTGGCTTGAATATCAAACGGATGCATTAGATAGAACCGTTTTCCCTAGGAGAGAATTGTCATGGTGATGTGTCTCTGTACGTTGGGACGCAAGGGACATCTAATCGGGCCGTGCCACTAATGAAATTACGGGCATTATAAGGGCTCGGTAGATACCGATTAAGACCATGGGGGAAATTGAACATATGACGAAAGTGGAATTCTTCGATGTTTTAGGAGCCGTTGAGTACGATCTCCAATGCTATCCCTGTCTATGCAATGACCAAGGGGCGCCAAGAGCAAACATGGGGTCCATTCGCCTGATTTTCCCGCCAATTGAACCGCATGGCTGACGAATATATCCAATTTAATAATCTACATGGACTTCTTGGGTCACTATCAAGAAGAACGGGAATTATTGGCATCGTAAGCCGCAGCCTTGGCGATAAGTGACCCGCTGAATTGACATAGCCTCGCGGAAACATAAAGAGGAGCACGTCGCATTCGGGACAAAAGCAAATCATCACCAGCAGTCTCTCAACCACTCTGCCGTACGTCATAATCAGAAGATGAAGCATTCCGTAGCTCTCTTATCCGCTGGCATCGCCGCGGCTGCCGCCCAAAACCAAACCTCGTACCTCTCTCGGTTCGCTGACTCTTTCATTAGACGTGGCGTCGAGCTTGACTACGGTTATACCCAAGCAACGCTGTATCTTGGGTTTGAGAAGGCATACGATCTCACAAAGAACGAGACTTTCTACGATTGGTATCAGAGTCAGGTCGAAGGAATTTTGTACCCCAATGGCTCCATCATTGACTGGAATTACTCCTTCCACAGTCTCGATGAATACGTGAGTCACTTCAACTTCCCAGTTTCCATACTACCATTCGCTACACAATCTCGAGAATCCTCGCGAATTTCCATTGGTTGCAGGATAAGTAGCTAATTGTCCCAAGCGCATGGGTAACAACTACCTATACTGGTTCAACCAGACCGGAGATGAGAAGTACAAGAAAGCTGCCCAGATTGTACGGACTCAGTTGAATGGCCATCCACGGACACCAACAGGCGGCTTCTGGCACCGTGAGCCTACTTACCCCAATCAGATGTGGCTAGATGGTATCTTTATGGCGGATACCTTCTATGCGAAATGGACAAGCCAATTCGATGCTGACAACGTAAGTTTCGAAATCGTTTAGATGAATGGCGGCCACTAATCATGACTAGACTACTGCCTGGGATGACATCGTTCTGCAGTACGATAACATTGAGGAGCACACCCGCAACACCACCAGCGGTCTCCTTGTCCATGGATACGACGAGAGCAAGGTTGCTGTCTGGGCAAACCGGGTCACTGGTGCTGCACCACTTGTCTGGGACCGCGCCGTCGGCTGGTATTTTATCTCGCTGTGGGAGACCCTGCAGGTCTTCCCTCAGTCGCACGAGGGCTACGCACGTCTGCTTGAATACTACACAACCCTAGCTGCAGCACTGAAGACCGCTCAGGACGAGTCTGGTGGCTTTTGGCTCATCATGAGTGAGCAATACGTCGGTGCTAAGGGTAACTATATCGAGAGCAGTGCTACTGCTATGTTCGTGCTTGGCTGGTTGAGAGGAATCAAGTCAGGATACCTTGACAGCGCTGATTACCTTGACGCTGCCAAGAAGGGCTACAACCTTCTCATTGACGACTTCGTTGTTGAGAACGGTGATGGGACTCTGAACTGGGAAGGCACAGTTTCGGTTGGCTCGCTTAATAGCAACGGCACCTTCGAAGTGAGCAACATACTACTTCGCTCTCCAATACCATTTGCTAACATACACAACAGTACTACATCAGCGTCCCACTTGCTTCAAACGACTTCAAAGGAGCTGGCCCATTCATGCTGGCCGCCTACGAATGGGAGTCCTGGGCCTCTAGCGCTTGATAAGCACCGATTGTCAAAGTGAGACAATGGCATCATTGGCATGTCTTAGGATTCAACAGTATCTATTAGCAATCCCAGACTTTATCATAATATTACTTATCGCTATCTCAGCTAAATCTTTTTCTTTCCCTTTTTTTTTTTTTTTTTTGTATATAAAAAAAAACCGTCCCCGAAGTTTCTGTAGTGACCCAAGATTAGATGCATGAGTGACCAAACCTGTTATTTTATACAAAATGTTCGCTCGGTTTCCGTTCATTGCGAGAATAAATATGCAATATTTAGCCTACAATCTACACAGCTATCAACCTGTATCTCCGTCGTTTTGACTGTATGCAGCTAGACGCGCGGCATCGTTCGACTTGGCTTGCATTGAACCAACAAATATTAAACTGTATACTGCACCCACTCTATGGGTAGACGATTTTACATACTTGTTCGTGAAAAACTATTGTTTCAATTGAGAAACACCAGAAACCTGAGGTTGTTTGCTTTTGAGCTCTGCGTTGGTCGTTGGCGTATTGTCACCTCTACAGGGTCCACGCAGCGAAGATTTATTGAGGGGTTTTGCTCAGCCACTGGAAGACGCCATGAGTTGACGAATCTGTCTTAGCCTCGGCAGTTGCGCAATCAAAAAAGAGGAAAAGGGAGAAAAGATCACAACGAATACTACGTACTACGTGCGAGTTCTAATCTTTGACGATCCGGTGAGATTGGCCATCGAAAGTCCGGACAAGTTGTATCCATTGGGCAAGGTTCCGGCCTGTTTCAGCGACCAGGGACCTGACCTTGGCTCTATTGGCGCGAAACACCAGACGTCTGATCCCGAGCTCGACCAGCCGCGTCACTGTCAGCGCATGCGCATAAAACCTTCGAAGCCGCCGCTACGTGTTTGCTGTCAAATGAAAACGTGATTTTGCAAATCTAGTGAATGACCCAAGCATTGTGACACGACTTCAATCCCTTCTACTCTACGAAAATCATGACCAACAACAGCAGAATACATCACTACCAAAATGTCCGGGTGGATGAGCGTGACGAAATCGACGATTTAGATGCGCACATCGACGAAATACTTGATTTGGACGAGAAAGACTACATGCATACGCCTATCCGCTCGAGGCGCACACATGTCATAGAAGTTCTGAACCGGTATCGATGGATAATCGACGGACTGCTGGTAGCTCTAATCGTGATGCTGTTGTTAGACCGAGACTGGGGAAAACATGACGAAAAGAAAAGGGAGCCTCTTGAAGGGACAGGGGACGTGACTGGTTTTGCCCCTCGCTGTAAATGATATGCATCGTTGTATGGTGATCACAGGCTGATTAGAAACATAGTTTCGCAGAAGATTGTAACCTTTCAGCCGGATCCGATGTTCCTGCCCGAGAATGGATCCGAGTTCTTTACGGACGAGGTCCGCCAAAAATGGCTCGGCATTGTTCCCAGTAAGTCTACAGATGCTCCGTGTATTATTTCTAAAAGGCTAATTCGCGGTGAAGGCGGTCTTGGCTATCTTGACATCAAAGAGCCGGAAAAGTATGAAGACCTCCCCCAAAAGTTAGAAGGATATCAAGGCAAATATGTTGTCACAACTTCAATGACGCATCAGCTGCATTGTCTGGTAGGTCACTCATCTTATTCAACCAAACATCTGGTCGACTGACACGATGGCAGTATGCAATCGCCGAGGTGTTCAGTGCATACAGCTCTAATATCATCGAAAAAATACCCCAAGAGTCGCCGTGGCATTTGGCCCACTGCTTCGTAAGTCGAACTCCATGATTCAGCTACAGTCTTTCCCAACGGAGCAATCAATATCAATAGGCCATAAGTAGAAGAGCATTTAAGGTCGCTCGCTAACTCACTTCTCATAGGACTACATTCGTCAAGCCATCATGTGCGCAGGGGATGTTGCGGTGGAAGGAAAGCAAACGACATTTCCCGAAGGTTTTGTGGGATCAGATGGGTGGGACGCGAAGCATGTTTGCAAATCGTATGACGAAGTCCTTAATTATCTCAATACGAACAGAGCGGACGACGAAGTGTGGATCTAAGGGCTAAGCATTATGCTAAGGCGGGCTGCAATCGTTGTTCTGGTTCCTCACGCCGTATACAGACTTTACAGAACCAAGGGAGCTGTCTAGTATACTAAATAACGGACAGGATGCAAATAGACATCGATCGCTCGCACCTTCAAGCAATCGACATGCCAAACTCCTGGGGAAGTTTATTGTAATACAGCCAAGTAATATCTGGGCTTGGTCCAAGCGGAAATGGGTTGTTGTGAGCAAGACTTCAACCGTTTCACTGTAAATAATCTACCCTCGAGACATGGCCTCACGCATAGCACTTGTAGTATTAGCAAACAAAATTGCAGGGGACACGCCAGATTAACTCAATTGACCAACGCACCTAACGGGTCAAAGGTTACAGGTCCAACCACGCCAGAGCAATGGTCCGCTTCAGGCGTCAGAAAGGATTTATAGAAGCCATCGACCTTTTTGACTCCTCCCATATTTGATTGCAAGCGGTAGTGATATCGTGTTGTGTCCTGGCATGTTCCTAATGGGTCTGCAATTCCATGCTATTCAGAAGCTTTCCACCCATCCCTTTGAAGTCCAACAAATTAAGATTATTGATGCCCATAATATTGGAGAATATGTTATTTAAATAGGGATCTGATGTCACAGCTGCTGCCCGCGTTTCTGGGCGGCTTTCTTTCCGGCCGGCAACTTCTTCAGGTTTCCGTTCCGCGTTCCTTTGTTCTCCCCAAACCAACTCATGCATGTATTATACGTGACACAAAGCCGAATACTTTTACGGCTCATATACGCTATATTTCTGTCGGCCAGGTCAGGTTCGTGGCAACACCGTGATATAGGTCAATAATTTTTGTTGATTTCCGATGTTTGCTTCGTATTATAGTTTATATTAGCGAAGACTTTTCGCGGCGGGTTTCTAGTCTGCGTGGTTGGAACGCACAATATAGGGGGTCAATTGTGTAGTGTAAAAAGGTTCCTTCACTGTGACGGCTAGGCAATGTGAGAAGAACTCTGTAGAATGCAAGGCTATGCGGCAGCCTTATCGTATACGTGAACCATTAATAGACCATACCCCCATCGGGCACGTAGTAGTAGCTTACCACAGCGTATACCAGGATGTTCTTGAAGCTCTTAAAAAGGAAACGATTTTCCAAGATTTGTCCACAAACGATAAGGGTCCAACAATGCATCACTTTAACTCTGTTCCACGACGAACCCGCTCATTTAATCCGAAGAAACCGGATACTTCCAAGCCTGGTACGAGATCCATGTTTGCACGCAACTGATAATCAATGCAGCCAAACCGAACAGCAGCGCAATTATCACGCCGACCAGAGTGGCCATCATAATATGCCTATCAGAAGCCTTCCTCGCCATGAACTTTTTAAACTGCCCCTTGGGTCTTGGATTTTCCAATTCGTGATGCAGCTCGGACAGACGGCTAGCGAGGTGATGATAGGATACGGTAGCCTCGCCATCGGTTCGAGATCCGTTGAAATCAGGACGGCATATATCAGGGTCCCAGTTCTCTTTACTTATAAGAAAATCCAGTAATTTCCGAGGATTCTTTTGTGCTAAGGGGAACAGTACGGTCTCTAACGAATCAAGGACTTCGAGGAGCAACTGTCTAGGAAGGCAACCACTAAAAGACATCGATAAGTTTCTGAGCAGGGTAAGTTGTTTGTATGACTGTCAACCGCGCTCACCGTTTCAAACTCTGCGCTACAGTCAAATCTTTAGCATCCTTTGTCTGCCTTAGTTGCTCTTTTATGAAGGCGGTATGGTGATATATTTCCAGGACGTTGGATCTCCGGTCGAGCTTCAGATGATCTTGCAAAATGCTCGTTCCGCGGATGCTGACCTTTAGGGCGTTCCTGATGTTAACTGCACTTAAGTCGCCGATAAATTCATCGAAATCACTGTGGGTATGGTCGCTGAGAATTGAATGCTTTGTTGTTGGAAAGGCTTGTTCGACAAATTCAGAGAATGTTGACTTGGGGCTCCATGGTACTCTTGCCTCAGCATTCTCTAAACGCTGGGGGGATGTTTGAAGAGCCGGCGCAGAGTCAAGCATGGTCATAATTTTGACCGCATGACCAACCAAGACCGTCGGTGGTATGATGGTTACCGTCCCGACTATCATATGTTTGACAACCCGTTCTAGCTCTTCCCGCGTGATATCAGGATTACTGCGAAGTACCCTCACAATTTCCAGCAATTTGGCTTCGTCTCGAAGGAAAGCGCGGAGTGTCGACTCATCGTGCTCTGGATCAACTACAGCCTTGCAAAACTGGACATAACGTGCCAATTTCTCGTAGCGACTTCCTGGACATTGATCAGAACACGGCCGATTGGAATCACATCCGTCGCAGCGCTCCCGAATCCAAAGTGCCTCTCCGAGTTTGCGGATCCATTTGTCTTCTTCCCGTGCTAATTCCATCACTGCCATGTCGGCAACGTATTTAACTGTCCTAAATCACAATGTCTAAACATAAAATTGAGAAGAAGGCGTACAGCCGGGCCTGACGAAAATTGCAATATGGTTTCTCATTTGAAAGTGGTGATGGTACATATATGCATGCTACCACTTACCCATACGGGGCGGAGCGCCCGTGGCAATCCTGCAGCTGAGGCTGAATCTGCACATGACACGTCATGCACTTCGCTGCCAACACTTACTGCGAGTAATTACACTTCTCGAGTTCGTTTCTGGGGGCAACTTGGACGATCTTCAATTGCACTCAGAAAATCTGCAACCAACTACATCAATCCTTCCGCGGACTTTTTCATCTTCTATTCCAGAGGAGCAGTAGCCTTAACGTCTACAAAGAGCAAGACTGTAGGACTTCAGCTTTCGAGATGGAAGCACAATCGGGACTGCCAGCGGCCCCAGTGAGCCTTGTGCCCACAGCATTAACCCAACACATCTGTACTACCAGTACTAACGACTTAGGAAACATGGAAACTACCCCACTGTCTACATTACCTTCCTCTACAGCATCGGCTTCAGCAGTTATACAGATTTATGCACACAAAGATCTTCAAAGATACCCCCATAAACCTCTCGGACAAGATGCACTGCATACTTTTCATGAAGTTCAGCGCATCTGTCAAACGGAATTGTCGAAACGCATCAGCCGTATAGCCGATCCGAAACACGTCTTATGGTCTCTTAAGATTGTTGGAAATTCGGAAGCCGAAGCTAGGCCATCGATTGTCTTCAATGCTACTAATAAGGTTGCCAAGGAGATAAAGAAGTTTTTCGACCAAGCTCACATACGTACCATTTTGAACAGCTGCGACTCAATTTTGAATGTGTGCATTATTAACACACCACCTCGCCTCCTCGCGTCCGAAAATTCGTTAGTCATCAGCAGACGAATACAACGCAACAAGGTACCGGATACCACATGCGGCATGCTCGTGAAAGTCACTCTCGGGGTACAATCAAATTATGGAACCCTGGGTGGTATTGTCCAAGTTGGCGTTGTACTTTATGGAATGGTGACTAGCCATATTATTGGGCAGCTGACCGGAGCCAACGATAGAAGCTACCATCAGCAATGCGGTGATAATGAGTCTATGGATGAGGAGGGTGCGATTCTCCTGGATGAAACGGTTGGCGTCGCAAGTGACGTGGTCAGCTATAAAACACTCACAAAAGCAGATATGAGTCCTGATGTCGAGAATCCTCTACCGCACTCTAGGGATTTAGACTGGACCCTAATACCTCTCGAATCTGGTTTGTGGTTATCAAATCACTTCGAGAAGCCCGGTGAGCAATTCGAGAAGAGCTGCCTGGATCTTACAATTGGCGAAGACATTAAGCAGGAACCGAAAAGCGTGGCAATATTAACAGGTAATGGAGTGAAACTCGGGAGTCTTGTACTGCAATACGCCTCGTTGACAATAAGTGCTGGTGGTTGTTTCACAGATGTCCTGACGCTCATCCTTGATAAGGAATCCCGTAAGTTGCACCCATGCCAGTTCTATCTTAAATGTTAACACATGCTTTCCAGTACTTCAACATGGAGATTCAGGTTCATGGGTTGTAGACCGAGTGAATGGTCAAGTGTATGGACATCTGGTAGCGGTCGATAGCTTCGGTGACGGATTGGTTGTTCCTATTCGAAGAGTTCTAGAGGACATCAAACAACAAACAGGAGCAGAATATGTCCAACTCCCCACCCGCTACCAAATCGATCAGCTTAAAAGCCGGGCTGAGAAATTCGGTTCTGTTCAAGCTAACCTAGAAGATGACAAGACGCCGCTGTTGGGGGCCGCAAAAAATGGTCATGAGCCTATCGTCAAGGTGCTCCCCGATAAGGGTGCCGACGTCAACGGCCTCCAGGCTGCTTCGTTGAGAGGACAGAAGGAGATGGTCCAGATGCTGCTCGACAAGGGCGCCGACGTCAACTTACAAGGCGGATACTATGGCAATGCCCTCCAGGCTGCTTCGTTAAGAGGACACAAAGAGGTAGTCCAGATATTGCTCGACAGGGACGCCGACGTTAATGCGCAAGGCGGATACTGCGGCAATGCCCTCCAGGCTGCTTCGTTAAGAGGACACAAGGAGATGGTCCAGATTCTGCTCGACAAGGGCACCGACGTTAATGCGCAAGGCGGATACTATGGCAATGCCCTCCAGGCTGCTTCGTTAAGAGGACACAAAGAGGTAGTCCAGATGCTGCTCGACAGGGACGCCGACGTTAATGCGCAAGGCGGACACTACGGCAATGCCCTCCAGGCTGCTTCATGGGGAGGACATAATGAAGTGGTCCAGATGCTGCTCGACGAGGACGCCGACGTTAATGCGCAAGGCGGATACTACGGCAATGCCCTCCAGGCTGCTTCGTTAAGAGGACACAAAGAGGTAGTCCAGATGCTGCTCGACAAGGATGCCGACATCAACGTACAAGGCGGACACTACGGCAATGCCCTCCAGGCTTCTTCAGAAGGAGGATACAAGCAGGTGGTCCAGATGCTGCTCGACAAGGGCGCCGACGTTAATGCGCAAGGCGGATACTACGGCAATGCCCTCCAGGCTGCTTCGTTAAGAGGACACAAAGAGGTAGTCCAGATGCTGCTCGACAAGGATGCCGACATCAACGTACAAGGCGGACACTACGGCAATGCCCTCCAGGCTGCTTCGTTAAGAGGACACAAAGAGGTAGTCCAGATGCTGCTCGACAAGGACGCCGACGTCAACTTACAAGGCGGATACTATGGCAATGCACTCCAGGCTGCTTCGTTAAGAGGACACAAAGAGGTAGTCCAGATGCTGCTCGACAAGGACGCCGACATCAACGTACAAGGCGGACACTACGGCAATGCCCTCCAGGCTGCTTCACTCGAAGGATATAATGAGGTAGTCCAGATGCTGCTCGACAAGAACGCCGACATCAACGCGCAAGGTGGATACTATGGCAATGCCCTCCAGGCTGCTTCACTTGGAGGATATAATAAGGTGGTCCGGATGTTGCTCGATAAGAACGCCGACGTTAACGCGCAAGGCGGAGATTACGGCAACGCCCTCCAGGCTGCTTCATTTCGAGGACGCAAAGAGGTGGTCCAGATGCTGCTCGACAAGAACGCCGACGTCAATGCGCAAGGTGGATACCATGGCAGTGCCCTCCAGGCTGCTTCGTTAGGAGGACACAATGAGGTGGTCCAGATGCTACTCGATAAAGGCGCCTTTCAAGCAAGACAGGGAACAGAACGTGCGCTATTAACAACTAATGGCTTCAAGAACAAGCGCGAAAGGTTACTTTAATATATTTATCTTACCCACTTCACTTACATTATTTATCGTGAAGTATTCCAAGCACTTTCGGATTCTAAAATGTTTACTTAATATTGATAGGAGCTAGGATTACTAATTAATTTCCTAGAATTACAGGCCGGCCATGTAAATGGCCATGGTTATTATAAACATATTAGAATTGTCTTTCTTTAAACGATTAGCCTTTGGTCATTGGGCGAGTAGCTGGTATTTACTTATTTAAGCGGCTATAAGATGGTGTCAAATCCACGTTTGCAGGACAACTTATATTTTCTACCTTATCTTTCTTATTTCCGTTAATAGAAGCACTTACTTATACTAGTGGCCCGGGTTCCCATTTATATTGATGCTCGTCGCGACGCTTTGTATCAACACCTTGAAACATACTCACTTCTGATTTATCTAACCAATGTTGAATAGGAGGCCTGGCAAAGTCCAGTAACGAGTACGGTATAGGGGTAGTTTTTCACCATCTTTAGCGAGGATAACAAGCCTCCCAACAGCCCTCTCGTTTCATGTATCATCCAGTAAGCGCCCACGCCCACACACCTACGGCCACCAGTACGGTCACCTGGTATGTTTGTTTTATTGCAACATATTCCACCTCATCATAGCAGGTTCCCCCACATTATTTTTACCCCTTCGAGCAGCAAAGTATCCTCCGATTATTTTCAAAGCTAGTTCATACACAGTCATTATTCTTGAAGTGTCCAGCCACGAGTGAACCAGCTGCTATTTTCAAAACTGTGGTGCGGGCCCAAGCCAGATAATTGGTCGACTGAAGGTCTTACATCTCTGAGATATACCAAACATCCCACTGGCTTTTGGTAATACTAGATTTCTGACTCGGTTAGACATCGATCTGCTATATTTAGCGACGAATATTAAACACAGACCTGGAACCTAGAGTTGATGGCCTCCGATAAGGTGGCACTGCTTTTCTTACTAATATAACAGTATCGGCCCAAACATATTTGTAGTTTTCGTTTCGTGCTAATTGTACAAAATTGGTGATCTTGCGACGACTCTTGCTTAGGAGTTTCTTGCCGTATTGCCATTCCTGGAAGTCTACCTCGTGATCGCCCCATCTATGAGAGAGAATGATGAATACCTCATTAAGGTAATGATTGAATTCGACAAGCTTCAAGGTCTTCGTGTCAATGAACCATATCGTCACATTATTCGGCAATGGAATCAAATGATAAGGCGAGCGCTACTGTTGGGAATGTCGATGGCATGGATATATTTACATGGATGGACAATTGAAGTCTGCTTATTCAGCTTCCACAGTCTTACCGCCATGTATGATTGTTACCTAAGTAGAGCCTTCGGACTATATATACATTTTTAAACAAAGGATACGGGGAATAGTTTCAAGATCTTGACAAAATGGCTTCGTCAGTAGTGAAGGATGCCAGCGGTCTGGGTACTTTTGTTAAAGTGCCCCAGTCCTACATATTGTCTGTAAGAGCAGAGCTACGGGGGCACCAGTTTGATGCATTGTTTGTTATGCACAGAGTGTCTATGCAAAGCTTTAGTCATGTTGTCATGCAACACTAAAGGACCCGGATTGGTGTCTTCCCAAAATGGAACATGAAATCTGGTTCACAGTAGGCAAGTGACTTACTTGGATTTATCAATTGAATCTGAAATCTTGAGCCTGAGCCATTCTCCGTTATTGAACGTAGCATTAGGTAGGTCAGTGTCCAAAATGTAAATAGCCATCTACCGCTTCCACTGTCACCTATGGACAAATCAAACTCTTGGGGAACGTCATTACAATGCAGTCCATTTTCGTTATGCGAATAACACTTCAAAAGATTTTATATTCTCCACAAGAACAAATGAAACCGGAATGGAGCCATCGGCATAAAGAACGTAGCTCGGAGTCTCCATTCTTAAGAGACTGATAGAAACAGTTGGTAGGGAAAGACGAGTTTCGCTTTACCACCATCCCTCTCCCTGATCGCTACAAACAATGATTTTACTACCATTTGTGAACTTGCTGGTAGATGGTCAGGTAAATCCGCTAGAATATCAAATGAAAATGAAATTGCAATACTACGACTGAGTTCACACAATAAAACGGTGCTAGGCCTGCGGACCCCGCCTACTTTTGCAATGCCGATGCTTGCCTAAAGGGTTCGGAAGCGGCGGGAGATACTGGCTGCCGTTTTGTCAACTCCTCTCCGCCAGATATGTCAGCTTACTTGCACGCTGATTTCCAGGGCAAAAACACCACGCTGTGACCCTATGACTGTCTTTCGAGTTGAACGCATGATTACGACAGGCGCAGCAATCTTGGTAAGTATCGACTTCATGAACAGCATCACCCGGGCCACTTAAGATCATTGTCCCGCTCTCGCAACAAATCAACACATTTTCAAAATATTAGCACATCATGATGGCTCAGCAGTCGGTCGAACTTCGAGATATCACTGCACGGTTGTCGATTGACAATACACATCCGAAACCACGACATGACATGAAGTGCGACGACTCACAGCTTCCAGCTCCTCGTGCGTTGCCAGATTTGCCGCTTGTCGATAGAGGGAAGGATGCGTGGCTGTTTTTGGCTGCTTGCTGGGTTGTTGAGGCTTTCATATTTGGTGAGTATAATTTCTCAACAAATTGTGGTTAATCCCTGTGGCCTCTTTTACAGATGCCCCTGTTATTGCTGAATGCCCGTCATGTCATAAACAGTCTTGCATGTGCATCGTCTTCAGCTAACATGTAATACGCAGGCTTCGGGGCTTCATTTGGTGTATTTCAGGATTTCTATAGCACTCACGAGCCTTTTGCGAAGTCGGGCAGTGTCGCCATTATAGGAACTACCACAATGGTAAAGATTTCTATATTCTTAGGTCACTAGTATTAAACTGATGAATAACTAGGGCATTATGTACATAGGTTTCCCCCTATTCATTGGGCTGTGCCGGCTCTACCCTCGATGGGGTCGGTGGTCAACGATGGTAGGACTTTTTGCGGCTTCCTTATCCATGGCAACGAGTTCTTTTTGCAACAACGTGCCACAACTTATTGTATCACAAGGAGTTATGTTCGGTCTTGGCGGTTGCATCGCCTGCTGTCCTTGTCAATTATATATTGACGAGTGGTTTGCTCGACGAAAAGGCCTGGCTTACGGCATCGCGTGGAGTGCTGGAGGCGTCGGAGGTGTTGTCTTTCCTCTGATTATGGAGACTCTCCTCCACGAGCTGGGGTTTCAGAAAACTTTAAGGATCTGGGCTGGCATACTCTTTGCATGCTCTGCTCCCTTAGCTTTCTTTATCAGACCTCGGCTGCCGTACTCGGCTAGTATACACCAAAGGCGATTGAACTTGCGGTTCATCATGTCTAAAAGATTTGCTCTCCATCAAGTGGCCAATACTATCCAGGCGACCGGCTATTTTCTACCTAGCATCTATCTACCCACATATGCCCGATCGGTCTTCGGCACCTCGGCTTTCTTATCAGCACTGACAGTCATGTTGGTCAATGTGGCCACAACAATGGGTCTCGTCATCATGGGGTCACTGAGCGATAAGTTTCATGTGACAACCTGTATGATCATCTCGGCGATGGGTGCAGCAATATCGGTATTGGTGGTTTGGGGGTTATCAGCATCTCTACCTGTTTTGTATTTGTTCTGCGTCCTTTACGGCCTGTTCGCCGGTTCCTGGGCATCAGTATGGCCTGGCATCATGAAAGAAGTTTCACAAAATGGTGAACGCGATGGTTATGGTCACGTTGACCCGGTGATGGTGCAAGGCATGTTGTGTGTTGGCAGGGGCGTCGGCAATGTTATATCAGGGCCCCTGAGTAATTCGCTCCTTGGAGGAATGCCGTGGCGTGGACAAGCTATGTCAGGTTACAGCAGCGGTTATGGCGTTTTGATATTGTATACTGGATTTACGGGCCTTTTGAGTGGGATGAATTACCTGCTCAAGCGCTTAAAGCTGCTTTGAGAATGCACTCAATACTGCCGGCAGATAATCTCTCACAAGACAAACAGAACGATTCCACTTGCATAATACAGTAAGAAAATCAATGCAGATCTGTAGACTCGATACGTATTGGCATCACGCACCTGGTGTGAAGAGAGCTGGATAGATGCCTAAAACATTCGACTCACCGGGCAATCCGGATCCGGTTAGGGACGCAGGGCCTACCGAGTGCAGCTTATTGGTCAGTCAGACTTCTGCTGACGGTGAGGAGTATTGTTCTCGGATTTGGCCTGACAAGTCGAGCAAGATGCGTAACGCACAACTCTAGTTGGTCTACTGGAGAGCGCGTTAATGCATTTGTGCATCGTCAGATAGTCAATCCTGTCTCATACTCACAACGCTCTTAATATCGTTGAAGGCGAACCTGAGCGCAGGAGATGTTATTTACCAATCGGATCCACGTGTAGTGTGCAGGTTTCTATTGCAGGTATTGGTGGGGTTGGCGGCGGAATCATACCTTACAGAATTCACCAGGTTAAGCACCAGTATTCAATGTCCCAGCCCAGACTTCGGAATATAAGAATAAAAAAATCATACGATTCTATGAACCAAGATTTGAATGAGCTTAATCCCTCTTGTATTACTTTGGCAATGTCGTTGTTTGGAACAGCAATCCGGAGTATAAAGATGGGTCTTAAACCCGAGCTCGGTATTGCGTGATCGCGATAGCAATGATGCCATCTACAACCATGCGGAGCTGCGATCAGCGCTTATAAATACAACCATTATATTGCGATATTCAATCTGGCAAAACAACTGATCATCAAAACACCGACAAAATGCCTACAGAATTCATCAGGTTCGTATTTGGTCTTCACAACTATTATCATGTGCATTGTTAACGGGAAGATAGCTTGACGTTCCCCAACTCGGCCACTGAGATCAACGAAGGCCCCAATCCTACTGATATTGATCCTCAATATCTTGTACGATATGCCAAAACTCTTGATGACTATGGCTTCAACTACACACTCATACCATATGGCTCAGGCGGTTTTGATCCCTTTACCATTGGTGCCACTATAGCCGCAGTGACTAAGAACATCAGCGTCATAATCGCACTACGCCCAAACACAATGTTTCCCACAGTTGCAGCCAAGGCTCTCGCAACCCTGGATCAACTGAGTCAAGGTCGCGTTGTAGTACATTTCATCGCTGGCGGAAGTGACGCTGAGCAGGCCAAGGAAGGTGATTTCTTGACCAAGGAAGAGCGTTACGGGCGTCTTGAAGACTACATCAAGATTCTACGACGTGCCTGGCAATCGAAGGAGCCGTTTGATTGGGATAGCAAGTACTACAAGTTCAAGCAGTTTAGCAACCAGGTCGGCCCAACCAAGGGTACCATTCCTGTATCTGTCGGTGGCTCGTCAGACGAAGCCTACCGTGTCGGAGGATCTTTAGCCGATATCTTCGGCCTTTGGGGAGAGCCTCTTAAGGAGACCAAGGACCAAATTACTCGTATCTATGCTGAAGCTGAGAAAGCTGGCCGAACAGACAAACCAAGAATTTGGGTGACGTTCCGCCCGATTATTGCGGAGACGGATGAGCTTGCGTGGCAAAAGGCTTACAAGACACTTGATGCCTTGAAAGCCAATTCTGGCAAGCAAACCTCAAACATTGCACCAACGGTTGCGCAACCACAAAACGTTGGATCGCAACGTCTGTTGGATATTGCTTCTCGAGGAGAAGTCCAGGATCGTGCACTTTGGTACCCCACCGTAAGTCTATCGCGTCTAGAAACACGTAAATATGACCTTGTCCAAGCTGACAACTTTTACCATAGGTCACCGCAACCAACGCGCGAGGAGCATCAACCGCGCTTGTCGGATCGCCACAAACTCTGTCAGACTCCATTTTAGACTATGTTGACCTCGGCTGCGAGCTGATCTCCATCCGAGGTTACGACAACTACCATGATGCAGTTGACTATGGCCGTTATATCTTGCCAAGAGTACGAAAGGAACTTGAGAAGCGAGAGAAGGGAGAGACCGTGCCTAATAGTAACGCACAGACTGAAGGCGTGGCTCCGGCTGAGAGCGGATAGAGCATTGGTTATACCATGCACACGCGACATGACGACAATAATAGCAGATATCCAAACTCAATGATAATAAGAATGTTCATTTGCTTACTTTTCAACGTGGAGTTAAGCTCATATGTGATGCTTTTGTGCGGTGTAGTATCATATCAATTTAGGCGTCGGTGATTCACAGGTGGATGCAAATCGAAATATAATATTTAGTTCATTTGTCTGCATGGCTTAAACAACCAGAATATGTATGAGATCTAATTACAATCTCTAGCAATCTATTGAAAAATATTCGAGAATTCCCCCCCCCCCTCATGACGTGAATAGAAGATTGAGAGATATGGCGAACCTCTCCTCTCGAGCCCGTGCTCTTAAGGACAAGCTTAACCTATACCGACCAGCCACCCCTAGTCTTGAGCTAGGGTTACGATTGGATGAACCACCTTTCAACGCAGGTCCAGCGCATGACCAGCTTTAATTTAAATTGCCGGGAACAAGGCCGTCTAGATCTTGATTCAGTGTTTCCTTGATTTAATGATCGGCTTTAAATGAGGGGCCACCCAGGCCCAAACTGCTGGCGGCATTCTTGCGAGAATTGCGAAGCTCAACTATTTGCGTGATGGAACGTCAAGGCGAAAACAGCTAATGAAATGCGTCTTATTGGGCTAATCGGGGTATTGGCGGGTTTACTTGGTGAAGTTAGCTCTGCGAGATGCTCAAACGACAGGTGTTTGAACGGTAAGTTGAAGGAAGGCATGCATATGAAGAAGTACCAGGCTGATTTGGCTGTAGCGGTGAGCAGGGCGCCGTCGCGTTTGAGGATCTCGGATTGCGAGAGTCTTTTTAGGGTGACGTTGATACCTTCGACAAGGTATGAAGTTTCTGTGATTGGCTGGATCTGTCAGTTGATATTGATATAGGACTTTCATCGAGACCGCAACTATCGTTACGACAGACACTACCACCATGACCACAGTAGCCACGACAAAGATCACAGCTACAGCAGTAGCCTCGAAGAGATGGGAGGAGCAACGTGAAGCCATCGAGATTCTACTCAGGAGGGCACTGCCACGGTCGACCCCTAGTATAAGCGTCAAGCAGAAGACTCCCAGCTATGCATCGCCTTGTACTTCTTTGGCTGCCTACTCAAATGCATGTAGTTGCTTGGGCGTTGGGCACACCACTACAACTGCCTCGACTCCAAGTACAACAAGGACAGTCAGCATCTCAAAATCTGCAACTGTAACCAAAATCGCAACAATTGTGACCACAGAAACCCTTATTGTTGTTAGCAACAACAGTGTCATCTCCAACAGTTCCACAAAGGCGGGCTTCACAAATTCGACAGCCTTGCTGACGATTTCTGCGAGCTCAATAACCTCAAGTGGGAGGTCAAGTACCCTCGAAAGCTTGACAGCTTCTTCCAATCTGAGCAATGCCAAAAGCGACAAGGGTGGTGAGGATTTGACGAGCAGCAGCTCAACTAACACCGAAGCTGCTTCGTCGAGTACTACCGAACTTGTAAGCAAGGAAGAAACTGGGGGCTCCACGGCCGGAGTTTATATAAATTCAACAGCTTCGGCCATATACGCAAACGCGACCACCGACATTGGACAGTTTGCAAATGTCACGACACCCATCGCGAACACTACAAGGACACAACTCGCCAATGGAGGGACCAGTACTGGACACGTAAATATGACAGTCTCAACCCCGATGCTGAACGCGACAGCCACTGGCCTCTTCCCCAACAGCACTTCTCTGCCAATTCTGAATGGAACAGCGCCAACAACACAAGTCAGCACGGCAAACACCTCAACCGCTCTGTTCATGAACGCGACCGCCTCGACAGGACTTTTGAATGCCACTTCTGTCTTGTTAGTCAACGCGACAAGCGTGCCTGTCCTGAATATCTCGACGTCGGCACCGTATCTCAATGCAACCAATTCCTCAATTGGCAGTCTCACCACATCAGTGCCTTATTTAAACGCTACTGTAATTCCGTGGCTGAACACAACCAAGTTGCCTGCTGCGAACGCGACATCTGTTCATTTCAGCAATACCAGCAGCTCAACTACGACACCCATTTCAACGTAAGTGGAAATTAAACAAGCCGTGCCCTTATCTCTATGAACCTTCCGGGACTGACTCTCATAAACCTTCATATGAGAATATCCTCAAAACTCTTGATTCATGGACTGGGTAATCTGTAAGACTGACTAAATTCTTGAACTAGATCGACACTTGATCGGTCTTGTGGAGAAACTACACCACCTTTTCTGCTCCAGGTATCACATCCCTCTAGTCTCTTCGATGGCTGGTACGCGAAGGTTAGCGGTGATCAAATCATGTTCACGTCCTCGGCGAACCATTCGGACAAGTTCAGTGTGGAAAGTTCCGGTCATTTGTGCGCAGTCGGTTACGTCGGAGACAGCGGTAATCCTACTATCGCAATTGTAGAGACAAAAGATGGCCTGACCGGAAGCGCAATCTATTTTATTGACGGACAACGAGTTGGAAACCTTACGGAGCGAGGGTACGGTGCACTCGACTGTGCTGTGGATGACGATTTGGCGTGCCAAGCCCGAGACATGTCCCACTGGGTTGCCTGCGGGCTTGGGCTAGACATCTCCAACGATGGCAACGAGATGGTGGTCGTTGATTCATGGAACTGCACTAGTGTTGCCCTTTCTGCAGTTTATAGTTGAAACCTGCACCTTAATGTCATTCTGCCTGAACTAATTGATGCAAACTCTTCACACGAAATCACGTGAGGTCGTGTTGTGACGCTCAAGAATGGCAGCAATTATCGCCGCTGACGCGCCACTCAGCACGCTAAAGTTCGTCGCAATTGCGAGGGTGACTATGTAGTCTCGCTGTTCTTAATTCTCCTCAATCCCCTGTACATTTGACGAACAAAATACACCAGTCCTTCATTCTAACGACCGCCGGTTCGTAGAGCCCTTTTTCCCTTCCTTTTTCCCTCTCAAAGGTTCGGTCATAATCGCGTCGCATCTCCCGTGTAACAAATTTCCGCTTATTGTTACAACGTAACGGCTGCACCAATCCCGCTCGTTCCGGTAGTCAATTGGTGGCTGCCTCAGCAACCGATGGAAGCACACAACAACGCAGTCAATACTGTAGCAAGAAACATACGGATTTTCCATTCTACCCAAAGGCCGTTCCGCGTATATCATGGTTCGACGAACAGTACGCGGACCTCTCAGAGGCGCGCAGACAATACCGTCGATACCAGCCGGCTTAATCACGTAATTCAGATTGATCACGAAAACAAGACCGCTCTGGTAGAGCCCAACGTTCCCATGGATGCCCTCGTACAAGCTACTTTAGAACACTCGCTGGTGCCTCTGGTCGTGATGGAATTCCCAAATATCACAGTCGGCGGCGGCTTCTCCGGATCTTCGGGCGAAAGTAGCTCATTTCGTTACGGTCCTTTCGATTCGATCATCAATTCAATCGAAATCGTTGTTCCAAGTGGTGAAATCGAGTGGGCTTCTAAAACGGCCAAGCCTGACTTATTCTGGGGAGCTGCTTCAGGGTTCGGAACCTTAGGTATTGTCACCCTGTTAGAGGTGCAGCTGAGAGATGCTAAACCTTATGTCGAATTGACCTATCACATGTTCACGTCTGTACCGGAGGCTTCCCTATCAATGCAACACCAGGCGCAAGATGCGTCAATTGACTATCTTGACGGCATAGCCTACGCATCCAACAGGGCTATTGTCTGCTCGGGTCGCCTGGTCAACGAAGTCTCAGGATCGACCTCGCTTTCGCATTTCACAAAGCGCAAGGATCCCTGGTTTTATCAGCATGTTGACCGACGGACTAAAGGTGCCTCTGGACCAGTCACAGATTATGTGCCTTTGGTTGATTATCTTTTCCGCTATGATCGTGGTGGATTTTGGGTCGCCAAGTATGCGTTCGCCTATTTCTTCACACCTTTCAACCGCGCCACACGTTCACTATTGGACCGTTTCCTAAGAGCAAAGGTGATGTATGCTGCATTGCATAAAAGCCAACTTTCAGACGACTATATCGTGCAGGACGTAGGTGTCCCATATGAGAAGGTCGAAGAATTCCAGAGATGGCTGGACGCAAATCTCAGAACATATCCGCTCTGGCTATGTCCACTAAGAGTACGACGCGACTTGCCAGATTCGCGGCACGGCCTGCATGCTAGATTTTCAGACCTAGATGCCCCAGAGTACCTATTGAACTTCGGTATCTGGCGGCCAGGGTCGCTCAATAGGGATAAATTCGTGCGCCAAAACAGGAATCTCGAGAAAAAGGTCCAGGAACTTGGCGGAAAGAAGTGGCTTTATGCACACGCTTACTACACAGAAGAGGAGTTCTGGGCTTCATACGACCGGGAATCGTATGACGATCTGCGGAGACGCTACTCTGCAGCCTACCTACCTAGTGTATATGACAAGGTTAAGGTTGATGTCGAGGCGGAAAGGCACAGGAAAAAGCCTTTCAAAGGAATTCGGCCGCTGCAGGGCTTATATGGAGTATATAAAGCCTGGAAAGGCGGCGATTATCTGCTTGCGAAATGATCTGCACAACCGGGCCAAAAGGAATTGGGCGTTGACGTTTATAATATGATGGGAACGGTCAAAACTAGCTACACTGATTTCATGGCCGCCTATTAATTAATTGGTACATGAAAACCTTCTCCGTTGTCATGACGTCTATTCCCGCACTAAGGTTAGATGTCTGTTCGTTTCACCACAAAGGCACCCCTCGACATGGTATTGATGACGATGAATCCGCTCTTGAAAAATGGATAGTGGCTCCAAGTCCCTTCGAAGTCGACGTTGCCACCATCTTCTGCCTCGTCATCCTCGGGGTAGATATCGAAGAAGGCAACTTCCTTAACGCTGCCACCAGTAGGATCTTGAGGGATAGAAGAAACGTCCAAAACACGGAGACCAGTGCCGTAGTTGCTCTGATATGCGAACCCGTCCTTGACGAACTGGTTATGGTCGATGCCCTTCACAGTGCTACGATATATACCGGTGAGTTTAGGGGCTTCGAGGGAGCTGATGTCCCAGAAATAAGTGACGGGGAACCCAGCAGCTCCCTCACCAGCCGAGTCATACTCATCGTACTCGTCGTCGAGTGCAAGGTACTGCTGCCATTGTGTATCGAGTACCCAGCCTTGATGGGTAAATGATGCACCCTCATAGGTAGTTCTCGAAATGATGTTGGTGGTGTTCTTGTCGGTGACATCGAAAATAGTGAGTGTGTCTTCGTTATATCCATAGCAAATGTCGCGCTCGGCGTACTTCTCGTCAGGGCCACGATAAACAAGACACTGGGCATCGTGAACATAGCCGTCGCCACTTGCACACCCAGGAGAGAAAGGAGCGCTAGGATCAGTTAAGTCAATGAAGATTAACCCCGACTTGCAAGAGGCATTCCGGGGCTGTGCGCCGACCGCGACAGCATAACCCCTCTCCTCGTTGACAACGACGTTGTGGGATCGGCCGACTGGAAGCTCGTTGAACCATCCGGTGAGATCTTCCTCGTTGGTAAAGACCTTGGGGCTCGCTGGGTCTAAGTCGAGCAACTTGGACATGTCAAATATCTGGACTCCATGGTAATAAGCCTCGCTACCAATTACGATGTAGTTCTTGTAGCCTTTGATCTCCCTCCAGAGAGACGGCTTTGCCGTGGTATACTGGGGCAGGCGGCCGAGGTACGTAAGCTTTCCTTCGCTGCTAATTTCCGAGAAAGAGGTACCATCACTTTGGGCAATTGCAATGAACTCTCTGCCCTCTGGACTCGACCAGCCCCAGCTGCCGGCACCCTCGCCGACAACGCTGCCGAGGTCAAAGTGACTTTTGAAGTCATAGAAATCGATCTATTAAATCTGTAAACACTTAAACGCTACAAGAAAGGGACACGTTCGACTTACGTTACTGCAGCGGAAGGTGTTGTTGGCATCTCCAGGAACGACTGCAGAGAGACCGTCGACACAAGCAACCGGGCCAGCCTCAGCACTGAAGCTCTTATATTGTCTAGAGTCAAAAACACCAGCTTTTCTCTTGGCATCCCAAGCAGCCTATATTTATCAGATCTGAGGACTATCCTGTGCTGTCAATGACAACTTACATGCTTCGTGTCCATGATGGTTTGGTGAACCAATCCACTCTCGTATTTCCATTGTTTGGCAGGATTCGCGATCTCTTTCGCAACGGCGAATTGAGACACTGCCAGCAGAGCAAAACCTGACACTGAGATCGACCTCATGATGAATGAACTAGGCTTTGTTGCCCTCTCAACAAGTCACTGACGGAGCGCACAACCGACAAGCTCAATAAGTCCACCGTCATAATCCCGGCCTTGTGGCTTTTATACTGCCATACCCTACCATTCAAGGCAGACAATGATGATTTGAATCGATCACGCTATCTCGACGAGCATGCCGAAAGAGGTAGGCAATAACTCGCCCAATCAACTAAACGGCGCGGCAACCGCCTTGCATAGAGTCCGGCAGTTCAAAATCTCTCGGCACGACTTGGCGCACGACTTGGCGACCCATCGCAACTTGGAATTCCGAACGACGAACGAGATACTTCATCCAATTAGCCAACGTAGTTTTCAACGCCTGACTGTCGCACGGCATTATCGCCCATATTGACTTGGTGAATATGGGCGGCTGTTTTGCTGCGATGCTACCTTCTGCGAGCGGGTGATGTCGACTATCCGTATCGATGGTACAACAATGGCAATCAGGTGGGGGTTGTCGCCATACTCACTCCCCTTGACGTCTTAAAGTCTGTCGCCACGCAAGATATTTTCAATGCGTAAAATTGCAAGAACCAAACCCGTGCAGGTCGCTACCACGGGATGCACCAGGCAACGGCAAGCAATCTCGAGACTTGCGGTTTGCGACGGCATATTTTAGGAGTCGAAAGATAGTGAAGTAACATCGACAACTAGTCGATACGAGTTTTGAATCGCTCTTCCATGTTTTGGCAGCTTGTAGATTCGTGAAGATCGAGGCATAATATCCTTGTGAGCCGACGGAACACGAATATACAGGTGTAATTGGGTTGTTGAAGAAGAAAACTTCAGGATGTGGAAGAACACAACTTATGCTTATTTGGACCCACAAATGATGAACCAATGGGTGGCATGCACTACATATGTATACACATATCTTAGAATAGAAGGGATCGGCGTTTGGCCGGACCGAGAGCATGGTCCAGCATTGGCCTTGCATGCCACAGCACCCCATTCGCGCGACAACATATTCCTTTTCGTGGCAAACCGACTCGGCAAGACTAAGCGGCAGTAGCACTATAACAAAGTTTTTGATTTGTTGGTTATCGATTGCGACGGTTGCAGCCAAGTTCCTCAAGTTCGGCACACTTTCTGTATACGGCAACTGGGCAGAAGAGGCTCATTCCACAAATTGCGAGGTGGCTGCCGTGCACGGCCTGAGCGGCTCGATTTTTTTGAGTGCTCATTTTCTAATGTTTTTCTCGGGGGGTAAATCCGTTCATTTATTTATTGAGTTTGGCACGTAAAATTTCTTTCTCATGACGCCAATCTTTGAACATCACTTTGCTTGCAATGCCTTCGATTCCCCATTGCACACTGGCACACACGATAACGTAATTTTAGATATTCGCTGTCCATGCCACTGGTTGGTTTAGTGGCTCAATAAGTGGCAAACATCGAGGTAGATAGCATTGATGCGGCAGTCTATTTTCGATGGTTTCTCAGTTCGCGTCTCATTCCGTAGGCTCCTGAGAATTTGAAATATCGAAGTCGTCATTCTTCCAAACATTCAACCACAAGGACACACAAGTATACATTCGAATTGGCCGCTCCATGTCCGGGTACGTATTGTTACTTACCGTCAACGTGTCGTAACGATTTCGGTGCTAGCATTGAGCTTACAACGCCACAGTCGTCGATCAGCATGATGCTCTTTTGAATATTTCCCATGGCCCTTTGTGACGAATTGGCTAGGGCATTCCGATTTGCAGCGGTTTCGTCTCAGTTGGATACTGCCTCAACACGAGATGGCGCATGAGGGGCGGATTAGTCTATGACTCCATGACGCTTTGACTCTGCATGCCGTTGTCAAACCGTTTCTAGTTCACGTTCAATCAATCGGTGCTCAAGGCACTCCGCAGTAGTTGTCAAGGGTGGGACTCGTTGCCGCGTTGTGCAGCAAAACGTAAGACATCCATTGGTGGTGATGGCCATAGCATTAATATTGCTTTGGTAAGATTACGGAATACATCCTCGTTCAGTTGGGGTACAATGGGGTTAGTGAATAGATTCAAAAGATAGATTCCCGCAGTAATCATCCAATCTGGAGTAAATTCCCCGAAAAGCGTCACAGGAAAGTGCATACTGTTGATTGGTACTATCGTCATCGTCCGGCTGGACACCGTCGGCGGCGTTGGATCTACTCTAAGACAAAAGCTAGCCGCTAGGGTTTGATCTCAGCGTAGCCCAATTGGCTTGAAAATTAGGCCGCCTTAATGCATACTATTCCAATTTCTCTCTTGGTCCTTCAAGGAGAAGTTGTTACTAAGATATAGGCTTGCCGTCGTTGTGCATAGGCGCGGTACGATGATGGACAAAAAACCCAGATTTGGAACTCTGGGGACATCTAGACTCTATTATAGCTTGTCATTCAAGAGTTAGCGCGTTTGTGGCTTCTTCCAGTCCACTGAAATACTATTACGATGTCTGGAAATCCTAATATTCACATTGCTGCAGCCGAGTGTTGGACTCAGAATGCGTATTAGAATGCCTATTAGACACTTCATTTCTTGGTTCTAAATCCTCCGTACCACAGTTGATTCCTTTGCTGGCCGGCCTCACTCAGACTGTCGACGATTATTATCCAATAACAACCCTTTCCATACCATCACGATGAACGTCGATCGCCCCGGGCGCCGTATCCGCCTCCCATGGGAGTCTCGATCCAAAGTCGCTGCCCGCGACCGCGATGACGATGCGACTTTGGTGTCCAGGCGCGTCCCACTCGCTAAGCACCTTCCTCCGGGGGTGAAGAATCACTTTGTCGCTATGATGAGTGAGTTCGTAGGAACGTTCATGTTTCTACTGTTTGCATTCGGAGGTACCAATGCTGTCAATACCGCGCCAACAGCAAGCGGTGATGCGTTGAACGCGGATCCAGCCAAGTTATTATACATTTCGTTGTGTTTCGGTATGAGTTTAGCTGTGAACGCTGTAAGTTGTCCTCGATGGCAGGCTAGATAATGGGGAAAGGGTTAACGAGAGCCAGTGGGTGTTTTTCAGAATAAGTGGCGGTCTCTTCAACCCAGCTGTTACGCTGGGCATGATGCTAGTTGGAGCTGTCACATATATCCGGGGTATGTTGATCGTCATTAGCCAGATACTAGGTGCGATCGCTGCGTCAGCAGTCGTTCTTGCACTCTTCCCAGGGCCGCTCAATGTTCGTACATCACTTGCTGGTGGCACAACTGTTGTTCAGGGGCTATTTATCGAAATGTTCTTGACGGCTATGCTGGTATTTGCCATCTTCATGCTGGCAGCTGAGAAACATAGGGCTACATTCATTGCCCCGGTTGGAATTGGCTTGGCTTTGTTCATTTGCGAGTTGATGTGAGTTCTCAAAGGACATTTTGCGCTGATGCCGAACTTCTTCTGACTTTTACTCTCAGGGGCGTCTACTACACCGGTGGTAGTGTAAACCCGGCTCGAACCTTTGGACCCTGCGTTGTTCTCGGATCGTTTTACAGCTATCACTGGATCTACTGGGTTGGGCCTATCCTTGGTTCCCTCCTCGCTACTGGGTTCTACTTGCTAGTCAAAGCGCTTGAGTACGAAACGGTCAACCCCGACCAAGATACCGATGGCGAAATGCGTTTAGCATTCGATCCAAACACAGGCGAGGAGCGAAAGGTTGTGCATGCTAATAACGGCACTCTCAGACCCGTCACTGCAAGCACCGACGGGCTACGTCTGGAAGTTCGATCGCAAGGTCATGATTATGCTACAAGACCGAGTACAAGCGATAACACATATATGGACAGTAACAACTTGGAAGCTGGTACACATGTGAGGCATGGTTGAGGAATTATTATTATCGCATAGTAGTGCATGCATTGTGTTCGGACTGCAGCATTTGATCAGTATAGTTGGTTAGAAAAGACGTAACAACCATCATGAGTTTATCTAAACAATTCTTCGGGACTCTTGTGCAATTATGGGAATACACCGACGCACAGCCCAAGCCTGGTGGTAGGGTGGCACACAAATATATCACAGTTGTTTCATTTCAAGGCAGTTGCGTATCTCGTTGACTCATGCTTTGCGCTGATGATGTTATTTCTCTTCAAAATCTTGGTCACAATGTATCATTCAAAGAGAATATTTATCATCTGAATTCAATATATTGGAAGAACTCGAGAAATTAGTTGGAAACGTAAGGGCGATGGCAAATTGGATGCAATAAAGCAAAGCAAATTTATAGCGCATAAGTGCATGTACTCAATATACAACGATGATCGATTATTTAGTAATTGTCATCTTCAACAGATCTTATGAATCGAGGATATCCTAGTCTGGAATCTACAATTTGCCACCATATGACTGCAGCACAGAAAAGTATTAAACAACTTGACAAGTCCCAACTATTCAGTAATGATAAACTAGACTCAATACAGTTCTCAATAGTTGAATGAGTGGTGTGCTCTGAAAGTTATCAACTTCAACATCACTCAATTTTCAGCCGCTCCACTGAAAAGGTTAAACGTTGCGTAATTGCTCTTGGTATCAATCTAACTTACCAATTCATAAAGCGCCAGTGTCTCCCCGTAAGTGTGAGGCAATGGTGCACATTCTCATAATAGTGACCACTACATAAATTCTCAGCCATCAATAGAACTAGTAAACGCTAAGAAAAAGACTGAAAAGTAACCCTTATGAACATCAATCTCCACTTAGTTAATGGACTTCAATGCCACTTGCAATTACTCAGTCTAGTTACTGCATTAGGTTGGCATACTGGTAACACAAGACATCCCCCTCAGTTTCTAAAACCTGCTTCAAAGTGACGTTTGGAGCCAGTGCACCGATATGAATCTCGAAGTCCAGTGTTACGTTCTGCCCGCCGTAGTCGAAAGGCACGATCGGGCCACCAACCTGATTGAACCGCACATGAGGGTCTTTCGACTGCCACAGTGAGAAGATACGGTCTAGATTTCCGTGATGTAGATAAAATAGAGGGTCTGATTCTGTTCATTAGCAGACATAAGTCAAGAGGGGTGAGTCAGGCCTAGTCTTGAGCATGGCTTTGACGTGTACGAGAGTGCGATAGGAAGTTACGATCAACATACCGCCAGGGCTATTGTACGCGTCACCTATGGTGCCCAAGGCCCCTCCGACTCCAAAGTGGCCGCTCCCATGAATATTGGGCTGGTCAAAACTTGGCACATTCTCCACGGCCCGGGCAAATGCAGTGTAATCTGTCGCAGCCAGAACTTCATCCACGAGGCTCTGTTGAGCAAAACTATTCATGATCGTAGGGATAAAATCGCGCGTGAGACAGTGCGAACTGGGCACATTGACCAGAAATTGGTCCTGCGTAAAGGGCCCATCTTTCACGCAGCCACCCCCAGTGCGTCCTGTCAGATTGAATGGGTTCGTAGTACTATTAGACTGGACATAGCCTCCATTGCCACCAAAACCTGTATCTGGATCGAAGATTGGGCTAGAAAAGACGGCTGTGCTGCTACTGTTGTCGGATGAGACATCGAGGGACCAATCCCAGTATCTAACATACATGTCAACAGAAGAGGAACAATAGGAATACAAAATAGTTTCAGGATGAAGTGACTTACGGCTGGCCACCTGCATACCCACACTCTTGTCGTAAAGATTTCTCGTAGGTTGACACAAAATAGCGGTGCCAGAGAATGAAATGACCCTGTCCAAAAAGTGTCATTAAGAGATTAATGGTACAAGAGGAAAAGACTCACGACCCAGTGGATGTTGGGAGTCTGATCGCTATGAATTGCTTGATGATCGTCAAAGCGATTGACTGCAGCAGAAAATCCTGAAATGGCCGGTTTTGTGGTAAGGCACTTCACTGCTTCAATATACGAGCGTTTCTCAACAGTGGTCAAAGTTCTCCTACAGGAAGTGTCAGTGTTGCGATTCGTCGAGATCGCTGATATTCGCGGGCCAAATCCATGTTTAACTCACCACTCTTTCCTCACCGCCAATTCGACGCATGGCGGCCACACTTTCCGAGCACCAGTCCCAGCAATAGCATTTCGGCTTTCTATTGACCACGCCAGTGTCGTAACATTGGAAAAGGTTGAAATGAGGACTACTAGAGTGGTCAAAACCCTCATTGCAAAGACCGGCAATGAACACTCAAGAGCTTGGGGCCTGAGGTTTACTACAAGAGAAGTAGGGTTCAATTGCCGGCAGCAATGTGATACGTCTCTATCACTAAACGAGGGCTGCATTGACCGGGTACTGCTATTGACAGGGGACAAGAGTGAGTGGACTGCAGATCTTGCCACCTCGCTTAATGATATCCAGCACGTTTTGAAATCAACAAAGTAATTTCTTTCAACATAATCGTTTGAACTAACTTAGCGATGAATATGTGCTGAACTTCTCTTTTCTCCACGCTAGCCGTATAGTGTATGATTTGACGGCTTTGCGACTTCTACACCCACCACCTGCGGTTCACGTCCCACGTTAGCTAATCTTGGCTTGTAAACAGTAGCAGATTAACACGCTTATGCTACCCAACGCAATGGTTTTTGAAGATTCTCTAAAGCATAGCTACCACCATGGTTTCCAGGAGGAGCGATCGATGGTTCGACCAATGCAGTGTCAGTGGTTCTTAAAACTTTGCCGTTCCTATCCACCGCTTCTGCCAAAGCAGTCTTCACGTGCCTGCTTGGCACACGCAGCGAAGTTTCGAAGCTCCTACGCGGAACTTGGCCCAAAAACTTCTTCACGCCAACCTTATCAGATACCGCATAGAAGCGCCAGGCAACAGTTTCCGTATCACCGTTCCAACTGACATAGATGGTGGTGTTGTCGCCATCTTCCAGTACCACTATGGCTGGATCTTCATTAGGGATACCGGTCCAATTGTACCTAAAAGCCCGATAGTTCTGAACTCCCTGCCCAAGATTTCCAGAATCCATATACGCGTGGAAAATGGCTGTGCCGTTTGGAAGATACTCTGTAACGGCCCCTTCGGAGCCCCAACCAACTAGGACGTTGCCATTCGGAAGTACCTGTGTTGAACCTTGAGACTTGGAGAGCAATCCGTCGGGTGGATAGAAACCTTGTACCAGTTCCGCTTCCCATGATGAGGTGTTCAGCTTCAAGATCTTACCACTGCTAGTAGGTGCAGTATGCACCTCGCCCCCTTCGTCGTGCTCCGATCCGTGGGCACTGTTGTCATACAAGCTGATAATCTCAATATCACCGTCCTGTTCTAGCCAGCGAGCATGATGCTGAAAGCAGAATTTAGCATTCTTAGGCACCTTGAAAGAGCTGTGTTTTCCATCAAGCTTCCAAATGATGCTTCCATCAGTGCCATTGATCTTATGAATGGTGCAGGCATCACGCGCAGAGATCAGATAGTTGCCCTCAGGGTCCTTGTCGACACTGTTAATATGAAAATAATCCCAGGCATCTGAACTGTTATAGCCGGAGCCAGCTTGACCTGGATTGATTGGCAGGACCGACTCTGTAGATATCATCAGTGGTGTCCAGTTGAAAGGCTGGTTGACGTACCATCCGGTGAAACATGATCCAAGCTAGCCCATTCAAAAAGTACATCGCCAGTCGTGATATCAAGCTCTGCGTAGATTTCAGCACAATTTGATGCATAAATAAGGCTTATATATCGACGCACCTTGGATTATGGCGTTGACGATCCATTGCTGCTCTGGGCGTGCTCCAAATGCCGTGAGATCTCTTGGAACTGGCTGGTAGATCTGGATCAACCCCGTCTTTTCATTGACAATATGGAATTCATGCTTGTCTGCTATTTTATGTTTACCAGCTCTGAGTTCTTTCATGGTCTCATAATGCTGATCTAGAAAAGTTATATGACCGTGGCCTGGGATACACTAGTCAGTATGCGTTATCGGACGAACACACTGCTGACACATTGATACGGTACCTGTATAACCACTAATGTTGGGAACGAAATTAGTACGTACCATGACCATATCCTGGATTGTGGTCGCCCTCAAAGCTGAAGATGATGTCTTTTTCATCCCAGCGGCCGGCCTGGAAATTAGTTGCCCAAATACTATAGATACCATACCCAGACCATATCAGATCGCCGTTGTCCCGAAATATGTATGGTGATGCTTGCCTTGGACCATGTTGTTCGGTGGGAGTGTCTGAATGCCCAGCGAATGGAGCGAGGAAGAGATAGCCTGTTTCCACATCTTTCGTGGCTGGGGTGGTGATGTTCAGGCGTGGAGGGGCAAGGTCAGGACGAGACCTGAATTGCCAATCCGCAACGACAACTCCAAGTACCTGGCTCAAAGCTGCCAGATATTTGAAGTGCCAACCTGTTTTCATGGTGTTCTGTAACATACAGGACGGTCTAATTCTGCGGCAGCGATCGTTCCTATGTCGTTTGGCCAGAGTGGACATACCCTAGACTAATTGTTGCGAAAGAAACACATACAATCGACATCGGACGGACAGTCGTTGTTGCGGCTACATAGAAGCATAAGACATTCCCTTATTGTAACAATTTGCCTTTCGGTTATTCGGTGTGTTATGACGACACGGTGCTCTAGCTGCAGCCGGTTCCAACTTATGAAATTGCAATTGATTGCGTGATTGCTCTATATCCCCCCCGAGTCTCCAATTGGCGAATGGTCATGCAGAGTGTGCAAGTTCATGAGAAGTCCACACGCATGATCCTTGCCCATAGGGAAGTCTTGCTAACTCTCGGCAATACGTGGACAACCATGTCGGCTACTGTATGGAGTCTTTGGTTAGGATTCACTTGCTATAATGGTTGGTCTAAGCTCATCAACATGTTGTGCACGTCAACGACGACCACTGTCACAAATAACACTGCTTGCTGTCTTCAATTGGGAGCGATGACTGGACCCCGTAAGTGCTACTCTCGGAAGGAAAGACTGCTCGGGCTTCGAGTTGACTTATAAACAGACAGCGGAGGAGAGCATGGAGAAAGCTGCGTGGCAGCTCAAAGGTCAAACCTAGCGGGTGTAACTTCGAATAGTAAGTAAGCAAGCATATCAGGCGTAAGCAATCAGAAAAAGAAAAAGAGAAAATACTTGCGTGATTGAAGGCCCACAGACCATGCCCACCGAGAGTCTGCTCTGTCGCATAGATGCGTCGTCGGTGATAATATGTCGTCCGGCCCACGGAGGGAAAACACAGTAAGCTGGCGGCGACCCCTCGGCATATGGGCGTGTGCCTGGTGGGGTCAATTGAGCTCATTGCCCCGCCCCCACTATGGGCAGAGCTGTTCGCTCATGCACTCAATTGGAAGTCGAGTCATCCATCTATTTAGTAGGTTAACCTACTCCGTATGCAAGCCCTGTTGTTGGGTATTCCCCGTCATCGGAGCTGGGGGCCAAAATTCCACCTTTTTGTGCATCAACGCCGCTCACGATATTTCCAACTTACTTCTTGTCATAATTGCAAGAGGAGAAGCTGGTCAACTATCGCGATATGGCCGCCCTCCCTGATCCTACCGCCGACCTTGGCTGGTCCGGCTACGCTGGTGCCATCCACGAGATTTTCCGCCGACAAGCTGAAGCCAATCCGGATCGCCTGTGCGTCATTGAGACCAAGTCGTCTGCCACGCCCGAGAGACGATTCACGTATCGCCAGATCTACGAGGCCTCAAACACACTTGCACACTATCTTCACGATGCCGGAATTACCAACGGAGACGTCGTCATGATCTGGGCGCACCGTTCCGTAGACTTGGTGGTCAGCTTAATGGGCATTCTGGTGCGCACTTACGCAATTTCTTCCGCATGATGCCATACTGACTGCAGGTGTATTGTAGGCCGCCGGTGCTACCATGACTGTGTTGGACCCTGCGTACCCCCCAGCACGGCAGCAAATCTACCTCGAGGTGTCCCAGCCCCGTGCTTTGCTTCGAATCGGCCGTGCGACGGACGAAAACGGCCCACTGGCGCCTTTGGTGCAACAATATATCGATAGCGAGCTGCAGTTGAAGGCCGACGTCCCTGAGTTGCGCCTTCATGATGACGGCTACCTCTCTGGCGGCCAGATCGACGGTAAAGATGTCTTCGAAAAGGCCAGGCAGTCTGGTGCAGGTGCGCCACCAGATGTCGTCGTCGGCCCGGACTCAAATCCCACCTTGTCTTTCACCTCCGGAAGCGAAGGACGACCCAAGGGTGTTTTAGGTCGCCACGATAGTTTGGCACGCTATTTCCCCTGGATGGCCGAGCGCTTCAACTTGACCTCGGACAGCAAATTCACTATGCTTTCCGGTATCGCTCATGATCCTATCCAGCGAGATATCTTCACGCCGCTCTTCCTCGGTGCCCAACTACTGGTTCCTGCCAAGGAGGACATTCAGCATGAGAAGCTTGCGGAGTGGTTCCGTGACCATCAACCAACAGTGAGTCATTTGACCCCGGCCATGGGCCAAATCCTTGTCGGAGGGGCCACGGCAGAATTCCCAAGCCTGCAGAGCGTCTTCTTTGTAGGCGATGTTCTCACAACCAGAGATTGCCGGACACTTAGAAAGCTAGCCGAGAATGCCAACATCATCAACATGTTCGGCTCTACGGAGACACAAAGAGCCGTCAGTTACTACGAGGTCCCAAGCAGGGCCAGAGACTCTGGCTTCATGGATAAGCTCAAGGACACCGTTCCAGCCGGAACAGGAATGGAGGGTGTCCAACTCTTGGTTGTACACCGGGAAGACCGTACCAAGCTTTGTGGGGTTGGCGAAACAGGCGAAATATACGTTCGTGCCGCTGGTCTCGCCGAAGGCTACCTAGGCGACCCCCAGAAGAACCAAGAGAAGTTTGTGACGAATTGGTTTGTCGATGAGAAGAAATGGGCCGAACTGGACCAGCAACTCAACAAGAATGAGCCATGGAGAAAATACTACCAAGGTCCTCGTGACAGGATGTACCGGACAGGAGATCTTGGAAAGTACCTCGAGTCTGGCGATGTTGAGTGTACTGGACGTGCTGATGATCAGGTCAAGATTCGTGGTTTCAGAATCGAGCTCAACGAGATCGATAGCAACCTGAGCCAAAGTCCTCTGATCCGGGATTGCAAAACCCTTGTTCGAAGAGATCGTAATGAGGAACAAACGTTGGTGAGCTATATCGTGCCTGAAACGGCAGAATGGCACCGATTTCTCTCCACGAGAGAGATCGAGGACGTCGAAGATGAGGGATTGGAAATGGGTACCGTGAAAGTCTACTTGAAGAAGTACCGAGTCTTGCAGACGGAGGTGAGAGATCACTTGAAAACTCGTCTACCGGCCTATGCAGTACCCACGATTTATATCGTTCTCAACAAACTTCCCCTGAACCCCAACGGCAAGGTTGACAAGCCCAATCTTCCCTTCCCTGATGTAGCTGAGCGTGTAGAGGATGCCTCAGAGGAAGACTTGAAGAGCTGGGAGGCTCTTTCCGAGACGGCCAAAACGGTAGCCCAGCAGTGGGCGGATATCGTCCGTGGTCTAAACCCGAAGACAATTCGACCCGAGCACAACTTCTTCGATCTCGGCGGACACAGTCTTCTAGCACAGCAATTGCTTCTCAATCTAAGAAAGAATCTGGGCACCAACGTTTCTATCAACACACTTTATGAATTTCCCAGCCTAGGTGCTTTCAGCGATGCAATAGAGAAGCAACAACAGAAGTCCAATGGCATCGTGACCAAGGACACTGAGGAAGGGGATCCGGAATACGCAAAGTCGCTGGATGAACTAACTGGTCGGCTGGCTCAGAAATATCAGACGGCCAACTTGGATGCCATTTCTGCTTCAGGGCAACTCACTGTTTTCCTGACCGGGGCGACTGGATTTCTGGGAGCTTACCTGGTCAAAGATATCCTTGAACGTACGCGCCGTAGCATTAATCTCATTGCTCACGTACGTGGTGTAAAGGATCCTGCTGGAGCCCTCGACCGACTCAGGCGCTCGATAAGTGCCTATGGCCTTTGGAAAGATGAGTGGTTGTCCAGGTTGAGTTGTGTAGTGGGAGACTTGTCGCAGCCCAGACTCGGTCTCGACGACGCAAGCTGGAAGAAGGTGGCAAATGAGGCAGACGTTGTCATCCACAACGGCGCTTCGGTGCACTGGGTTAAAAGATATCACGATATGATGACCTCGAATGTTCTGTCCACTCTTGATGCGATGGCGCTTTGCAACGAAGGAAAGCCGAAGACGTTTACTTTTGTCAGTTCTACAAGCGTACTCGACACAGATCATTACATCAACCTGTCCCACCAGCAGACAAGTACCGGTCAAGGTGCAATCTATGAAGATGACGACATGCAGGGCAGTCGGAGAGGCCTTGGTACAGGTTACGGTCAAACAAAGTGGGTATCGGAGCAGCTCGTTCGTGAGGCAGGAAGACGTGGTCTATCAGGATCCTGTATCCGAGCAGGCTACATCCTGGGCGACATGTTCACCGGTGTCTGCAACACTGACGATTTCCTGATCCGTATCCTCAAGGGCTGTGTTCAACTGTCGGCACGTCCTCGCATCATCAACACTGTCAACGCTTGCCCAGTTAACCATGTCTCTCGAGTCGTCGTCGCTGCTGCTCTTAACCCGATTCCGGACGGTGTTCACGTTATTCACCTGACTGCTCACCCTCGACTCCGCATGAGCGAGTATTTGTCCATCCTGGAGTACTATGGCTTCAAAACTCCTGAAGTTAGTTACGATGACTGGAAAAACGAGCTGGAGAAGTTCGTCTCCGCTGGAGCTCTTGAAAAGGATCAAGAACAGCATGCACTAATGCCACTGTTCCATTTCTGCATGAACGACCTTCCGGCAAACACTCGCGCTCCCGAGATGGACGATCGCAACTGTGTCGCAGTACTCAAGGCAGATGCCAACAATTGGACAGGAGTCGATGAGAGTTTCGGTTACGGCATCACTAGGGAAGACGTTGGCAAGTACCTAGGCTACCTTGCCAAGATTAACTTTATCCCCTTGCCAACGGAAAAGGGAAGGTCACTACCCGAGATCACTGTCGACGCTCAAGCTATCGGTGGCCGTGGTGGTGCTGCATAGATCATATATATACACCAGTCTTTTTCGGAGTTTTAAGGGTAAAATGCAAAAAGCGATCTGGGGTATTTCCAAAACTTAAAAGCCGCTGATAGACCGACAAGAACAATACACGAATATGTGCGCATGCTATCAGGAAAAGTTACTTCAAAATGTCTTGTGATCAATTTTCTATCAGCACGATTTATTGTGATAAACTACCTCAGACAGGATTATATCGTCCTTGACTACAGCATGCGTTGCAATACTCATGACGCA
Organism: Truncatella angustata; assembly: GCF_020726525.1. Lineage (NCBI taxonomy): Eukaryota > Fungi > Ascomycota > Sordariomycetes > Amphisphaeriales > Sporocadaceae > Truncatella > Truncatella angustata. Next base: position 2,434,430 of record NW_025763384.1, on the reverse strand, counting down.
TGCCAGCCAGATCAAAATGATAGAACCAATGGGAGAGCTAGCCTAAACACTAGTGGCACATGCATAGTCTTACAGCAGTAGAGAACTCCACCACCGATCACGCAATCAACACCAAGGAAATATTTACCAGGGATAACCATATCGGTACCAGGTCTCGACGTCATGGCTGGCAACTTCGTTGTAAACGATTTACCTCCGGCGATTTAAGCATAACTATTTCCTGCCCGCTCAAAGTAACGATGTCGTCGGAACCGAATCCGTCAGCTGCAGAGGTAGCAGCCGCTACAGTTCGTCGTCACGGGGAGACAGACGACTCTGAACGCGGTGCAGTCACCACAGCGGACGAGAACCAGCCTCTCCTCGGTCTCTCGGCACCCAGCGAGGAGGAGGGCACCTGGAAAGCCCCGCGGCATTTCCTCTTGATCGAGCTCGCCATCTTCTCCAACGTGTTCCTCTACGGCTTCGACAGCACGATCACGGCGTCCACCTATGCCGTGATCGCGTCCGAGTTCGACGCCGTCAACACGGCGTCGTGGCTCACCACGAGCTATCTGGTCACGAGCACGGCCTTCCAGCCGCTCTATGGCCGCATCTCGGATATCTTTGGCAGGAGGGTGTGCTTTTTTATCTCCACCGTCACGTTCGCGCTCGGCTGTCTGGGCTGTGCCGTCGCAGACGGCTTTATCTTCCTCAATCTGATGAGGGCCCTCACGGGATTCGGAGGCGGGGGGCTGATGACTATGGGTATGTTTGAGAACTTTCAGATGCCGGCGGGCGGGCTGAAGTTGTAGCACGGGCTGATATCCTAGGCAGCAACAATCGTCAACTCCGATATGATACCCTTCAGGAAGCGAGGCATGTACCAGGCGCTTCAGAACGGGTCGTTCGGTTTCGGCGCAATAGCCGGAGCGTCGTTCGGCGGCTCGATCGCGGACTCGATCGGGTGGAGATGGTGTTTTCTGCTGCAGGTCCCCGTTTCCGTCGTTGCGCTGGTGCTCGGGTATCTCGTAGTCAAGAACCCGCACACGAGTCTGCGCGGGTCGACTTTCAAAGAGATGTGGCGGGTCGTCGACGTCTCGGGATCGTTGCTACTGGTCACAGCTATCTCCATTCAGTTGGTCGGGCTGAGTCTCGGCGGCAATGAACTGCCCTGGAGCAGCCCGTGGGTTATCTCCTCCCTGGTGGGCAGTGTTATTCTGCTGGCCTTGTTCTTGCTCGTAGAAGCAAAGACAAAAGCCATTCCGATCATCCCATTGAAGATGCTGAAGAGCAAACTTCCCAGCTTGACGGAGGCTACAAACGTCTGTGTTGGTCTTTCCGCATATGCTGTAAGTCGTCACCCACGATTAAAACGTTAATACGTATGCTCATGTCTAATTCTCGATCAAGTATCTCTTCATGTTACCCTTATTTTTCCAAGTCGTCTTGTTAGACTCTGCCACGACAGCGGGAGGGCGGCTCGCCATTCCCTCGTTGGCAACCCCTATAGGAGGCGTGATCGCGGGAGTCGTCATGTCACGATACGGAAAGCTTATAGCGCTTGTGCGCACCGGCGCCATTCTGATGGCGGTCGGGAACGCCTTGGTGACAAGCCTGCAGTTCGAGGATTCGCTCTGGAAGTACTACGTGTACATCTTTCCAGCCAACCTGGGGCAAGGAATCGTATATCCAGGCATTCTTTTCACGTCTCTAGCCACGTTTGAACATTCCGGTGGGTCACTGACGGCTATTCGTAAATACATGTTCCTTGACTGATATCGTGTAGATCATGCGGTCTGCGCATCGACGGTCTACCTCATCAGATCTCTAGGTACGGTGTGGGGAGTGTCGATCACGTCTGCCATACTGCAGACCACGTTGAGCGTTCAACTTCCCGAGGCATTGAGCGATGTTCCGGACAAGTGGCAGGTACGACGCACTGGATTTTCCCTTTGGTGTTGTGATGCTAACAGCTCTACTCCTTTGTGCAGATCATTGACAACATACGTCACTCTGTGGATGCGCTCAGACAGCTGCCGCCTGATGTTCAGTTGAAGGCGCGGCTCGTCTATTACAACGGGCTACGATACTCGTTTGCGGCATCGACAGGTGTCGCTGTTATTGCAGTTATCACTTCGCTGTTCATCCAAGGCAAAGGTTTGCGGAAAACCACTAGCTAAATGTAGAGCGTCGAGGGTGTTGCAGTCCCCTGAGTTTAGCGAACACACACTTCGTCAGTGACAAGTGAAGTTTAAGAACGTCGAAGCCCAGATACAGCTCCGTTTAATGCCATTATTTGGACTTCGAAAAGCATGTTTGACACAAGTGATTTATCCTTGAGGGATCGTATCTCTTGTCGTTTCGTAATTTGACTATTCGCTGTCATCGCTATCCTCACACGCTTCTCGCAGCGAGTCATCTTGTGCCAGAACATTTATGTCTTCCTCTTTAGCCAGTATTTCCTTGGCTTCTGGGGCCATATCATATGCCTTCCGTTTCGAAGCCAGCACGTCTGCTTCTTCGATAAGGCCTCGTTCTCGAAATAGCTTCTCGACGGCGTTGGCGAACATCTTCCACACATCGTCGGGCCTGTCGTCGATCACAGTGGCCGCTCGGGCGTATTCCATAAACTTTTCCGTGTCGCCCTGAAGTATCCAATATTTCGCCAAGTAAAAGTGCGAGCTCCTGTACGTCCAATGCTCATTGTGTCTGTCGTACCAGGAATCCGAGCTGCATCTGATAGTCCTTTGGTACCGTTTCGAGCTGAACTGCGCGGCGCGGACTGCGTTTGTCAGAAAAATGTCGTCGTACATTCCGAGTTTGGCACGATGCGTCAGCGCGACGCACATAGGCAGTAGCGCGTCTATGGAGTCCTCGCCAAACTCTTCAGCTGCGTCGTTGGACATGTCCATAGTATCGCCCATGACACGTTGCTGCACTATTCATAATCAGCGGGACATAACGCATGTATCTCAGCCCGAAATGGAAAGAGGGGCAAAAATGACAGAACGAAGGGGGGGAGGGGGGAGATAAAGAGGGAGAGTGGAAGGGAGAAAAGCGACTCACTGGACCGGTCCTGCACTCTATGCGCATAGAGGGAAAGCTTGGCAATAGCGCCTGCGCAGAGCCCCCGGAGTTGCACGTAGACATCGTACAACAGATGTGTCATGGTGGATGCCCAAGCAAGCACGGCAGACATCCCTCCCGAATGGGCAGCATCAAACAGGCTTCGAGCTATACTGGATATCGGGTGATGTCTTCTCCGTATCAGACTCTAGCTACAGTTTCAGTATGGCAACTTCCAGATGTACTCATGCATAGATACTCGAACCAGCTCGTATTAATGCCATCACTCAGGAGCGTCAGGAGCGTTTCCCACTTACTAGTTGATACAAATATCTGTACACCAGTCAGCGCAAGCACGACAGGAAAACGTCCTACAAGCTCGGCGTTTGCAGATGCCGAAGCAATTAGTAAGTAGAAAAAAAAAGAAAAAAGAGGTCGCTGACCTGCTGTATGCTTTGATGGTAGCGTCTGCCATTGGTTGGGGCATATCATATATCTTAAGTGGAGCCCACAGGAACAATATCCATGAAGTATGTAGATGGGCGTCGGCTATCATTTTCTCGACTTCCAAAAAAGCGAGCCTGAGAAAGCGGCCCCCCTCAACCACGTTCTGGTTGGACATATATGCCGCCGCCATCATCATGTTGTCTTCGAGACTGAACGCTGGAAGCGTGACATCTATGTCCTGGAACTTGGTGGCAGATTGCCACCGCGGGTCGCTTCCCGCCCATGCCAGTACGTAGTCGCGGTAGCCGCAGACAGCAGCGTTTATATGCGATGCAGACTGTGACTCGTGTAGCAGCAGGCTTGTACCACGGGCTGGGGGAAGGGCTGGTGCGTCAGGCGTCTGCAACACCAACTGCTGTGCATGGAGCCTGCCCATCCGTGTGGATTGTACGGCACGTGCTTGAGTACTCTTCTTCCATCCCCACTTGACGAATCTGGTCTGGTACATACGCTTACTGGCGATGGAAAAGGTGCTGTCAGCAAAGCTTTCGCTACAACACTATTTGATGGGCCCCTTTTGAGGCTGCGTCGGGGGTTCGCACCTAGCTTTGAAGCCATAGGTCTGGCGCATGATATGGTCAACAACCCTGAAAGGCAAGTTCCTTCGAAGATATAAATCTTCTATAATCGACTTAGACCAATCCCAGTCCGAATCTGTGGGGTAGTGGAGCGCAACATTAGGTGGCACAGGTGGTTGAGGCCATTTGCTTTGTGTGTTCAGCCCCTTGGCGTGGCTTACATACTGGGCCGAAGCAGACCGTGTCGACAATACGATGGTGCTCTCTGTGCCACCGACCCATTGCTTCTTATTCATTGCCTCCATATCCTTGTGATATGTTCTCTGAACTGTAGTCTGTCGAACTCGTTTTGAAAACACTGCAGGCCTAGCGGGTCGGTGAGAAGGCTGCGAAGCCAGATTGGGAAGTAGTCGCACCTCGCATGAGATGACCCCGTTCGGCTGACCGGGGGCCGCTTACTCAAAAGCTGCCAAGATTGTTTCACGTGGCCCACATGCGTCGAGGGACTCCTTGAGGTCGATTTATTTGCATGTTACTGATACTATGAACCAGAAAAGTAGATTTCGCCAAAGCCACTCACAGTGGCAATGGAAATGGTCCTCCGTATCGGGAAAACGAATAGGCTTCCAACCTTGCAGGACTGCCTATTTCGGCAGCCCGAACATATCACATCGGTTGGCTGACAACCCGGTTTCTAGAGCGATCTGCCCTGCATTAGAGCCGACGATCCCATTGAATATGCACATTCCGCAGCTTGGAGTCTAGAGTGGATTGTGTATACACAATTTCATATCCCCGCTATCCATTGCCATTCCAACATGTACAGTTCCTTAAAAAAAAACCCCATAAGAGCCCATTACTGTACAGCAATCCAGTTCGAACGCCTGTATACACGCCAAAAAAAAAAAAAAAAAAAAAAAAACCTCCCCATCCAATCGACTCGATTGCAGTTCATGCCTTCTGTCCAAGGCGCTTATCTGCATGATTGTCCTCCGCACGCTTCATTGCATCGCGTCCACTGCAGTATAGCCAGTGATGCCGATCGTCGACATACAGGCCTAAGCATCAAGATTCTGTGGGGTGCGTTTGCCCGCAGTGAGCATCGTGAGGACTCCGCATTTCTACTTCGGGTCAAGAGTCCAAGAGGTGTCGTTGCCACCTCCAGCAGGGGGACCTCGAATTTCTAGTTCGGCCGCTATGACTGTCAGTACATATCGCTAATAATTTCAGGCGATCTTACCTTCGGGCGCTGTCGGGTGGGCTTGGGCCGCAGCGGCGTGAAGGGTAAATACCGCCAGGAAGAATCGCAGCAGCTTCATGGTGGAGGTTTCAATACGACACGAGGTATAGAGGTATAGGAGGAGTGGCTGGTCGACTTGCCAGCCGATACAATTGAAGCTTCGATTTGGGGCTTTTATAGATAGTTGTAGCCAAGTCGGATGAGGCAGGCCTTGTGACCAGAGGTTAGCTCGTATTGACGCTCTCGCCAAGGAGGCCTTACAAACCCACCAAGAATGTTCTCTCAGGTTTCTAGACAGGGCTTATTCAGCGGGTGTCTATTAATGGAAGAGAAACCCACAGGCTTATTCCACAATTTCTTGGGGCGAGACATGGTGTATCTCACGTCACGACCATCCTCTATGAGATTGAGCCCGACGGGAGCATCTGCAAATCGAAATATGGCCGGTTTTGGCGGCGCCTCGAAGCGTAGCTGTTGGATACCGCCGCGCCAACCTCAAAATTGGCGACCAGGGCCAGACCCAAGGACATGGTATCGGAGCTTGCGATACGGAACGCTTCAAATGCCACAAAATTACAGGTGCTTCCCACCCATGTCAGTAATTACACCTTTCAGCATCAGCTCCGAGCCTCGACTCATCCATTTGTGGCGTTTTTGCGGTCGTGACAGGATGTGACTCGGATTCTGCTCTCGCTTATTTTAGCAATCTGCTAAGGCTTTTTGAGTCAAGGGTGTCATGCAAGGTGCTGCACTTACCGGAAATGGACTAATCAAGTTTACTACAATTCGCTTAGATTATCATGAACTCCTTCGACGTCTTGCTCATGAACGTTCAAGGATCATCTCTTCAATCATAGTTTCTCACTGCGGGATTCATATCATTTATTGTTGGGAGTCTGCTCTAGATCGTCGCGAGAAGCATAGAACGCCGATCATTGCGTTTCGCGCAACCAAATACTACCGTAGTTTTGGCTTTGGTATTCCGGTAGCGTGGTTCAGACAATGTCCTGACGCTGCCAGTATCCTTGACACCAGACAATTCTATATCACATATTCTTGCGTCTGGGAAGTGTCTGTTTCATGATCTGGGGTCAGAGCTCCGGGGGAGCGCCTGCATATTATATATCCTGGGACAACTTGAGACGACCTTGTGCGTCTGGGTGGGTTGGGTATCATTCTAAATCTATGCTCTAGTGCTCTGAACGGATATCTAGGGAGAATCTCCAAAGCAGCACTGCATACTAAAAAGATCTTGCTGAGCCTAGCTTCCGTTGCGCCTTCGCTCTATCGACTCGCTCTCTCCTTCTCTTGCGCACGCTCCAGATTTGCCGGCGCGTATGGAAAGACGTTATGTAGTTCCAGATAGAGTCCCTCATGAGAAAAACAAGTATTCCAACTGTTACTGGAATAGCAATTTCCCAACTAACACGTCGTGAGTTACTGCATCAATTGGAAACGTAGCATAGGTCCACTTACAACAGAATTACGCTGCCCTGAATGGCATCAAACTCGACAAAGTTCTGACCGAAATAACCGGACACGAAAGTCAGTGGTAAGAAAATGATCGTAATGACTGTCAGCTGCTTCATGCTTTCGTTCTGGTACGCCGAGATAGTGTTGAAGATGAGATCGATCATCCCATCAGCGGATCTCCTGATGTTAGTCAAGTTCTCTCCGATGAGTACACAGTGATCGTACACGTCTCCAAGATATGTGTGGGTCATAGGGGTGATGATAACTCCTCCGTTCGGATCTTGCAATTTCCTCTCTGCACTCTGTTGAGATAACAAGGTCTTGTGGTCGCGCATTGCAGTGATGACAGATGCAATCGGGTTGATCAACCCAGCCATCTTGGTGATTTCCGACTGTATGATGTACAGACTACGTGTCTGCTTTATGCTGGGATGCAGCAGAACATCAAGTTCCAGGTCCGCGACAACGTCGGCATAACAAGAGGCCACGGGTATGGCCATATCGATGATGGCATCAATGATGGCTTGACCTACCATCGATGCGTCGCATGACTGTCGCAGTATCGTCTCGGGGCTAGCGAGTCTCGTGAGTATTGGCTTTTCCACGTCGTCGGCCGACTGCTCGAAGAAAGCAATGATGGTGTTGTCTGACGTTATGAACATGGCGACTTGCTCCGCCGCAACTGCCAGGCCTCTGGGAGCGAGCGCACTATGCTTCTCCATGAAGGCATTTCGGGCTTCATTGGAGGAAGCTCGATACCGCTGCAACGTACGGAGAGTGCTGGGATTGAAAACGTCGGACAGACCGGTCGCCTGATGATCTAGAACATCATTGATGGGTGGCATGCTGTCTCCCCTCTCCAGCCCGCCGACCCCAGAAGCAGCAGCAAAGTCTTTCGCCTTGCTGGGAGATGACCACCATCTTTTTACTTTTTTCTTGAGTCCCTTTTTGGAACTTCGACTCTTGTAGCTGCGCACATCGAACATGTCGTCGTCGTCGTCCTCCTCATCACTGCTATCTGGGTCGATCATGCGCACCAATTTCTGGCAGGTAAAGATCAGAAATGCATGGTGTTGATACCTGATGCCGTGTTAGCCGAACTAGTCATGAGGCACCCACTGGAGACTCGAATGAGAAGGAGGACATACCAATCGACCTTGGTTCGATTCCTTGTGTTCATAATGTCCTCGACAGCCAGTCTATGCAAGTTTTTGTAGTTTCCAAGCGCCTGTATGACATCCCAGCTCAAGCCGTTGACGTTGATCCAGCGGCACTTGACCCAGTCAGGCTGTGGTTTGTCCAAGAAGTCGACCAGCTGGTTGTTGTCCAGCTCGTGGATTGCAATGTCGTCCTGGCTAAAGTCTACGATGGTGACCTGGCATTCCGCATGCAGTCCCATGACATGACCACCCGTCGTCTTCGAGGTATCAACACCAGGCTCGGCACCCGGGTGCCATCCCGGCTCGGCGAACTCGTCGAGGTCGTATTCCTTGATGGTCTTGAAAGTGTTGGAGCGATTACGTCTTCTGACGCTCATACGCGACAGTTCTGTATCGGATCGCGTCGGGCCTCTCATGATGGGACTGGGCGGCATAGCATTGCGAGGCGACAATCGCGAGCTCGCGGTTTGAGGTGGAATCTGCGTGTCGATTCGCACACGGTGCTGGTCTCGCTCTCGCGAAGCCCTGGGGATAGTCGCAGCGCCGGGCGCGGTCACGCCGTTCTCGAGAGTGGGCGAGGACACGGCAAAATCTGTAGCGTGGGGGAAGTCCCCCGGCGCTGTGCTGTCTGAAGTTCGAGGCATTCCGAGTCTGTCGCCATTCAACGCTGGCTTCTCTCGCTGTACGTGGGCTTTGGGAGACAGGCAGAGGCTGCCAAGACGTCCGCGATAACTCTAAAGAAAGCTTATTCCAGCATTCATGCTCGCCGATGACGAACGATGACCCACACTTTCGATTGGTCGTTGGTTTGTTGGCAGTACGGTAGCTTGGCAGTGCAGCTGTGCTGATATTCGAACAATTGATCAAATCACGCCGTGGCAGAGGACACGATTCGCTTCGTGCGTTCCCAAATGGTATACGAGGACGACTTCGCTGACAAGAGATGCGCTACAGATCTCCAGCATCAGGGGCAAAGGAAGAGCGTGCTCATCAAAAGGTGGGGCCAGTTTTGTCAAGTTTCGGGGTACGGAGTGCTGTGTACATAATCAAGTGCAGGGCAGTTGTGCTTGTGGAGAGCGCCGGACTTAAGATGTGTACTAAGGTTACAACTATATGGTACCTTGCAGCTGTTTGCCATGGGGGCTAGCGAGCAGCTTTGGTTAAGGTAGAATTTCAATCCGACGCCTGCACAACCTTATGAAGCCAGTCCCGGGCTTCTCAAGCCGATCAGCATAGTTCGTACTCATTCGTGCCTTAACGCCTTTAGACTGCTCGAAAATCAGCTTTTGTTCGCCGTTCACTATCCGTATGGGGTATGGTATCTTTTTCCCAGCCAGCACTTTACATCTCTTAATCATATGTCAGTCCAGACTCCACTACTGCCCATCATCACCTTCCTCAGCCTCGAATCCTTCCTTGATCTCCTCTTCCACGTCGTCGGCATCTTCCTCGCCGGCGCCGACGCCCTCGGCGTATCCGCTCTCTTCTTCCTCTTTGACCGGTTCCAACACTTCCACTACCTCTGCTTCCGGGAGACCGCGCTCCTGCCTCAGCTGCTTGAGTTTTGCCGTTGTCATCTCGAAGACGTATTGACCCAAGTGTTCCACGCCTTCCATAGCGGCCTCCCCAGGGACAGACTCGCCTTCCTCGCTGGCTTGCAGACGCTCCGAGGGCCACAGCTCTCCAGTGGCAAGGGTGAGCTTGTCAGGCCTTTGGAGGAGCAGCTCGAATGCCTGTCTCAGCTCGTAACACGACTCGAAAACCTCACGGCGGCCAAGGATATAGAGGCCTAGCCGCGCACGTGACAAGGCCACAGTGAGGCGCCGAATGTCGCGAAGGTATCCCACGCGAGACGTACGAGTCAAGGATAGAATGATGTCTGAGTAGCAGGTTAGCAACTGAGCGCCGGAGTTCGTCTAGGGAGCAAGGGGCAGCAACTTACAATCATTCTGTTCGCCTTGGTACTTGTCGACCGTTGTGACGATCTTGGGCAAACCGAAAATAGGGTTCTTGGCACATCTATGCCCGAGCACATCCTTAACAAGCGCACGCTGTCCCGCATATGTTGTCAGGATGCTTATCTTCTCGGCTGGATATCCGAGGAGACGCATGTATTGGAAAATAGCCACCGCGTATTCAGCTTCTCCGAGATTTTGAACGAAATGGGGAGTAGGCTCCATTTCGCCACGACCTTTGTAATCGGGGACGTCGATAAACTGGTAATCATACTTGAAACCTGCATTTGCCATCTGGAATTCCTTGAGACTCTCAACGTGTGGTAGATTTCCGAGGCTAGGATACCGCCATTGGTAAAGCGCTGCAATCGAGGGACGAGCGCGGCCTTGTTGGTCGAGCGTGATTGCCGGAATGCCAATACGAATGAGACGGGAGAAGAGAGACTGCTCGAGATTGGCAAAGTGGCGGAAGGCAAAATTCTGTATAACAGGTGAGTTCTGGTAGTGATCTCCACAAAGGACGACTCTCTGCAATGGGGTCGACCCATCCTTCGGCTTCTGCATCGCTAGCGGAATGAAGTTCTCTATCTCTGTGATCTGGGCAGCCTCCTCCATAACCACGTTGTCGTAGTGGAAACCAAGATTCGCTATCTCGCCCCTTCGCATTGCAGCGTGAGTCGAAGTCATAGCAATGATCCGAGCCTCATTGGTGAGAAGGTAATTGGCCTTGTCCCTTTCCCTCTTGAGAATCTCGAAGGGCTGTACATCCTTAAGTTCGGAAAAGATCTTGGAAATATGGTACCAGCAACCATTGGCAATGTCTAACACGGCGTCTCGGTCTGCATCAGGAGGGAATAAAGGCTGCGGCGCGTTATAGAAGAATTGGTGGAAGGGGAAGGCCTGGACAATATCCGAAGGTGACGTGTCGTCAGATGTCGCTTCTGTGAACTTGGCCCATGCAGGCTGAATGTACACGGAGTCGAAGTAACCCGCTGTTTCGGCAGAATTGCCATGAGCACCAGGTGCACCGATGCTTGCAGCGAGACGGTTAACCTCTTGAAGGTACTGGTCGCGGTTCTCCATGAACTGTTCAATACGACCTTGTTTGCTGAAGTTGCCCTCCAAGTCCAGTTCTTCCTCGCCGTGTCCAAGGCGCAGCAGATGCCGCTCGTCAATATCTAATGCAGCTATCTTCGCGAAAAGTTGGTTCAGTGCTTGGTTAGAATGCGCGATGAGAAGCGTTCGTTGCTCTGGAAAGTTGTGGTATATGTTGCTAATAATCTGTGTGGCGACATCTGTTTTGCCAGTCCCGGGAGGGCCGACAATGACAGTAAGTCCTGGTTGAGTACCAGAAATGATGGCCTCAACTTGGGAAGCTGTAAATCGTACACTGTTCCATCTCGGCGCGTCAACCGGGTAAGGGCCCGTATTTGGTGGCTTATACGTGGAGACGTGGTACGTCTCTATCTCATCAAGAAGGACTGGCTCAGTGTCTCTTCTTCTTTTCTTCGATGGCTGGGCCTTTTGCTCTTCGGCAGCTTTGTCGACTGACTCTAGCACATAAGGCGGCGGGAAGCTGCCGGTGACATTGAAGCCAGGCTCGACTGCTTTTCCAGGCATGCTCTCAACGAGATGCTGCCAGTTGAGGAACGTGTCCCTGTAATCAATCTTCTTTGCCCTGTTCGGCAAGTTCTTGTAGGTTGCGGCAGCTGGATCACCGTAGCCCAGGAATACTTCATGTAGCCATGGGGCAAGGGGTACTTCAGACCGCACTAGACTACGGATAGACTCCAAGACCGGCTTGAAGTTGTTCTCGCGTCCGCCCCTCCTAACGATTAGGTTGATCTTCTCATAGACATCCGGCTTGCCCGCAGACGCGTCGTCCATGTCGCACTGGTACGCATTCGCATCCAACTTTACTTGTATTCTTCGGGTAGGGGATCGATTTCCGCCATGTGCGTGAGTACTCGGATCTTTGATCGAACGACCTTTGTCGTCCATGATTTGGGCTACTTCAGCGGACCTGACAACGATTAGACCGAGTTTTTCGGCTTCTGATAGAGGTATGGTCTCCCCGTTCGTTGCGGTTTGTGGCATAGAGGCGTCCACGGATACCAGAAAGATAACCTCATCTGGCCTCAAAGAATCCCATTCACGGCGGACGTGATCACTAAGCCGGCGCACATCTATCGAAATCTCGGCACGAACCATGGAAGGCTTCTTTTCGCCTACCAATGGTGGAATGACTTCGAGGATTGATGGTTTCGATGTGGGCAGCGCCATTTTTGAGAACCCGCTGAATTTTGTTTCGCCAGACCTTCCTATTTCAGGCCGCAGACGCCTCAGTGCGGACTCAATATCGTTCCTGATGCCGTAGAAGGCTTCAGCTCGGTACAGCAGCAAGGCTCGGAAGAGGAAATCGCCAACAGAGAGATACTGTAAGTTGAGCTTCGGCAACGCAAGGGGTTTGGAGCCGTCGTAATCGTCCGTACTTAGCAGAAGTGGATCTAATAGTTCTTGCTCGGTTGGTAGGATATTGGGGAGAGTGTCCTGGAAGGTCTTGACTCTCTCGAAAGTAGTGCAGAGGGCTTCTGTTAGGAAGGCCCGATCAGTTACCACCTTTGAGGATGGAGGGTATTCGGTCCTCAGTTCCAAGAGCGATGCCAGGTTACGGGTCTCATCGTCGTCCAGAGGCTGAAGAAGGGCCTTGAGTTCATCAATTTTATCGATGGAAGCGTAGTTGGACAATGCTAGCACAGCCAGCTTGTCCTTGAAGTGGCGGAAAGCAACATGCTGTAGTTTCTTTAGCGAGTCGCAGTGGCGTTCGTATGCTTCTGTCCGGCTGTGCTGTATGCCCGTTTGGTCATCGATACTAAAGCGAGTGTAGTGCCGCAACAAGAACCACTGCCTGCGCAAGGGGGCATTCTCCTCGGCGCTAAACAACGGCGATAGTTTGATTGCCACTAAGAGATGCAAGTCCTGCAACAAGGTATTGACGTATCTACGAGTCGGCAGAGAGCTCTGTAAGTCTGTCAGGAATTCCATGAACCGGGAAACGTAGAGCACTTCTTCATCTTTGAAGCGGTCACCGTGGAGCAAGTTCAGAAAGTGTAGGGTCAAAGTGAACAGCCATTGCCTCTCAAAGCGGAGGCGCGCCTTGGTCTCATCATCTGCCGACTCGTACCTCCGTGCGGCAGCCTTCCAAGCCTTCTTCAGATGGGCAGTGTCTCCGAGCTTTGCGTCTCGTTTCGTCTCGGTTGACAGGTTGTGCCAGATGGATATGGAGACGAGCGGCGCACACTCTTTCCTGACAATGGCGCAGTCGAGGCTTTCGAACGCATAGATGATGAAACACAAGAGATGCGTCCTTATGGCAAGCGACAGTGTGTTGTCGAGAGTCATGGTCAGGATGCGCCTGAAGAGTACCGAGAAGTCGGCGGGGCGGTCCTCGAATATGGACCAGGTCTCGAGACGTTCGCGCGCCTTGGCATTGGTGACGAGAGCAATCAAGAGGACATGGAAGTTGGAAGCTTCTTCGGAATATCCGGGCCAGAGGTAGCTTTCTAGAATCTGGAGCCCTTCGAGAACCAACAAGGACTTGTATTGAAAGCCGTCCTTCTCTAGGGCATCCCAAATGTCCCGCTTCAGGACATCGTTCTTGACCTTGACCTTGGCCTTGGCCTTGGTCTTGGTCTTGGCCGCGCGCTTGGTGGGCTTCAGCCAATGCTTGTTGGCCAGCTGCGCGAACTCATTCTCGCCTTCTATGTCGGCAGCGGTAGGTCTGGCTGAGTCCTGCTTCTTGGGTTGTGACTTGGCATCACCACTGCCCTTGAGTCGCTTGGCGGTGGGCATTGTTGGGTTTAACAGTGATGAGAGACACTGATGGGCAACATCGGTTCGCGGCGAGGTGGGGGAGTAGGATAGAAAGACCAGACTCGGCGTGTATGCTGGGGATGTTGAACTCAATGCTTCTCTTCTCGGTAGCTCCCCCAGTTGCCTGGTGCACTTGGAAAGCTCCAGCCCCGACCGCTGGAAGTACCGTATTGATTTTTTGGGCGATCAAGTCAGAGCTGCGGGTAGATCTGTGGCGCAAACCGATGGCGCAGTCCGCTAAGAGGCAAGTTTATCTGGGTTTATCTGATTTGATCGGATTTGGCTTGATTTTGAGCCTGGAGCTGGAACCAATCTTGCCAATGTCGCGTGTCCCAAGCGACGTTTGTGGACTTTTCCAGCGCGTCCAAGCCTATTTTCAGAGCTTTTATTCTAGCACTAGTCTGCTCCGTACGGATCTGCACTGTCCCCAACTCCGTCAGTGGCAGGGGTACGCACGTTAACCTAAGATTAGATACTTGCTGCTCTAAGCGGTGTGTGGTGGCAGAATACCGTAGAGGAACTGAAGCAAAGCATTAGTTACATGCAATGCATACAGTGCACGGATCTGTAATATAAGTGGGATTAGGTTGAACATCCCCGTCAGAGCTTCGCGCCGCGCAAAGTACGTTCGTACATACTGGCATACCGGCGATCACGTTCACTGGACCGAAACGGCCTACAGCAGAGACCACACTGAGTCTGAACAAGGACAAAGACATTGGCGCAACCCGGCGACAACCAACGTCGTTTCTTCAGTACCAGTCACGTTATCGCTCTGAGCATGACCCTACATCCTGGCAGCAATCCTAATGCTCGGTGAATGTGTCGCGACGCCGAAGTTCGCTTCCTTTTGGTGCAACCTGACACGAGAGAGAGAGAGAGAGAGAGAGAGCGAAAGAGAGACAGAGTTCTGCAGTAGCTCCGAGCAGCCATGTCTATCCTGGACAACCAACTCTCTGAGGTCCCCCAGCTGGCCGCCTTCGATGCCGCGCTGGAGGACGCCCTGCAGACTGCCAGAGCCAGCAAGCCCTCATCGTCAATTGAGCCTCCGCTGACCAAGAACGACTGCTCCAAACTTCTATCCCAGCTACCTACCATATTCTCTGCCGACCCCGACAAGGATGTCGACGCCGAAAGACAACGTCAATATCAAATCATAGAGTCCGTTCTCCGCCGCCGTTTCGATCAACTCATCTCTACCACCTCTATCGAGAGCTCCGACTTCGTACAAGTATGGAATATCCTCGATATCACCATCCTCCTGGCTGAAAGCAAACAAAGCGAGGCCGTCCTTCCTCTGACACTCATCGAAGTGCTCTTGGATAGCCAGACGTTGCAAGCATGTCGTGTCGTTTTCGACTACCTCGAAGCGCGCCGCGAGCGCCTGATTAAGGACTTTTCTAGTGCCAAAAGCCTCATCATTCTGCGAACATGCAATGAGTTGCTGCGCCGTCTTTCGAGAGCTGAGGATATTTCTTTCAGCGGTCGTGTCTTTATCTTCATGTTTCAGAGTTTCCCCATGGGTGATAGGGGTACCGTCAACCTCCGAGGTGCATATCATACTGAGAATGTTACCACCTGGGAAGAAAACTACTCCAAGTCCGAGGAGCAGGCATCAGACAGCATGGACGTCGACGCCAAGGAGGAAACGTCCACGAAGCCACCGCCAGTCGCCAGCGGGAAAGCCGTAAGCTTCGACGCTAGAGACAAGTCGACATCTCAGAAGCCTCTCGAGCCCGATGCTCTGTATTCAGTGTTCTGGTCTTTACAGGGCTATTTCTGCCAGCCTTTGAAGCTGTTTGACGGCCAAAACATGGCAACGTTCAAATCCGGCCTAGAAGCGACACTCGTCGCATTCGAATCGGTAGCCCAAGGGCAACGGAACTCCCAGTCCTCGGATGACACTAAGGATGCCTCTAAGAAGCGCAAGAGATTCGAGGTCGACTCCTCCAATGGCGGCACTTTCAACCCGAAATACCTAACTAGTAGAGATCTTTTTGAGTTGGAGATGAGCGATTTGTTCTTCAGACGTCACATTCTCATACAGGCAGTCATCGTTCTGGACTTTTTAAGCTCCTTGTCAGCCATAGCAAGAAAGAAATATGCCAACATTCGGCAACCTAATAAGTCGGTAATGTACAGCGACAAGGTCATATCCGAAGAGGACGAGAAATGGGCGGAAACAATGAGGAAGAGGATGTACGATTATATCTTCGCTGGCCCGGACGGAGCATACGTTCATCGAATACTTATGGCCGTAACTCAACGAGACAAGGGCTGGACACGATGGAAGATGGAAACATGCCAACCTATGGAGAAACCAGCCGTCACACCTGCCGAGTTCAACGATGCACGCGAATCGGTCAAGCGGATGGCCACGAGCAAAAGGCTGAGACCGCATCCTATGGGCTCGCTCAACCTTGACTTCTTGAAAGCCGAGGATGAAGAGACAGCCATGGACAAGTTTAAAGATCCGGCCAGGTGGAAACTGCCTGATCTTCTGACTTTTAAGAACAAGATCGCAGAGGATGATTTGGAGCTCGATTTTGCCAAATCCGAGAAAGAGAAAGCGCAGATAATAGAAGCCAAGGCCAGCAAGACCTGGCGTGCCTTGAGAATAGCAGGTCGCACAAGATTAGCCGCCCTCGACAGGATTGATGATTGGCAGGATATCAGTGCTGTCTTCGAAGAGCCGAAGGCATCTTCCACAGAAGAGGTTAAAGAGGAAGAAGGCGAGGTCGGTAGAGTTCCTGAAGATATGCAGCCTATCATCATCTCAGATCCCGAGGGTGCCAACAAATCCACCCTTGTCATCATGCTGCAAGAAAGGCAACCTCACGTCTTTCAAAGGGTAGTCCGGCATACGACTCGGCAAACAACAGGAAGCGAAATCGATGGTCAGGACTATCACTTCGTTGACGCGGCGGCTTTTAACAGAATGTCGGACAATGATCAATTCGTGGAGGTGACTAATCAAGATGGGTATGATATTGCTACCAGTACCAAAGCAATAGATACGATCAAGGAGTCCGGAAAAGTCCCGCTCCTGGAAATGGATCGTACAGTACGTTAAACACGCCCTCGCACTTTTTAACATGCATGCTGACAACACATTCAGTCCATTCAGAGCTGTAAGGACTGGGGCTTCTCCGCACGCACCATCTTTGTCTCACCCTCCAGCATTGAGCATCTGGAAGCAAGGCTCAAAGACTCTGGCAAGTACGCCGAAGGTGACATTGCCAGCCTCCTGAACTCTGCGGGTGCAGATCTCGAACATTCCAAGACTGATCCATCATTTTACGATACGATTATCACCTACATCGACCTTGAGAGCACGTATAAATTCCTTGAGGACTTCATTTACGGCGGTGCTGAGATGGGTGCGAATGGCGTCAACGGTGACGACGCAACAAAGGATGACGATGTCTCCATGACTGAGGAGCAACCGAACGGCACTGCATCGCCATCTACCGAAGCAGTAGCAGTGGAGTCTGCGCAAGCCGAAGAAGCAACGAACTAAGATTACACGTCGTTCTCGGCATCTGAACTACTTCAACATTGAACAGCCAACAATTAGTCGAAGTAGCACTGCCAGCTGGAAGTCGATGAGAGTCCCAACCTTGCGAGCATAGCCTGGAAATGCCATCCCGCAAGTAGAAATTTGTAGATAGACGAAAACTGCCGGAGGGCGAATTCGAGGTTAGGGAGACAACGCAGCCATTCCCCCATAGATGCCTCAGACATGAGCTCGAAATTATCCATGACAGCGAAGATGAAGAGGGAAGCCTGGCGAGGCAATGACAAACTCGCATGTTCACTGAGCATTCTGCAATATGTAGGAGGATCGTTCTGGACGGGAGAGCACGATTTACTAAGGAGCAGTTCCACCTGCATCGTTGAGATACCCAATACTAAAGTACCACCCTAAACCGATCTGCCCATATGGCAACTGAAAGCATGTGTGGACATCCCTATCGTTGCTCATCAACCCGCCAACTGCGCATTAACGAACTTGTACATGCATTTCGATAACAGCCAGTGATTTCAGTTTCAAAATGCTCAATATCAGCAAGTTGCCCTTTCTGCTGAAATCGCTGAACACCACCCATATGTATGCACCATTCACATTGGGAGGCGGGGTGCGAAAAATCTGGGAATGCCCCATTCATCTATAAACATGTGAAAATAGTGGCGTGTCTTATTCCCCAATTTTTTATTTTTTTCCACAAAAAAATTTAAGAAAAGAATTTGGAGATTCACGTTACTGAGGTCATCTTGCATACATTGTATGCTCGGCCTTTGAAGATCTTCCAATCGATAAGAAGAGCGGCTCTGCGGCCGGCCAAAACAAAACAAAACAAAAACGTGGGGTATACAGGTAAGGAGCTAGTTGTTGAAAGGCATATGGGAGGGGAGATTCGCGATAGTACAACCTTGCGAGAGCAGTGTGCAAACCTCACGAGTTCGATCGGAGATGAAAAGATTAGCAGCGTATGGGAGCTTTACGTTTCACAGAGAGTGAGGTGAGATAAGAGTCACGGTGAATTTTTGGGTCTTTTGTATACTCATATGATGAATTTCGGGGATTGCGTCTCCGTGGGTATATGGAGCAGTTTCTCCAATGCGAGTAGTCTAGCCTAGCACCTTCTGAGCTGGCAAACAAACCATACGATATTCTAGTTTTGGTAAAGGCATGCGCTTAAAACAAGCTTGTGAGAACCCCCCCCCCTTTTTTTTTTTTTCAATATTATAATATCTCCCAAAAATTGACAGCCCCTTTGTGGGCAAAATTATGTACTTGCATGGGCTGTTGAGGCATTGTAAAAAGTGTATTTCGATTCTCTTGCAGCCCTGTCGTCGCCGCTGTTGCTAGCTTCCGAGTTCCTCTACGGATATAAGTCCAAGCTCCGTTGAGAGGACCAAACTGCTATTGGCTGTTCAGCAGCTGCAGTGCAGCATACGTCACGTAATGCTGACTTCAGTATGACTCAAACGACGAACTACACATCGCTTTGGTTTAGGGCGAAGAAGATAAATCAGAGCAGGTGGCGAAGGGAGCTTCGCAAGTAAGAGGGGGGTTGGACTTTGGGTTTGCCGTCCGTCCTGGTCTTTCCGAGAAACAAACGCCAAGGAGGAGGGAAATTGTTGGTAGTACGATGGTCAATTGGTGCGAAAGCGTTTGTGCTGGTTTCAGGGCTAATGCAAAGCGACTCGTTTGCCTGCCTAGAATGATGATGGAGAAGAAAAAATGGTTCTTCTTCACTCAAAGCCTTGAGAACCAGTCAGCGTGAGATGCACCATCTTTTTTGTTCTTTGGCAGCTAGGCCAGTGGCACTGGGAGACTGGATTCTTAGAGTTATTGCTACTACATACATATAATCCTTACTCAGGCTGCTGCTGATCAAAAAAAGGTTTCAACGAAACAAATCAGCATTTTTCAATTTGTAGCAATACTAAACTTGGGGCCAAACATCATCTTTGGGAATACAAACCTCTTGAAATTTGGTATTTTGGTATTCATCTGAAAGATCCTTGTGGTAGATCCCTGTAAGACACAAGACCGGGACTATGAAGTGAGCTAACTGAAATGGTCGCAACTACCTATCTTCCGGTTTAGTGCACTGACCTTTGGTCCTCCTACAGTATAGTGGCCAAGCTGGAGTAGATGCACATCACAACAGGAGCAACCTAATCGGGCACGACGGCTCTTAGTTGACAGGAGTGGCATCCTCAACAGACAGACAGCAGTATATCCGGACCAGGTCAGGTCGGAGTCCATATGGATATGGTGGATCAGTGATGAGTTCGGACGAGAGAGAATCCAGGTTTTTCCGTCCAAGCTAATTCAAGGGTCCAAAGACTCGAGACAAGGGGCTCGACGCGCTTGTAAGACCAGGAGCGTGTTTCGAAACGCGATGCAAACTTCCTACCAAAGCTGCACGAAATTTCGCTTGCCCTGTCGAAGCAGGTGCGGGACCACGCTCATCGCTGTAGACTTAAGTCTCCTTGTTGAGGATAAGATTGGAGTCTCATTGTGCACCGCCGAGCAAGGCTTAAAGGATATGTCGGAACTCAGGGCGCTGCCTGATCAACATGTTGAAGCTAGGCCCCAAGTAAATCACATGATGCAACAACTCCTGAAGAGAGGCAAACTTTCGTCTACTAGTATCAGCATGCCCGTAAGGCACTAAGATAAGCATATCTCAATGGTGAAAAATGTTTTAGACGGCTGATATTTTTTGTTGGGTTTTCGAGGAACAAGGGAGGAAATGACGATTTGGAATAAGCAACTCTTTGGTCAAGACGGCCACGTAAGGAGGATCGGGCGTGTTTAAACACGGAAGAACAAAAGTAGTCTCAATGGCTGGCAGGAATGGGCTCGATTTAGAAATTCTGTATGTGCCAAGAATCAAGATCTTTGTGCAACACACTCTGCAAATGATTGTCGCAGTAGGTCTTCGGACTTAAGATCTGGGCACGATGGAAGTCTTCTTAAAATGGACGCGCAGCAGCGATCGACAAAGCGTCATCAGCGCAAGCTTGCCTCTGGTTGGGGGCCCAGTCAACGGGGAGCTCCAATGCATGCTTGCCTTGCTACCGTATGCCCATGTGCCGAACGATGCTATGAGACTTAGGCTGTGCGTGGGATGTCCAAACTGCAGCCGACAATGCAGGATTACAAGGCAACAAAAGATGGCGCCCGCACGGGGATCGCAGCTGCTGTAACTACTGTCTGACTGTTTTTGTTATTACACCCAACCTTCATAGCGTCAAATGAGTCATGGTGCCTTTGTTTGGGCACTCGGACAAAGAGTGCACGAGGATGCATCAAAGGGGGTGATTATTGTACATGTAGTCGCACAAAGGACAGTTACGAGGAAACCAAGCGTGTTAGGACCTAGGTTAGGCAAGTCCAAATTGAAGCAGCACCTAGGCCGTGACGATCTAGAGTGAGCGGTACTCACGGTATATCGCTCAAGATTGAACAAAATATCTAACTATCGCATGCTCTAAGTTGCTGTCGCTGTCGCTGCTGTCACGGTCAGCTGTCGCTACACATCCAAGTACAGGGCAGTTAGCCTTGTAATCGCTTATTAGCCCCAGCGGGCAAAGGTGCTAGCACACTAACGTTAGTGGGTCCCCCAGCACAAGCGGGAGAGAGAAAGACAGAGACGGGGTGGGCATGGACCCAGTTGGAGCAAGACTGCCACTGCCCACTGCCCACTGCCCGGGCCCACGCCCACGCCCACGCCCACGCCCACGCCCACGCCCAAGCCCAAGCCCTTTTTCATTTGGAGCTTGCGCTCCCAAATTTTTTTTTTGAAAAGTTCTCCTCCTTCACCACCCAAGATCACATTACGTGACTGACCAGAAGAACCCTTCTAGGTCATTTCTCTTTTTTTTTCTACCCGTTGTATTTCATCGAGGTAGAAGATACTCTAGTCTTTCTCTGTGCTCGCCCCCAGAGAAGATAGACACCTCCCCACTCCTGTACTTCTAATACTCTCCTCTCCCACGAGACGAGAAGAAGTCCAAGTCCGGCTGAGCGACACGAGAGCTGATTGTCAACGTCTGGATCCATCATCAACGAAGGGTTCAAACGACAACCTCATCCCACATCCGCCTTCACGACCACGACCACGCGACCGACTTTGAGAAGAGCGCTTGCCTCTTTTTTTCATCGTCTGTGATAAGAACAATCTGCGCTAGCATTTTGGTTCTTCTCCATTCCTTTTGATACCCACAATCGGTTCGTTGCTTTTCTTTGCATTCGCAGCACCCACACCACACGAGCATCACTGGCATGTCTACCACTTGATTCTCGTGGATTCGCCCTTTTTGGTTTGTTCGTTTCTTTGGCCGAACCCGTGTCAAAAAAAGCATTCAAGCTCAAGGGCACCCTCCTCCCCCAAACTCTCGATTCCAAGGACCAAACCAAATTCTAATCTCTAACTTGACGTGAAGATTTATTTATTTTCCTCCGACAACCACGAGTTTCGGCAGCCGTTCACTTCGTCAGCCGTCCATTAGCATTCGGATTTGACATTCGATTGGTCTTTCGCAACTGCGCGACTGTCAACTTGGTTTCTGGTCTATAATTATTTCGACGCACATTCTCTTGCGCTTTGAGCATTGCAGCCTTTTTTCTTAAGTCTGCACGCACCCACGCATCAGAGAACGTTTGCGCCCATAATTCCTCGACCCCAAAGTCCCATTGTCGCGATATCACGCTCACGCAGATCTCACGACTCACATATGACTTCCACGCCAACGACTGCTAACGCGAACAACGTCTCAAACGGACCCTCATACGCCTCGGCCGCTTCTGCACCAAAGAAGCAATCTGCCCCCGTGGTCACAGGAGGTCCTTCCGCCTCTTCCCTTGCATCCGGTACCTCGCAACATGCGAAGTCGAACTCGGTCTCTCCAGTAAACGATAAACCTATTATGCCCGCTGTCCCCACTGTTGCTCCAGCTGTTGTAGTTGGAACAAACGGAGACAGCCACTCCAGAAAGCCCTCCGTCACCATGAGTACACCCAACAACTACGCGGCCAACGGCGCCGCTGGCGGTCCCAAGATCCAATTTGGTTTCCAGGCTTCGCCAGCAGTATCCCACAGCACCCCTCAAGCCGGCAGTGCCCCCATCGCTATTCCTGGCGCAAACAGCCAGCAGCAGCGAGTTCCCTCCCCTCAGAACTCGCCATCTCCTATCCCCCAGCCTTCGGCCAGTGGTGGTCGCCCCCCTTCTGGTGCTCAGTCTGGTCAGCAACTGACATTCGGAAGCTTCGGTGGTAACGGCGACGTAAGTCCTAATGATGCTTGTCCGCGGGAACCACGTCGCATACTAATCGCTTCTTCACAGAGTCACATGCGCCGCACCTCAGCAGCCTCGCAGAACCCCTCTCACATACGCAACGAGTCCTCGCAGTCTGCCAACGATCCCAACAACCAGGGCGGACACCAGGGAGGACCTCCCAACCGTGGTGGATACCCGCAAGCAGGACGTGGTCGCGGCGGTTACAACCCCAACTACAACAACCACAACCAGATGGGTTACCCGCCGAACGGAACACCCCCCTTCCGTCCCGGTCATCCTGCACAGGGCCGCGGCGGCATGGCTCCCAACTTCCAGCCCCGCAACTCCTACGGACCCGGTACACCCCCTATGGGAAGAGCCAGCCCAGCACTGGCTAATGCGATGCCCGTTCCCGGCGCAGCTCCCTACTACTACCAGCCGCCGACAATGGGCGGCCCAATGCCAAACGTAACGTCACCCCCTTCCGGCTACTTTGACTATACCAAGCACAAGCAAAACAAGCGTAAAAGTCAGCGCAGCAGTGGCAGCAGTCGTGATGTGGAGAAGTCTTCAAACAACCGACACCGCTCTCAATCTAACAGTTTTGCGAGAGATGGCGGCATTTTTTGGCGCCAAAACAAGCGCTCGGACTACCGCCATTTCCAGGATTTGTTACCGCCAGACCCTCGTCAGAATGGCCAGTTGCCAGCAGGACGAGGAGAGCTTCCCGAGAAGAATCTGCCTTCTGTTCCCCCTCTGCTTTCATTACCACACCCCTCGTCCCAACCTATTCAAAACCTCGCAGATCTTGATATGTCCCCCGCCAGCGGCAACTTTGAACGAGTGCTAACAGAACTCCGACCACAGCAGCCCTACTACCCCCCTGGTGCTCAGTATGACCCTAGATTCGGTCCGAACCCATACATGTACCCTCCCGGCGGACAACCTCACTCTCCTGCTCCCCATTTCCAGACGCCCTATAGTGGCCCTCCCCAGCCCTTCGTTCCTCAGCCAATGTCACGAAACCCGTCACAAGCTTCCGAGCCCAGACCTACTTCAAGCACTAGCCAGGCTCAGGGTTCGCAAGGTCCCTCGCAGCAGGTGCCTTCACAGATCAGCAAGCAGCCTGTCGTCGCCGCGTCGCCGCAGTTCGCACGACCCGTAAAGAAGAGTGCAGCCATCACAATCCGCAATGCTAATGGTGAAGTCGTTGACATCCCCAGTCTCAAGGCACCCGCTTCTCCGGCTCCTAGCACGCAGTCGAAGACCCCGCCTGTTGTTGCCTCAACTCCGCCTCCGCCTCCCAAGTCCGCCACACCCAAGGCTGCCGCTCCTGCTCACACTCGAACTGACAGCACGGCTACCAAGACCCAGGCCGAGGTGCAGAACGAATTCAAGGCGAAGATCGCAAAGCAAATGGCAGAGGAGAAGGCCAAGGGAGACCAGAGCAAGGCCGTAGAGGGCAAGGCAGCAGCTGACAAGGCTGCCGCAGATAAGGCTGCGGCGGACAAGGCTACAGCGGACAAGGCTGCCGAGGACAAGGCCGCTGCTGAAAAGGCTGCCGACGAAAAGGCCGCTGCTGAGAAGAAGGCTGCCGACGAGAAGGCCGCTGCTGAGAAGAAGGTTGCCGACGAAAAGGCTGCTGCTGAGAAGAAGGCTGCCGACGAAAAGGCTGCCGAGGAAGCACGCGCCGCTGAGGCTAAGGCGAAGGAAGAGGAGAGACTCAAGGCAGAGCAGAAAGCAGACGAGGAGAAGAAGGCCGCTGAGGAAGCCAAAGCCAAGGAGGCAGCCGAAGCCAAGCCCGACGCGCCTGCTCCTGCTGACGAGGAAGATGAAATCGAGAAGATGATCCGAGAAATGGAAGAGGCCGATGCCAAGCGTGAAGCTGAGCAGGCGGAGATTAGTCGTCAAAAGAAGATTGCCGCAGATGCCAAGAAGGCCGCTGAAGAGGAAGCAAAGAAGGCCGCCGGCTCTGACGACAAGTTGAAGGAAGCTGAAAGAGAGGCTGAACGTCTTGAAGAGGAGAAGGAGCGCAAGCGTCGTGAAGCCGAGGGCAAGCCTTCTCAGTCCGCCAGTGACGCCTTGTCTAGCAAGCTCAGTAACATGACCATCTCGGAGAAAGACGGCGCTGAGTCAACTTCTAAGCCTGCAAATCTTACCATCAACGACAAGCCTGTCGCTGGTGCAAAGGTAAGCCCTGGTGAGAAGCGAGGTACCAAGCCGGCTCCACTTAACCTGAACACGAATGTTGGTGTAGAGCCACCTCAACCCTCTGCGGCACTTCAATCCCTGAAGACCGCCAGACTTCTCAAAACACAACAACTCCTGGCCATGGAGTACCCTGAGGGCGTTAGCTCGCCTAACCCCGCTCTGAATCCTACAGCCTCCAAGAAGGGTACCTCGTTCAAGTACGACCCAAGCTTCTTGCTCCAGTTCCAGGGCGTCTTTACCGAGAAGCCGTCACTTGAATTCAGCCAGCAGGTTAAGACCTTGATAGGTGAAGGGGACGGAGGCCGTTCTGCATCGGCAAGAACTCCTGCAGGATCCGGCCGGCAGAACTCTAGAACGGGTACCGGCGCTTTCTCCATGGGCAACTTTGGTGCGCCTACCAAGACATTACCTCCTGGCACAACATCAGCTGAGCGATTTGCCATGGCCCAGGGACAGATGGCACGCCCACCCATTGGCTCTATGAACAGTTTCCGAGGACCTGGCGGTGCATTCCCCAGTGGCAACATGATGTCGCGAACTCCATCCAGCTCCATGGCCCCTAACTCACCTAGGACTGCTAGCTCGCGACGCGGTGCTAGCAAACGTAACAATTTCCAGGATTCCAAGAACGAAGAGAAGGCCGCTAAGACCATGCCTTTGACTGCTGGTATGAAGTTTGACGCTCTACAGACATCTCAGACTGGTTGGAAGCCTATGAGTTTGACTCAGAAGCCCAGTGCACCGGCACCTAACGCTCTCATGGATCCCCCTACCGTGCAGCGTAAGGTCAAGGCTGCTCTGAACAAGATGACTCCAGACAACTTCGACAAGATCTCTCAGCAGATTCTCGACATTGCCGCTCAATCCAAGGAAGAAACTGATGGCCGAACCTTGCGCCAAGTCATTCAGCTTACTTTCGAGAAGGCTACAGACGAAGCTCATTGGGCGTCTATGTATGCTAAGTTTGCCAAGCGCATGCTGGAGACAATGAGCCCCGAGGTTCGCGATGAGAACATCAAGGACAAGAACGGTCAAGTTGTTAGCGGTGGTGCACTGTTCCGAAAGTACCTGCTCAACCGCTGCCAAGAAGAGTTCGAGCGCGGCTGGAAGACCCAGCTGCCTGAGACCCAGGAGGGTGATTCAAAGGAAGCTGCTTTGATGTCGGAAGAGTATTACAAGGAAGCTGCCGCCAAGAGACGTGGTCTCGGTCTCGTTCAGTTCATTGGTGAGCTTTACAAGCTCTCTATGCTTACTGAACGCATCATGCATGAGTGTGTCCGAAAGCTCGTCGATTACCAAGGAGTTCCCGATGAGGCTGAAGTGGAGTCTTTGTCCAAGCTCTTGCGAACCATTGGTGGCAACTTGGACGCAACTGACAAGGGCCATGTTATGATGGATGCCTACTTCCAGAGAATCCAGAGCATGGTTGACTTCCCCGACATTCCTAGCCGTTTGAAGTTTATGCTTATGGATATTATCGATCTGAGGAGGGCCCGCTGGGAGTCCAAGGAGCAGAACAAGGGACCTAAGACCCTTGACGAAGTTCGTATCGAGGCTGAGGCCGCAGCTGCCCAGAAGGCTGCCGAAAACGCAAAAGGAAACCAGCGTGGTGGTGGTCGCCTTACAATGGGTAGAGGAGATGCTCGTCAATTCTCCTCTGGCTATGCTCAACAAGCACCAAACACTGTCGGTATGGATGACCTCCGACGTCTGAAGGGTTCCGCCACGCGTTCTGCTAGCCAGAACATCTCTCTGGGCCCAACATCCATGTTCTCTTCTCGTAGCAACAGTGGTCGACGACTTGGCCCTGGCAGCTCCCTCACACGTGGAAATGAAGACTCAGCCGCCTCTTCTCGCACCGGCACTCCTCCAACTCAAAGCAGCACCAATGCTTTCAGGTAAGCCTCTATGGAAGCGGCAAATTAGACTGACAATGCTAACATAGTTATAGTCTCCTAGCCAACATGGAGGATAACCACCCCACTTCTCCGCCATCTACCGCTGCTTCTCCTGCGCTTGCCAAGGTTACACCAGAAGCAGCTGCTGCGGATAAGGAGTGAACAAGTGTTTTCTCTTTTCGACTAGACTTGCGTGTATTTGCTATCGGCAAATCTGTGCATAGATGGGGGGATTGCTGCATTTACAGGATTGACAAAATGTGCCTCAAAAAGTTCATACAGGATTCATTCGGTCATATGATACCTCTTTTCTGATAGACTTCTTTCTCACGACATGTCACGAGCGGTCACAGGCCGTAGCGACATCTTTTTCGACACCATGTTTTCTTTTGCACATTTTCCATTTGCTCGATGCATCAGGGAAGGAAGGTACCAGGTGTTATCTCACTCTGAGCTCGCCAGGGTAACAGGCGCTATTTGATTTCTTGTCAAGGGGCCACTGGACCGAGATAGGAACTCAGAAGCACCCGGGTGGAAAACTGCGAACGGATATGCACGATTGTTGATCATCGTGCACAAGGCATGATGATATGATAATGGGGATTCTGTGTATTTGGAATTGCATTGACTCTTCGGCGGAGGCTTTCGCCTTTGCTTGATCAGTGACCATCTGATCTTGCTCGTGTCACTTGCTTAGTCGGCGATAGTGTCGAGAGGCAGACGAAATAGTGTCCCGCTGTACATCACCTTAATCAGGGACAGCGAGCAATTGATATTTCTGAAAACCCTTGTTTCTAAATTGTGGCCGTGAACAATGTTGCTATTGTGAATATTGGTTCAAGGCTTTTTTTCATATTGGTGCTAGTGATGTCAAAAGCAGGCAGCACAAATACTATCTGAAGTTTCCGGCCGTTGGTTGCTAGATGTGTTCGCCTGTTAGCCCAGTGTACACCTGCACGTGTCATGTCTTGCGGTTGTTTTTGTAGAGAAATTGGTGATGGTTTGTAACTGTTTGCTATGTTCTTTGGTCACTACACCCAGAATATACCAGTCTATAAGTATTCCCATTAAAACTTTCATCCTCACCTTTTCTCCTCGCCTATTCTATATTCTACATCCAGCTCAGATATATGTGTGGACACTGCGTGCACAGACAACCTGCGTGTTTGAAACCCGGAACAAGGGAGGAATAGGAAAAGGACAAATCAATTCCGATATTGTGTGATTCCTTGTGATCTTACTGTTGCTTGCTTGACGATGCGGTTGCCAATACCAGGCTGAACAAAGGCAGTCATATGGTCGCTATGAGCCGGACAGATCTAGCTCGCAATGTAGTGAGATACAACTAGATGCATTTGTGCTACCACTTGGTTGCCGCAGTCAATTAATTATAAGAGACTAGATGTTGAAATCACGCCTCTTTTATCTTTGCAGTGTCCATTTAATAATTATAAGCAGTCTGTCAGAGGTTGGCAGACCGTGTTCCACGATATTTCCCTCCAAAACAAACAGTAATAAATACGTTGAGCGGTCAAAAAAGAAACATGATGGCAGCTGTATGCTCTTCGATGAAATAAGACAAAATAAAAGAATTACTTAAAAGAACGTCATCAGATACCAATATTATCATCTCACCAACGACACCACTCCACCCCTCAGCATTCATCCCGGAACCAGGGCATAGCAAAAGTGATATGCCTAAACAGCGATATGCTGCGTAGCCTCTTGACATCCATTGGATCATACCGATGATGCGGCTTGACGCGCTCCACAGCTACGCCGCCGTCGTGCCCACCCCCCACAACGCGAAGAGCTGGCATTCACACACTGAGAGGTGATCCAGAAGGTGAGCTGTCAAGGCGCTCAACTAGAAGCGGTGTTCCACGTAGTTCAGTGCTTAATAACTTACAAAGATAATTAAAATGTTCTCCGAATAGTGAAGCTTATAGAGCTACCTGAACAAACATGTTACGGAACGGAGGCTGCTCGTGGTTGCCATCCGTGCAACACGCTTGGCATCCTCAGAGTCCACCCGATCACAAGGGTAAATACTGAAATTATTGTTCATCAGCTTGCATCACTTCAGTGAATCATGGCGTTATGAACGTGGTATAGAGAACAGGACTGGAAAATGATTCGCAGGCTACGAACCATCCTATATTTATTCCTTCCGTACAACTCCTTCAATATTTTCTGACATGCTCGCATTCGGAGGCCGCTACTCCTCAATATATGTCCTGGCATCGTCTACATGCTCCTTTTGTAGAAGTCTCCCCGAGTGAGCAAAATCTCTTCATCTTCGAGCAACGCCCACATGCGGTCATGTCCCCAGAGTGCTCACACCTCATCTGAGACAGTATACAGGCGATGTAGACACCGTGTTCCCTAGTTGTCCGAGGAAATATACTAAATTTACCAAAAGTATCGTTTCCATTCCCATTTGGCGAGCTAACTAGTCTGTACATCTCAGAATGAGGCTCTCGATTCACAATAATGTGAGTGCCATGACTCTTGGGGAGTTTCTACTCCGGGTCGTCTATCTCGTTTGATGAACCACCCAGGTGGGTTTTCTCAACGTAAGTTTGTTTGACCCTACGCAAGTACGCAGCAATACCGGTACGACCGGAGTCGGTCGGTTTCTGACCATCTTCCTGTTCCCTTCCTCTTTTCGATGCCACGGGCAACATAGACTGAGATTTCTTTCTGGCAACGCTCTTGCGCATTTTTATCGTTTCGTCGTAAGCGTTTTTTCAATGTACGCTCCTCCTCCTCCTCCTCCCACATGGGCCCCCTACGCCCTCTAGCTATTTCGTAATACGTATCTCCTCTAAAGCAACGCGTCAGATCAAACCCCGATTGTTCTACAAGAAGCTCTATAACCTTGATGTTCTCCTGACCAATTGCAGCCAAAATTGGCGTGGTACGTTCAGAAGGAAGAGAGGGAACAGGAGCTGGTTCAGGGTTTACACCACTAAGGCAAAGTAAAAGCTCCATGATAAATTCATGGCCTCCACGGGCTGCTGCTATCAATGCCTCAGAATCATCGTATTGTTGTAGGAATTTTAGGGTCCTTGTTACAGTCTCATGGCCGCCCCGCGCTGCTGCTTGGCGAATGAATTTCACATCCGGACTAACATATAAAAGGGGACGGGTCGTTTTAATAGCTCCTCGATTTGATGGCGTGTCAGTAAAATACAGATTTATTGACTGGTGTGGGAGAATATCATGGTGCGATAGTTTCACAATATTCAAAATGTTCAAGTACTCAAGTTCCAACCGACATTAACAAAAAGTAAGTCGTAATGGATTTTAGACATGGTGACATCAGACTCATACAAAATATTCTTCCGTTGATCGTCGAAACATGTCGTTAAGACAGATCCCCGCGTCTAATAAAAAAAAAGCCAAGAAGTGGAATAATGGTTGCATCGGCGAAGCGTATTGTTGCGGTACGCACGCGGAACTATTGGTCTAACAAGTATTATCATGTGATTTTCGAATATAGGATGCATGTTTGCTATATGGATCCGGAGCGATTAGCCGAAAATGACCTACCATCATCGCTGCATCGGCTAGCCGTGTTGTTGCGGCACGCACCCGGAACTAACCTAGTGGTCAGGCAAGCATGATAATACGACATCATGGTAGCTTCGGCTAGCCGTATTGTTGGAAAGATTAGAGGGGCATACAGCAAAACCCGCATGCTGACCAATCAGTGACATCCGGGCTCGCAATATTGGGCTGTGTCCCGGAAGCCTGAAAGCCCCTGGCAGGTAGTTGCAGATCAGTTATCCATCAACCGATCACAAAGTAAAGTCACTTAGGGGACAAACAATAGGGATACTGCAGCCACTAAGGACAATATACGCATTTTCTTGGTGTTCTACAAGCCAATACCAGCCTGACCGGGTAGCTCGTTGTTTGTTCCATGCCCAATGTTTGGATCCGCGCTACTGCTACCAACTCAAGTCAGAGATTGCGACAACAACTGCTCGTCAGCTTGTGCCGTCCGTAAGCATCTAACACCCATAAAGGAGGCATAGACGCCAGAGCTGGTCATCAGCCTGTGGCACCAAGGTGCTGCTGCTTGCGCCTCATAAAAGCGACATAGATGCCAGAGATGGAAGCCACAGATAACCTTGGTTTTTGGACTCTATAGTTGGCGCCAAGTTGACCAAGACGGCAACAGGATGAACCCTTCGATGACCGGAAAGCCTGTTCGCGGTGGTGCCAAATGTTCAACTGGTCAAGCTCCGATTGCCAAAAAGAAAAAGCTCAAAGCAAGCTGCGATTTCTGTGCAATCTCCAAGGTTAAGTGCGATCGTGGCCAACCTCAATGCCGGAGATGTGTCCGAAGCGAGCTCACATGCCCCTATAGCGAGAGTCGGAGGGTCGGTAAGGCGCGCCTTATGTATTCCATGAACAGCACTTCATCAAATGACTCGAGCCCTGCTATGGATGACAACTTCAACCCCCGGAGCGATGGAGAAAACTGCACTACCGGAGCCTCTGCAGCAGCAGCGCCTACGACCCCATATCTAGAGTCCACAAATTGGCCGGACCCTATGGCTCTGGACTTCTTGTATGAGCGTAGCACCAACTCCGTGTCCGGTACACTGAGACCGGCTATCTACAGTCGCTCCACCATGTCTGCGTTCGAAGTTAGCCTTAATCAGCTTGTGGTCCCGTCAAGCACAAATATGTTGAGCCATGGGCCCATATAGGAGTACTTCCGCAGTCTCAACTCCACGCTAGACGCCAGTAATACAAATGCGGAGCATCCAAACGAGATGGACACACAATCTGCGCTTTCCTGTCCGAGGTCCACATTCCTAGACCACCAAGTGAGCCGTTCGAGAATAACGGAAGTCAGTGCGTTCGCCGCGCACTCATAACGCTCCACCTTTTGTACTGTCCTGAGTTAAATTGTGGCCAGCAGGACTATAGCGCGTCGGAGGCTACCAGAACATATCAGAAACTCAATTCTGTCCTGAATGTCAACCGGAGGGCCATAGAAACTGTGATACTGATCATGCCATGCCCCTGCGCTCGCAGCTCCGTCCTGTATCATCTACTTGTTCTGATCATGCATGAGGTTGCGACTTCATACCGGAAATTGTCGACGCAGGCCTTACGCGCATACACGGTGGGAATTTCTGCCACAAACATGGGGCCAAATTTGGAACTATCCGATATTACTGTCTTCGATGTTCTGTTCTCAGTTGGTGTTATTTTGGTGACCCAGACGGCACGCAAGGGTGTCACAAGATCCAACGGCTCGGATTGGAAGCACTTGTACTCAGCGAAGAAGATTCGGTTTAGGTTTTCATAGAATGGCTTCGGTAGTTGTTACCACGCGCACTTTAGAGAGATATAAACAAAGAAATCACATTAGATGTGCGATACTACCATCATGTCACCCTAACGGTGACACCGCGGGGACCATTGCCAATGTTTAAATTTTGCACCAGACTCACACATGCTACTATAGGCCCAAATCAAATGCAACTGAAAAATCATGAGACGTTACCCCATCCTCAGAAAATGAGACCATAATGCGAGGAGCCCATCTCGTATTGTTTCTCTTACTTTCGGGCATGCATAGTTTCGTAAGGCGTTGAAGATGTAAAAAAGACCTGCTTGACAGAGGACCATTGCGCAATGGTAGCTCGGCCCGCATGTGGTATTCACTTGGCTATTTTTGCCGCCACTGGGTCAAGGTTCAATGTAATGATCTACCTCCTTGCATAGCTTGTCTTAGGTCCAGGGCCAGGCGGCAATGCCACTGCTTTGGGGATAACGTACCGGAGCTCGCATAACTTATGCGAGCTCTGGCCGCCGCCGCATAACGACTAAATTCGCGACAGATCCTTGACGGACACAGACGAATACTTGGTCGGAAAGGTTATTAAAAAGTTAAAAAATTAATAATAATAATAATAATAAAAAGAGCAACGCAGGGAATTCGGATAAGCGACCTGGGGTGTCAAAGTCCCATTGATTTCTAGGTCGTTCGTAACTCCGACCAAATCTAGACGATCCAAGTCGAAGCCCTTCTACGCCCCCCTGTAATCCGCAAGGAAATACCATTGTCCTCCTTCAACGCCGCTTATGGTCTTTTTATTTTTTATTTCTTTTTCAATTCTTTTACTTTCTATAAAAGAGTCTATGCTGGCTGTCTATGCAGCTTTCCGTCACTTGAAAACTTCTTCAGTCACGAAGCAATACGAAAAGAACGTCGTCATGTCTAGACCACAGACCAGCTACGCCTCCTCCACTACCCAATCGCCGAATCCAAGTTCGGTCTCTGGTGCCAGAAACCCACAAAATGCAGACGTGGGTGTGCCCAGGTCCTCGTTTGAACTAGTGCAGATCAGCGATGTTGAGGCTGCAGAGAACAGCACTGGAGCTGAGCCACTCAAATCCAGCGCAGCGTCTGAATGGGACCCTGCCGCCTTTCCTGATGGAGGGGTTGAGGCTTGGCTCGTCGTCATGGGAGCCTTTTCCGCTCTTTTCTGTACCTTTGGCCTGCTGAACTGCATAGGCGTTTTTCTCCAATACTATATTGATGGCCCCCTCTCCGGCTACGGCGAAAGCGCCGTGAGCTGGATCACGTCAGCACAGATCTTCTTCATGACCGGCACAGCGTTCATCGTAAGTACGTCTTAGGTGATGTCACCCTCATAGTAGACGTTGACTGTTTCAAGTGGGGACGACTCTATGACAATTATGGCCCACGCTGGCTCCTGATAATCGGCACTATTGTGTATGTCTTCGGGCTGATGATGGTATCACTGTCCAGCAAGTACTACCAATTCTTTCTTGCCCAAGCTGTCGTTGCCGGCTGCGGCTCAGGGATCGTCTTTAACGCCTCATTGTCCCCTATCGTAACGTGGTTCTACAAGAAGCGTGCTACTGCTTTTGGTATTGTGGCATCCGGTTCATCCGTCGGTGGTGTAGTTCTGCCAATCATGTTGGATCGCTTGACTCAAACAATTGGCTTTCCTTGGGCGATTCGTGTTGTCGCTTTCATGTTTCTCGGACTTTGTGGCATCACTTGTCTGACTGTAAAGTCTCGCTTGCCACCACGGCCGAAACCATTCCATATCCGGGATTACTTGAAGCCTTTCCGAGAACCCGCGATGTGTCTGAACATGGTCGCTGGGTTCTTCTTTTATTGGGGCATGTTTTTACCCTTCAACTACCTCACTTTGCAAGCAACGGCGGCAGGTATGTCACCATCGCTTGTTCCCTATCTGCTATCGATTTTGAATGCTGTCAGGTAAGTCATTTTTCTAGCCCCACAGGTTCCCAGCAGCTGTCTTAACCTGTATTAGTATTGTCGGCCGGATCATCCCCGGATTCACAGCCGACAAGCTAGGTCGTTTCAATAGCATGATCACCATCACGGCCTTGTCGGGAATCGTAACGCTAGCTCTGTGGATACCCGGCAAGAGCACAGGAGCCATAATCGCTTACGGTGTCTTATTTGGACTTACCTCTGGTGGATTTGTTTCACTCGTCCCGGCATGCATTGCCCAGCTTTCCGAGGTGTATGTTGGCTACATAAGTGTTGTTAGACGCTGCTAACATATCTTAGGCATGAGATTGGAACCAGATCCGGAACCACGTTTTTAGTATCTGGAGTCGGTGCATTGACAGGCTCTCCGATCGCTGGAGCGCTAGTCAGCGATATGAACGGCGATTATCGTGGACTCCAGATCTTCTGTGGGTGTACCTTACTGGTGGCAACCCTCTTTTACATCGCGGCGCGGTACGCACAGGCAGGCTTCCGATACGCGAAGATATGAGGCTTGGCTATCAAACATACATGTTTTTAATTCGTGTCTCTAGAAATTACATGTTTAGCTATTCCTTCACCTTATTGCGTACTGCTAATGAAGGTGTTGAATACAAATCGGGTGGCCTCGTCCATCGCGTGGTCGCCGAGGGCGGGCTCGTATCGGAAATGGATCTGTAATGGGTCTAGACCGAATGCTATACTCTGACGTCTATTATTGTGGCAATATGGATGACTATAGATGACCGCAGTGTACAGGGAGCACTCCGTACACTAAGGCGATGAGCTCGCGGATCACCGAACTTGGGAAGTGGTGATCACGTGACTTAGCCAGTGGGTATCTGCCTACTTTCTGTACACCGAGATTCTCTTTTGTAGACTCAGACTTCTATACTACTTGACAGTACCTATACTATCATTTCACGCTTAGAGCGTTACACTTGTGATCCCACGCTCATGCGAGCACCGTATTCACTATCCTATGCTCGAGTATATTTAGGCTCTTCCTTTCAGTGCATTACACCAGACCTTTACTACAACAGTCTTCTATACCAACTGTAGAAACTGTCATAATTATCTCTATGAACGACAAGACTTCTCTGAGGAGAGAAGGATCCTCTAAGCTATCGTATGAATATATGCTCTTAAAGACTTGTCCTTCCTTCTTCTATTCAACCTCTAGTAGCGTCTAACCTTAGTAGGTTCTGTGAGTCCTACGATGGGGCCGTGGCCCCTAAGTCTTATCGCTAGGGGTTTATCCCATAACAGGACAATAAGATAACCTCATGGTTCGAAGAACAAGAGACGATGGCATTGGAAGTTATTACCGAGGAAAAAGCCAGAAAAATAGCAACAGAATGGATGGATCAGTTGCCTCAAGGGCGGGAGCTTGAAGGTGTTGAACGGTGGAGCGG
This sequence comes from Truncatella angustata, assembly GCF_020726525.1. Lineage (NCBI taxonomy): Eukaryota > Fungi > Ascomycota > Sordariomycetes > Amphisphaeriales > Sporocadaceae > Truncatella > Truncatella angustata. The sequence goes on along the minus strand of NW_025763384.1, from coordinate 2,399,036 downwards.
GCTATACTAGCTTTAGAAGTCACGTGACGCTACATAAAAGTTTCTAAAGTACCTCTTTAGAGTGCCAAGAATCAGCCACAGAAGATACGCATGAATACATCACTCAACTACCTATGTACGTCCCACTACCTATGTACGTCCCACTACCTATGTACGTCCCACTACCTATGTACGTCCCACTACCTATGTACGTCCCACTACCTATGTACGTCCCACTACCTATGTACGTTCCACTACCTAGCCGTCTGACAGAAGGTACTCGTGGCCTTTCACCCTGATTCGTGCTAAAGGCCTTTCCTGATCGGGAAGTCGGAAGATCACGTGGATCGAATCAAAACAAATCAGTTCAATTGTGAATCAATCAATACATACTGCGATTGATCAATAATATTGATAAATTGCGATATCAGACATTAATCAATCTAAAAATCGCTTTTATTGGTTGAATTGAATTGATTGGAGCCCTATTGCCTTGTCACCCTTCGAATCGATTTAACGCTCGATCGATTCGGTGCTGTGGAAAATACGAATAGATAGACGGAAAATATGGTTAGTTATTTATTCAGCTAAATCTCGCATTCCGGGTCTCTTTCACTTTTAGCGAGATTTATTGGAGCATTTACGCGCCTTTAGGTATTATCCAAAAGTTTTTTTCAGACTATAAAACCTGAAACCATGATTCCAATTATCTCGGAGTTTAGTCAAACATAATGTCAGACGCTGGTGTTGCAAGGGAGTGCTAGGGTGCTAGTATTGACGCGCTGAGCCCTACTCTCTATCATATATGGAAGATTCCAGCCCTTATATACCCTATTGCAATCCGATACTAGATAAACTCTAACACATAATGACTAAACCATAGATCCAACTAAGCTTCTATAGTAGACAGTCTATTATTTTCTATTTGCCATTCTCAGCCTTCGTCGGATTTGCTATCCTAGCTCAAAGACGTCATGTTCGAAACTTATGGGCTTTGGATACTTGAACGATATTTTGCTATAGAGTGAACTATTTAAAGCTATTGAGAACCTTTCTTTGTTTTTATAGCGTACATATACCCTGTATATAACTTATTGAGGTAACTTCAATAAAGCCAGTTTAATTGAAGTATTATGATTGATCCAAACCTATCTAGCTGCTGTTTGTTCTCAATATCTTTACCCTGACAGTTCATGTTGTCCACCGAATACGGGATTCTTACTTACATATTAATTCAGACATTCAGACGGTGCCCGAAGCGCTGGACCTTGACAAGCTCCATGAAAAAAATTTAGAGTTATGGGTATGAAACTAAGCAGCTGTTCTTTCTACCACAATACTTAGGTGGTTTCTTACGTATGTCCCAACCCTACTATTTTTGTATCAGAGCACTCCAAGGAACCATTCTTCCGTTCTCGTAATCTTTGCTTGAAACTGTTCATTGCCTCGCTGTAGAACTACCCCCTGGTTTGACAGCGGAATACCTTCGAATATTTGTGCGTCTGAAAGCCCCATGAAACCCCGAAAAAGCCAATCTGCATCCGTCAGAGTTGGCAACTCCTGTGGTTGGACCGCCGCTGGACCTTCGTGGCGTAGTTGCGCTCGACAGGTCATACTGGCCCGTTTTTGGATTTCTGTCGTGCGTGGTATTCGCGATTGCGGTAATTGGCCCACAAGGCTGTTGCCAGAAAAAGTGCCGCACCCCTCTACACAAGACTGACTACTGTCACTGTAGGGGTGCGGCACCTTTTTTGTCAACCCGTTGGCCCATGCCAAATTCAAAGCTTCGCTAGTTGGCTTTCCATGTGGCGATTGCTTGAAAGCCCTACATAGTTCATTCACCAAGCCAAATGATTCCATGGCCTGGTTAGCCCCCATAGCTGTATTTGGTACCATCTAGGAGCAGGTGATCAATAAAAGCACTAAGTAGTCTGGAGGGAAGAGATGGAGTTCTGACATACCTTGTGTGCAGCATCACCGACAATTACGGTACGTTTTGTGTGCCATACTTTGGCGACGCCCTCTTCTAGAACAAATTCCATAGTGATTTCCCTCTTGTCATAAACATCTTGAAAGGTTACGTCAGTAGAAATTTTCAAGTGTCCTACCGGTTTGCACGAATCGTGGATATCTGCATTTGTATATCGTGGAACCTCAGACAAATGCACCGTTCGCCCCAGATGCTCGAAGACGAACCAAAAGAGAATACCATCTCTCCCGGTAAAGCCCAGGATGGCAGTTTCTTTACGGTACACCGAGAAACACTCCCCTGCTTCGATCCCTGGAGTAGGGGGGAATACCCCGTAGACGCAAGCGAAGCGGGCACCCATGTCTATAATACAATGTATTAGCCTTTGCTCATTCACATTCTGTCTACTGTCCACATATACTGGTCTGCGGTCATCTCGCTCGGGCTCTGATGAGTCACCCGGGTGAAGGTTCTGATGAGCCCGTCGCCGCGCAGGCGGTCAGACATAATTTGGAGTAGCTTGCTGCGTTCAAGAAACAGAGCCTCGTAATCGGTTCTGACACTATCAGTTAGTTATCGTCCCATTCTCCCGATGGTAGATTCAAGTAGTCATAAGGTCGGTATGAGTTAGCTTGAAAAATACGGCGGAAGCCTCTGGCAAAAGAACTTGCGACAAATTACGCACTTAGAGGGATAATGACCTAGAGCATTGACAGTAGTGATGACTTCTCCATCTTGATTCATATGTTTCCAAGTTTCTATTAGAATGGTGTTCTTTTCAATCTGCTGAAGCAGGCCAAGCTGATCTAGTACATGCAGTCCACTCGGCAATAAACCGACGTTCGCACCTAGATTCAAGCGCCAAACTATAGCATGCCTCAAAAAGAGCATATTTAATGCCTAATCGCACGAATACTAGTGCGATCGGTCTTCCAGTATGGGCTCGATTTAGAGTCATGACGGAAAGCCCACACAAATCAGTTTATATCAAATTATGCCCATGCCTGTCTGGCTCCTGATGGTGAAAAGCGCGCATCTGTCTACCTGGTGCCGGCTTGAAGTGGAGGTAGTCGGAGCTCGGGGTCGCATAAGCTTATGCGGTCTTATGCGGTCGAATTTCAGCGCACTTGTCGGTATCTGACACTATCAACTGCTCATCAGCCATCATCCGAGGCATCAACACCATAGCGGTCCTTATTCACCATTTACGTTAAATAAATTCACACGAAATCGATGCTCAGCAACAGTGGCGACAGAGGAGAGGTGGGGAATGTTCCGGGGAATATTCCGCGACTACGCAGTTGCACGTACTGTCGTGGCCGAAAGGCAAAGTGCGACCGACAGCAGCCATGCTCCAGTTGCTTGCGAGCTGGCCAGCCCTCTGAATGCACTTTTCCGGCTGGTAAGGGCCGCAGTGCAAAGCGACTTGGTCGTGCTAACGGCAAGGAACTGATTGAGTCCTTGTCACGACTCGAGGGCCTTATGCGACGCTTGGAGAATCAGGGCATTGTGACGCCTAGTCTTGATCGCGACACGTCTTCACCAACCGAACAGGGTATACCGCTGCGTCAGGATACAGTACCATTCGTTGCTGAATTAAACCATACGAGTGAAACCAGTGACTTGACTACGCTTGATCAGCATCTTGGGAGGCTGGTCATTGACGAAACGAGAAGCTATTATATCAGCAACATTCTATGGGCAAACCTAAGTAGCGAGGTATTTCATCCACACCAGATTGGAACTGGGGCTTGAACTAATTCCACCAGATCGAAGAGCTGCATAATATGCTGGCTGAACCTGAGCCCCAAGGCGAGAGTTACAAAACCGGAGGTTCCACTGGCATACTAGGCCCAAACGCCGCAATCTTTGGCTTTCGAGCCTTGACATATTCACTGGAGTCCTTCCATTTGCCCCTGTCTCAGTCCGTCGCACTTCTTCGTATATTTACCGACAACGTATTGCCGTTGGTCCATATTTTCCACATGCCGACTACGAATCATATCTACTGGGACGCCATTGCATCGTTGGATACCGTGGACAGAAACACCGAGGCCTTGGTGTTCTCTATCTATTACTCCGCGTTTATCAGCATTGATCAGGAAGTTTGCGTCGCGCTCTTCAATACTACTCGCAAAGCGTTGTTAGCTAAATACCGGTTTGCAGTTGAGCAGGCTATAGCTCGTGCCAACCTACTAAATACTCAGAGTATCATTCTCCTCCAAGCGGTTGTGTTGTATCTCTCAGTTCTCCGCCACGAAGACGACAGCCGGACGGCCTGGTCCCTGACTTCTCTGGTTTTCCATATAGCACAATCTATGGGTTTACATCGCGATGGGATGGCCTTCGGATTGAGGCCACTGGAAATAGAGCTACGTAGGCGACTGTGGTACCAGATCTGCCTCCTTGATAACCAGTCCTCTGAGTACCACGGCTACGAGACCATCGTGCACGAGTTTGTATTCGATACACGATTACCTTTACACATAAACGATCTCGATTTGACACCGGAAATGACAAAAGCTCCTCCAGAAAGGGATGAGGCGTGCGAGATGACATTTAGCCTCATCCGTTGCGAGGCCGACCGTATCACCAGAAAGATCCATCACATGCCGCCGTCAGCTCGCTTTCCAGGGCGGCCAGTCGACACGATCAGCCTAGAGGATAAACGAGCTCTCGTAGAAGAGCTGCGGAGTAGCTTGCAGCTCTACTTGCGGCACTGTGATGCAAATGTCCCATTCCAAACACTGAGCTCCACCGTTGCCCGGCTGATCATAGCACGATCGTGGCTCGTTATACATTTTCCCTTGGGCCGTAGCAGCCCAGCTGCTGTTGATACCGATCTACGTGATCAACTCTTCTCAACCAGTATTGAGGTCCTCGAGCTGTCCTACCTTCTCCTCACAGACAGGAATCTCGCACGATGGACCTGGCATTCCAAGTCGCACGTTCAGTGGCACGCTATTGCGCTCGTTCTGTCTGAGATTTCGTCACGGCCTCCAAGCCCTCTCTGCGATCGTGCGTGGCAATGCGTATGTACGGTTTATGATGAATTTAACCTAAAGGATGGCGAGAACGTAGGCACTTTATCACGACCTATCAAACGCTTGATGGCGAAGGCACGATATGTCCGCGAGGTACAGAACCTGAACCCAAGGAAAGCCGAGGGACTCAACATCAGTTCCCCTGGTGACATTATCTTCATGCAGCCAGCCATAGATTCTAACCTTCCAAGTTCGCTAAATTTTAGCTCAATGGTAGTCACTACAGGTACAGATGAATCAGGAATGATGGACACTGTCAACATTAAAACCCCGTCAGGCATGGGCTTCTTGGGTCCATTTCCAGAGCTCTTCTTGCCTGGTTGGGAGGCGGATTTGTTTGATATACCGCAGGAGAACAATCTAGGTATTCCATCGCCCAGCGCATCCAATTGGATGTAGGCTTAAATGTTCTTCTAAGATATTACTCGCTTTGTTAGTAGGGTAATTTACTTATCTTATTCACACATGCTTTCCAGGACGGTACTACGTGAACCATTTATCAGTCCTCCAGGTCGATTCAATGGGAAACTAGAAATACAACGTCCACCATCAAGTCCCTGGAGTAGAGGAGAAGGTAGGAAAATGATCAATCCACGAATGAACTTTTAATATTGTAATACAGTCGATCTTGTGTGGACATCCGGGTTGGTGTTTACAGGAGGGATGACCGTTAAGAGTGAAGTTTGATAACAGCCTATTACGGCGGGTTATGTAATCAGACCAAGGCAATATGTAGAATGGCTGTTGCGACCCAGGCCATCTGGGGTCAATTGGATAGTTTAATCTTCTCCTCCTCGGCATACTTCCCATGTGCGTGATGTGCGTCGCGTTGTCCGCCATGCTCGAGATCATGTCTGGATGCTCTCTTCCAATATCTCTCTACTTGTCATGCCGCGTTGACATTCATAGGTCAACAAAAACGCGCAGGTATTCTATTTGGACCAAGGAAACCATAATTTTTGTGTGAATCTAAAGAAATTTTGCCGGGGACCTTTTCTTGCATCAATCACCGGACCTATATATAAGCCTCTTGTCTTTGATTATGGTCAAGATCGTCACACTGGCCACCTCTTAGCTCCATTTTGACTGGTTTTGATGTTATGCTGCTCATAACTTCTTTTTAAATATTCTCAAAGCCGTCTACCTCATCAATTACACTTTGTCGGGTCTTCATAATCTTGGCCGAATCCGGCGAGCTCAGGAATAATGCGAAATACCAGTGTACCAGGCTCGCCGAACTCGAATTTCCCGACATAATCCCCCATGTCCTGAGTATCTGCTCGCCTCGCCCAATCGTTCGCAGCCTGGGTGGCTAAGAACTTGTACCCATTGGATTCAGGCAACCCATCTCCCCTATTGCTCACTGCCCAGGTGATTTTAAAACCAGAACCGCTCGTTCGCTTTACCAAATCTGAGTCGTCGGTATCTCTGGGCGGTAGAATCTTGATCGAACCGGCCCCGTCTTCGCGTAGTGTCAGATGGTGATCAGCTACCTCGTCATCATTGCCGGAGTCTGTCAGACCTCTTATGACTAGACTGTAGCTTGCTGGCTCAGCCAGGTCTCGCGCGTCCAAAGTAGCCACTTCCGAAATGGATCCGAAAGTCATGTTGCGTGCGGCAATATGGCTCTCAAGCTGAGATCTGAGCCAAGCACCGTAGCCTGCGTCTTGACCGGGTCGACTTCGACGTCTTGAAGTATTCACGGCCTGAGCGCCTTTGTCTTTGGGATTCTGCACCATCATCCCGTAAAAGACAGCAAATGAAAGAGTGCCCCCGACGGTGCCGGCAACATTGACGCATTTTTGTCCATCCATGAGTCGACAGACATTATAGGCTATGGTGGTACCAGAGGCGATACCGAGGACTCTTGCAGAGTATTCCGGATATTGGGAGATGAACCCTACAAGTTGATCGACCATTTTATTGCAGTCAATGTTCAATGACACATCCTGGCGCTCATGGACGGCAAGGTCGGCCTTGGCTCTGAGCGCTATTGCACTAGTTTGGGGCATCGCCAACTCATTGCGACTGTTTATACCGATGGAGTAAGCGCTTCCTATCTCTAGGAGGGCTAGTACTGGGATTACGGTATGTGTTCTCATGGCAAAAACTTGATTTTGAAGGATCTTTCGTGGTAGCTTGATGGGGTTTCAATGGACAAGATGAAGAGGCTAAGAGTTACAATTGATGTGGTTAAGGCACACTGGTGATGCATGGATTCATCCGATATCTAGGTATAGCAAGAAAGCTCATATCGTATTTATAACATTTAGCTTATATTAAGGTTAGGATGACAGTAGACCATGGAAATAGTGAATTGTCCTCATTCTATTTTTGTGTTCTTGGAACTACGTGAGCGTGGATCGTGGACTCAATTGCGCCTCTGGCAGTGCACATGTTGCAGGATGCTATGCGTATTGGAGATCTTCATATAATACTATGAATAACCGAGTGAGGCTCCAACATTCAGAAAGGAAAACATATGATCACTACATAATGCTACTTAAAATAGCCAACATAACCCACTCATGATATGAATTGCACCAGGATGATAACATTACCATCTATCATGATGTCATCATTAGGATTGTCTACATGATATGATAAATCAGCTATTTTAGCTGGCGTAGGCGCAGCGTTTCGTGTCCAGCATATGGCTCCACAGGATCAGCAAATATCATGTTATCCATTGCCGCTGTACTTAAAATTGCGGTACAAATGAGCGCGTAGAGGAACACATGACAGATTCAACACGTGTCCTGTAGACGCTGATTACCTTAACTTTGACTACTGCAATGAAAGACTTTGATCGTTTCTCTCCATTCTCCACACCATTGTTAGAGCCTGAGCTGCAAGGTATCAATAACGATCCGATTCCCTTCTATCTACCATTCTCTAGCACAGCACATCCTTCCCTTTTGGCCCTGTTCTACGATCCGCCCCATTTCTCAGTCAGTACGCAATGAAGAGCCCTCAGCAGTTGGGACTTTTTATGTTGGCCATGGTCACGCAAGCTTTCGCTTACGATTCACCCGAGGAAGCTATCGGTCTTACGGCAGTCCTTATCATCTCGAGTTCGATTGCGGCATATTCCCTTTGTCAGTTGATTGGATCAGAAACCCATGATATATGGCGATGCGCTCCTGCCGCACTCGAGGCTGGAGCTATCACTGCCGTAGCGATCCCGCATTGCAATTGGGGAGATGATGTGTGGGCATACACCAGAAGAGTCATCGGATAGGATGACCGTTCGATATTTGAATCTTTTACATACAAATGCATAGGTCTGACCAACAAATTCTAGTTGCTCGGAACAATATCATGGTACTAAATTGGTCTTTCAACACTTGGCAGCCATACCAATGAGTGACATGTATCTGAAATATCACTGTATAACGAAATGATCAAACGCCTTTTTATCACCCCTCACCATTTCCTCCAAAGCTTCACTCGCAACAGGCCCGTCACTAAGTTGGTCATAGCTAAACGACCCGCATCGAACATATGCGTCCTTCGTCGTGGTCTGTCGTAACAAGAGGCCTTTGGCTTCTAGCGTAGACGATGGCTTGTCAATAACAACGAAAATTGGCCATACCACGTAGAAATTCCTACGTCCGGTATCTGTCGCTTTTTGAAACTCTTCGATGCGGTCCCACATTACATATGCTTTGCCAATTGAATCAACAACCGTAGGGCAGTATTGGTGATTGTTTTGAGATGTATAAGGGAACTCAGGAATCGCCCTGAATAACCTGCCGTGCACCAGGAGCTTGCTGGGTAGGCATTCGGGCGTCTCGGGCTCTGCGAACGTGACTGTGGCTAGCGGAGGTGCAATATCCTCCCAAATATTTGTTGTCTGCAGGCCAGGTGTAGAGGTCAGAAAATTGAACTCTACAGCGCCGGGAACGCTGAGCCAAGACCAACTGGGAAGACACTCGAAGGCTGCTTTTGGAGTGCACATTAAAGATCTGGATGATGTCTGTTTCGAATTCCATGCTAGTTGATAGGTAATCATGCGAGACCAAACACCATGTGCGCAGGATACTAAGTGGAATTCTGGTGCAGAGGGAGCTTCGAGCTCTTTTGTCTTCGTTGCTATCACGTCGGTGATTTCAGTTCGCGCTACGATATTGTTTGCAACTGCCGCCGAAAGTTCTGCCACAACAGCGGTCCAGAAAGCCGCCAGGCGCGTGTCAAACTTGTCAGCAGCCACGGCAAAGTCCAAAGATTTTGGATCAAGACCATGTGGTCGAGTCAGACAGAGCGGTGACACGAGGCCATCACTGGGGCCGGTGGGGAGCCAAGAACTATGCACAGTTCCCTCGAGACATTGGAACCAGAGCTGTTGCTCGCAACAGAAAATCGTAGCTGGCGCCAGGAGAAAGTCCTGATGAAAAGAGGCGCTGGTCCACAGATTAGAGCTTCTTACCAAATCGGAAAAGGACTCCTGGGAATAAACCATCAAGCAGTCCTTGGGGGACCAGCCAGGGTTAACAATAGGGACTTGACACTGTTTTGAGGCCGGAAAGAGGGGCCGGCTCGTCTGAGGGGTGGAGTCCAGCATGGCTATATTGAACACAGCCGAAGCATAGACGTCACCGCGGTGTCTATGGCTGTCTGCCGAACTAGAACAAAGCGACGAGACCCAGACATGGGATAAACCTGCAGCCAATGCGATGTGGATAGCATCTTGCAAGCCTCGAGTCAGAACCTCGACGCTGTGGGAGAAAGAGTTTTCCTCGATCTTTGAACCTGGAACAGTTTCTTCCACTTCCGGATGCTGACTTATAGTCGCATATGGAATATGGAGCTGATTTGTTGTTATATCCAAAATCTGGAACATCGTCATGTTGTTCTCCTCTCTGACGTGTAGGAGAAGTTTCGGTCGGTGCTTTATCTTCTGGCTAACAACACGGCGACGATGGCATAACGCATGACGCTCGGCGTCGCCGCAGCAATTTGAGATCCACCCATGGACCAAACTGTCTTGTAAATAATTTGGAACGTTAGTCGTTGGGGTTCTGTTGACTAGAACTATAGTTAGCATCAAAATTTATTATACCAGTTGTATTTTCAGACAAACATTCGGCAGTATTCAAGTAGATTGCGGTGCGCCGATTCTTCGCCAGAACGATGATGAGGATCTGGTATCCGGTAGGGACTTTGTATATACGAGAGATGGTGGCTGGCTCGCTATCACTGCCGACTTCCTTTGGAAAATCTGCCTTGACAATCGAGCAAATGAAGCAGCCAGAGGCCACAGAACTTTGGAAGCTTTGCACAGTCTGGTGGTGTGATCCCGGCGGTGCAACAAGAGCGAGGTCACCAACAGTTAGTGCCAAGGGCTTGTCCTTCCCCCCAAATATGCCACGACAAGCTTGGCACAGGGTCGACGCGGCGTTAGATATTGCTGAATGCTGGAGATTTGCCATTATTGTTAAGAGTTTTAGAGCGGACGTTGCAAGAAGTTGAAATAGTAGTGTGTAGTAGGAGTAATGCTGTGAGACAAATCTATGTCCTCGATATAAAGCGCCAGGAGAAGAACTCCACTTTATAGCCGTTCTGTCCCTTCAACAAATTAGCCACTTCTAAGAAGTTTAGTAGGGTGGGTGGCTATCCATCGGGGCCATTGCAACGCTAAGCTCGTTGACAGTGGCGCTAAGGATCAACGCCAGTGGAAGCCCGCTAATTTCTCACCAAGGTAGCACCGCTAACGTCGCTTAGGCCGCTAAAACGTGCCGCTAGGATATAGTATCTGGAACACTGAACTATATCTGCCCAGGGATATGAGATAGTTCGGTATCATTCTATAAGGTCGCATGTCGTTTATGGTAACATTGGCTCAAAAGCGTTTCGGTTGGGGACGATGGAAGTAATACAGGTAAAGAACGTTTTTTTATCTACTAAAAAAGGGACCACTAACACTCTTCTTCCATTCTAAACAGCCTGCACAAGGTTCATTCTACCATACTCGTTCTGCACACTGCTCATGACCAGTTACGTACACACAGCCTGCGTCGCCAGGTCCGACCAGGAACAGCCATTTCCTGTTGCAGTACACTTTATACACGTTAGCCCACTTCCCCTAGTTTAGATGAAGATGTGCATATCATGCATACCGGGTGGCTCGGAACACCTTCGGCGCACTGCCTCTTAACATTTGTGTTTGTCACGGTACCATCAGCATTCGTCTGTGTTACAACGACGCGGCAGTAAGAGCCCGGACGGTCGCTATTAAAATAGCATTTCTAGAGCAAGTCAACATCATTGCCTTCGTCATGTTGCTAAATGTCTTACTCCGCCCCAGACTGTACGCTTGTTAAGCTCGTCTGTTTCACCAAACGATCGCTCGATGGAGGCGTTCTCGGGGGTGGTGCCGGGGACGGGTACGATAGCCGCGCAATAGGCGCCTGTAACAACGCCGGAAGCAATGCAAATTACGTGCAAAAACTTCATTGTGTATGTAAATGCGGTAAGGTTTTAGTACAAATATGAATTGAAGATTCGGTGAGATTATTCGAAAGGTTGTGAAGATTAAAAGCTCTGGTATTGTGAAAAAATCGACCAGAGAAGCAAAGCATCTTTTTTATATCACGGCCGCTCCAAGGCTTCTATACTGAATTGCCCAAGTCATTGGTACCTTGGTACCGTTTGGAACACAAAGACAGATCTGCATCAGCGTATGTATTCATGTCAGTAGATGGCTGCGGCTCAGCACCCTAACACCCCACCACCAATCTCAGCTGTATGGCAGATTTCATAATATCATATGACGCAGCATCATCACGGAACATCTTCCAAGGGACATTTATACCAAAAATAACTCTTCCGTGTAGATCATTGAAAATTAACTCTATGACCTCACCGACCTGACTAGAATATCGATGGGTTTGCTGCTCCCAATTGCCATAATCATGATTATGGATCCTCATCATATCATATAAATCTCCTGATGGAGCGCTAAAGAATATCACAGCCACGAGGATAAAGGATTTCTTCCAAATATGCAAACTCGGCTTGGCATTATCGAGTAACCTGGAAGTTCTTGGGCCTCACCACGCCCCAAACACCAGGCTCCGCAACGTCTTCCTGATCATAATCCACAGAGAAATCAGTCATTGAGCTTCAATATCGGTATTACTGGAACCTTGAACCTAGCAGCATGGCAGTGCAAGGCTGTTGATCTTCTGTTTACTTTGGTCAAAACTTCCGTCATACTTTCTGACTCAACTGATTTATCATTATGCGGCGAGGAGGGAGTAGGATCTTGAATGGCAGATCGCGGTCCTACGGCTTAACATAGAATTTGAGATGGTCGCTAAGTTCAAATGTACTAACACAGTTACGATAACGTTGAGATAGATTGGGGCTGGGAATTGTTCTTAGGGATAGCTCGATTGGATATAAAAACAGCTTTCCCTCTCTCCTTCACCTGGATTCTAATCATCTCAAACCATCATTTCCCTATAAATTCGTATTCACATCGATCTCATTATCATCTATATACAAATACTTAGCATACTATATCTGATCAACTCAAAGCTTGACCAGCCCGATATAACATATTCATAACCAACAATATGCGTTCCTCAATCCTCGTCACTCTCGCGGCTCTAGCCTCAGGTGTCTTTTCCGCCGCCGTGATGAAACGCGCAGACGTCGACCATTCCAAAGACGGTGTGTACACCGCAGGTGGCAAGGTCAGCAGCTTGGGCAAGCGCGCGGAGGTCGACCATTCCAAAGATGGCGTCTACACCGCAAGCGGCAAGGTGGCCAATGTGGACAAGCGCGGTCTTCATGAAGTTCATTCTCAGCTCGCTGCGCGTGGTAACAATTTCGGCTGTGACGACCACGTTGCTGTCACCCCTGACGACGGCGCAGCAGCGCGAGATGCGCTTCTACTGTGTAAGTATATCTCTATTTTCACGTCGGCACGGAGACTAGACGAGCTGACCAACACCAACTACGTATAGACTGTAGTGCCCAAGACTCAAACTGCAATCAGACCATATGGGCCAAGTCTGGTGAAGCCGTGGTTTTCTTCTGCAGGTGGAGGGATGCCGCGAAATGGAACCCGAACTCCTTGACGTGGGCTCTCGGTCAAATCCAGAGCCAGTGCGGCAACAATCAGGGTGGCAACGCCAATGACATGGACGGAGAGGAGTCGAAAAGGACCTGGTCGTACGGCTTGACTGACTGGACACGAAATGATTGGTGCAACTATCAGGCCGGTTTCCAGGAATAGATTGAAAGGAGATACGGATACAGATCTCACTTATAAAATGAGTTTGGTTTTGCGAGGGGACGGACTTCGATAAGTTATACATAGAGATGTGATGTGATATTAGTCAAGGCGTGCCACCACAATGGCTAGAGTAACCAATCAAAACATTAAGATATAAAAAGCTTTTGTTTATTTTATTTGTTTGGTCCAAAACCAGGAATTAAGTCGGCTTTGATATACTTTATCATTTGAGCAGTCTTGATTAGTCCTCGATTCCTCCGAAACGTGACAGGATATCTCCTAAATCTCTCTGGATAAAGCGCCGACAGGTGATGCGAAAAGTCGGAGGCCAAGAGAGTAAGTTTTGGGGCAATGCAGCAATCTGACTGAAGAGATGTTGGCAATCTACTCGACTGGTTCTATTACCGCACTACGCTCTCGATACGGTGTGTATCATTGGCGTCACAAGTCCGTGGGCCTGGAGGCCATAGATACGACTAGTCCCTACCTTGGAGGCGTTCACTATACGCCTCCAGTAATAGATAGGCCGGTATGTCGGCCGTCCCTTCTTCTCCAACCATACTTCATGTCCCTTTTCGTTCATTATACTCAATTACCTAATAGCAGAAGACTCAAGTAGCCATCTCTTTACAATAGCTAGAAAGTCGTACTTGACTGAGAGCCTCGCTCGCTACTTGGCAGCGCTCTGTCGATTGTAAAACGACTGTAACTCAATCTTCAGAGAGAGACACGAGGAGAAACTTTCCAAAGCTCCACCTGAGTTCTATTTCTGTCAAAAGTAGAGATCATTGCGAGATCGCTTTTTCCTCTATCAAGACTGTGGTTTCTCTCCTGTGAGCAATCAAGCACAACGCACGCTGAAGCTGAATTATGTCAAGTTTCAAAGTCACTTGAATATCAAGGTATATACATGACAATGATAATTATCGTGCAGTCCTTCGCAGTCGGTCACATCATCCTGTCGAATAACACTTCGGAAAGCACAGATTTTCGCTGTTGTCTTTGACATCTTTACATACACCGAATTTTAAGCGGCTGCCCAGGCCGCAGTAACCGCAGCAAGCTGCTTATGTTTGTGGACATTAAACGGAGCATTTGAGGCGCGATAGAGCATTGAGCGGGTAACTATTGATACCAAAAGCTCTATTAAGAAGACGGTAATAAAGCTAGCTGGAGGAAACACTCTAGTTTGAGAATACCCAAGAACAGTATTGTCTTGAAATACAAAAGATCTTTATCAAGCCAATACGATAGTTCCCCGTTATAACGTGGTCTCCCGACGTGATTGTCAGTTGTGAATAGACGTAGAAAAATTGCATTTTTCACAAAGTAATATTCAACTTTCGCCTTGCTTTGTACAGTTCAAATATATGTTATAACACAAAATGCAACGAATATATTGCTCGCCTATCAAATACCAAGCGCCATGATTGCAATGCGGAAACCCAGACAAGCTCATAATCCATCACTCAATGCCTAATTAACGAAGAACAAAAGCCCTAACTTATATCGTTCCCATATCTTGACTCCGAACTCCTTGCCTTTGAACCTTGAATAGTCCAAGTTGTTTTATCATGAAGCAATAAAACCCAACTTGCCAAACAAAGTATCCATGGCTACCCATCTGCGCCCACACTTATCCAGATACTTTTCAACAACAGCCTGGACAGTTCCAAAACGCGCCATATTGTGCAACGCCAGAGCCATGGCCTCTTCCTTCTCGGCAGCGGTCAACTTCTCGTCACCAATATCCGATTCGCCACTGCTGACCTTGGTCTTGGTCTTCTCTACGTCCCATAAGCTGGCGAAGTAGCAGAGCTGGTTGTACACATCGCGCTCGCCAAACTCGTACCTCATCTTGCCAAGACAGCCTTTGCCTAGGCCGTTGGGACCTAAACAGCGATCACCCTTGACGGACATCTGTCGTGTTCGGTTGCCACATTGTGGGTCATCACATACCAACCAGCCTTCGTAGTACTTGGCAGTCTGCTTACGAATCGCTGTCTCAACCTGAGCAACGATGCTGAGATTAGAAATGGATGCAGAGCAGGTCTTGCATGTGACGCCAGTCGGAGTGATGGACTTCAATGACCCAAGGAGACCCTCAAACACGTTTGAAGTCTTACACTTCCTGCAGCGGAGCTGCAATCTCGTGCAGTCGCTGAATCGGATAGAGTCGGGAATCTGGGACTCAAGGGGGTGGATTTCGAGGTCTTGAGATCCACTACCGTTATGCGATGAGTTGTTGCTAGCATAACGACGGATATCCAGACCGAGCTGCTCAGCGAGCTGTGCAGTTGATGTACCGGTGATGTTGGCACAAAGACGTTCGACGGGAGGGAAAATCTGCTTGCCAATGTACCACTCTACATCAACCTTCAAACCCATGTCTGCCTTCATCACGTCCTGTGGTATATACGCACGCTTGGCGACGGAATCCGAAGAGCCGCTATCACCAGTGATGACGTAGGATATAACATCTCCCTTTCTTACATTCTTGCCACGTGCGATGTCCCGGAGGGCAACCTGTACTTGTGGCATTGAGTCGGCATTGGGATATTCCTTTGGACCTTTTCCGAGTTGTGTGAAGATGATGTACTTTTGGACGGGAACGGCACCCTCGCGCATCTTTGCTGAGATCTCACGAAGATACTCATGAATGCGCTGTATCGATACTTCGGTGTCGTCTCCTGAAAGAATATCGTTAAGAATGCGTGATGAAATCTCCTTGGAGAGGGCACAATATTCTCTGCGCTTCATATCCAGACCCTTGACTTCCATCTTCTCCTCCCACCTACCACCCGGAACCTCAACGAGGTTAATGGCAGCGTACTTCTTCTTGGCCTGTAATAAAATCCGCCGGAAGACATTGTCAATATCAATCTCCAGAAGGCGGTATCGTTCATTGACAGCCTTCTTGAACTCTCGTCCAACCTTGAGCGCATCTGCAACAGAGTCCACATTCGCGTTGATCATAACTGAATCAGTATCGCCGTAAATGACCTGGAGAGAATTGGACTCGGCCAAATCCTTGGTGCTTCGCAGAATCTCACGACCCTTGAAGGTGGTGAGAACAGCAAGAGGCCGGGCGTAAAAGCGTGACTTGGTATAACCCAGACAACCATACATGGAGTTGGCTGTGAGCTTGAGCGCAAGCTGCTTGATATCCCATGTTGCTAATTGCTCTGGGGTGGCATTCTTGTCCTTCATGTTGGACTTGACCGCTTTTCGGCGACTGACGAGTGTAGCGATGAGTTTGGGAAGAATACCCTGTTCTTGCACTGTGGGAACTTCGGGAACAGCATCTTCTTCCTCAGACTGTAAATCATGTTAGCGGATGTTGTATGATAGTTCAGGATATGAACGTACCAGACCCACTCGGTCAACCGTCGTAAAACAAATGTTATACTCTTGAATAATAGAAGGGTACAAAGAGTTGAAGTCCATGACAAGTACGAACTTGTCATACAGTCCTTTCTCTGGCTCGAAGACCAAACCTCCCTTGTATTTGTCCTTCTTCTTGGTGTCTGCTGCCTCTTCGGCGTTCTCATCTTCGGGCTTCGGCCTGCCCTTGAAGACTTGCTTGTCAGGGCAAATATACTTGTTGCGGTGGAATTCATGAAGCAAAATGTACTCATTTCGCTCAGCACGAGTACCAGTCAGCGTTCGTGCCCAGGAATTACCAGCGAGGTTGGTCAGGACCTTGGTCAGAGGTAGCATCTGAGTACTCAAGGCAAGCGCAGCGATATAGTGCGTATCCGCCTCGATGTGAGTGATATAATCCATAAAACCATTTGCCGTAGTGGCCCATGTTTTTAGAGCCACATCATTATCGACGTCTCTACGCTTCTCGCCACCAAGATAGAGGCTAACCATCTCGGTCAAACTCCAAGATTGACACTTGAGCATGACGGATTTTCCAGCATCGTTTGCCAAATCACAAAGCAGGCGACCAGCCATGACTTGACGTTCCGCAAAGACGTTACCCCCAACTTTGCCCATAGACGCCGGCCAAGTGCTCTTTCGGAGACGGCCTAAACGAGACCACTGAGGGGTCTTCTTCTCATGAAGACGGTTCAGAAGGATGCTGTAATCGACACCTTCGAGCTGATGTCCCATTATGACATCAGGATCAGCGACATCAACTTGGGCCAGGAAGAAAGACAGGATCTCTGACTCTTGCTTCATAAGCTTGATGAGGCCCTTATTCTTTCGTCCTTGTACCAGTTTCTCAAAGCCCATGGGAAAAGCTGCACCATTTGGTCGGACCAAGGTGAACGTCCTGCATGGGAGCTTCTCCGCTGGCGTGGTTTCGCTTAGAGAGACATTCTCGTAAACGCGAGCGCTGATGGAGAGGATCTCCTGCTTATTCAACTTGGCGTTGAATGTCGTACGCATGGCAACACTCATCAAGGTCAGAGGAGGAGCATCGAGATTGTCGGACTCGGCCATGGAAGAGACCATGTTGGGGTGATCGACAAGAACCTCAAGCTTGGCATGAGAGGCGTTCTTGAGAGCTCCGAAATCAGCGTCCTTAATCTTGAGCCAACCGGGGCCCTTGATGTTCTTCCATAAGACGAACTGCTCGAAGAGAGCGGTGTTGCTACCAAAGACATGAGAGAATGTTTCGCCGACAGTCTCTGGGGTGATCTGAGGACTGTTGTAAGGGTAGAGGAGTTTGAGATATTGCCCCTCACGGGGAATGTTGGGCAATTCGAAGGCGTATTTCCGCGTGCAAGCCTTGATCTTGTGCATCTTGACCTTCATCCTGTTCATGATTTCGTCCACCTCGGTGTAGACGTCCATCATACCAACTGTTTCATCAGTATCGACACCGTTCCTCTGACGGCATTCGCGAGGCAAGAAGTATAGCTTCCGTAAGACATTGTCGACTTTGACGAAGCAACTGACATGTGAGTTTGTCTTCTTGTTGAGGACCTTGCCAAACAAGCACAAGCTGCCATTGACTTCGGAGTAGTCAGTCCAGAAAAAATTTAGGCTGCCGTCCTCTTCGATGGCGTCTTTGTAGTCGATCTTTCCAATTCCTCGAGACTCAGTTTGTGAGCTACTGACGACATTCAGTTTGTTGTTGAGATCGTTCCAGGACGACGAATCAACCGTAGTGTCGGCCGGCTTGACTGGGGATGAGCTGGCAGGAGAAGGATAAGGATCCGGCTTGACAAGCTTCCTAATAGGCCGAGCTGCAGACAGATTGACACTGGCAGTGTTGATAGTAGCAGCATGGGCGACCTCCATCATGTCTTCGTCTTCGTCGTCGGCAGGCTCGATCTTAACTTGAGCAATCTTCCGTTCGGCAGCTTTTACGGTTGGCGATGAGGGTGCGGGCTCGGCGTCGCTCATGGGGACTTCTGCTGCTGTATGTGGTGGTGGCAGGTCGTCGTCCATTGACGCGACAAAGCCCTCGTCTTCATAAATATCAGGCGAAGGGGATCGAGCGCCAGCAACTCTGGCCTTCTTTGCTGCCGGTTGTCTGGCAGGGGATAGAGCACGGGCTTTCCTCCTTTCTGGAGTGATCTTCTTTGGGGCCCGAGACACCGGGGCGGGGATGTTGGCGTCGACTTGGCCGAGCAGGTCAGCCAAGAATTGGTCATCTGCTTCTGTTTTGACAGCCTATTCCGCGTCAGCAAGGTTATGGCGAGGTATGGATTCAGGGCTTCTCACCTTGGGTTTAGATTGAGGTGCAGTGCGACCCTTGGTGAAGTACTCGCTGATATCTCGGTCGTTGGCGTCTCTCTTGGCCTTGTCTTCCTCGCGCTTCCGCTTGTCTGCTGAACATTAGCACGCCGTCTCTTAGCCTGAGGATCTCTCGAGTTATGTCATCCATACCAGCTTTGCCATTGGGACCTCTAATCACCCTGTCGTCTTCGCTGTCGCTGTCATAGTGCTGGACGCGGTCCCAGTCCTCGCGTCCGTCGTCGGCATATCCTTCGCCATTGTCATCGACGACGAAATCGTCTTGGTTGAGACGGTCTCTGACAATCTTCTTGTATTGATTCTCGTCGACCTCCTCGTAGAGGTCTGCTTCTTGTTCGACCTCGTATGAGTCGAAGATCTTCCTGCCCGAGGCTTTGGCTGCCTTAAGCTCGGCGAGCTTCGCCCTCCTGGCAGCAACCTTGGACATGCTGTCTGTGTTTGTGGTGGCAGAAAGAATTCAAGGAATGTTTTACAAAGTGTCAGACATGATCCAATTAGACGAGAAAGGGGTGGGTGGTTGTAGCAAGACTGATTGAATTGAATTGGTACGAGCAAGTCACAACAACAATTACTTCGGGAGAGGGCAGGGCACCCGCCTACGCGAACCTCTTTAACGTTAGAGTGGGAAAAGACGCGGCGCGACTTCGCGTTTTCGACGTGACGCGCTAAGAGATACCCCTGTGATGACACGAAATTTAGTGTGAGGTTTGAGTGGCTGACCTGCTGGGTGGGCCAAAGTCATTTGTTGGAAATCGGTGGGGTGTCTGCACCATAGCTATAGCCGTTGAAAGTTCAACATGAGCGCCTCCAGCTTGCGCCGTTCTTGTCTTCCAGTACATGGCAGCCGCCCTATTACGTATCACTGAAGTATTTCTGGATATCTATTACATTGGATCAAGTAAAACACACAAGTTGAACACTGCATGCATTATTTTCTAGCAGTATCTGAGCTGGAAGTTGTCCGATACTGGCCTTCCTTCCAACCATCCAACAAAACAAGTAGCATGTTGCTTTGAAGACCGATAAATAGTAGTAAGCCAGAGACGTCCTTGGCGTGTACGTCAGCTATTGACGCTGTCGAAGCTGTCGGAGCTGTCGACGAGACCTGATGTATAGCAGTCCCAGCCTAGGTCCGACTGAGTCCACGCAAACGAGCTGAGATCAATCGCGATGAGCGAGGTGCAAGCGACTGAGAAATTGGCAGCGTCGATGATACGGATCCGTACTTCGTCGTCCTCTGTTGTTGGATCATAGGAAGCAACGGCGTCATGGCGGTGGGACACACCTAGTGTGCCACGAGCGATCTCTATATAAAACCCCACTCTATACACCCTTCATCGGCAGCCTGAAGTCAGATCGTCCAGGGTCGTGGGTGCAATTCTCATTACAACGTACTCTGCCTTGGCGACACTGTATCAACAGAAGAAAAATAATGCATAGCGTAGGTCGCGATCAAAGTCACAAGCAAACTGGCGACAAGTTGGGCGTCCTGCGTCCGCCCACATTGTTCTGATAATTACAGATCCGAATCTGGGAGCTTGGTAGGAATGATCTGATGCGCCGAGGCAGCTGAGTGTAGGTCAGCCAGTCTGGTTTCGGTTCAGACCAGACCAGGCGCATTGCATCCTTAAGACAGACAGGGAGACGCTGTGAACTCAGAACAGCATTATAGGGCGAGGTTCCTCTCGCAACGTCCGTTTTGGTTCCTGATGTGCATTTAACACGATTGGGGTCAAAAGGTAGGTATGTTGATCGAGTGTGGTGTTGCGGCTGAGGAACAGAACTATCCTTTGTTCTCCTGACGGTTACCTAAAGTGGTTGCTCCAGGTGGATATCTGAGGCATCCCATTAGTTCCTATTTCTCAGGTTTCAAGTACTCACAACCACTTATTTTCTTTCGTGAAGTCTTTCATAGGTTCACATAATATATCAGCTTATGCCACAACTATCCTACCAACAATTAAACCGCAGTCGGCTCTGGCTACCATGCTAGAGGAGCTGAACCTCGAAAAGGAAGTCCAGCAAGAGAGTTAAGGTCATAACAGAGGAGGAAGTCGCACCTTTGGTCGACGGGAACATTAACGACTTCGCCGATCCTACAGGCGATCATATCATCCCAGGTCATCTCCTTGACGAGGTAGATGAAAATGTCAAAGATCGTGAAGACCACTCCCCATCTTTTTCTTCTACGATAACTAGTGATGTCCAAAGTGATACCTCCTGGCACAGAAATCCTCTCAATCGCATCGCATGGAAATATTCAGTGGTCGAGCATCGCAAAGATTCAGAATGAGCTGAGTAGTGAACCTATCTCCTACTTCATAGAGATCACCGCTCGTCGAGCGGGACAAGTTACCTACAGCTGCGAGTTTAAGTCTCTCTTGTTCATTCACAAGGCACTGCTGCAGTATTCTCCAGAGCCCATTGGCTGAGGTAAATACCGGTCAGATCCTGGTGCCTGGTTCCTCCTCATCAGCGTTATCGACATACATCACGAAGGTGAAGAGCCGAAGTTTCTGCTCAAGGCACTCGCCGAACTGCATCAAAAGGCGTTAGCACCAAACGATAGACACGGTTTACATGTGACCATAAGCAGTGGAGGCTTTCCGATCACATTTGATCCTTGTTCTATGTACAGCCATAATAAATGCGAGTTATCTAGGGTCATAAAATCATTGCCCACTTACTAATTGCTTTTGTTAGTTGATCTTGGAGTTTGGTCAATGGGCCGTGGGGTCATTATTCGACCTTATATAAGCAACTACACTAGCATTAATGGAAAGTCTTAACCTGAAGAAAATTTCGATGTTGAGGAATATATCATATCGTCGGTACGTGACCTTGGCAGTATACTTGGATTTCCAAAAGCTAATCTAAAAGTAAGCGCTTTTGAAGCAAGAGTGTCGGCCACCATTGCTGGCAGTCCGGTGTTCAGAGACATGTAAGCGATCTCAATCCGAAATATTTCAGTGGATAATCCTCTCTAATCCTAAGCAGTGTGCTTGAATGCCTGACAGCCCTGGACGAAATGATTCCTGACACATGAGGAGTGGGCAACAGCTCGAGGTGGGGAGGTCTGTTTCCAAAGGTAGATCGTGGTTTGAAATGGCCAACATCTTTCTTGATTTATATCTACGTCTGTAGATGACCTTGGTATCGTAAACAGTAGGACATAAAATATGGCGATACGTGTGACTTATTTTTTATTTTACTTATTTTTATCCTCATAATACATAAGCAGAGCCTACGAAGTGGATTCGATATAGTTAATAGTCTCCTTGGTCCCCGGCTTACTCTATTTGCATCATCGCTCCTAGGACTAGCTTCTTCTTGGCTCTTCACATTTACTCCCCACTGCGGGCCAAGCAGCATCCATTTTCATACTCCAACTTTCCTCAACCTCTTCTCCTCTGCCCCACCTTACTACCGACAGTGCCGTCTCAGGGAGGCATAACGCGATCATCAGCATGCTTACCGTTGCAAGCACCATCAAAGCTGCAAACACCCACGCAGCGCTACCCGTACACCATGTAATGAGACCGCCCAATACGGGACCAATGTCGTTGAAGACAAGACCTAAACTACCCAGCGTAAAGATAGCATATGCGGCAAGGCTAACAAGGCGCCTGCGGTGAGCTTCCGCGGTAGTAGCGGGGGAAAAAAGAAGGGGAAAAGGCCGGCATGATTGCATGGATTACTACTTACAAATGGTTTGAGCAGAAGAGACGTATTGTGTCTGAAGGAGCGGGAACAGCGGCAAGTATATGCAAGCTATGGGTGGCGAAGCAAGACTAGCCACGCCTAGGACGGCTGCGAGAATGCGTTTCTGACGTTTGTCATATACAGAGTACGGTTCCATGACGCCTTGCGTAGAAACGGCGTTGACTTCTTCATGTGCTGAGTCCTGAGTCCGGAACTCCGATTTAGACTCATTTGAACCGTGGATTTCAACGGTTAAGTTCCCGGCAGCCATGGTTGCTGAACTAATCTTAGGGGACTGTACCCCACAGCTAGAAAAGGATGGTCTTAATACCTTTAACCTAGAATATGGCCCAGCCTGAATAACTGTGTTACATACCGCTCGAACTGCTCATGGTCCCTGTGGATCAAATATGGGGCATCATACTGTTCCTGTACGATGTAGAAATGTCTCGCAGTGCACTAGCGGGGTGTGATTTGATGCCCACTTATCTGTTCCCCTAATCACAGATACGGTTGTCCGGCTTTTTGGACCCTGAATCGACTAACCTAGGCAGCCTCCGCAGGCCGAGGCCAACAAGCCACCAGTCAGGCTGGAATAATTATTCTTGAAGATGGGGAGATTCTGCATGTTAGTGTCGACGGTTTTTCCGTGTCTCCCTTCCTTGCATTGAATGTGCATGGTTTTCCCGAACAGGTTTTCTTCTCTCTGGGTAGCCTGGTTTCAATGCTAGGTGTCCAGATCACATGCGTGGTGATGGACGGAGCCGAATCGTTGGAACAAAGGGGGTTCGAGACTAGGCCGGATTTGACCGCGAGAATGGCCCAACAGATTAAGATAGACCTTGCATTTGTGCAGCTAGATGAGATCTACTGACCATTCATGAGCAATCATTTTTCGGACCGGCGTCCGCAATTGAGATATGCACGTGCCACGCCGCTTCTGGGCCCTGAGCTGGGCAAGGATGTGCTAGATTCACGCCTGCAATGGAACACATCGCAAGATCAGATATCCGCTTAGTGATTTTTATGCACAGAATGACCGCAAATGACGTGTACCACAACGCTGTCGAATGCGAAGGAAGCCGAAACAGTAAATTGCTTGGCTTCCCAACTAGTTTTTTCGTCGTTCCCTGGCTGCCAATTCCGAGCTAACGGCTTCCAAGAAGTTATGGACACGATGGATAGCGTATCAATATCAATTTTCCGTAATAGGAGGCGGAGGCGACAAAGCCCAAATTCAAAGCCCCCAAGTCCCTACAACAAACCTTCCCTGATTGATTGTCCTTCTGCCCAAGTAGACGACCAAAGTACTACCATAGGGCATTCCAACGTGCGCTGACTCGGGTTACGAGTCTTTGGCATTGCCATAACCACATCAGCCATTCGCGGCTCCCACCATCGTCTGCAACCATCAACATGTCGTCGACCACGACAACCACCACCACGATGGCGCCTAAGACAGCCCCAGCCACCAAGACGCCAGGGCACATTTCCGACCAGCCTTGGACCTTGGCCAACTGGTATCAACATATCGACTGGCTCAAGACAACACTTCTTGTCATTATTCCTCTGGTAACTTGTTACTTTGCTTACTACACGCCGTTGCAACGTCCTACCCTCATTTTTTCCGTTCTCTTGCACCTGTGGGCCGGTATTGGCATCACAGCAGGATACCATAGACTGTGGTCCCACCGTTCGTACACTGCGACGCTGCCCCTTCAACTCTTCCTCGGCTTAGGTGGCGCGAGCGCCCTCGAGGGCTCAATTCGATACTGGAGTTGGGGCCACCGAGCGCATCACAGGTTCACCGACACCGATCAGGACCCGTACACCGTACACAAAGGCCGTGAGTTACTTCCAGCGCGTGATTGACCCCACGGAGAGCGACGAGCATAGCCCTCGGCGGCCCAGGAGAATAACCCGCTCCTGGACGTCGGTGTTGGCACAGTCGATCACCGTCGCCATTCCTCCACGAATTCATTACTGACATGGCCATGTTTTTAGTGTGGCACGCACACATGGGATGGCTATTGGTTCGCCAAGATTACAAGAAGCACGGCCGAACCGACATCTCCGACTTGAGCAACGACCCCTTTGTTGTCTGGCAGCATAAACATTACCCGGCAATATCTATAACATGTGGCTGGATTCTGCCGATGGTGGTCGCAGGACTCGGCTGGGGTGACTGGCGAGGCGGACTGATCTACGCTGGAGTCCTCCGTGTCGTCACCGTCCAACAGAGTTCCTTCACCATCAACAGTTTGGGTCATTACTTGGGTGATCAGCCCTTCGACGATAGGCGCTCTCCGAGGGACCACTGGATCTCTTCCCTCTTCAGTCTCGGCGAGGGATACCACAACTTTCACCACGAGGTGTGTACAAGTCAAGTCCCGATTGGTCATGCCCCTCGGATCATTAGAACCGTGCAGCTTTTGCTAACCAAACTTTAGTTTCCCACCGACTACCGCAATACCACTCGCTGGTTAACATATGATCCCAACAAGTGGTGCATCGCTACGTGGAAATGGATGGGCCTTGCGAGCGATCTGAGGACGTTCTCCCAGAACGAAATCGACAAGGGCAAGCTTCAGCAGGAGCAGAAGAAACTGGACGGAAAGCTGGCAGTCCTGAAATGGGGCAGACCGCTGAAAGACCTTCCAGTGATGGAATGGGACGAGTTCCTAGTGAGCTCGCAGGACCGGGCGCTCATTGTGGTTGCCGGCCTCGTTCACGACTTGACCAGTTTCGTTGACGAGCACCCCGGTGGCAAGAGTCTCATCTCGTCGGGTATCGGCAAGGATGCAACGGCATTGTTCAACGGTGGCGTGTACAACCATTCGAATGCGGCACGTAACTTGTTGGCGAAATACCGAGTCGGCATCATCCGCGGCGGCGGCGAAGTTGAAATCTGGAGGCTGAGAACGGAGAAGCGTCTTGAGCAGATACGGACGAGGGACTATGATTACTCCATCGTCGGTAAGAAACTTGCCATGGAATAGGGATATTGTACAAAATGGGTGGGAATGGTGTAAACTTTGCCGGGGTAAACGGCCGGACTGCAGTCCAGTATTGTTATTATCATGCAGATGGTCGAACACGAAGATCCGAAGAGATCAGGTGCACATATAGAGATGCAAGCCTTGATTAATAATAAGTATTCACAGTAATATTCAACGTACGGTTGGGTCGGGTGCCATTTGTAACACAATTGCCATGCCACGAACCAATCGGTTGCAGCGGAGCTTCTGAGGACCCTCCCTCCTTGGTACCGTCCGTTAGCTGAAAGCAACTGGATTGAAATATTCCGCCCGGGCTCATTGTCGCGCCACACACGCACACACAAATACAGAGCTAACGTTAGTAAGTTACCAGGTTAGCTAGTCTAGCATTGAGACCTGGCTATTTAGGTATGCAAGTGCAAAGCCTGACTTGAACCTATCACTATCACTGTCACTATCACTATCACTATCACTATCAATCAGTAGCGCAACAACGAGCTCTAAAAATTTCCCCGTCCGTCCCTTATCGCTTTGGTGAAGGTTCGAGGTGACTCCCAGTCCTCCTGTATCGAATTTCCCTTACGGCAACATGTTTGCCTGCAGAGCCTGTACAAGGCGCGCTCTTGCTGTCCTTCTGGAAAGCTCCTTACCTGCAGAACTCAGTCAAGCAACGTCGTCAAGATGTCCACCCATACCAAACCACTCCGCCCGAAGAACCTATGCGACCGGTGCTGTTGCTGCGAAAGAGGACGCGTTCAGCAGTGTCCAGCAAAGTGAACATGTGCCCGGGTCTAGGAAGCAGAAGACCGTGGTTCCCAAAGCTACTGAAAGGGCCGTCAAGAAGCAGATGGAGTTCCTCAACGATCCATTTCATTTTGGCAAGGAGGTCGAGAAAGCTCTGGCGAAGGATCGATTCGAAGAGGCTGCCCTTCTCACCAGGAATGCGAGCAAGAATCATAGGCTCACCGTCGCCTGGAATCACTTGATCGACTATCAGATGCGAAATCTCAAGTTACATGCCGCCATCAAACTATACAATGAGATGAAGAAGCGCGCCCAGTTCCCAAATGCTCAGACATACACCATCATCTTCAGGGGCTGTGCCATATCTCCTCACCCGAAACTCGCTGTTGCCGAAGCCATCAAATTGTACAACAACATGCTGGCCGGCGATCGAATCAGCCCAAACATCGTCCACCTGAACGCGGTCTTGCAGGTTTGCGCAAAGGCCAAGGACATCGAGACCATGTTCACTGTGATCAAGACTGCAGACGCCAAACTCAGAACGCCCAACAACCTCACATATACTACCGTCCTCAATGCCCTTCGCGCCGTCGTCGATGTCCCTCTGGACCGTAGCACACCCACCCAAGAATTGAGCCCGGAGAAACAGCAGGCAATACAACGGGCCAAAGCAATATGGGAGGAGATTATACAGAAGTGGCGAGATGCCAGTATCTTCATCGACGAAGAACTAGTCTGTGCCATGGGCAGGATTCTTCTCATGGGCGGATTCCACGACAACGATGCCATCTTTTCCCTGGTCGAGCAAACCATGGGTATCACCAAGGAACCTGAGAGACTGAGCAGTCTGGCTTGGAAGGGGTTGAAAGAGGAGAGAGCATCCCAAGCGGAAGCCCAGGACGAGAAAGCAGCACAAGTCCCCACCACTTCTTCGGTCCCAGTCGCAACAAAGGATGACTCAAAACCATCCGCAACACAAGTACGACCAGGGAAAAACTCCCTCTCCATGGTCATGACGGCGATTGAGAATACCGGCAAAGCTAACCTTGCGCGCCGTTACTGGATCGTCTTCACCAAGAATTTCGGTGTGGAACCCGATGCCCACAATTGGTATGCTCTCTTCCGCGCCCTCCGTCGTGGCAAAAGCAGTACCAAAACCGCCGAATATCTTGCAGAAATGCCCAAGGTCATGATGTCCGCCAAGCTCTTCCGCATTGCCATGCTCACCTGTGTGCGCGATAATCTCAACAAGTCATCCTTCAACAACGCCACCCAAATCCTCGAGACCATGCTTACCACCATGCGCATACCGGATTTGTACGTCCTGCGCACCTACCTGCGGGTAGCTTACGCCAACAAGCGCCTATTCGAAGAGATGGCCGTACAGAACAAGGACGCCAACGCATCCAAGCTTGCTTGGGGTCGTCAGATGTGTGTGGCTCTCGAGAACTTGTGGGAGCCTTATCATATTGTTGTTAAACAACTCTCGCACGGAGGTCTCGCTGACGTCCCCGAGAAGAATTTCGTCGAGGAGAAAGAGAGGAGCGTCTGGGTACAGGAGGCCAACCAGAGAGCGGAGTTGGCGGCGCTGGCGCGAAAGATGATTGCTGCGCATGATAGGCTGATCTTCGAAAACATGCTACCACCTGCGGTCGCCAAACGCTTAGCACCTCGGAGGAACGCGCTGAACAGGTTTGTGGTCAAGTATTTTGAGGACAGAGAGAGATTCGAGCCGGGGTGGAACAGAAAGGTCGAGGAAATCCAAGCCAATAAAGAGGATGATGAAGACTTCGACTTTGGTGGTAAGGGGGGTTGGTAGACGGCCGCTCCAAGAATTGTATAATACGCCATCTGAGTTTACCATTCGGCGCGATGTAGGCTACGTGTACAAACCGATGTATAATGACGGACGATACTCCTGTACAAATAAAGCAGATCAAAATACCTCTCAAGCATTATAGACTAGTGGACTACAACGTAGCAATCCTCCGTGAAAGTCTAGCCCACAGGACCAGACCTTGGTCGCAGCCTTGCAGTAGCAAAGGTTCGATATTGTCCTGCTGAACATGTAGCACGTCGTCACATCCGGTGGCCTCGCTTTAAGCACTTCATTTATCGTCTCATCACATAAAAGCTTATACTAATGTGTCATCTTACTAGCCTCAAATTTTTCAACTCCGCCACATCACGCATGCAAAATCACACGGTTCTGGAGGAACCTCGATCTGATGCTCATTTGATGACATGTCGACTAGTCCGCTTTCACATCTAAGGCGTATGTCGACTGAACCTACGACAAGCTTTGCCAAGAAGCTTCGACCAAGTGAGATCAATTGGTTCCAATAGCCGGGGTTCCACGAGGACTTCTGCAAGATGGTATGTTCCCTTTGGTCGCATCGGCCGTGGTAGCAAACATACTATATATCACCATGCCCCCCAAACGAACGAAAACCACCCCGGCTGCACGAACAGCGGAAGATTTGGGGTCACTCAGCTGGAGCCGTTGAGTCTAATTTGCTGGGAAAAGAGTATCATGTCTGACTCACAACGGCACTCCCACCTGCATGATCCCTCGAAAGACATCTGGAAGGAAAAGAAAGAAACGGAGAAGAAGAAGAAAGCGCCCAGTCGTACGCGGGCGGTGTCAGTCCGTAATTGGCCGAGATGATATATGATGCCACGAGGTCCCAAGCAAACATGCTGGTTTTGGGCCCGCTTGATAGCACATTGTTTGACTTGGCTGACGACTGCTCAGATAGGACTACACGAGGGAGACCTGAGATATAGAAAGAAGGCTATTTCGCCCGTTTCCCAAACCATCTCATTCACGCAGTTTTAGGTCAACTATTTCATGTCCACTTGTATTTGGAAATTCAGCAGAGTACCAGCCAAATAAGTCCGCAGTTCCTCGACTTGGCCTGAGCCCTCAGTGATTCGGCATCAGTCAGACACACCCCATCATGCTGCTCCCCTTGCTCCTCCTCTCACTACCGGTCGCGATCCTCGGCGTGGAGACGGCCTACGCCACCACCGAGATCGCCATCCTGACCGTTATCGAGACCGTGGCCGTCCCTGCCCCCTCTGCCAGTGCCGAGGGTCCTCCTCCTGCTCCTCCTTCTTCTGGCACCACCACAGAGGAGCCTCCCCCTCCCCCGCCATCGCCGGCCCCGACGACCCTGTCGACATCCTTCACCACGCGCTGCGACAACGCGCTCTGCAGCGAGGGCTCGAGGTGGTGTTTCTACTGGGCCGGCGTAACGTCGTGGGACGTGTCGCTGGGCCCGATCCCCGGCGAGACGCACACGATACTGGGACCTGTGAGCAATCTTTCTCTCCCGACGACATAATCTGTGATGCCTTCTTCTTCTATCACACCTATATGGGGATGATTGGCTTATTAGAGACAATCTGGCTCGTTGTAACTTTTTCTTTTCTCCCATCATCCATTCCCCCCTTCGCGTCCCCTCCCCGAAACAGAGAAAAGAAAGAAAGAAAAAGCTTAATCAAAAACTTGGCCACAAGAAAGGTTTGCTGACGGCAGCATGCTGCAGTGCACCAACGTTACGAGGACGTATCCCGAGAGCCTAGTCACGCGGCAGAGCACGCGGTCGGACGGCTCGGTGGTGACGGAAACGTCCACTATTCCCGCCACAACCGCAGTCGTGCAACAGTGGTCGAAGTACGGCTGAAGGGGTGCATGGATCTGGGCAAAGAATCAAGGAGGGATAATGACAGTGGAAGTGAAGTGAAGGAACTGGCAATGAGGGTTCATGGAATGCGTGGTTCGAACACGGTATCATTTCACGCGCGTGGGGGGGCCGATTCGGCGGTCTTTCCGCACTTTTTCTTGTTGTGTGATGATATTTCATGTGTATAGAACTTCGGGGTCTGCCTCGGCTGGTTTTCAGATACTATTCTAGGTGTTAGACCCGAAACTGACTACCTCCTGCTGGGAACTACGTGACTTGTCTCTTTCCTGGAAAGCTATATACTCGGAGACGTGCCACAGGTGTAAAATGTCCATGATTCGGCCCGACAAAAGAGAACTCCCGCAAAAGAAAGTACCAGCATGACAATTTAAGCAGCCGGGCCGCTGACGGTTTTCGTCAGAGCGCCGCTCTCGATATAGACGCCCGAAAAGTAGAAGTCCTCATTAGCATCGCTGTAGCCCGACCTGGGCAGCTCTAGGACGCCTAGGTGCCAATCTGCGCCGTTCGAGGACGTGGACGCGGACTGGGGCGCGACGAGCTGCGTGAGCGGCTCGCTGCCCTCCGAGTGCCAAAAGCCGACCGTGTTGGCGGAGAAGTCCTGCATATCATCAGCACGAAGGCAGCGCTTAACAAAGAAAGCGAGGTGAGAAAGGGGGGGGAGGAAGGATGGGTGGAGGCCGCGCGACTCACGATTTCGAAAGCGACGTTGTGCCAGACGCCGGCCTTCCACTCCGTCTTCCACTTGCTGTTCTGACTGATCATGAACTGGAGGTAAGGGTCGCTTGTGGCGCTCTCGCCGCTGATCCAGCCGTACTTGAGCTCGGTGAAGTGGCTCTCGAAGAAGGCGATCTGGTGCTCGCGGTAGACGCTCGGGGCGCTGGCGTCGCTGCGGCTGATGGAGAAGTGGTACCAGACCTTGCCCTTGTTTATGGCGGCGGTGGTCTGGGGGATCAGCTCGGTGCGGCGCATGTTCTGGCCGTTCCAGTAGGCCGTCGAGTCGAGGGTGATCTTGGCGCCCTGCTTGGACGCCGTGTCGTTGGGGTTCTTGTACGACGGCGACAGGTTCACGTACTTGTCCACCGTGCCGGACCCGTGGATGTAGTACTGGTACGGCCCGACCTGGTTGCTCCACGACCATTTGTTTAGGTCGGCACTGCTGGTGAAGTCGTTGAAGCGGCCATCCCAGATGACTGCCGCGTGTGCGAGGGACGCGAGGAAAACGGTGGATTTCATCTCCAAGACAAGAAGGGTGTTATACCGGGCACGGTGATAGAGGACAGTTAAAGACCTGTAGAACCCAGTGTGAATAGTCCGGCGTGTAGAGCCATGAAGGTCGGCTTGGTGTACCTGTGCTTATATTTTATATAGACATTGGCATTTCGGTTTGCTTAGATGCATTGATGATCCCACGTCTGGACCGATCCAACTACTCGACCTGGTCCTATGAGAGTTCATTGTGACGCTGAAGCCCGGAGTGACGGCACATATCAATCTAAAGAAAGGCTAGGCGGACCGCAGTGCGTGATGATAATCCATGGTATTGTTGCATAGCTCGAATGACGAAATGCGGATGCGAGGCTCCGTTCCTGCGGAAGGATGGCAGTTATATTGGCCTTCCGACGTTGCAATTTCTAAATTAGGCTGTTATAGCACACGGAGCTTATAGGGCTCCAATCTAGATCAAATCACGTCGACCACCTGACAAGAAAGCGACTGGATCATTGTTTACAAAAAGATTTAGTCGAGTCGGACGCATGAGCCGGTCGTGCCCCGGTCTATAATCACACCACCTTCAAACCATACTGGTTGTATGTATTCATTTTCGTTTACACCATCTATGAAATTTGTTGTAAACCTTTTCCCTAATGAATTCCATATATGCATTCTTGTGTCGAAGTAAACCTCCTTTGTATCAAAGATACCGCCGGTCTAACCTCACCATTAAAACAACTCTCTGCACTATATCACCCATGCTCGTGATGGAATAAGTAATCCTTGCCAAGCTCTGCCACAGTGGATGCGATGCAGACCTAAACGACGTTTAATACTCCAAACCGGCACCGTAACTCTTGCTTCTAACGAGTCCAGCACGCTTCAACGCACCTTGTGCTGTGCTTTTCCTTCTCAACATACCAGGACGAAGTCTAGCGGCCTGGCCCTCCTCAGCTGCTACTGTCTCGGTGGCGGGTACCTCGTCCTTGATCCTAGCAATGAAGATACAAGAAAGCAACACAAACACGCCGCCCAACGCGAACACGATACCAATACTATGATCGCCAGGTGTACCCCTGGGCTTTTGGAAAATACGGAAGATGATGCTTGAGCCAACAGTTGCAAGAATCTGGGGCGACGCGATTGCCATGTTGTGAATGCCAAGAATAACACCGGCAGCATCCGTTTCCTCTTCGTCGTGTAGGCTATGTTCTTGGCCAAGGAGGTGTTCAGTGGTGTCGTCGCTATCGGCTAGTTGTGGTCGT
The DNA here is from genome assembly GCF_020726525.1 of Truncatella angustata. Classification (NCBI taxonomy): domain Eukaryota; kingdom Fungi; phylum Ascomycota; class Sordariomycetes; order Amphisphaeriales; family Sporocadaceae; genus Truncatella; species Truncatella angustata. The sequence continues at coordinate 2,366,452 of NW_025763384.1, read as the reverse complement.
GGAAGTTGAGATCCCCGTCTGGTACGGATCATCGCATCTCGGCGACTGATTTCTGCGCTGATGATTGCCCAAGGAGCCCAAAGGGTTAAAGCCCAGGTGATGCCGACAAGACCAATGAGGGCGGTAGCAGCTTCTACGGTCCGCACGAAGACAGCGCAAAACATGGCAATGGCAAATATGACATTTGACAGCATCCATGCGCGTCGTAGTGTGAAGCCCGGAATAATCAGATATTCCAACCAGCTCTTCTTGTCATCGTCTGACGGAAGACTGCCAGGTGCCTCGCCAGGCGCCGTGTGGGTAACCGGGCCATCATATGTCGGGGCGACAAAGAATGGGAGAAAAACGTTGGTTGCCAGACTCGTCACGGCAAATATGAGCAACGCGAATGTCCCTACCCGGGTTCCCTCTTCGTACAGCTGGTCTAGTTCCTCCGGTGAGAGATGTGGGTTCTTCTCTAGATGAGGCTCAATGTAAATCTCGCTGATGAATGATGAGGTGTAAAACAGCATGGGGAAGAAACCAATCCATGCGCAGAACTGAACAGTGCAAACCTTGGAAACCTGCGGTGGAAGACGTTTGATAGAAGTGAGGATGGTGCGGAAGAAGGCGAAAGCGCCTGGCTGGCCCTTTGGAGGCGGCCCGTCCAGGTTGGGATCTCTTTCATGTACGGTAAGCACACTGAGTAGAACCAATCCGCACAGAGCAATACTAGCAATGGCGCAAAGAACCTTGAACTGGGTATCACCTAGCCACCAAGCATATCTGGGAAGATCGACGTAGCCAGCCAAGTAGCCAACAATGTTTCCGACACCAACAATTCTGCTGGCCATCGCATTTGCTTGTTCTGTCGCAATTGTGAGCAAGCATGAAGTGCATGGTCCTACGAATCACTTACCTTGCTGATGGACCGGGGCACAGTCGACGATGAAGGCTCGGATCGCAGCTTGCACTATACAATGTCAGTCAATGCAATCTTTGACAGATAACTCGTACGCACCTGTGTTGATAGCAAAGTCCAAGATGTAAACCCACAGAACGGCCACGACAAGTATGGTTACCTTGACGGCACGGCTCTCAGGATCAGCGCCCAAGAGTTCGAGTAGCCCCCCAACCATTTCCTTGGTCCAGGCCAGACACATGAGTGAAATAGAGGTAGCAATGGCACCACCGACCATGAAGGGCTTGCGTCTTCCCCAAGACACCCGGCAATTGTCGCTCAGCATACCGACGTATGGTTGGACGAGAGTACCGCTCAGCGGTCCTGCAATCCACACGAGGGCCATGAGAGACTTGCTCATTCCGAGGGACAGCAGATATGGGGAACCATTGGAAAGCTCGACAGACCAGGCGATCTGAAGCCCACCGATGCTGACTGTCAACAACAGGATCCACCAGAGACTCTTGTGCGCCTGAGCATCGTCTTCGGTCGGCCCCTGTGCCGACGCATCTTCATGCTCTCTTGTGGCAGATCCGAGCAAAGGTGTTTGCTCCCCGATCATAGACTTGGACTGCTTGAGGATGCCGCGCCGTTTTCCATTTTCATGGGCGGGAGCATGCTCCCCCGTGGAGTTCGTCGACGCCATGCGCTGAGGTTACGACGGTTTGTGCGGCGAGGATGTGATGCCTGAGCGTGGGAATTGGAACGATGGGTCGCTTCGTAGAGAGGGGTCTCGACGAGCTTTAAGTGCTGACCTTTCCGGGTTAGGTTCTGCAAGAAGCTTGTTGTTGGGATAAGGTGTTCTTAGATAGCCAGAAGCGAGGAGCAGGAGCTTGCCAAGGCTCCTTAGCTGCAGAATGGGAGTTGTTGGTGACCTTAAACTTTAACCTAACGGGCGCCCACGCGATCCGGGTTCGGGTCGGTCTTTAGAGAGGAAGGCTGCGACTTGAGACGAATTCTAAACCACCACAAGGCAGAGACGATTGACAGGGCAAAAGGGACGAGAACGTTGGCACGGGCTCCTAATATGGATTTTGTGGTTAGCAAGAATGCAGTGCGGCCAAGTCAGGCGGTCAAGTCGAGGGCTGCCACGAGACTCCCTTTAGACTGGGGCAAGCGACGGGGTAGGCTCAAGTATCTTGTCTTGATCGTGGGGTCGAGTTGTCACTTTCCCCAGATTTGGGGCTCTAGCTGAGGGAGGGAGGGAACTCCAAGGAGAAATGCTTACAAAAAGGGCGGCTGAGGTAAGAAAATAGCGGTGTGTTTCCGTGCAACAAGAAAATAAGAATAGAATCAAAATAAAACCACAGTAAACAATTGTCTTGTTTTGCAAATCTTGGAAGCTTGTCGAAGAGTTTTGTTCCTTGGTCCAGGAATCGCGAACATGCCCCAGGACGGGGACCATTACATCAGTATGATCGGCCATACAGGCACGTAGCCAATCCGTTGCGGAGGAGCGGGGCTCGATTGATGCTCACAGAAAGTCTAGGCTCTGGAGTCTTGGAGTCTGAGCTTTTGGGGCCACCCGTCACGGCGGGGCCTCTCTTTCAAGTGAGTTCAGTACGAGTGGGCGTTATGTAACTACGGATTGCACGCACTCTGCCCACTGTTCGAATTGGCCCACGTAAAGCCCCGGAGGCATGGCCATCACCAAGTATTGCAAAGGGCATGTATGTGCCCTGTGAATGGGTCAAGTAACCACGGAGAGTTGTCCTGTGCGAAATAAAACGAGAAGTACCTGCATAGATGAGGCGGATGCAGGAAGAACCCCTGAACCACCGAGACGATATTCCTCACAGAATCTTGGTCTAGTCTACCCTTAGACTGATAACCGGTACCGCAAATGCTGTGGCAGCTTTGTCCATTGCAGCCAAGTATTGTCTACCCGACATCAGGTTTGTGTACAAAGTTTGTTGGAAAGGATAAAAATTGCTTCGCTGGCAGCAGACCAAGCTTTCGAGAGCAGAAGAGCACAAATGGGCAGTCAAGTCTAGGCTAGCCATGGATGGTCTTCCCACCATGTGTAACTGTTCTCGGACAAATTAGACATGTTGGAGTTTAAAAAATTGGTGCCGTTATCAGTGCCTCTCAGCCTCTGTGTTGAAACGAAACGGTGTTCTTTCTTACAGTACCTACCCAGTAGTTACCAAGTATCAAGTACTAGCCTCGGGTTAGCTGGACACAGCGTAACTGGGATACGTCAGCGCCTTTTGCTAGGTGGCTGCAGTGCGTTGAATGCTAACAGCCATGGCCCAACTAACTAAGCCTGGACTACTGTACCGTACCCGGCAGAGGTGTCCAACCAGAGCTGCACACTTGAGACAAGGCAGCTGTCAAAAGATGAAAGCTGGCGACTTTGAATAGCAGCCTCTGAGAACAGGCCTTCTCGTGGACAAACTGTCAACGAGCCCACCACGTCGCACGCAACAGTCACTCCTTCATTATTGCAATCCAACGCATCGACGAGTAGTTGCGACGGCATCTGGACGCCCTCGACCAATTCATCCTGGCCCTCGCCTCCCCCAAGCCTGTCCGCAAAACGACCAGCAGCAGCAGACAGAGCCCCTCTATTTCCAACGTCCCTCTCATCCTCGCGACGGACGAATAATGCCCGGTCTTGAAGGCGCATCGCATTGAAGCATCACCCTTCAACTTGCACGCCTGCCGAGATGCTACCCAACATGGCCAGCTCCGCGCTGGAGCACCTCGCCAGTGAGTTTGCGCAACGTCCTGCTGATTCCACAACGTAATGTCATGGCTGACCTCGGTATCAGGGAGAGCCAGCGACGAAGATTCCGACCCAGAAGGAGGCGACAATGCCGAGCAGGAGGTCGTGGCATCGTGGGCGTTGTTCATATTGCTGATCCTTCTGATAATATCCTTCTTCACGAGCTACATGCTCCAACAGAAGAAGGTACAGGCTGTGCACGAGACGGTCATCTCCATCTTTGCCGGTGAGTGATGAAACAGGGCGCATCCACAGACTCTATCCGACGAAAGAGAAAGAGAGAGAGAGAGAGAGAGAGTGAGAGAGGGAGGGAGAGATTGCGCCCGCACCAAAACCCCGGTCGGTTCCCATATGTGCAGGCAGTCAGCTAATATTACATCTCCAAACAATAGGTATGACGGTTGGTCTACTACTTAGAGTGACCACTGGCTCTTCCTTGCAGCAGCTCGTGAGCTTCGACTTCCAAATCTTCTTCAACCTTCTCCTGCCGCCCATCATCCTGAACGCGGGCTACGAATTACACCAAGCAAACTTCTTCCGAAACATTGGCGTCATCTTGACTTTCGCTTTCGCCGGAACATTCCTATCTGCCGTTGTCATCGGGACACTACTCTGGCTTTATACTCGCGTACCCCTCGAAGGCCTCGACCTGAGCTTTGTAGATGCTATATCCGTCGGTGCCACGCTATCTGCCACAGACCCTGTTACCATCTTGGCCATCTTCAATACCTACAAAGTCGACCCCAAGCTATACACCATTATTTTTGGCGAATCTATACTGAACGATGCCATTGCTATCGTCATTTTCGAGACTGCCCAGAAGTACAAGAGCGGCACCGCAGCATCCTACGGCCTCTTCAGCTTCCTCGAGGGTATAGGCATCTTCTTGCTCTCCTTCTTCGGCAGCTTACTTATTGGTGTCTTGGTTGGCGTTGCGACCGCACTCATCCTGAAGTTCACCTACTTGAGGAGATATCCCCAGATCGAGAGTTGTCTCGTCGTTCTGGTTTCTTATGCAACATACTTTTTCGCCCAGGCGCTGCCTAAAATGTCGGGTACGTGAGAAAACCTCGGAACAGGTGGTTCATCGCAGACGACGCCATTCCGGGTGTGGACCGAGCTAATCCTTCGCAGGTATTGTGGCTTTGCTGTTTTGTGGAATTACACTCAAACATTACGCCTACTTCAACATGTCCAGGCGGACACAGCTGAGCACCAAGTACCTCTTTCAGGTTTTGGCCCAGTTGTCTGAGAATTTTATATTCATCTACTTGGGAATCTCCTTGTTCACCGACAAGGACCTTCGCTTCCAACCTCTCCTGATTATCGTTACCGTGCTAGCCGTCTGTGCCGCCAGATATGTTGCGGTCTTCCCCCTTTCCAGCGCCATCAACTGGTTCATTCGATACCGCGCCAGGCGCCAGGGGAGGGACGTCGCTGATGAACTGCCGCGCAACTACCAAGCAATGTTGTTCTGGGCGGGTCTTCGTGGAGCTGTCGGTGTGGCCCTGGCTGCGCTACTGACTGGCGACAACTCGTACGCTCTCAAAGCAACCATTCTCGTTGTCGTCGTGCTTACCGTGATTATCTTTGGTGGTACCACGGCTCGTATGCTTGAGATTCTTGGAATTCGGACAGGCGTTGTAGAGGAAGTTGACAGCGATGACGAATTTGACATCGAAGCCGCACCTAGCGGGTCCTTCTACAAGCGATCGGGCACCGGAATTGGGTATACGCCACGGGCTAGGAACGGCTCTGTGGGAATGTCTAATCTAGGCAACAAGCGCAGAAACAGTAATCCAAAGCGCGGAAGCTACGTATCCGGATCCCATTCTCCATCTGTCATCGGGGTACGGCCCTCGAGTTTGAGTCGGAAAGGCTCGAGAAACGAAGACGAGAGAGGCGATCTGCTGGGAAGGACCGGCAGTATGACGGACGACTCAGATTTAGGCTCCGACATAGATACTTCCGACCTTCCTCCTCCAGCCCGGCGCCCTCCACCGAGGAAGAATAGCAGCCCTGGTATGCTCACGCCTGGAGGCACGTCAGAAGAAGAGAGTGGCGTGTTCAATTATCCTACTTCGGGGCATAGAGACACGCAGCCAGTGTCTGCATCGGCAGCTATTCGGCAACTATTCACTTCGCAAGATCCGCAAGCTCTGTTCAGACAACTTGACGAGGACTTTATTAAACCTAAGTTGCTGTTGGATGGACCTGGGGGTTCAAACGGCAGGGATAACGGAGAGGGGTCAAGCTAGATACGATCATTTAGCGGTACCATCAATTTAATATATCTTGAGCGAACCATGTTTTTTTTGTCCGACAAACTTGGTAACACTGGATTATGTGTGCGCTTTTTTCCACTGGCTTTGGCATGCAACCCCCCCCCCCCCCCCTTTTTTTTTTTCTTCAAGGGCAGTGTCGGAAGGATTATTGAGTCTATTCTGAATTTCCGGTTCATGATATGAGCCCGACGGCCGACATGGGAATTTGTGCGACTGTCCTGGTCCTCTCGTCGCCTTCGTCGCTGTTCCTCCATGCCATTTCCATCTTGTCGGACTACCACTAGGCATTCTGAAACGCCATTACCAGCCAGCAGCACTGCTTATCATTGCATCATTACTCCCAGTAAAGCATCCTGCTAACCCACGAGCCCGGCTTCCAACTTGCCCTGTCCTGTTATGCCGCTGAGCTGGAGCTGGGGGTTATTCGAGACTACAGTCTCTCGCAGAGATGGCCTCGAGCGCTTTCGGGATAAAAATAAAGAAGAGTCTTATCTACCTGCTCGTACCTTCACGGAACACTTTTCAACAAGAAATCGAAGCATTTCATCCTAGACACTTTATCCACGTCAAGATGCACTACATCAATGGGTGATCTGAACGTGCAGAGGTTAAGCTTAATGGCATGATGTAAGATGAGCCGCTAACTCTTATAGTACCAGTGGTGGTTGGAGTGCAAGCAACTGAGCAAACCCTGGTGTCCAGTGTAATCTCTCGATAGAAGTGATACCCCAATTTTGCCTTAGTATGTGTACATTGGATTGTTCAACTGGGTTTTATATCAACGGATTGCCGTTCGGCGCCCCTTCTCTAGATCTATCAGCAGTTGTTTTTGCCTTGTTCCATGCCTCTATCGACCCCCTTGTCTCTCATCTTCAGCACCTAAATCACGTTCCACCATCTCTATCGCGCTTAGACTAGGAAATCTTTTACTGAAATCTCGGATGTAATCTTCCTTCTCTTGAGGTGTCATATCAAGACTTGGTCTACCCGGCATTCCAACACCTACGAGCTGCTCCGTGCCCGTGTTGGTCATTAGAGCCGGCCCTGGAGGCCGTTGCTGCTTGGATGGTGATCTCCTGCCTCCTGTCGGAATACTATTCAGATGGACGGGCTTCGGAGGCGCATTTGGCTTGAGGGGAAGAGATGGCCGATTGCTCAGCGTATCTGAGGATGGCAGAGCGGCTGGCATCGAACTAGTATGCCTCGTACGTGCGATGGCGTCCACAGAGCTGATGACAGGTTTGGTGGGTGGTGGACCACGGGCAATGCCGACTGGTTTCCGGGGGAGCTCAGGTAAGGCCTTTTCAACTCGGGTGGATGCCACGGCCGCGTCCGAGAACCGGCCGTATCCCTCTGCGGTTTTGGGGGCATTGGATGGTTTCTGGCTCTCTTGAAGCAGGTTTTGGACTCTGTTTTGGATGCTGACAGCCCGAGACTTGCCACCGATGCTTCTGGGTGGAGGGGCTGCTAAACCACCTGATTCACGTGCAGCCATTCGTTGGCGATATTCGGCTGCGGCGGCTTCTACACGCCTTTCTTCTTCTGCTAGTGCTCGTGCCTCCACTTCTCGACGCTGTTCAGGCGTCATTTCTTCCTGATCACCAAGCAACCTTCCGTCATCGCTCTTGCTGTCGGTTGCCTCGGAGCCCGCAATAGGAGTCAGGTCGCGCCGGTCGAGATCTTTGAGCGGCGACGGTGTGCGTGCCGGCTGTGAATTGCTTCCACCCTCAAAGCGCTTGAAGGCATCACCAAATCTGCTGGACAACGAGCTAAGGCTTCCCCGCTTACTGTGCTTCGTGCTTTTGTCTTTCTTCTTATTGTCTATTTCTTCCATAGACCGAAGAAAATCGACATTCGACTCAATGTTTGTGTCGTCTTGTGGCTCGAGGGCCGGGGAAGGCGCTCTGTCCGGAAATTTGTTTGTGCCTGTCAAACCCGGGGAGCGTAGCGGCCGCGGTGCTGCCTCCCGTTCTCGTAGGAAATCCAGGTTCGACTCCAAGTGGGTACTGACTGGTCGAGGACGTCCCGATTGGGATGCGGATTTCGCCAGAGGCTCAAGAAAGTCGGCACTGGGACGACCGCCTTCAAGCGAGGGCCTTGCCGAAGAAGATTGACGGATGTGAGTCGTCTGCGATAGGAATGAAGCAACGCGCTGGGCAGTGCCAGGTCTTGCTTGCTGGGGCGTATTAGCTCGCGGCAATGGCTCTGGCGCAGTCATATCCGGTTGCCGTGGTAGGCTCGATGACCGGTGATGATCAGATGGAGGGAATCGGTATATAGGGGGATATTCCCTTTTTGGCGGCTCCTGGGGTGGAGGTGTGCTCGTCATCGTGCCAGCAGACACATAAGCAGGCCGACTTGGTGTTGCCTGAGCGGGCTGTTGTACAGGCGACGAAGCAATGGCTTGCAACTCGGGATTACTAGAAATAATGGCCGAAGCTCGGCTCTTCTGTGCGCCTTCTGGTTTGGGCGGAGCCGATGAAGGTTTGTTGATCGAGCCCGGAGGCGGCGTTGTTTTGTGTAGATCGGCAGTGTTAGCAATCGGTTTGACCCTGCTCAAATCGCTTGACTGCCTCGCCGGTGCTTGCGAGGGTGGGGGGGTGCCATGCGGTACAACGAAGGCATCATCTGCCAACCTTTCCGCAACCGTCTGACTGAGATCACCCCCTGGCGGCGAGATAGGGCTGTCAAACTCGAATTTGGTGCCCTGCTCGTGCAAGATGGAAAACTGATCAAGGCTTGGAAATTTGTGAGATATTTCATCCGGTACAGACACTTTGGGGGTGGGCCTGGAGTCGAGTGCTGCGAAAGGGTCGCCATTAGTGACTCTTCCAGGCGACGGGCTCGGCTTGGGAGCTTGCGCTGGAGGTTGGGCAGCTACAGCTGGCAACCTCCCACGCCTCATGGGCACAACTTCCGGGATCTTCTGCTTTTGCTCTTGTGGTGGTGAAAAGACTGCGCCAACCACCGGTGAGCTCTTGGCGCTGTGCGCCGCAGACGGCGGCGGCGCCTGTTTGCTAGGTTCTGACCTGGTTTTGTCCGAGTAGATCTGATACAAGAGTCAGATGGATTGAGAAGATTCACTAGAGACGACGACTCACATCGTGTATCGGGACCTCGAGTCCTTGCATTCTACACCCCTCGCGAAGTACCTGGTAAATGTTCGGCCTCTGTTGCTGGTTTTCCCGTAACATTGACGCTTGCATACGTTAACACTTGTCGTGTGATGTGCCGTAGAGCCGGGTCAACAAACTTACCAATCAACTGTTTCAACCTATCAGAAAAGACAGGGTAGCTTGGGAACTTGTAGCTGGCATTCAAGATAGCAAGCTGCCCCTGGTCCTCGAAGGGGGTCGTATAGTAACAGAGTTTGTAAAGCAACACGCCCAGTGCCCAAATATCTGACTTCTCATCTATGGGCTGTTTCCTGTAGACATCGACCATTTCCGGGCTGCGGTACTGCATCGTCGTATGCTTCTGTACGTCCTCGTCCATCAGGCGGCACTCGACAATGCTTTGCGGCGCGGGCTTGGGGGGCGCGGCCGATCCAAAATCGCAGAGCTTGAATTTCCTCCTGGAGCCAATCATGGTGATCAGGACGTTCTCGACCTTCAGGTCCCTGTGTAGCAATGGCGGCTTGAGGTAGTGCATGCATGCAACGCCCTCGGCGATGTCGGTGAATATGTTCAGGATCTCGGGCTCGGTCAAACGGTGCTGTAGCCGGGTGTTCATAAAGTCGATCAGGCCGCCTCCGTCGCAGAACTCCATGAGCAGGAAGACCTCGAAGCCGCCGCCGCCGCCTCGAATCTCGGATGCGTGCGAGTCGATGTATGTTACGATAGGTCGGTGGCCCTTGAGTCGCTTCATGGTCTCAACTTCGGTTCGCATGCCGCGCAGAGTGTCCCGATCTGGTACGGCGACTCTCTTCAGCACGGCCAGGTCAGTGCCGTCGACAGGCTTGGGCAGTTTGACCAGGTAGACATGCGCGAAGCCGCCCTCGGAGAGGTACTTCTGAATCACGACGCGATGCTCGCCAACCTGGATCTTGGTGCCAGGGGAGAAGGTGCCGGCCGGCGCAGTGGGTGCATGCATAGGCATTGCGTTGGCGTAGACGGCCTGCTGACCGCCACGAGGGGCAGCGATTGGCACGGTACTGCCATATTGTGCCATGGTATCGTCAATCGACCGACCGGTGGGTTCTGTTCGTTGTTCGTTCGAGGTTGAGGCGGCGATAGCTCAGCTCAGCTCAAGCGGCAAGCAGCAGGCCTGGCCGTTAGAAGTGGGACAACCTGGCCTCGGAAGTTGGCAGCGCGGCAAGGTAAGGCAAGGCAAAGGCAGGGCAAGGGGTGGCTATGTATCTCCTAAGTTGACGGGCGGCCGGAGGCATCTGGAGCGGAGTACACTGGAGAGGCCAAGATTCAGGAGTTACAGCATAACTAAATAACGGATCGAGTAAGAGCGTGCACAAGGGACAGGCCTAACCTAGACTTGATTGAGGAATCCAAGGGGACATTCATCACTCCCGGCGCGTTGGCTTGTTGGGCAGTTGCAAGCAGTTACCGTAGGGCCCCTTCAACAATGCCTACAGTACTCAATGAGTTGGACTTATTGTCGTCGCTAAATGCTTATTTACTGCTTCCCCCACAGCGCTGAAGCTGCATCCTAAGGGAGCGCAGGATGGACCTCTGACCAATTGGACCGAGAACTGTGGGCCGCCATAGATAGCATGACTGCAACTGGGACTGCGGGACTGGAGCTGGCTGTTGAGGCTTAGACCAGGCTACCATCAGCCTGTACGGCCACTACGGTACGGAGATTGGTGCTTTCAGCTGTTGTGTCTGTTCCGACGGCTCCAACGTCGGGCTCCCTGTGAAAAGAGTTGAGCAATGCTACTTCAACTCGTGATCGAATTGAGTAATGAGTGTTGCCAATTGAGGGCTCACCCGAAATATGGGCAAAATGCACCTCCCTTGCGTGCAAGAACAAGCTTCGCGGCGAGTATGCCATACCGACCGGCTGTTTATTCAAGTTCTGTGAAAGAATCCTGCATAGCGGGAAGCGAGTATACTTCGCTAATCGTCATCAACCCCGGATATCTTGGCCTATCCCAGTGAAGCACTACTACAAATCGCATGTGTTTTCCAGCCATGATAACCAGGCGTTTCCCCTCTTGGCACAACAGCCAGCTGTTTAACATCAGTGGTGCGAGTGTGGAAGACTCTATAGTGACTGAAGAAATCCTTCTCGTGGCCACCCCGCCCACCACCTTCAGGCCTTGCACTGACAATGTGGTCATTCCACAGCAAAAGCCATTCTGAAAAGTACGCAGCGACTTCAACTGTCTAGATTACGTCTTCGAATCAAGCACTTGGCATCTCCACATATTTAATGTCTTAATTTTTTATCGCCGCTCGACTTGGCCAGCTTGGCCTACCGACTCCGCCGCTGCGCACGATGGGGTTGCTGAGCTTGTGTGAATGAGTGCCGTCCGTACCGATACAGTCTCCATGTAATGCACCTCTCCACAAATGGCACCGCTTATGCTTAGCCTAATGTGCTTGATTTGACGTCGCGTGTCAAGTCGCACAGCTTCATCTAGTCAAGCACTTGCGCGGGAATTCCTTTTGGAAGGTTTGGCTGATACGTTGCTAGATAGAAGGATTGAGATCTTCAGTATGGGACTAGACCATATGGGCTGGAGCTGGATCATGCAAGGTACCACATATATGGCTTGGGCAACCGCCAACACAAGCAAGCCATGAACTCGAATTTGTAATGAATCAATGGTGGCTGCAGTGGATAATAATCAAACTGAGTATAACAGGTTGGTCAATAAAAAGCTTCCTTGCAAGAGTTGTTATTCCTTGGAAATGTGAATGGGTATTGGTATCTCAAACAGAAGCGGAGTATTACTCCGAATTTCTGTGGTATCTTCTCACAGCAACAGCTTTACTGCGCTCCGTCAAAGCCTAATCACTACATACTACTATATACGGCCTCCTGTATGGCGGCCAGGGATAAGACATCTAACACTTCTGACTCCCCTAGAACAAAGCACGAACCATACGCATAGGCAAGTTCTTCCATGTCTTCACAGGCATGGGCTCATCATCAATATTCAGCATACGAGCACCAGACTTGAGATCCATCTCGTGAACACGGATGAACATTCTCCAGTCGCGGCTGTATAACTTCCAGACAATGTAGAAGAAAAGAATGACGGGAGCAGCGAGGAAATTCTGGAAGAAAATCTCGGCATCGGGAGTCGCGTTGGGGGATGGCTATGCAAAAAATTAATACCAGTAACCATGATATGCCGTATAGGGGACAACTTACGTATAGAGAGGTATAGAATGTGGCAATGATGGCAAGGATGTTGAGAAGCAGACCGAGTGCGCTTCCGATGACACCAAGAGGTGCCTTGTAGGGCAGTTGCTGCAGATTGAAACCCTGAGCCTTCCATCCTTGGCGGAAACGAATGTGGGCAAGACAGATAGAGGCCCACACAAAGAAGTACGACAGACCAGACAAAGATAGCAACCAAGAGAAGATCTTGCCCTGGTTTCCAGCAACACCGATGTAGGCCAGGAAACCAAAAGCGAGCTGAATGGCAACGCACCAGATGGGACGGCCTTGCTTGTCAACGTACGCAAGCACCTGAGGCATCATACCACGCTCAGCCATAGCTTGTAGGGTACGAGTGGAACCGTATGTGCAGGAGTTGGCAACACTGATAACAGAGATGGTGATGACAGCGTTGAAGATAGAAGGGAGGACTTTGACGCCGGCATCCTCAATAGCCAAGACGAAAGGCGAGAAACGGGAGTTAGCACTCGAGGCCTCAGCCAGACGCTCATCATCGTAGGGCAAAACAAGACCTAGGACCAAGAGGTTGATGACGTAGAAGAAAAGGATACGCCAGAAGACCTGCTTGGTAGCCTGGGGAATGGCCTTGCGAGGGTTGGCAGACTCGGCAGCAGCAAGACCGCTCAGCTCTGTGCCGGCGAAGGCGAAGGCGGCAACGGAGAAGACACCAGCGAAGCCGTTGAAGCCGTTGTTGAAAGCACCCGGGGAGTACCAGTACTTTCCACCAATATAACCTTGGCTGCCGACACCGCCGCAGTTGTAGACAATACCGAAGATGATAAATCCAATACAAGCGCAAATCTTGATGAGCGACAAGACGAATTCGACTTCACCATATCCACGAACACCGAAGATCTGGATGATGAACAAGACGACAAGGAACACAGTAATCCAAACAGCGACGTTGATATCATCTCTCCAGAAACGAATCGTCAGGGACGCAGCAGTCAGCTCAAAGGGAAGGACAGTAAGCCACGAAATGGCATAGTCGAGACCGACGGCGAAACCCCAGGAGGGATCAACGAAGCGGACGATGTAGGTGTAGAAGGCACCGTTGACGGGGTACAGGACAGCCATTTCAGCCAGAGCGTGCATGGTGAACAGAAGCATTATGCCGACAATAAGGTAACAGATAACCTAACAAGGAAATGTTAGCCAGTTATCTAATGTAGTTTCAATCACTTGCGGTTGGTCCACATACCAGCGAGGCAGGACCGCCATTTGCGAGAGCACCACCAGAACCAATGAACAAACCGGCGCCAATAGCACCACCTAAACCACAGTATTAGAAGACGAGTGTTCGCCAGGTTGCTTGTGTTGCTGATCTCGTACCGATGGCAATCATCTGCATGTGCCTGCTCTTCAAGTCCTTCTTGAGGCCATCACCTCGTTTCGTAACACCAACTTCCTCATCGACGTTCTCATTGGCGTACAGATGAGGGTCGACGCCCTTGTGGCCCTTCTCGTGGTTCTCAAACGACATCTTGGATCCTTCTCACTTCAAAGTGACCGCACGGATGAATGAGATGCGATCGACGTAGCAGGCGGCTCGAGGTAATACAGAATAGAGAGGAGAAGTCGGGAAGGGCGGGTTGGGCGAGAAGGGAAGTGTCTCAAGGATATATACGACTACCACCGCAAACCATTCGCGGAAGCGGACGGGGGTTGATGAGTTAAGCTAGAGTCACCTTCTAAATGCCTATCCTACAAAGCAGGAAGCACTGGAGCTACCGAGCAAGCTGCGTCGTACAACCTGCGTCCAATTATCGCCCAGGGTCTTTCGTACCGGTACAAATGGAGGGCGCCAGAGAGCCTAGGGTGGAGGTACTTTCAGACTTGGTGTGAAGACAATATTACGTGCCAGTCTCATCCACCAGATAACCAACCCCGGACTCTCCATCGCGCCATACTAGGCTATCATTGGGGGAGGGGCGAGGCAAGGTCTGGACAACATTACTTATCATCATGACCCGCACAGCTTATTATTCGTAGTCGGCCATATGCAGCAGCACAAGAGTAGAACAATCCCGTGCCTAATACAGTCAATCTTTCTTACACCTTTAGCACGACTGTTTATTGTGGTCAAGAGAGTTGATTGGGCCGTCTGTTTGAGAGCAGGCAGTTCCAACTGCGATGCGATGTGTGGATGTGGGCGTGGACGTGCCTTGGGTTTCAGTGGTTCATCGGCGGGCAGCTGGGGACACTGAATCGTACCAAGACAATGGGTTGTCCAGGCTCCCAGCTCTGGAAGTCATGGAGTTCAAGGCAATGTAATTGGGTGGACGTCCCCGGGTTCTCTGCAGGAAAACATCCATCCCATAGCCCCGGCCCCTGCTGCCGTTAGTAGCTACGGTCATACTTTGCTCCACATTATGCTTAGCTTCTTTACTAGCTCACTGATAAGCCGCCAGACCAATGAGGAAGGTGTGCGGGTAGTGGCGGACAGGGTCCTTAAACTTGCGAGAGCAAGGCTTCCTTGTAGGCTTGATAGGCTTGCTGAACTCTGTCTCGTGCACCACTCATCCTTGACATTTCTTATTACAATGTCTTGGTCGTTCTATCAATATTGTCGTAAGAGATCCCGGGCGTCGCGTCGCTGCCGGTTTGCACAAATGAGAAATCTCACGAGGTGGGCAGACGCAGTCTCAGTCTTGAGCTCATGCTCATGCTTAAGCGACAGTAAGCCTGAATGTGAGCGACAAGCGCCATGGAGACTACTGCATCGTTTGACCATGCCCAAGTGTGAATCGCGCGAGCCCTTCTACACTTGCTCTCCGTTCTAGACGCATATACTAAGCATAGCTTGGTCCTCCTATCTGTTTCCTAACTGGAATTATCGACCGGCCATACGTGATCGAGCCGCGCCTACATGTCGCGCAGCGTTGGTCAGGAAAGCCAAGTATTCCAACCTATAGTTCCAAGCCTCCAATCCTTCTCGTTTAAGCTCTTGGTTCACTCATTACAATGCGCGACTATCTGGGTTTTACCTACCAAGAAAGGAATCTGTTCATTTAGATTTATAGTGGACCTTCCAGCAGTGGTGAACGCCTCGTTGCGAATTGGCTTCCCGGGTCCGACGAAGTCATCCTATTCCTCGCCAATAGCACGGGTGGGTTTGGAAGTACCTCGCCGAGGCACCGTAGGACCGGTGATTTGGGATCATTTGATAGGTCTTCCGGCAAGTAGATACATAGCACACATCAGCCTGTACTGCGACAAAATCCTGCCCAACACATTGCCACAACTCAATGCACCACCATCCCCCCGAGCGGGGCTGCCATATGCATCTCACCCAGTCGTGGACTATTATAGACCAGTTGGGTGCTGCTATGCATCCAGCTCAGGATGCCTTCGGTCAAGCTTCTCGTGCTTCTAGCGTTTCTAGAACAGCTCCTTAACCATGGGACATGCTGCGTTGAGCCTGATCATTGGGCCTCGGAAAACATGGAATATGCAGGCAAGTACTACGGGAGAGTGGTCTGACTTTAGTGCAACCCAAGAGCCTTAGCTGTGTCCCAAAGCAGCCGCTGGAGTAGTTTTAAGAGAACCGGATGTTTGGGTCTTCTGATGTGAAGGTTTATTATGAATCCGAGACGGCAATTTCGTTCACTTACTACCTTAAATGGTGTCCATTGAGAGCCAAGTGATCTTGTAAATACCAATCGTTACCACAGGTATTGAGCAACGATTTATGACGAAGAAGAAATGCTGCTGGCCATGCCAGCTGTCTCGGCGCGGAGTGTTCACGTTCACCCAAGCTTCGAAGATCACCTGCTAATGAGCTTATTTGTTCTCGGCGTTCGAAACTAATCTTGATCTTTTCTAGCACAAGACTACAGTATGTATAGCAACGACAACATATTTCGACTTTCACCTAAGACTGCAGCTATGTTCATCAAGCTGGCTTTAAGAGCTTGCCCGAACTTTTAGTCAAATGCAATGGTTTGCCACAATCGCCGTCGCACAATCATACTATCTTGCTACTAACTAGACGGTGATAGCAGATCTTACCACAAGCTAGCCTCACTAGTCAGTCGTGGCTGTCGAGTAAGACCGAGATGCCAATGACAGTTATCATAATTATTGTCACATCAGTGACCTTATCATCTGGATCTTCCCATTAGACGTCCTCATTGATTGAACCGTATATATCGTCACAACTGTGTTTGGGCTCGGTGTGGCCGATGTGGAGGGCTACTTGCATTATCTGTCTCCCTACTGGGAGACTGGTGGATCAAGATATACTTATTTCCAGCGCTTGATAACAATCGACCGACACCCGGGTTTCATGCGGGGGCCAATTGCTGTTAGAGCCACTTTGTGGATGCCGAAAGAACCAAGGCCTCGTCAGCTCATCCTGGATATAATCCTATTGACATCGTGAAATGCAAGTGCTGATGGATCCTCCCATTCAGCGTCGCCATTACCGCAAGTCTACGCATGGTAACTCTACAGAGTACTGAAAGAGCTGTCCGCACCCACGCACGTTGGACTGGGCTGAAAGGGCGGCCGAGGCGGCTTGCGCCTATGCAGCAAACATATGTACTCCAAATCAAATCTTGCATACACGCAGTTGGACGCCTAAGGCGTTGATCACTGCGACGACAGGCTCCCTTGGTGAATATTGGCAGCGGTTTTAATTCCAATTTAAACTTAGGCCCAGAGCCTTGTACAGTTGATAGCCGTCGAACAATCCTCGTCGCAATCACAGGGATGCGCCTAATCCTCCAGAGTTGCCTCAGCGCCGACTACAGAGTTCAGCCTCTGCGCTTCAACGGCCTAGAGTCGAGCCGGTAACCTCCCTAACAACTCGAGCGCAGGAGCCATCACAATGGTGCTTTCCATGGCTGCATACGGCCGCTGCAGCGAGGGAATCCGCGATGGCCAGATCGGGATAAACGCCCGGCTTGAGTAGCAACAGGTAGTTGATGAGCAGTCTCGAGATTGCTTAAGTTAAGTGGCAGCTACGGTATGTACGCTTGTGCTGGGTCGTTTTACAGTGGCGCCAAGTTCTTGGGAAGAGGAGCTTGTATGTGTACAAGCAATGGGGGTGTCAGAACGCGGTTGCAGCCAATGGACGCGCTCCCCTACCTAGCTTCTCTTTGTAACTCTCTCAACTCAAACGTAAGGGAGGATAGGTCAAATACATAGGACTTCACGGCCTTAGCTCTTGCGAAAGACTTTTGGACATCGACGCAGGGCCCGTCAACTTGCTATTCTGCCTGTCTGTAAGACACGCGACACCGATGGGGGCTCTTTAGCCAGAAACGGACCACACAAATGCCGTGGTGAGAGGGTCAGCCCGTCGGTCGATGGGGAATGCGCATGCATCGTGTGGAATTGTTCTAGAAGGCAGCGCATTCGCTAGTTTCTGACCCCCCGCGAACATCCCCAAATCGCACAGTCAACCTAGTCTCCCAGCACATTCTCACGTGTCCCTCGAGCCATGTACGCGATTAATCCCAACTTGGTTCAAAAATACCAATATGGCCTTTCCAGAAGCCCCCCAGCTGAAATAAGCCGCACATCGTGGCCCAACTCGTGACTCGTAAGCAGATCGGGATACTAGCTATCATCCGCATATGCCTGCCCACTTTGTAATGGTCAGCGCGCCCCCCATGTCAGGATCATCCGGCGGACTGCCCATCGTAGACCCTCAACCCCTTGGGCCTCCCTGACTCTACTGTTAAGTGTCGGAGATTCAGTGCGTGACTAGCTCGCGGGGAATGGTCGCGCTTTGTGCTAGTAACGACTACTGCTGGACCTATCCCAACTCTAAATAGATAGGACTGTTGTTTTTACACCATGTCATTATGTTCCATGGCATTCACTAGTGCTTAGGCAAGGAATAGAGATCACGACATATACCATACTGCGCTCCTAGGTCATACTGCAAGAAGAAGGTCTGGATCTTTGGGCGAAAGGCTGTATATCACGCGTCAGGCGTCTATAGCTAAGCCTAATAACGATACTACGAAATCTTGTTATGATATCTGCAATTCCATAAACTTCATACCCCGCACGGCGTCAGGAGGCGGCTGCGGCACCTCTTCTCGCCCAGTCTCGAACAACACCAACCAAACCGCGTCGGCGTTCACAACCTCAAAAGCCTTCCTTGCTGTCTCGTTGCTGACGAGGCCCTCACTGCCGAAGAGCGCAAGAATTTGTTCGAACACATCGTCACCAACGCGGACGAACGAAACGATACCGACTAGCAGATCTTGTACAGCTTCCCATATCTGCCGCGCTTGCGTAAATTCTCCCAGACCTGCCCCACTAGGTTGAGAGGCGATGCTGAGATTCATACTTTGCAATGGTTCCTTTGCCTGAAGACCATCTGCTGATCGGATCGGTATAACAAGCTCGGAAGTCGGTGGTCCAACTACTTGCACGGAACTCCGGGTTTCAATGGTCTTTCGACTGGAGATTCGGGAGCTTTGCGTCGCATTATTCTTTGCCTTTTTAATCCACTTTGCTAGACCATCTGACCACTCTGTTTCGATCCTTGAGCTTAGAAAGTCGCCCGCGCTGTTACACAAGGCAGTGAGCGCTTTGCATGCCGATATCACAACGAATGACTCGGGATCGTAGAGGCGCTCTACCAAAACAGGCCATATGGTATTGACAACTGGGAGAAAAGCCTCCTCATCTGGCGATAGTGCTGGACAAACAATACCAAGGAGATCCAGTAGCGACTTTCGCAGCGTAGGGGTTGGAGAAGTAAGATAATGCTGCGTGAAACCCGTGATTCGTGTGAGGAGTGAATATGTCGGAGTCTTGGGCGGCGGCTTCTTTTCGACCTCTTGACCTGATCCCTCCTCAAGACCATCGTGTTCGCCTGCTGTTTCACCTTGGTCCTCCCTGCGCTTCCAAGGCTTCTTGGGGTGACTGATTCGCTCAACGTCATTTTCTTCCTCCCGCCGCCGCCTTTTTCTTTCCGCGCGTTTGTCAAGATCTGCCATGATTTCCTCGACCTTGGTGATCTGCAGCGGTAGTTTTATGTGATCCGATATGGGTCTATCAGGATCTTCTAGAAGCAGCTGGTCCGACTTAGCGCCTTGCCTTACTATCTCAGCAAGAACAGCAAAGAGGTTCTCGACAAAAAGAGTGTATCCGTGATAGTTATCCAGCGCACCAAAGATCGATGCTACGACGTCGTCCAAGAACGGTATTATTCTCGGGCCAGTCAGCTTAATCATCATGCGTAGAACTTGGGTAGAAGCCGGAGAGATATCAAAGGTGTTCAGACGTAGGGAAACCGAGTTCAGCATGTAGTCGACATTCTCGATAACCAGATCCGCCACATTGTTGTAGTCGCAGGACGACGCTATGCTGTTGAGCGCCATGATAGCATGCTCCCGCACCTGAGGGACGCTTGAGCCTAAATATGTTGCTATGGGGTACAGCACATCGATAAGCTCTGGACGAAAATTGATTTTCATCCTTGATGCAGCAAAAGCTGTTACTTCCAAAGCCAATGACGGCAACCGCCAGTCAGGCTCCTCTGACTCTTCTGTGGCATTGAGGACTGTGATGGAGAATGTATACAGCTCTTGGAGTACTTGTTCATGACTTTCACCAACTTCCGCTGCAGGGCCAAAGTCTATGAACTGATCAAGATCTGAGGATGAACTCAGACCGGCTTTCACAAGTTCAAATGCTAGCCAGTACGATGCAACTTGTGTGTTGCCAGTAGACTCACGTAAATATTCGAGCATATCTGCCGCCAATACTGCATGCTGCGAGAACGTGCCACTTTTCGAAATAAGTGTCAACATTTCGGTGCGCGTGGATCTTTGGTTTGTCTGGTCCATCAGGAAAGGGCGGAATTGTATGGGTTCTTTAGGCTGGTTGCTATTGTTGTTGCCAAGAACGAGCTCTGTGGGGGGTAATTCTGCTAGATTGGACGTTCGACTGCTCGAGGCCAGTAAGGCTGATACACTGTCCCTCAAGGAAGCAGCCATAGTGTTATTCAGAGTTGTTGAATCAATGCGTAATGAGCTTATAAGACTTTGACCCTTCAGAAGATTTCGAATCGCCTGCTGTTGGAGTTCTTCATCACTGGACTGCATTATGCGCGGCAGACTTGTGACCCAATTATATACGGTCGTCTTGACCGTGTCTGTGAGCTCCGGGTAGATGCCCGTCAAGTCCGACAAGCTTGTGTTCAAGCCTGCGTTCAGCAGCGAATGATTCTCGTCTTCCATGGACAGTATTATAGCGGTTTCTACCAGAATTTGAGCACATATCGATAGAGACTGATGGCACTCGTCCAGTAAGGCAACACACAATCTTTCAAGACCCAGTTGAACATCCTCAGCTTTGTGCACTCGTAACTTGAGTATACTCGCAAGTGCAAGCTTGATTTGTTCCGCTGTAGCCTTCAGCCAGGAAACTGTGAAGACTCGACCCTTAGTCTTTGCATCGCCAATATTTTCGGGCTCCGCCGTTTTCTTAAGCAGCTTTGTGATTTTAATGTCGCCTAAAACGCCCACGAGAATAGACCTCAACACAACGATACCCTTGACAAGCACTTTTTTGGGTACTTTCCATGCAGGCGGTGGTGTCAATAGTCTGCTCAGAGAAGAGATGATTCCCGGCAAGAATGTCGCTAGCACTACAGGGTCCTTGACTCCTGTAATGACAGCGTCCAATACCTGTAGAGACTCAAGCTGTATTTCTGCAGTTCCGCCCTTGGTGATAGTATCCATGATAGTCGTGACTGTATGGCCCAAAGCGGGTAGGTTTTTATCATCAACGAGGCTCTTTGATCCCGATGTTGAAGCGCCGGTAGCTGTAACCAGCGATGCGAGAGCTTTTAGAGCTTCGAGCGTTGTCTCCTCGGGAATAGCCTCAGGCTTCTGTTGGCCTGGCACCCCACCGATCACGTACGTGAGGAAAATGAGTAGTTGTTGTGACAGATCACCGGATATCTTATTTTTCCAGCCATATTGGATGAGCCTCTCGAGACACCTGATTGTAAGCTCTGTCAACCTCAACGGAAACTGCTGCTGATTCCTCAGGATATTAGACAACGGAAAGAAAACATAATCTGCCAGCTTCTCATCCAGAACTGACGCATCCTTCGTTATCTGCGTTTCAAGGACATCTGAAAGGTCCCTGATGATTGCGATCAGCTGCTTAGCGACCGCGCGCTTATCTGGTGCCTTGACAGCAAGGTCATTGATGGCAACGCAGCGTGGTTTGAGCTGTTCGAAAATTTAGTGGGCCGGAATGAAGAAACCTGCAAGGTCCACCGCACCTCTTTGAAGAATTCAGTCCTTGCCGTCGATGGAGTGGCTGCCATTTCGGTGCAGTTGCATGGTGTCGTAGATGCTGTCAAACTTGCTCAGTCCGTCGGCGAACGTTTTGGGAAGGAGGGCAAGGTTGTTGGGGCGGAATATTATACGTACGGTACCTGCGTTTTTGGCCGCCTTAGTCATAAACTGCCTGACAATTTTAGGGCACATCCACTAACGTTCTCCGCTGAAAAGACACTCCCCTCGGCCTGGTCAAACCCAATGCTGAAGTAACTAATTACACACCAACTGAGCGGACTTGGTCTGATTCACATGCCGAAGGATCGAACAACTGGGAACTATCGTGGCTATAAGTCTTCTTCTTGAATCACTTACCAGCCCCATCTGCATGCTTCCGAGAAAATATTAGATTTACTCTCAAGGCGCTGAAAATCCACAAATCAGCATACTAGATCAACATGTCGGCTTCCACGTCATTCACCACTACAGTTCACCCCTTCGACTCACCAACATCGCATGCATGTGCCTATGAGCTGGGCCTCTCCTCAGCCAAGAATGCATTTGTTTTCATGTCAGTTTTTCATCTTCTCATACCTGCAATATCTACCTCAAACGAAATCTATACTACATTTGGCGGGGCAGAGACTGTTTGTCATCGAAAGTAGCCGGTAGTCAGATGCATTTCAGTAGTACTCAGACAGAATCTATGACTGATAGTATAGTTGAAGTGGTGGGTTAGGAGATGGTCCTCACACTGTGCCATACCCTCGCGCCATTGCCAAAGCTCTAGAGCAGCACTCAGAATTGAACTTTTCTGTCTTCGAATTTAGACTTACGAGTTCTTTCAATGGCTTCGGCTTCGCCAGACTGGCCGATGATGTCGCTGATATTTCCGCCTTGGTCAAGTATTTGCGCGGCATTGGTAAAGACAAAGTGGTGCTAATGGGCCATTCGACCGGTACTCAGGTACGTAAAAGCCAGGTTACTATACAGTCAGCCGGCACACGATCAGTAGCACTTACAGGCTCTAGGACATCATGGAATATACATCTCCCGCATATAAAAATACTCCTACTGTTGATGCCTTCATTCTGCAGGCACCAGTCGCTGATCGTGGAGCCCTTGAACTTGATCTGGGACTCGAAGCTCTCGACAAAAGCGTTAGTATAGCAAAGGGGCTCAGTGAAAAAGGTAGAGGGCACGAGCGCATGCCTAAGGAGCTTATCCCTGACTGGTTTTCCCCTATATCCGCCCAGCGCTGGTACGCACTCGCAGCACCTGAGTAGGCATCTCTTGATTCTCATCTTATGGTCGATTCATTGGTATTTCTAACGGCAATACAGTGGTGAGGACAATTACTTCGCTCCAGACCTTTCCAGAGAAGTTGCGAGTTCCTACTGGTCCAGAATCGACAAGCCTCTGCTGATTCTGCAGTCAGGTGCAGACGAGTTCATGCCGCCTTCGATAGACGTGAACGGGCTTATCAAGGAGTGGAAATCGATGTGCCGTCCAGGTATCGTCAGTGATCTCTCGGGGCTCATCCCCGATGCTAATCACAGAGTCGAACAACCTGAGTCGGAAAAGTGGCTTGTGAAGACTGTGCTAGACTTTCTACAGAGCATTAAATAGCGCATCACTCCGTAAGCTAACACAATATTATCCGCTACTATTCGATATTCAGGTGCTATACGATTCCCTGGTGGCTGCTGTGATCAAAGGAGATATCTTGGGGGAAGTGTCGCCGATTTTGGTTGGGATCAACGAGGATGTTCGTTGGGCTTTGTGGGCTCAGTAATCCAGACAATATTGTGACGCGTGCATCATATATTCCGGTCCGTTTTCTATTTGTCGTAGTCGCGGTTCACTTCATCTTAATCGACGAATCCATGGAGCGAATCCGTTTTAATATGCCCTCAGCATGCTACATTTCTCCGAAGCGTTGAAACTTGCGTAAAATCCACGGCGCTGCCCTCTACATTCATCCCCTTCCATAAGCCAAAGGATACACTCAAAGAATACTAGGTTAGCCGTTAGCACTATACGAGACCCGGTTCAGAGGCATTAATCAATCAAGCTTGCGCTTTAGCAGCTCAGGAAGTCATATAAGCTTGAATAGCCATCCAAACAAAATGTAATGAAAGATAGTATTCTATATCATATCAATGGCTTCCTATTCAAGCCACTATCCGAACTACTAACTTTTGAGGTTAAGCCGAAGATACCAGTAGGAGACCAGTAGGACTCAACTATAACCAACGTAAAATTTTGTATACGTCACTTGTCCACGTTGGAGTTGGGAGAAGAGTCATACTCAGCTAATTGGCATTAGTCATTAGTGATCGATTGTGAAAGGCCGATCGGCTAGAGGAATTTGGAGGAAACATGCGGGCTTATGCCGATGAAGTTACTGTAAATCAAACCAATAGTAACAGTACATGGATGCTGTGGGATAATGTGAAATCCTATTCGATTTTCGAGACTGCTTCAGATAGCACGTTGTTCGTTGCGTTATATCGCCTCTATTGTCGTTTCGTAAGTGCAGGATTATCTAACCTTAGGTTAATGGTGTCCGCAAGCCGGCGGTGCCTGCGCCTATCTCGAGACGTAGTGTGGGCAAGCTCCAACTGCCCATCTCCCCACAGAGAACCCCACACCCCGATAAGCGGCTATTTGTCCATAGGAGGGTCACCCAGCCATATCTTTCTGCCGTATGATCGAAGACATAAAAAGCAGTGTGTAACCCTGATAGTGGCAGAAATCAAATTCTGCTTTCAAGGTGATGATCAGAGGTGAGATATCTCCGATTGAGCCAGATTCTGTCTTGCTAACCATATCATCAGCCGTTAAATTGTTGTCATCATGGCACTCTTAAACCCTTATTTGCTTGGGGCTGGGCTTCTTCTGGCCATTCTATCTTACGTATGGTCGAGTTTGACGACTCCTTTACGAGATGTTCCTGGTCCTATCTCTTCATTATTCACATCTTGGATTCTGAAATGGCATGAATTCCACGCCAACCGGACCAGATATGTTCACCAGCTCCATGAGTCATACGGCCCAGTGGTTCGAATAGCACCGAATGAAGTCTCATTTGTGTCGACGGAGGGAGTGAAAGAGATCTACCAGTCTGGAGGCAGTGGATATGATAAGACCGAATTTTATAACTTGTTCCAAGTATATGGTAGAAGGTAATGCTTGTTCCCCAGACTGCTCTCTCCCAGGCCGGTTATATATATGACCTCACGCTCACGATGACTAGAACTATGTTCAGCACACTGAACAAGAGCGACGTAGGTACTATGCATGCCAAATAAATCTATCTGCTGACTAGCGTCTAGCACGCGAAGAGAAAAAGGGTGCTCGCCGATCGATACGCAAACACAAATATCATGCGGTCGGTCTCCATGGACGGAATAAAGGAGAGGTCGGGACGATTTATCGACCACTGCACCGCATCTGTTGGCGGTAGTCTGGATATTTTTGTAAGCGGTTAAGAGACGTGCATTTAAGCCTTGACTAACATTTCTCCAGATTTGCAAGTAACTTGACCAAAGCTGGCATATCAGCACATTGACTCGTCACAGCTCTGCACAATTATGCATTTGACTGTATCAGCCATCATCTATTCCATCCTTACGGTTCAGATGCGCTTCGAAAACAGCAAGACGAAGAGATCATGAAAGAAGTAGCTTTCGATGACAGCCTGCAAAGTGAGTATCGGTTGCCTCATCTGTCAGTCATGTACTGACCTTCAAAGATCGCCTAATCAAGTACTACAATCCTGCATTATACAGCTTGATAGGAGGGATACTAGGGGTCTTCGCAAAGCCTAGAGAAACGCCCGGGGCTGATCATCTTGTTCTCAGCGCCAGCTCAAAAACTGATCCGGAACCTTTTACCTTGGTCAGTCGCATGCAGGAAAAGGCCCATGGAATGGACCACCTTGACATGGCAGCAGAGTGTCTGGATCATATGGCTGCCGGCATTGATACGACAGGCGGTAAGACCACAATTACAAGGCCGGTATTGGTGCTCGTACCATCAGACTAACATTTTGCTTTCAGACGCATTATGTTTTCTTATGTGGGAGATCTCGCAGCCGAGATCAATTGACGTTCAAAAACGTTTACAGCAAGAGATAAAGATGAGTCAGAACTTAACATCTGATAAGCTTACGTACTTGGATGCAGTCGTCCTTGAAGGCCTGAGATGCACCCCTGCAATTCCCATGTCGTTGCCTCGTTATGTCCCGAAAGGGGGACGTACTATTGATGGATATTTCGTCCCGGAGAGAACGATTGTCAGCAGCCAGGCGTACTCGGCGCATCGCATTGACCAGAAGGTTTTTCCAGAACCGGACCTTTTCAATCCTAATAGGTGGCTGGAGCAATCTGGAGATGCCGAACGAAAACGGTTGTTTTTTGCGTTCGCTAGCGGAGGCCGTGGTTGTGTTGGAAAGCAGTAAGTGCCTGGTCCCTTAGACACAAGAATAACGCTGAAATTGCCATCCAGTTTGGCACTTGCCGAGATGAAGACATTACTGGTTGACGTCTATTCTCGATTCACGACACTCCCCGACCCATCCATGACTCAAGACATGATGGAAATGTCAGATCAGCTCATTTCGTCCCAACCATTGGGTAAGAAATGCTTGATACGATTTCTGCCGTTGGAAAAGAACGGGAAGGAATAATACATCCCAAATTCGAGACTATGTTTCGAGACTATTGTATTGCACTACGCGTGCTACATAATCATTAGATATAAATACAAATGACAATTTGGAGCATAGTCTAGGCACAAGTTTCGTACACATCTACTGCGAATGAATGTATTATAATCCGGAATACGTGCTTACGGGCCGCCTAGGTAAGATCATTTCTCGCGTGTCCATAGCGATTGCCTACCGATTTCACACTTTGCTTTACATTATCATATGTCACGATCAGAACCGGTAGTCATGGTCACAAGAGCTTAGCTATTCTGATTATATTCCTGGACTTACATCTTGCCATATCTTTCAGTTCTACTCCAACCGTACGATCTTCGCAACAGATCGTAACGTTCATTATCAGAAGTGACAAGGATACGTGAGTACTGGGACGTATGAGCATGGAATCATCCGGAACATTTTCTCCCACATGTCCGTATAGCATTGTCAACCAACCATACGTTCCCAGAGGTTCTTTGAGAAATTTAGCCGTCTACACATAAATTCCAGAGAAGTACGAGAATGCTCTCCAAAATATGAGCCGGAGTCATGTACGATTTGAGCTGGACATAAAAGTTCTGAGTTATTGTGTCATGCAGCGGCTGAATCACGACTATCGAGCCATTGTGTAGTGAAGTAACCCATCAACGGATCATAGACAACGTCTCGTGTGTTTTGGCCAGATGCACCTGCTGATTTTTTGAAGCAACACAGTTGCCTGCACAAGAGCAGAGTGCATCATACCTATAGAGATGTAATATGATATGTGACGAGAGCTCCTACAAATACTTCAGAAAATATATTTGACATCATGTAGCATGCTAATGGAGCCCTAAAAGCTTCTATTAACAAGAATATCATGATATGAATACATGGGGTCAAAAGCAACAGGAAGGCATATGAGCGTAGCGATGTTGGGAAATTAAAGCAAGTATAAGTTTGACTTGCGAGTGTGGGATTAGTGCAGCCAGTGTGACTAGGGTATTTCAGCTAGAATAAATATCCCTCATTCACAGCAGTCCAATCAGCGCTTCATAATATACTAAGTGTGGCATCGAACCAAAAGATTGACTTACTAAACAATATACTTTGCATGTGAGAATGCACAAATAAAGAAGTGAAAAGGACGACACAGCTTGCAGCGGCAGGGCACAATTTCCTCGTCCAGGCCAAACTGAATCATAGCGATTTCTGTTCTAGAACATGTCCACACACAGCGTGTACATAGAGTGGTTAGGCTGTTCGCCAATGTCACATCAAGTGTGCCATCTACTACATTCTGTGAAACATGCGGCCCAGACCAAGAACAATGAAAGCCTGTTTGAGCCTGGATTCATGGAACAAAGAGAGGCTGTGTTCAATAGTAAGAGAACACTCGCGACTTATCATGCGCACTGGGCACTAGAAGCCCTGACAACCTAGGAAACACTTCATGTAACATCCCATCTGGTCCTTCAAACAATTCCTGGCGACCGGGTTTTTGGGAATCCATCGCAAGATCATCTCGGTTAGCACAAGGCACAGTCATCTGATAGTCCCGGGGGACATGAATGTTGTGCAACACAGACTAAAACCGGGGCTGGATCTCCGGCCTACCGGGGGCCAGCTTCCGCTGCAGGAGGCAACCTCCCTGTCCGCCATAGCAAAGAAAAGGAAATTTTGATGGGGGCGGGGGTTCGTACTATACATAGTAGATACCACGAAGG
This sequence comes from Truncatella angustata, assembly GCF_020726525.1. Classification (NCBI taxonomy): domain Eukaryota; kingdom Fungi; phylum Ascomycota; class Sordariomycetes; order Amphisphaeriales; family Sporocadaceae; genus Truncatella; species Truncatella angustata. Next base: position 2,338,456 of record NW_025763384.1, on the reverse strand, counting down.
TTCAAGCCTACACTAGATTCTTGCTGTATCGTATGAGCCAGGGGAATGGGAACGACGGGAACTAGCGGAAGCAAAAAACCGTTGTGTGGTTGATTACATAGTACCGGTAGGCGGCGTAGACTTCCGCGCCCGAAGTATTTTGGGAACTGCAAACGCAGTACCGCTTTTCAACAACTTTCTTTTCCTTTCAGGGTCCAATGAACTACATCACAACCAACTGTGTGAAGCGGACCGCAGAGGCGTCATGCTAATTACGTACTCCTCGCCGTATGCACAAACAGATAGTCTACGGCCGCGTTTGGTCTGAAGATGGAAGGAGGGCCAAGCTCCTCTTCGTTGAGAGAGAAGTGATCAGTCATTTCTAAGCCATGTTAGATTGATTTTGTTTTCTCCCATTGGTGAAGGGGAAGGGCTAAACGAAGATCGCCACTGCCGACGAGTTTTGGATCCCCATTCCAGTGGAGCAGTGCAGGTCTGTGGGCGCTCCGTGTGCTGGCCAGTCCAATATTGACGGGAAACGCGTGAGACTTGCAGAAGTCGGCTGCAGAAAGAATACTCCAGGAGCAGAAGATACGCCGTGAGTGCATTGCGGAATCTACGACAAGAGAAAGACAAGGAGAGAATACGGAGTCCATCGCACATCTGCGATGCGGCCCCACAAAATCGTCGCCATTCACCCCTCATTTCAACTCGCATAATATCTGATGCAAGATTTTGTGAGTTATGACAGATCTCAACGGGAATGTCGCCTGTGTGAAGCCATGACCACCAGTCGTGTTGCGTATCTTTCTGCCCATAACTTGGATAATGGCGAAGAGTCTTTCCCTTCTAGGTCATGTGGCTGCGAATGACAACACTACACAAGGTAATCAGATCATCGAGCAAATTCCACGCATGCGGAGAGCCACACAAATGAGAAGAAATCCCAGATAATGAAACATGCGGGGGAGGAATCGTTTGTTCGATGACGGAGTACTGTGGAGGTGGGAGCTCCCGTCCCAAGATTCAAGCTAACAGGGTTGCATTCTGCTGCAGAGGGCCAACAGCGGAAACCGGCCATATAGAGTTGCAAGGCATCTCGAACCGAATTAGGCACTTCCCGTTGCCTGAGTAATTTGAAACGAAATAGTTGGTGGTAAGCGTTGTTTAGATTGCCACTGCATGTCGAACACTATTTGACGTTCTGGCAGTATGACACTAAGAACATGATTCAATGCTCCTGTAGAGTGCTGATGCCGTACAACTTTTCCGATCGTCAGAAGCGGCTGACCACCAGCTCACCCAAGTAGAATGCTAGTCAAGATGATAATTACGATACAGTGCTTTTCACAGTGTTGGGTGTAGTCAGAAGTACCCATCTACATCGAAGCCCACGAAACACACTCAATTGATAAGCCCTGCTATTGGACGTCATAATCTTTGACAAACTAGGTCGCATCCGAAACTAGCAGTTTATAAAGCTACTTTGTGTTGAATGGGGCGTGCTCCTTAAGGGGATGAGTGTTTGGCAACCCGGAATACCTCTCCCGTTTGGCATCTTCTGCAACGCCGGGTATGTGATCCAATGTTCATTATTAGTGCAGTTGGGACTTGAAAAGGAAAAACATGATCGTGACAGCATAATATGGGAATAAGTTGGAAATCAAACGGCCGCCAATCTGCATCGCCAACAGATTTACCCCGCCGAACACCAAAAATAGAGGAAATGAGCGAACTGGACTGAAGTCTTGAAATCAGGAGACCACCAATGACGTTTAGACATAAAAACATATACCGCCAACCATGTATGCAATCAAAGTCGAGCCGCCCCGCAAATGGTATCACTTCCTGTAGTAGTGTATCCACCATCATGATTGATCTTTTCGCTGTTGGCGCGAAGAAAATGCACACAAATGCCGACCCGGGGTGTTTCCAGAAATGTGACACAAGGACGCGAATACGTATGAATCAAATGCAGACTTGGTCGCATGAAGCCGCTCTTCTTGCTGACGTGAAACAAAATTTCAGACTGCCTGCCCACCCATGATCCCGTCTCTTTTTCGTGTCGCTGTATGTGTGTTCTATAAGGTCGCCAACAACACCAAGAAGAATGATTTCCGGAGGGTGTGAAAAAAAAAAAAAAAGGGGGGGGGGGGGGGGGGGGGGGGGGGGTCGTTCCCAGATAACTGGACTACATGCCAAGATTATGCTGATTTTGGGTATAATAGAACGCGACTGACGTAATGGAGTTTCGATGAACTAGAGCAAAAGAACCGTGCTGTTGACCTAGTTCGCAACCGACTCAAGTGTCATGAGCACTGTCTTCACATCATCGGCTTGTGAGGTCCTTCTTGCTTAACGCTGGAACCCGATAGCCCTCTCCCGCCCTGATGACCATAATCAGGATATCCTGGTGCAGAGGGGAGAGGATCTAAAGTTCTGAACATAGTCGCATGACTCATGTCATGGCTTCTTGATATGCCATCATATATGAGGCTGTATTGCTGCGATTGCGGCATAGGCGCATTCGGAGGGCCCACATGAACCGGCGCATTCGATTGATACCCGGGACCAGGCATTGAATAGCCGGTCGCACTGCTCGGAGCTGTTGTATGTGCCCAAGTACCATAGCCGCTCGGTGTTGCTGGCGTTGCGAATCCAGAGTGAGTGTCAGCCACCGACGGTCTCCGACCAGGATCGTGCGGTCCCATGTACTGCATATCCGAAAGTCCCATACTGTTAGATGCGTGTAGCGGTGCTGCAGCGGACAACTCGTTGTACCTAGCGACGCCCTCGTCGAACTCGGAGCCTGGAAGAGGCTGAGTGTAGTGCGGCCCCCTCAAGACAACGTCGTTCATATAAGCACCATGCATAGAGCCATCTGCAGCATCGATCGACCCATGCGTGTTGGGGTAAGCCGGAACGCTCTGAGCGAGCCCCCTATGGGGTGTGAGACTTCGAGAAATTGGCAGGCGGTCTTGGCCTTCGTCGATCCTCGATGGGCTGCTCTCCTCGGTGTCATCATCGTAACTTTCGGCAAGCCTGTCATCAGATGTTACATGGACTTTCATAGATCCGTCTGTAAGCTTGATTAGAAATGATCTAGAGGAATCGGGGGTTTTGTATCGACTGACCAACCATTCCGGCCCGGAATCTTTCTTCCTGCTTTGCTACCTTGAAAATTTCCTCAAGATATGGCTTCTTCTGGAGATTGCCAGTCTGGTTACTGTCAGCAAACCACGCAGAAAGCGCTTCCCAAGTAACCTCTTCCAGCTTGGCGATATTCAGCTGGAGTTTCTTGATGTCGGAGTGCTGGCCATTGTTTGGCTCAATAATCATTCTCAGAATATGACACAATAAATGTAACCGTTCTGTCCGGTGATGTTTAGTATGAAAGTAGCCCGATGACTGTAAAGGGTGAGTGGTACCTTTTTTATACAGATGGTCTGGCTCTTTGTGCCGGACTTTGTGCTCTGTACCCTCTCCCCATGGCTGCGGCCACCAATCTGGTGCTTTCTCATCCTTTCCAGTGTAAGGATGAGTCGACTGCTTCTTAGGCTCTACAGTTTTTATCCAAGCTTTGGCGATGAGCTTGCAAGCGGCTTGTTGGCAATTCTTGAATCGTTGTTCGTAAAACAGCCACAACTGTTTGCTATCACTAACGGCGATCGGTTTCGTCGTCTTCTTCGTAGTGGGCCGAATCTGCATATCTTCCCCACCAAGGTTTCGTCGCTTCCGTGCAGGTCTACCAGAAGTGTAGTCTTCCTGAGAGTCTAGATCAAAAGCAGACTTCCGGTAGGGAATTGAGGATTCTTCGAACGAAGGTGTCGAAACTATGCCATTCACGTTGACATATTAGCAAATAACCTCCGGAGCGTTGGCCACGATATGAACTCTTACCACAGGTATCTGTTGGGGTAAAAATGTTATTGAAATTCACAGCATTGTAGAATTCTTTGACCCGTTCGGGAGGTATCGAATTGGGCGTACAGAACGTCCTTTCAGAGCCGTCGTCCAGGATCGCAGCCATGAAGAATACCTTGACTGGAATACGAGCTTGTTCTCGAAGAATTTGGTGTAAAGGCTATGGCAGCTTTTGTCAGAATTGATCTTGCCAGGTCTGGTCAGCAAGCTTACCAAAGGTGCGCCTTTCCTTGCAGGCACCTGCTGCTCATTGTAAAGATTTTCAGCAGGCTGAAGACCACGACTTTCCCATGTAGGGCCCAAGGCAGGGTAGTATTCCCTACCAAACCTGTCTTGTTGACCCATCCCGCGTGATACCTGTCGACTCAACAGGTTAAAACTATTTAGTAATGTCGACGACTGGCGCCACCCAGGCCTTATCGGTCTGAAAGTCTTTTATACAGAAGCACGCAAGAAAGTTGCTGTGGGCGACGGCAAATCTGGGCTTGAGCCTCAGAGACAAACTCAACAAACGCCACCCCAGAAGAGTTCCAGCCGGCTCTACCTTGATCGCCTATACGAATAGTTAGACCAACTGAGTTTATGTTAAGGCCCGTCGTATAAGTGGTGTTTTGTTGTGTTGAGAAAAACAACTCGGCGTACTACTGTATCACAGCAGGTGAGCGACGCCTGCAGAAGACAGAGTAACAATTCGTAGTGAACTAAGTAGTGCCGCTTGGTTCATGCCGTGAAAGCTCCAGAATGGGGCGTAAGACTTCGATGTGCGTGCAAGGGTGGATATATAAGAGCTGAGTGGCAATTCGAGAAGTACACTCCGTCGTGTTGACTCGTGTTGACAAGCTTGGAGAAAGCTGTGGGAGGTAGCCGTAACAGAATACTAAGTAGAAAACTTGAACGAGTATGCAGGACGCCCGTCGAGGGCGGAAAGGGGTTGGACGAAACGACCTTTCTTTGTTGACTGGCGAACACGGGAGGTTGCTTCAACGGGATATTGATGTGGGCGGATGAGTACCAAACGGCGTTATGGGTCCCAGCACTATAGAACGCCTGCGGCTACCAAGAAGGGAACACCAGATGGAGTGGGCGTTCGCGATAACAAAGAAACCAACTTTGAGGTTGTCAGAGGCTACCGCCGTGTATGTAGCTCTGTGGACCAAAAGAGGCTGTGGGGCCACAAACGATATTCACTCCCAGTCGCGATAATGCATGAGATGGGACCTCAGTCTGCCTGCTCGCTATCTTGCGCCCGTGAGACATTAAGCAACGAATACTCTCCGTTCGTAACCAGCAGCTGTCTCGGGACGTGGTTGCTGAGAAGTGGGAGATAGGCGGACTCTAGACTCAGTTGAGCTCAGCGTCTTGATCAACGAGATTTAAGCGGCAACTCTAGGCATGACATACAAGGAAGTGATGGCGTTGGTAGGACGGGTGGTTACAGGGCGGCGTGACTGAATTACCAGTCAACGGAGCGTTGCAATATGACACGGAGCAAGCTCACTGGCATTGCCGTGCAGGAGGTCCCTTAAGTCTCGAGAATTGAAATCGAGGAACAGGTGACTTGCGAGTCCTGTGCCACACCCTTATGCGACCAAGCTCGTCTGAGAAACAGAACTGCAGACCGGCAAGAACAATGGAAGAACGAGTCTATTCAGATGGGAACAGCGAGACCGACAGCTCCTTCCGCAGGACGAGGCGTGGCGACAGGTCAAAGACCTGAAACTCCTCGAGCTGGCATTAATATGTTCAGGGCACGAGAGAGAAAAAGAAATCAGTGCCAGGCAATCGTAGGCAGATGCTGTGGAGAAATACTGTGTGTGATGTATGTATTCACCGTCGGTAGATGAAGTACTTCGATCAGCTCTCTAAGAAAGCAAGGATCGTAATAGCAGTAAGTATCCTTGCCCCTCCTTTCTGGGTACGTTTGGTGCGTTTGGAGAGCACAGTCGCACGCAGTGAGAGGACAGCAGATGACTGGGTCCTCACTAGCTTTACCGTTCGGCTGGGGGCTGATTGATGTCGTAGCAAAAAGCAGTAGATTCTCAGGGTGGGCAAGGGTGGTGGCTGTTGCCCTGGGCGCAGCAAAGGGTGCGAGACTCTTGACTGGTACAGGTCTGGCTCCGGAAAGGCTGGCGGCATGGATGCATGGGTGTTTCCTCCAATACAACCTTTAGCAGTTATGTTTGGTAGGTAGGGACTGTGCAATCGGCCTCCAGCATTATCTTCAGGATTTGCTTTATTATCGCTTTTTCTTCTCCCCTACCCTTGAGGCTCTCAAATCATGGGCCAATTTTTTTGTTGGTGTCGCAGGAAATACAAACACCAGTGCTGGAAGCTCAACTCTGCAGATTTCACAAATGGACTTCCATTATCTAGAGCTGCTCGAGTGTCCAGACGTGATGAGTTTCGTGTATAGCTGATTCGCAAGGAAGTCTGCTAATCCCGACAGTGGAAGAAAGAACGCCATGACATTGGACAAGAAAGGAAACAAAAAAAAAGCAATGAGAGAAAAAAGCCACACAGATCGGTGGACTATGTACACGTTGTGTGGAAAGCAGGCCCATGTCGGGACAGGGGCCTCAGTGACAAGCATGTGGAAGAAATAAATAGAGTCGAAAGAGTTTGTGGGCCCCGGGTAGCCGGCGGGGGTCATCCCTAGCAGGACCAGGAGCAGTACTCCGTAGCGGAGATGCACCATGCCACTCCTCTTCAGGTGCTGTCAATCAAATTTTGTATGCATTTCTCAGTGTCCAAAAGCGTCGCTGCCAAAGAATTGAATGACGAGTCGAGCAAGGTTGGATGATCTGGTCCACAACGCTACTACATCTAACAGAGTTTATTATATGAAACAGTATAGTCGCAAGTTCTTCCCGCTTTGATTTACCCCACTGTCTTTCCATCGTATGCTTATACTCTGGCTCAAATCCGTTTGCGTAAACGATTCCCGGAGAAAGTTAAATCGTCTTGATACAGCATTTACTTGGGTTTTTATTGCTTTTCTCTAGAAACAGCTTAGCAAATACTTCAATAATGGGTTTCTGGTGGCAGCAAGCGCCAGCCCCGCTCTGCTGTTACCAGCCAGTCACGATTGTGTCTAACAAAGGCGACCCATGCCCAGAAATCATAACTGCTGCGGCTGCAACCGCCATCAAAAATCGCTCAGGCGGTTGATTGTCGATGATACAAACTCACCAATTGCCTGACCTAAGCAGGCATAACGCGAACGTGCAATGCTTCCTCCGAATTGAAGCCTCTCTTACTCGTTCATCAAGCACAGATGTCTTGATTTCCATGATTGTGTTCTAGCTCACTTACGCAGTATTCTGGGGCCAATACAACCAGGGATGTCCGAGACCTTCTCTAGGTCAACGAAGCTGGAGCGGGGTTGGTTCATCACAGCTTGAGCCGAAATGTTCGGATTGTTCTCCTACCTCATTGCAATATGCAACATCTCCCGATAAGAACTGGATTAGACTGCCTTGGAGATTTCTTATTACATGCGCATTCGGCATAGAAAAGGCATCCGAAACTCGGCATTTGTATCGTATGTGCATCGGCCCTGATTGGCCGTATTTGACACGCCCTATCAGCAGATTGACTTTTATCACCATCAGCGTGCCAAATTGACTTACACGGGATGCTCATCAATATTTTTTTTGGCCTCTGGATGAACCATATTACATGTGCCCGGAGTATACTGTGCATAAGCTTTAAATTTTAAAAAAAAATTTGTTACTGTAGGCGGATTGGTTGTGTAAAGCGACATGGTTTGGGCTTATACCGAACTGACACCAACCGCCTTCTTTGTTATCCCGTATTAACGCCAAGCTGCCCCGGAATCATTGATCTCAACATAGTGGAGAGTGTTCTCTCAGATCGAATTCATTACTATCGAAGTAAGTAAAAATAAAAATAAAAATTTATGATACATCACGTCGATGCAGACGACGAGATTGGAGTGGGATGATTGTGCGGTGCTCTGTGTGCCTGACTGCATTACCGAGCCCAAAGGATGGGTGAAGACATTTCCATGCAGCAGGGTTATCAAATCCGGGTTCAAAGCTTTGTTTGATCATCTGATGGTTCTGGGACATTTGGGGTTGGCATCTTCGGTGGGGGTCAACTTTGTGGGAGGGAGATGATTCTTCTGTACTATACTCGGCCAAGCAGATACCGAAGCAATTGCATGGCAGCTTCAAAATGGAGGTGAGCAGCCGGCCCGCCTTCTGTCAAGTTCTGATTTAGTCGAAGCCAGTGAGCCGGTGACATGACTGACTATTGCCCGGGTAGAAGCGATCCGTCTTCTTCGATAGTTGAGACCATCCTGGGTGGACGCGGAATTGGAAGAGCTTCTCCGGTTTGTCCTCAGACTTAACCGCTACAATTTTCCAGTGCATGATTGAGAGAAACAACTGCAGCATTCTGCCAAGAGAAATTTTGCAAGCAAACACAGAATTTGCCGTCTGCTCGGTTAAGCAGTACAAAAAGCTTTCACAGTACTGTCGCTAATGTTTCACAAAAGATTGCGGGCGACGGTAGGAACGGCAGAGCAAGGGGTAGTATGACAAAGTCGGGTTACATCCCCCCCACGTCAGTCTCCGCCTTCAACCGCCAACCGTTGTCACAGAGAGTCTGGTACAGACTAATGATGTTTGCGCTGTTATGGGACCCTGGAGCTTGTTCGGTGGCGGCTAACATACACACACACGACGTTTGAAGAAAGGTTGAATTATCTGTTTTTAGCCCTTGGAACTGCTCGAATAGAAAACGCAGCTGTAGACACATACGATTGTTTATTGCAACAGCACGTTGATGCGGCATCCCCACTTTAAGGAGCACATTTGAAATACACGTTACGGAATACAGACTATAGAACTTTCATGTGTGACAAAGTTAGGAAAAGTTGAAAAGCATCTCTACTAGGGCTTTGGGGCAAGTTATGTGGCCTCATATTATACCTTGTTCGCTGATATCTTTCTGGAATTGCTTTCGAGATACGAGACCTACCAGCAACCTCGGGCTTCCAGTGGTCGCTGCACTCCGGATTCAATACTCCTAACAATTACAAGCGATATCCGAGGAGAATAAAGCTAACCTAGGCTTCCGGGCTGGCCCACACATTCCCGTGTCCAGGACATTGAACTCTTCTAAACCCGCTAGGGACGGGACCTAATTTAGTAACCGCCATCAGTATCCTTGACAAATTTAAAGTCATTTCCATTGAGTTTCCATATACCGTGGAAGTGACTGACTGACCTTTTATTATTTTTTGGCATGATGCTTTACGACAATAGCCAATTGCCTCGGCACCATTCGACGATAGGGCGCAAGGGGTAGCTAGACCATGACGTCCCGGCGTGGTGGTCAGACTGCAGGGTTCATTGATAGGCTAGACCTGCAAGCTTTGCTACTCACCCTCTACATATGCATAGCAGCAATCCTGTAAGGAGGCGTTCGTTCCTTTATTATTGAATCTTGATCATTCAGAAACGCTTCCAGAATGTCGGTTCACGAGCTGTGTCTGGCATGCCTTGCTTTGCCAGGGCTACACTTGGCCTCGGCTCAGATGCCAGCTCCTGTGTGACGAGTTCTACCAAAATGGAGCAGTCTTGGCTACAAAAAGTTTAAAAACAAGTGTTCTGTCTGTTAAAATATGAGAGTGCAAAAGACCGACGGTACTTCTCGACTGGCGTGAGGTGCAAGCTGAGACCATAACTCATCGTCAATGACCCAGCAACTTGGGTCAGGCACTCGCCCGACCCTGGCCTACCCGTCATGTAAATTCATCCTGCGGCACAGCGAGCTGACAAGTTTGACAGGCGACCCACGCCGCACAGCGTCACATCGCCAATCAACTACGGATGACAGAACGCCAGAACTTTTGAAACATCGCTTTCAACCACCAGAGCCACTTTTAGAAGACTGGCTCAACTGGTGCAGGTTTGTGTCAGGCGAAGGACAGTGACCCGCAACGGATCCATGCCAATCTTGTCTTTGCATTGCACGTTCAAGAGAAAGGGTCACCAACTCCATGCGAGCGAAGACGTAATCGAGACTGGCCCAGCTTGACGGACTTCTGTGCTGTTCAGATTCCAAAGAGCAATGTCGCCACGCTTGAAACCACAACAATAGAGCGAATCTTTAGTGGTGGCCTCGACCTTGTGCCATAGCTATCAAAATTATCCCAGGTAAACGGTCAGTTCGACACGGTGATGACTTGCCTCCACTGCGGTCAGCATCACAGTTACACGACAATGCGGGCCGAAGAAAACCTCATGCAGGCATCCATCCTACTGGAGGTATTGGCAGCGAATCATTGAACGGGACATACTTTTTCGCTTTCTATTAGCGCCGTTGCTTTTTTTTATTCCTATTTATTCCTTCTATCCCCCCGCACCCCTCCTCCTTTGCTGCACACCACTGAGGTAATCACCAGATGCCAATGTGTGGGGATTCCGGGACCAAGGAGAACACAGTCCAAACCGGCTTTGTGGTCAGTTACGAGCAGAGCCCCTTGAAGGTCAACCGTTCTATAGAACTTAGTGGCGAACACCATTCCTGATATTCAACTCGCTCATCGCTGCGCACATGTGGACAAGAAGACGCAGATCCCATGCTCAGCTGAAGCCACATTCAGTCTCATCGTCACATCGACAACAAAACTAGACCCGATATCATCATTTATAAATGTTGAGAACCAATACTATCCACGCCTGAAGACCCGAAAAGCAAATCTGGCGTCCGTACGTTAGTATCTTACGCCATGCGACGAACCATTGAATCAAGCTCAAAATATTCGCATTATTCCCATGTTAAATTCCCAGCTCGAGTTATATCAACCCCAATCTTTAGACGGCCACCCCTCTTTCAGACTTGAGGTCACACAACGCGATCAAGTGCTGTGCCAAGAATTCATGGCGCTGACAACCTAGACCGTTTCTGAACTTATATGCATATAATGTAGTGTCCTGCCATTGAATTTCTAAGAACCTCCGGAGGAATGACGCATATCCATGGAATATCATGTGCGAATACACACAAATGCCGGGGTCGCACGCGATCGTGCAAAGTTGCCTGACTATGTCTCTTTCAAAAACAAACAAACTGCTTTGATCACGAGGAATTTTCTTCATAGAAATCTGCCAGAACCGGTTGAGCTGACTATTGCCATGAATGCTGGGACCGCGCTTTAAGGCCGGTGTAATCCCGCCTGCACGCCCGTCTAGATGAAGATAGCCATGCTGATTCGTCCCCACAATATGCAATAACAACACCATGGCGTTGGTCCTCCAGACCTAGACAACCTAATATAACCCTTTCTCACATGGGTTCGGGGTATTGATTTTCTCGCTCTTCCGGCAGGCAAGGCGCCACTGGCTTTTGGGTGCATATTAGTTCGGCCTATAGGATGACATGCCATACATCTCCCTCAATCGCCGTTCCAGAACGGAGAGACGGCCTGGGGGTGCGCATGAGGTATGCAGCTCATCGTCACACCTCGCACCAGCAACTGCCACACCATTGACAAATGCGGAACCTCTCTGTCCGCACATGCTGTGGTCCGAACCATGCCTGAGGAGCAAGCACGAAAAACCGATCGCCCCACAAACGACGTGATATGTTCATAGGCATGCCTGCTGCTCACCGCGAGTCGGCATCGCTGGCAAAGAAGGAGCAAACTGTGCAATGCCTTGCCCAAACCGCCACGCAGTAGTGTAGCATGACTTCTCCAAAGAAAGAAGAACCCATACGATATCATTTCCATAGTCATCATCATCATCATCAGTAGTCGACCCGTGAAATGGTACCACCCCCTGCTTGACCGACTGCTACTCAGCTGCTGCACTAGACTTTTCGATGCGCTAGTTGCAGAGCACAAACTCGACATCATCAGTGACACGAAAATTTAGGGGTATGCATCGCACAGCATCACTGCTAAAAGAGCAAGCGGGGGTTCGTAACAATTCATAGGCCTGCCTCCGATGATACAGCATTATGAATAATTTTCCATGCATTGGCACCCTGAAGTAATCCATTGTTCTCAAACCTGCTAGAACGTGACACCGTGAACAGCAGCGTAAGGAGTGACTATTGTGGGATTCTCCACGGCACGTTATGAGATAGATAGCAAACCAGGCAGGGAGGAGGGCCCTTGAGTCTGTCCCATCCCATCAGATCACGAGCAGGCGTGACTAATCTATCTTCAACAATACCTAATCCTGGAGATAGTACTACCTTGAAAGCATCACCTCGGCACTTCGACTCATGCAAACGATGACAAAGAAGAAGAAGAAACAAATCTATGCCATAGATCTCTGCATCACGAGCTTGGCGGATATGCCCGATAGTGTCTCTTGCAAGAGAGTTCCTCGGCCACTCAAAACCACAAGAGGACCCCTCCCCATCGAGCATCGTATCGTGGGAGATTCTTCAATACGACCCTGCACGAGTGTTCCCCGGCCCGAAATCTCGGACCCTCCCCTCCTCCAGCAGCAGCAGAAGCACCGAGCGTTCTCTCCGAGAAGGAGAAAAAGAAAAAGAACTAAGAAATAAATAAAAATAGAAACAAATCCGGTGACACTCCAACTAGAGAATGTCTCACCTGCCCCTTTAATTTTTCCCACTCCTCTCCCGCTTTTTCAGCAGATCCTGCACTTCAATCCCGCTTGGGCCGCAGGGATCCTCAGCAATTGTCTTGTCATACAAGGAGGCAAATATTATATGTTGGTGCAACAAGTACTAACATTAGCCTGCCCGTCATGCCGGGAACCCCATGAGGCAGTTGGCGAATTCATGTGTTGTCGAGTGATTATGCTGATCAAGGCCACACATAATTACATGGCATTTGAGATGCAGGTGGAGACACCGAGTGAGATGGCATGCTTCACGTAATATAGAACTTTGAAAATAATGGGCTGATCATACCTGCCAACCGTGTACGGACTATTTTGCTTTACTTGATTTGTTAACTATGCAGTACGTACCGTGGGCTGACCCAGGTGGACTTGGTTACACGTTGTACCACATGCATTCGTGAGAAACAAGACTGGAACGAACCAAATCTGCTGTCTAGATTGGGCTATGTAATGATCCAAACGCCGAGAGCGATGCTTTTTGCTGCCTCAAACAATCCGCAGGCGACATATGTACAATGAACAACCTACACATGCGATTTATACAGACTTGCAACGTACAACCCTACGACTTACGAAAGCTTACTCCGTATCGAGGCCGGCCTGCTTCACCAAACCATAAAATACGCCTTTCTTTTTGATGAGATCCTTAGGCGTATCAAACTCGACCACCTCGCCCTTGTCAAGCACGACAACACGATCCGAGTCCAGGATGGTGTTGAGACGGTGAGCGACAGTGATGATTGTCCTATGAGCAAATAGGGGGCTTCGAAGAGTGCTCTGAAGTGCCGCATCTGTCTCGACATCTACCGCCGCCGTCGCCTCGTCCAATACCAGGATGTTGGACGGTGTAAGCATGGCGCGTGCCAAGGAGACGAGTTGTCGTTGTCCTTGCGATAGGTTTGAACCTGTGGGTTTCAAGGTCAGTCAACTTCTGGCACAAGTTTCATTGGCGCATGCGTGATAAATCATTGGCTTCGGCGATATGCGCGATGATGGGATGGTGTGGCCGAGATACGATGGCCATGACATGCGGGCGATGAGTTTTGCCGTTTCGTGTTATGAGGATGCATTCCTTGACGATCATGCAGGTGTTTGCTGAATATTGGGTGGATAGGTGGCACCGCGATTGCTTCCAGTAGAGGCTGAGATGGCACCACCAGCATACACTTGCAGCATGTAACCCGCGAGTGTGTATGCAGATTCCCGAAAATACGATGGAGATGGTGATGTGACAGAAAGCCGACAGAAAGCGCGACAGGTGAAAACTTCCGAGACTTACCTCCTTCGTTTAATTTAGCCTCAAGTCCTCCTTCCATGCTGGCCACATGTTCCTTTAGTCGTGCATGATCTGCTCAGAGAGAGTGCATTAGTTACCAGAGCTAGTGAATTGGCAAAACATGAATGGTCTTCTTAAGCGGCTAAGCGAGAGCATGTGCTCTTCCCGTCCTGCGGTGTCATAGCAGAGCTGTCAGCTTTGTGTAACACACTTACCAAGCACACTCCATAGTTCCGTATCGTCATGTACATGACCAGGGTCCAGATTATCCCGAACGGTGCCCTCGAAAAGAGCCGCGTCTTGTGGAATGATAGCCAGCCGCCTTCGTAGGTCAAGCAGTCCTATCGTCGAGGTGTTCAGATCATCGATGCTGATATTACCTGTGTCCGGCTCGATGAGCCGGAAGAGTGCAAGCGTTAGTGACGACTTGCCGGCACCTGTACGCCCAACCACACCAATCTTCTCATGTGACTTGATGTCAAGATTGATGTTCTTCAGCACTAGATCCAGTCCGGCACGGTAGCGAGTGCTGTAGTTTTGGAAATGGACAGCTCCGTTAGCCGGCCACGCAACTGGCGGCCTGTGTCGATGGATAATTTCGGGCGCCTCACTTGGGAGGCGGGCATATTCGAGGACTCGTTCAACAGACACAATATTTGTCTCCACCTCAACTGTCTGACGTACAATCCAGTTGAGAGAGGTGGTGATCTGAAGGGCATACGACATGGCCAGACCAACCAGGCCAGAGGTCAGACCGCTATGGTTAGTCACAGAGATGATTGAGAATCCTGCGGCCGAGAGGATGATGATGGCTCCGATGAACTCTAGCCGGATGGCCAACCATCTGTTGGCGCTGATAGACGGATAGTAAGCCCGCAGGTTTGAGTCGACGCGCCATTCGTTTTCAAGTTCAAACCTGCCTTGCTGTCGGTATGCCCGGATAGTGCTAATGCCACCGAGTGACTCTTGGAAATGAGCATAAATGGGGCTCCGACTGACACTGTCCAATCGCTTGAGCTCGCGTGATGACCTCAGGTAGTATCGCTGGATCCAGTAGTACATAGCGCTCAAGGGAATGATTAAGGCGACGAAAGCCGGCGTGCTCACCGAAACAACAGCCAGCGTGAATCCAGAACGAGCCAGGTTGACAAATAGCATATTGAAAGTACGGGCGAGAACCTCATCCAAACGATAAACATCGCTTGAGAAACGATTCATGATTCGACCGGCCGGGGTTGTGTCGAAGAACGACATGGGCGACCTGAAGATTGCTGTTGCCATTCTTTCATGAAGCTTTCTGGATGCCTCAATAGAACAGAAGATCCATAGTATCAGGGTCTGCACGACAGTCAAAGCGGCTGAACCAACACCAAAAGCGAAGTAGATTCCAAGATACTTTCCAACCTGAGGGTTACCACCAACCTTGTCGTTCATTTCTGCCCAGTTCTTAAGCCACACACTACCGCCAATCTGGGCAGTCTGGGAGGCAATTAAGGTCCCCAGGTAGATAGCGACGGCAATGATATTGCTCGTCTTGGCATATTCAAGATAGACATCCCATTTGACCTTGCCTTGTTCTAAATGCTCTTTGGTTTGTCGGGTCTTGCTGCTTGGACCCTCCTCGTCGGAAAGCTTTCCACGTGGGCCCTTGAAACTGGCAGTACTTGCCCGTCTCAAAGTTGACATGCTACCGGTTCGCCTTTGCACATTTGACGAACCGCCGGGTTTGATGGGGGCCAGCTCGGGTACATTCTCTTGCGCCTCTTCAAGCTCTTCCTTATCAGCAGCTGTAGCGTCCTCAAGGTAGGTTGACGAGGATTCGCTCGAAGTTTCTTCAGGGCTGTTCACTTCAGTTGCTGGACTTGAATCTTGACCAGTAGACTTGACTAGATCCGAAATTCCTCCCTTCATGGCCATGAGCTGAGCGAACGTGCCCTTTTCGTGAATTTCACCATCTTTCAATTGGTAGATGTAGTCGGCAGACGCAAGAACGGAGATCGCATTTGTTGCCAAGATTCGGCACTTCGAGTTTAGCAGGCCCTGAGATCCTAAGACATTGTCGATTAGATGCCGTCCGACGTGAGCATCAACAGCTGATAGCACGTCGTCGAGCAGATAGATATCAGCACGAGCATAGACGGCTCGAGCAAGACCAACACGTGCTTTCTGGCCACCACTGAGAGAGATGCCCCTTTCACCCACGACAGTCTCGTCCCCGTCCGGCAACTGAACAAAGTCGTCCAGCAGAGCGCAAGCCTTGACAGTTTTTTCGTAGAAGTTGGAATCGTACCGGTGGCCAAAGATGATATTTTCCTTCACCGTAGCGTTCATGATCCATGGCTGTTGGGCCACATAAGCGACGTTCCCTTTTACTTTAACGTTGCCCTTCTCTTTGTACAAGTCACCAAGGACACTTTGCAAAAGTGATGATTTGCCTGCACCGACTCTTCCGACTGCGCATGTCAATTCTCCCTTGTGAGCAACGAAGTGAATGTCCCGAAGGGCACTCTTCGAGCCATGGCGATCCCACGAGAATTGGCCATCCTGAATGATAACACTCTCATCTCCACGCTCTTCGGCGGCAGCACTGATCTCAACAGCATCGTTTTGCACTTCTTCAGCAGCAAGGTATTCTGTCAAACGACCAACAGCCACAGTTGCTTCGATGATGGACGTGATGACCATGGGCAGCACGGCCAGAGGGAATGTCAGCAAGTTGAAAAGCGCCAGGGCTGGAAAGACGATCTCTGTCGTCAATGGCTGGTCTTGGGTGAGTACGAACACTGCGAATGTCGAGCACGACACCAAAAATGGTGTGGTAGACCAAGTGAAGTTGGCGAGTGCTTGACCGGCTCCGATCTTTCGAAGATTCTGAAGCTCCAGGTCATTTCTCACGTGGTTCAGCTTGTTCATGAATGCGGTGCTCCATGCATATAGCTTGATGCTCTTCATGTTGTTGATGATCTCGGAGATGAGACGACTCCGAGCATCTTTGTTCTTCATCTGCTGCTTTTGCAGGCGTTTCATAAACCTGGCAATGAAGCCGTTGATAGGAATCATGATAATCATAACGGCGATACCAGCAAGCATAGACCAACCGACTAATTGATACAAGGACACCATACAAATAATGATTTGGAAGGGCGCAGACCACACCTGCTGCGCAAACTGGGTTAGGTCCTGCAGACGTTGAGCATCTACAGCCATGTAGTTGACAATGTCACCAGTGGTCTTCGAGGCTCGCCCTTCATTGGACAGCTTGAGAGACTTCTTGTAGATCGCAGAGGAGAGGCCGGCCTTGATGCGCATACCGGTGACGAATGCAAGCTGGAAATATTGGTGCTATAACATGTTAGCTATCTTGACAGCCCCATGGCATATCCCGTGGGCACTTACAACCATGCTTGTTTGCAAGCAGGCGACGAGGAACATGGCCAGTGCGATGGAAGCACCCTTGACGACAGGCTGCGGCTCTTTGCCTTTGTCATACGAAGCAACAAAAGCGATCAAATAACGCAACAGTTGAGGCTGAGCAAAAGCCGACAGATCATTGGCTGCCTTGAAGACAGTAGCAAGCATATACGGACCACCATAGGACTTGAACATGACCAACCACAACGAGGGATGCTTCTTATGCTCAACTTCGTGCTTCCACGCCTTGTCAAACTGCTCGCCGGTCGTAGACGCCTTGTCATTGGGGCCCAGTCCCCACAAGTCTTCCTCTGTAAGATAGTGCTTGTATCCGTACTTCATCATAGGGGTCATCCATGAAAATGTCAGTCTCGAGAAGACGGTCGCATACTCGGCGGGGCATTCTGCTCCCTCGTCATCGACCAATGCCTCGTATGCACTCGCTCGCTTCGGCCACAGCCACTCAAATAGAAATTCAACTGCCGAGAGGCCAAAGCCAACGGTGTAGGTTACAAAGTATGGCAAGTTCGTAAGGTAGACTTGCTGAGAGACAAGAGATCGTAGTTTGACGGCGTAGACCAGCAGCAGAAACAGCCAGTAGAACAGAACCACGCCATTGGCATACCTCGAGCGGGCGTGTTCGGCCCACTGAATCGCGAATACCACCCATAGTGATATCAAGGTCAAGAAGGTGGTCAGGACTCGGAAGTCACCGTACCATATATTGGGGAAGTTGATGATCTGGATCACAAGCTGGGCAACGATGTCGGCGATAACAGCAACGAGGAGTGCCTAGCGAGAACCAATTGTCAGCATGAAGTCGTCTCCTGGGGCCGATGCACAGGTCCCGAGGATGCGGAAGCTCACCTGCTTTGTCCAGAAATGCCAGTCCTTCGGCAGTTGCGCAGCCTTGGATTTCCTCAAGACATACCAGAGAGCCAAGGGTCCGCACACGATACCAAACCCAGCGACCAGAGCAACCCAAACATCAATGAAGCATGGCGTGAAGTCGTATCGGAAGGGGCTCAGTGGGCCCCAGCCCTCCTCATTGCCGCATAATGGCTGCTTGAAGCTGTCTGTCGCGCTCAAATAGCCGTGGCCGAGCTGGTGGAATTTGGGCCGGAAGCCGGTGAAGGAGCCGGTGGATGCGAGGACCTGCTGCGGCACGCCGTTGCTGAATTGCATGACCGAATCCGCTGCACTGCTCAGAGACTGAAGGTGTAATGTTAGTTCATAATAGGTTACTGCTGATCTCAGGAACAGGATTGCGCAATCGGGTGGTTTTGTCACGAGATCAAGCAGTTTGCGACTGGAATAAAAAGAGAAGAGGTCAGTGTCGCTAACCAATCGCCTGGGGGAATTTTAGGCATGACGCTTTCGTCGGCAACTTTCCATCGTTATCGCCGAGGCGCTGGCTCTTTCTTGCAGGGGGGGTGGGCGCGTTTTGTAAGCAGAGAGCCACTAACCTAGCGCGCCACTGGTCAATTTACTGTCTTGCCATCCCGCCATTGCCAAGATTTACAGGGCTAGCCGCTAGCCGTACTCAAGAACTTACTTTATTTCGTGCCTGTCGCAATGACACTGGGCGTCTTCCACCCTGGACTCCGTGTGTATGTACATAATCACACAAATGCATATTCTGTGGTGTCTTTTTTGTCACGTAACTATGTTCATGTTATGACATCTATATAATCGCGGGAGCATCAGTGCCGTCCTTCGGCGTCACCAAAGAAGTGGCCACCGTCGCGTCGACATGTATAGCAAGGACACATTCATCACAACCGTGGAGACACATAGTATCAATGAAGGCTAGGATGGGGAAAGAACCGCCGAATACCGTGCGTCTCGCTGGATGACAACATTCGGCGAGGGTATACATATAGACGTAGACGCGCTGGCATGCATGGCAAGTCTACACCATCACTTCGTCACGAAGTTAGCTATGACTGCTGTGCACGCTTTCAATTTGACTCGACTGGGGTGCGGTACACAGAACCAGCTGTGCTGCTCCCAACAAGGAACATGATGTCCCCTACAACAATTTCCGCAATAGCGATGACTTCCATGTACAGGGATTGGAATTCTGTATTGTTCAGCTCCGATGGCAGGGTAGGATATGCCGTCCGAGACGTTTGCCATCATGCCTGAAATGTTGCGACTAACGTACATAGGTACACTCATATCACCCAAAGCCTCTGTCGTAGCAAATGGTTTGCCCAGTGTCTCTTCTATGCTAGTGAGATCTCCACAACTCAGAGGGAAATCTCTAATTGTACGCAAAGGTTGGGCTTTGTGACAGTGAGTTTGCTCCGGTCAGATTCAGACCCAAGGAAATCAGTGGGACCGGATACATACTTTCGTGTCTTGTACGTCAATTTTTGCAATGCGTGGCGCGTAGCTCAGAAGTGCATTCATATACTTGCGTCTCTTCCATCTCTTGGTCCGTCCCAAAGTCTCCTTGGTATGAGGACCCGAACAACATGTTTTTGTTGATGTTATGACACCGGCAGATATGAACGAATAGACAGCATGCCGTCCCCTTGCCACCAGAGTCAATAACCATTCATCTCGCATAACGACTGTGCTCGGCGGCTAAAGCCGAAGCTCCTCCCAAGATCATGGATTGGCGTCTGTGGAACATCACGGGGACGGGACAGCTGGCTCCTTTATCATGGACTTGCCAGTAAGCCCCTGCTCAGGACTGGTGTAATACTGGTAAGATTCAGGTTTCACCGGAAAGGCGTGGAATACGAGGAAAGACGCAGTGAAGCACAGTGACAAGCTACACTCTTCAACCTACACTATTTGCGTTCAGTCAACTCACCAAGACGCCATGTTCGCCTGTGGCTGTTGATTCACCGATATTTCACTCTAACCATTGTCGACCCAAACTAGAGGTAGATGGATATCATAAACAAAGTCTTAATTCCTACCAATAAGCTCGCATCCGTTCCCGCCCTCTAATATGATACAGGAGAGTGACTATAATAAAAATGAGACGCCGGATTTGACTGCTTAGTTGTTGAAGTAGAAGTTCTCGTCAGTCGTTCTTCCACGGATGAACTGAGGCTCAGATCCAGGGACATAGATGTCCTCGTACAGGATCTTGGGTGTCGTGTCGGGAACAGCCATGGCCTCAGCAATGGCAACCTCATCGTTGACGTGCTTGCGGGCCTCCTTGTCGAGGGTCTTGAGCTCATCCTCAGTAGTGACCTTCCACTCCAGCATCTTCTGCTTCAGGCCAGCAATAGGGTCGTTGGTCGAACGCATGCGTTGAATCTCCTCACGGGTTCTGTAGGTGGTACCAGGGTCGGACATGGAGTGACCACCATATCTGTAGGTGACGTATTCGAGGACGAGAGGACCGTTGTCGTTGGCAGTGTACTCCTTTCCGTACTTGACAGCAGCCTTGACGGCGAGGACATCCATGCCGTTGACCTTGAGGCCGGGGATGTATTGACCACGCTTGTAGTAGTCGGTCAGGGCAGACGAACGGTTGGCAGCGGTACCCATACCGTACTTGTTGTCTGCAGAAACAGGTTAGCATGCGGGCAGTCTGCTAGAATACGGAGTCTCGCAGTGGCTTACTCTCGCAGCCGAAAAGAGCGGGCAGGTTCCAGAGCTTGGCCATGTTGAAGGCCTCGAAGACCTGACCCTGGTTGCTGGCACCATCACCGTAGAGGATGACGGCAGCGTTCTTGCGGCCACTGTACTTGTGTGCAAAAGCCAGACCAGCGCCGACGGGGACCTGGGCACCGACGATACCGTTTCCACCGTAGAAACCCTTGCTGAACATGTGCATGGAACCACCCTTTCCGTAGGCGATACCCTCTCGGCGACCCAACAGCTCACCAATGATAGATCGGACGGTGGCACCTCGCATCAATGCGTAACCGTGGCATCGGTAAGCAGTGATAACATCGTCCTCCTTGGTCAGAGCGTGCTCGATACCAGTTGCGACAGCCTCTTGACCGGTGGACAAGTGACAGAAACCGCGAATCTTCTTCTCCTTGTACAGTCTGTCGGCGGCCATCTCCATTTGTCTGCGAACCCCGTCAGCAACCAGCTCAGCCACCAATGCTGACCGAATAAGACTCATACCTGGTGACAACCATGTCGGTGTACATCTGCTTCAGCTCCTTCTTGGTAACCTCCAGGGAGTATGGCGGGGGGTCCAGCTCGTATGTCTCGAAGCTCTCGTCACTCAGGTTGACCGTGAAGGGCTTTTCATCGTCCTATAGCACGAAGGAATTCTAGTCAGCATTCTCGTCAAATCCATCGAGCCGACTCAAGACTCCATCTCTGGCTGAGCACCGGTGGGTGTTCCGTGTGCTGATGGAGTCCAATTGAGTGGTTGGCAGTAAAAAGCGCATTTCCCGTACCTCCGGAACACCTTGCTCAATAGAAGCAGAGGCCGCATCAGTGGTGACGGTCCTGAAAGCGCCAACAGCAGGAGCGCGGGCGGCGCGAGCTGCACGCAGCGAAGGGGCAGCTGCCCTTTGTACCCTCAAAGCGCGAGAGAACATGTTGTGATGGCTGAAGGGGAAAGGGAGGAAAAGAAAGGAATGGTGTTGAAACGAGAGCTTCGTTTAGTTCAGGGATATGGAGAACCTCCGTCAAACAACAAATTATTTGGCGTTGGGGATTTTCGCTGAGATACGGAGGTACTTTGCGTCTTCGCTCCGAGATTTCCCTCACCGCGTCTAGAACCCTTCGGGCTTAGTGCTATCGGAGCTTTGGTGGACCTCGAGGCTTGTTGAGTCCAACGCTAAATTTTGTGAGGCCGTCCGGTTTCTTGGGAACTCCGTGGATTTCTCAATGCAGCTGCACCTGTCTCAATTGCCATGTAGTTGAAGACAGCTTATCTTATGGATCTGGCATTGAGGTATATAATGCATCACTCCCAAGGCATCCCTCTAGTTGCCTCTGCCACTGCCTCGAGGCGTCGCAAAAGACCTTCAGAAAGAAATCTTAGAACAACCCCATTTCACCAAGCCCGAACCCAGGTTCGCGAATTCGGGCCTTATTTAGTGCTATCAACAATGAGCTGCTTCTGTCTGTCTAGTATCAAGAGCTTCAGTATGGAATCCGTACCGTCGTACAGTATATCCTTCTTACATGTCGCCGTTGTCTTGACGTCAACGCAACATTGTCGAAAAGACAGCCAACCTTCTCGAGCTATACATAGAGATTCGGGATGCTACAATTAATACTAACCTAGTCTAGTCCAGACGTCCCACACTGCTTCGACAATGGCTAAAGGGCTGCATTAACACTACGACAGCCACAAATGTCTACCGTGAGCATATTGTTGAGTTTTGTTCGTTATTACTGCGATGAAGGGAGTGCCATACTTGTAGTTCAGCGACTGGTCCCTTCTCGTACATCTGAGCTTCTACGAATCTTCTGACTCAGTCCACAATACCCATGGTGTTTTTTGCTTCCGCTCGGAAGCTATGTAATGATAAAACCGCACTTGGAGCGATCAAAATATGCGTGTTTAAGCGCATCGATAATCATTCCAAGAAGACTATATTGCTTTACCGCCTTCAATCACCCAAGAGTCTCACTACCAATAAGTTGCCTTGAGCTTGTTCAACGCTCGGAGGAATTTGCCTTTCATGAATATTCATGCAACTCACGGCCGCAGGCCCAGCCTCTCGAAAATGACCTGTCGTAGTCAAAAAGAAGTTTCCTTGTTCAGAGGATTATCGTGCACCCAGCCAGAGTGTATGTCACTGCTAAGGTGAGCAACTAGGCCATGATAAATGTGCGTCTCAGTGGCAGAAAACAGTATGCACTTATGTGCAATATTCCTCTCTCGGTAACGCCGTGACTGGGCGCAAGATCTCATGTGGCGTATACAGGGGATGGGCAGCATAAGGATAACAGTTCATCTTGTAAGCTGTTTTTCAAGGTTGATATTTTTATTTGAAGACATCAGAACGAAACACTCTAGTAAGCAAGGAACTGTTCATGATGTCGTTGCTTGACCTCGACGCAAGCTTATATGTATTCCTCCCACATATTTTTCTCCGCTTGGGAGCCTGAAAGTGTATTTCGGGGTTGAAGATTGAGCACCATAGGTCACCACCACTTTATGGATATTCATTCCCATTCCGAAAACCAGTCATGATACCATTCTTTGAACACAAAAAATCACTCCGAACGCTTAACCGAAACAAACCACATCGCTTATTCTTTTGGAGCATGCTTGTATGGGTTACACACTCGGTGGTAAACTGCCAAAGCCAAAGCACCGTTCGTGCAAAAACGCCATGTTCGAGGCAATGGACGCCTTCAAATATCTCTTCCGCATACACCCCGCATAATACAAGGTCTCTCGTGTTCTTCCCGAGGCCCTATTTTCGCTGCTTTTTACGTCGACCTGCGGTAGATGCACCGGTGTCGCCATTGTCATCGTCAGAATCGTCATCATCACTGTCATTTCTACCTCGACCTCCTCGTTCGTTCCCTTTCTTGATTGAGATGAGACAACCCTGTTCTTTCAATTTCTTGGTCAACGGTGTGCTGGCCTGCATACCTGGAAAATCCTTGGCGCTATAGACCGTGAACACCTCACTTATGGCCGACGCGCGTATGCGGTGGCGGGCACCAATGAAGTTGATCAGAGGATCAGCCATAACCAGGATGAACTTGAGTTTGAACGTGCCCGACGTGCGTACCGACAAGTCAGGAAAGCAGAAGAAGCAACCCTCTACGCCGGTCTCGTCACGGCCAGTGAAGGGAGATGCAACCGCAGTGCCCATCAACCGACGCTGCTGTCGGTACTCCTCCGGCATGAAGCTGATATCCTGCTTACCGGTATCGTCCCAGATGGTGCAATGCATGACCATGAAAGGGATGCGAAGCGCTTCACGAACATCGCCGGGCGTGGCCAAGGGATCGTCAACCTTAACTTCCACGATGGGTGGTGGATCGATGACACGACGATCCCGTTCACCAAAGCCACATGAGCGTGCGGCCATTGGTTGTTGACGAATCGTGAGAGCATAACTGAAACGGATTGCCGATGTCCCGGGTGACTGGATGGAGTTCGTTCGCACTTGGGTTTGGCTCCTAGACGGACTAATCTGTGCTTCAGCCTGGTTTTTGGGCGGAGGATCTTGATCATTGGTCAGAAGATCTGAGATCCGTACCCGTTCAGGAGGCCGAGTATCCGACCTGGTCGACCAAGTTCGACTGGGAGAAGGTAAAGAACGTTGGATCTGCTCGGGGCGAGCCTCTGTGCCAGTATGTAGCAGCAGAGACCTGGGAGATGCAACTCCAGAAAACCGCCGTACAGGCTCGTGCGGCCGTTCATGTGGTGATCGTGCCGTAGGTCCAAAATGTGCACCCGAGTATGAAGTGCCTGTAGCTAGATGGTTCCTTCCCAGGGTTGATATCTCCTCTAGGCGATCAGTAGGCCTGACATTTGTTGTCGGATCCCGAATTGATCTTTCCCCCGCATAATAGGTTCCGGAGCCAGTTATGACATGTTGTCCACGGGCAGTTGGTGAATCAGGCAACACCCTATTTTGTGAGTTAGCAACTGGATAGGGATCACGATATGTCGATACACTTCGTCTTGCCTCATATGCTGTCGATGAAGGCAGATCCGCAGTTACTGAAGTCGGTGCACTGGAAATGGGTGGAAGCCGTGTACCAGGTCCTGGTAGCTCTTGAGGGTAACATCTTGGATAACTAGGCTCAGAAGCCCATGTGCTGAGTGGTCTGCTCATGGCATCCACCATCATAGGGTCAGAAATGAACAGCGAAATGTTGAGCAGCAGAGATGGGTTGAGATCCTCTGTAGAAATATGGTTTGCCTCAGGAATATGCCTATAAAGACGCATTTGTTGGCCTTGTCTGGCTCGGGGATCGGCTGTACCAATAAAACAACTCGGAGACTAGCCTGCAGCAGCAGATTCCGACTGCTTGGTTGAGTAGTGATGATAACACCCCAAAGCTCTAGGGAAAAGCAAGTTGAGGCTGAGACAGAATCGTCTCAAAAGGACACTATCATTCGTGGCCGGGTTCCGTCGCTCGCTCGCTCGCTCGCTTTCTCCTAATCCAATGCCTATATGAGACCGGTGAACGAGGTTTTTTATATTGACCCAATCGCGGCTGAAAAGTCCAAGAATACGCAAATTGGTGCAAGACTCGGGTGAAGACTCGTCGGATGTCTACATGTTTGGTGGGATTTCAGAGGAAGTGATAGAGGCTGACTAGGTTGTCCCTTGCAACAAACTGCCCGCCACACGTCTATTGGCTTATCCGACTATAGCGTCCTGTAGAGTTGTTTTCATGAGACAGAAAGCAATGCGATGACGGGTTTTTGAATTCGTGAAGAGAAAAGACGCCGTCGTATCTAAAGCAATTAGAAGTGCCCTTGACAAGTTGAAACGCGACTTCCGCTATAATATTCGGCGGCGGGCCCGCGGGGCATACATTAAGGTACTTCGAGCACTTGGAGAATGAGATTCCTCAGCTGCTGTCAATCTCGAGCTGGGGGTCAGCGTCCCGGCCGAAACCCGTGCGGATCAGGTCAGAACCAGCAGGCGCCCCTGGCTCGATTTATCAGTGACAGGGCCACTCAACCGGTACTATGCAAGTAGCGGTCCATGATATGACGAAGAGGTAAGGATCGCGATTGGTGCGAGTACACTAGGAGCACAACAGTAGACTTGAGTTGAGAACTGGTGATGTGTAACGGTGGACTGAGACAAACTGGCTTCGCGCCTCGTGTGTGCAGCGAATCCAACGGGAAGGGGATCGAATGTTCCAAGAAACCGGTCAATGGGATTGTCGGGTCATCGGTTAATGAAGTTTGTGATGGGGCGTGAACCTTCAGGGTGTCACTGTCATGGAGTGAAACTCTCAGACGATAACTCAGCTACCATGTCTTGCCTTCATAAAAGGCAGCTGCATCTGCATTGAAGGGGGGTGTTTTTTGGGGGGTGTTTATTTTCTTCTTTCTTTGTTAAACTTTCGAGCCAGTCGTGTTCCAAGTCGTGTTTGGTTCGCGGGTTATACTCAATGTGGATGGTTCAACGGAAGAAACCAAGTAGGTGGGATTTGATGGACAATGGGAGGGTGTCCTCATTCCCGCTTCCTGGAAGCGGGACAGCAAGCAATAGTTCGCATGGTCTATTGTGGAGAAGACGCACCCAAGACTTGCCGAGAAGCCAGGATTTTATCCAGTGTACATCCCATATCTTACCCAGTGATTCATGTGGAATATAGCCATGCCGTCTTTTTATGCAGGGTTCACTTATATACAACTTGAGTAACTTAGTTGCAATGTCCGAGTTACTAAAAAATCTTGCGGCACTGATGTTACGTGACCTCATGGTTTTGAGTCTGTACCTTATTCGACTATCAGGTGCCTGAGCTGGCATCAAGTACAGAAACGCATGCCACGTAGCGTCGAGGACAGGTTAAGACTCTGCTCATTCGGAGCGAGGATGCGTTCCTGGATTGCCTTTTGTATCAAGAAAACCACTTGCGTCGATGTACCACAAACTATGGGGTACAATGTATGTAGGACAACGAAACATTGAGTTTCTGCCTCCCTTAAACCCTGCATCATCTGCAACATCAGTCGTACAGACTGTAGGCATTCCAGACATACAATTGGAGAGGCTAAAATGATTGAGTCGACTGGCGACCTAATTCGCAGAGACGATCTGTACGTATGTTCGCAAACCCGAGGTTGGGACTTGCTTTTAGGAGGAACTTACTTAAGGTAACTAGTGAAGATCTCGGTAAGACCCTAGGCAGGATCTTCGTAAGACGCCAGTAACCCTTGTTCCTGCCATCAACCTTACCGGATCCCATTTTTTATGCATAGATGAGGCTCACGTTCAGTAACCGTAAAATATCGGCTGCGATGGCCACCACAATCTCGGTTGTAGAAACTCTACCACAGTAAGCTCAGAGCGTATGTGTCGTTTATACGTGGCGAAAGTCGGGAGAGCCTATAGGATAGTGGAGGGTCTGAGCCGCGCCGCTAATCAGTCTAAGTCTGGCAATTACAAAAAAGACCAAAAAGACAAAATAAATAAATATCACACTAACCTAGCAATGTCAGAACTGTTCTTATGTCACGGTCGACAGCCATCAAATCCATTATCATCATAGCCTTGGCCTTGAAAGCTGAACATCCAACTGCAATGCCTCAGCTGCGCTAGGATTCGAGGTTTTGATTGATCAGGGCGGAAGCCTGCATTGTTTAGCACTCATTTTTGCTTGCCTTGTGGTCGCCTGAAGTCTTGAAACTGTGTGCGCAAGACATATGTATGTCGCCTCGATTAGCTGGTGCGAGCTGAAATAATTAATTACACGACGACCGAAAAGACATGGCACTCCTTGCAACATTTGACGGACCGCGCTTCCAGACACCAAGGCTTAACGTTGCTAGCTGACGTCTTTCATCAGTCCATGTTGCCTGTATGCACATGTTTTGTGAGTTGTCTTTCTCGTTTAAAATGTCTTACCCTAGGCGAATGGGACTGCTGCCGGTCCGTACCAGGGTCGTTCATGCAGGGAGCTCTTTTCTTGCAAGCCGCCTGAACTATGCGTGCGGCCATCGAGATGCGGATAGGCCTGGGCCAAGTGTGAGCAGGGGAGATCTGCACGATAGCGACCCTGAATCCGGGTTTTCACTTTACGCCATCCTCCATTCCAGGTCTACCTGTCTTCTTCCTTTAGCGAAGGCATCGTTGCAGCCACCCCCATTCTAGGTTGCGGTCAAAGAGCTTACATATGCAACGAATGGTGCACAAACTGTGAGCCTAAGGCTATCTACCTAGTAGCCTGGAGCAGCAAAGCCGGATTCCTTAGTCAAGCGTACGTATTGTGTGCCCGAAATTTCCGGTTCTTTACATAAGATACCATGACTTCCCAAGGCAAATTTTGGCGAACTTCTGCATTGACGGAGCTAGCAAACGGTCAGTGGGCACGTTGCGCACATGGCAAAGCTCACTATTGGCGCCTAAGACACGGCACAGATATAACTAAGTTCTAAGGTTAGTTAGTGCCATCAAAGCACGTTGGCCGACGGACCATATTGCCCAAACTATGGAACTGAATTGGTTTGTCAAGATCTGAATACGGCAACCTAAATGCCCTATTTGAGGTTCAGGTTGATTGTACTTACCTAGAACAACATTCTCTGGCATAATCTCGTTGGATGTACTCTCGTAAATGGGTAATAAATGCGTCGATCGACTCGTAACTATTGAGAAGTGCATCTAGTCTAAATCAATGTCTTCAGGCGTAGTCTATTTCTATTTAGCCACTAACGGTGGGTTTTCCACTAGCTACTTTCAAATTGGTTCGTTAACGTGGTCTTTCTTACCTATCAAGTCTATTATATGCTCTCACTGCACAGGGTTGTCTTCCATTGCCTACAATATTGGCAAAGATAGCCAAGACTGGATGGAGACTGCTCGGGCATTGTGGACAGGATATTCAGAAAACCTTTCAGCGGGCTCCAGAAGAGTTGCAGTGGTTCTGGGTGCGCATTGCGTGGTCTGTCCAATAACCCAAAGGAACCGCGGCTGGGATAGCTTGGACTGGCACGTGAACCCCTGCTGGGGATCCTCCTGCAACCCTTACCACCTGAACTTTGACAAGCCTCTTCGCTTTGTGATACGCCATACCATAAACCATGACAGCCCCACTTGCCGTCTCATCAATAATACTCCGGCATTATATACAGCAAATAACCCGGATTTTGGAAGAACCTTAACCAAAGGGATTAGAGCCGTACCGAGTTTCAGCCATGGGCGGAAATCAAAGTGCTGGAATGTTGGAAACGTAACCATGGTAGTCCATTCATGTCACCTGTCGGCAAATGTCACAATCTGCCCCAGATATGGATGGTACGGTGGCTTGCTTGTCCGTGTATGTAGATGTTGCATTATACAATTGTAATCATTTGTCAGACTCCTTCAAGACGTTAATCTTTAAAGGAATTGGTAAGTAACTACAACCGTGATAAAGAGTATTGCGCAAACCTATAGGTAGCATATACTTGAGGCTACACAAAAAGGGCATCTGCGTTCCCGTCAAACATGTGATATTGGCTGATCGGTCATTTTAACTCGGCATATCATACGACAACTCAAATAATGAGTGTAGTAGTTCAGTCAGGCGTCTGAATGAGTGGAGCGCTTGACGCGGTGATTTTTCAGCCATGCAGACACCGTGGATGATCTCGATGGCACGCTCAGGCGTGCCCCTGGTCCCCTGTTCAGTGACCACGCACCCTGGCAAGCCCTTTGAAACGATCCTCGCTTCTGGACCTTTGGCGGTAGGCGGTTCGCAAAGTTCACAGACACTATATTTCTCATCACTTACTTGTCAGCCCAGGCTTCAAGAAACTTTAATTGCGCTCCGCCAAGGGTTCTGCTTGAAGACTAGGATTTTTGAGGTAGCTCGGGAATAAACTGAGTCTCTACTACCTGATATTGCATTGCATATATTGGCACTTTGCGTCGCGGCGTGCCTTTTGAATCGGAATAGGACTACTTCATCTAATGCATCGTTCAAGCATCAGGACTGCTTGCTTGGTGGCAAAAGGTATCGACTGACGAAATTACATTTGTTGACACTACGGTGTTTGCACTAATTCTCACTTACAACGTCTCATGCTATCTACGAGACTGGCCGGATCTACATCAGTGATCTGCTTGGGGTGTACTAGCATCGGAATGCGCAACATGTCAAGAGCTTAGCCGAACCAGAGAAAAACATGTAGCAGTAAGTCATGGCTACAATCTCGGGCCGTGCTTGGCCTTGTGCGGTGAAATTAGCCTTGGAAGCTCTTGATTTTACATATGGTTTTGACCATTTCTAATATGCCGGTCGTTATTTCTACGGCAGTTCCACCGGACATTGCAAAGTTGTTTCGTCACTGGGCTAAAGCGGGTAAAATGAGTTGTTTTCGATCATATATGTGTAACTCGAACAGATACACCGCCTTATGTTGCATATTACGAACCATAGTACCAAGTAACACTAGTCAACGGTTTCCATATCAGACTACTGCGGTCAGCAAGTAGCGAAACTGTTGAGTAGTAGCCGCTTAATATCCTGAACAACATGAATCTCCGGTTCCCGGGAACTGGTAGCGCTATCGAATAGAGTCACATCCATTTGATAGCATGCACCTATTGCTTCCCTTGAAACCGTTGCAGCGAATACACCTCACGAAAGAGCTTGGCATGCCTATCAAGGACTCATCCACTGGAGGTAACAATATGGACGAGCGCATCTGGTCACTTCTGTCTGCGCACCGTGCAAGCAACTCAATGCGAGTAAGTAATTCCAGTGCCACTTTCTACTTTATCTGGTAACATCTATGGTCATGGGGTATTGCCCAAGCGCATTCGTATCAATAGACTTAGCTGCGTAGACTTGAAAATATTCAAGGCTTAAGTTTGCTGATCTCAAGTTGTAGGCCAACCTGCTTTGCCTGTCCTGTATTTTGGCGTCACTCAGCAGCATCCGGAGTTGACTCATTTTGAATTAGTCAACATTCGGCATGCTGCAAGGATGACAGCTGGATATAAGAGACAGCTGTAAATTGTCATATCACTTCTTCGCGTCGGCATATGTACATCCTTACCGAGCACTCTTTGGTGTGTTGTTAAAATTGAGGCTATTGGGAATGTTTAGTCAGATTAAAGCTGCAGTCAATACTACTTATGTACCACGCAGTTGCTGTGATTTTACGTGAGAGTTTGGTCAAACCAAGGGACATTCAAGTACGATCCACCAAGATCACGTCGACTCTAGTTTCAGGAAGATAATATGGTAATAGCCCGCAAATATCAGTCCGCTCATCTCATACTTCAAGTTTTCCGCACTAGTGCCAACACCCCTACAGCTAAATTTGGGCTTGCAACGGCCTACATACTACAATGCGATACTTGACCAGGTGTACAACAAAGTGTTATGATACTCGGAAGTCTCATCGCCTACGCCGGTATGCTTCACGACTATAGCCGTGTGACACTCCATTTTAGCCACCACATTCGGGACAATGCCGGCACTGACAGAAGCCACACGAAGTGCCGATGGTAATGGCATAACTGTACTTGAGCGATACCCAGCTCATCTTGTCAGGGCTGGCCGAGCTCCTATTTCAGGTGCATTACATTCCCAACTGGTAAACAAGATTGACCGTACTTAACATACGAGTCTAACTCCCTCACCCTAGAGCCAATACATAAGTATCATTGGCACGAAATATTTTCCAACTCACAGCTGAAACGAGTAAGATGAATCATGGTTAGCATTATCGCTCACCAAAGCCTATTCACTACTCCATAGAATAGTGGTATCACGATCAATGATGAGGCTCATCGGCTTCCTTTCCAGTCAACATAGTATGTTGACTGTTAGAATCTATAAACATATATATCAGATAGAAACGCACATACATTCTCAGAGTGCAGTTTCTCCACATACAAGCGTGGACTATGCGGTGTATTTAACTTGCTGCAATGTCCCCTGCGTGTCCTTTGGTGCTCAGGTGACTACGGGGGAAGACTCCAGCTCGCTATTTCATTCATCAAACGCTGTCTCATTCCCGGGACTTAACCTATTTCCAGGTTATTTTTGCGACGTTGTCTGAGCAATAGGTCTTGTTCATTCTCTACTCGAGCATGCTGAGGATAGGTTGTGCCTGGTTCTTGTCCTTGAACGAAAGGCCGAGCTCCATTTTGGTTTTATGCAAACAAGTAAATTCACGTCGCAAACATTCCTTCGTATTTAAAGGTAGGCTTATAGTAAGATGGGCTGGGCTGACAACTGATAGGTAATTCTTATTTTGTATGTATCTGCGCTTAGAAAAGAGTGAAAATACCCAGCGTATGCCCCATCTAGCAAAGGATTTGCTACACCTCATTTGAAGAGATTTCCCAGAGCCCATTCCTATGTAACCACTTGTGTGTATCAGAATCCTGCATATGAATAAGTGATCCCCCATCAGGCCCTCATGTTGGTCCAGCTTCCCAACCAGCGCCAGCTCTGCGCGACGCGTCCCACACCCTCAAGAACCTCTTGTACCTTCCCCTCCGGGTCCTCGAACTTGTGCCCTTCGAACTCGACGAAGAAGACATACTGGAAGGGCTCGCTCAGGCTCGGCCTGCTGTTGATACTCGTGAGGTTCAGCCCGCCCTTCCTGAAGCACTCCAGCACATCAGCCAGGGCGCCGGGAGCCGCATGCGGCACTGTGAAGGAGACCAGCGACTTTGTCCTCGGTTGTTGACTCTTCTTCTTGTCCTCCTCCACCAAACCCCTTCTTCCCGGGACCCGGCCTTCCAGTTCGGGAATGTCACTGCCCTGCTTCCCCGTGCCCTTCCTCAGCACGAAAAAGCGGGTGGTGTTGTCCTCCCGGTCCTCGATGTTCCTGGCCAGGAAATCGAGGCCTTGCAGCTCGCCCGCTAGCGCACTGCTGACCGCCGCGCTCGTCCCGCTGGAGTCGGCCTTGGCGAGTGCGGCGGCTTTGCTCGTCGAGCTGACATCGATGGTCTCGATGCCCTTGAGATACGTGTGCATGAAGCGGGTGACCTGGCCCCAGGCCTGCGGGTGGCTGTAGACCCGCTTGACATGACCAAGGGAGGCGAGAGGCATCGCGGGCTGTTTCTGCCCGGTCACCGATCCATCGGACTGGGGCGGTGGCGTTGTGGGCTCCGCCGAGGCAGGAGGGAGATATCCCAGCAGGCAGTGGTGCACGTCCAGATATGCCTCTGCACAGACGCTCAGATCTCGGTACCGGGCCTCGCGGTCCGCGAAGTGGTCCAGGGTGAAGACCACGGAGCCGTTGGTTGAGTTTTCAAAGGGCACCACGCCGTATGACGCGGGGCCGGATTGAGTTGTGTCGAAGACATCTGTATAAAAAAAATTTAATTTTATTCATCATGTTGCAATCTTGAAATGCGGAATGCAGGGGTCAGGAGCGTGATACCTTTGATGGTCTGTACAGGTTGGAGCTCGAATTGCTCCGGCGGAAAAGTCTGTAGCGCTGCCTGGTGTGTATAAGAGGTCTCAGGTCCCAAAAAACAGACCACCGGTTTCTTTTCTGTCGACATCTCCATCTGGATTGGTTCTGCTGGTGACTCGGCCACCGTAGTTCTAGACGGAGCGCTCATTTTGAGAGGCCCGACTACCGGAAGAGCCAATTCCGTTGGCTCTGCTCAACTAACCTTAGGGTATTGTCTTATGCTTATTCAATGTCTCCCACATAGAACTCGTGTAGCATATGTATGGCCCTAGAAACTCTAAATTCCAGGCCCTGATGCAAGATGAAGTCGGCATTAGATAGTCATGGAATTCTCGCACTGAATCTGCTTTTACTCTGTAGTGTGAAATGCGGGACCGCGCCCTGCCAGCAGCAACTTTGACGCCTGCAACGATCCACCAGACATTGTCAAGCTTACTGTACGCATGGTTACACGCCATTTGGCACATGGTGTACGAACGCTGTTATAACTTTCAGGGGGCTAGCAGGTTTGTAATTTTATCAGAACACTGTAGTCGCAGTATATGCAGTCACAGTATATGCACTTGAGACTAGCCAACGGAATCAAAACAGACGGCGGTATTACAACGAACGACTTTTTGCATTCTTCAATCTAGGAATGTCACCAGAAGCATAATTGAGTGAACTATCTGCCTTCACAAAACCCAGGCCATGACTAAACAGACACCGCCGTGACCAGATCCATGCTGCAGGAGGGTATAATGTCAGACGAACACAGATAGGTGCGGTCTCTATCCTTGATTCATCTCTTCGCAGCTAGAATCCAGTAGTGAAAGTAAAACCCAAGTTCTTATGTTCCGAGTATTTTCGGAAAGTATCTTCTCGATCTGGGACGGTGTCAGTTAGTTCGGGCGTTGTAAACTGTTCAAGCTCATTAGACTCACCTCCTTTCCAAGCTATGGATTAAACTCAAGTTGCCGTCATCATATCGCGAAGCCGGCTCGGCCGGGCCACCTGCTTAGCCGTATGAAGGGAAGTAGCTGGTCCCAATGTCTGTAGGCGCCGCTCCTTGTAAGACAACGGATCGGACTTGATCAACGGCACAGTGGTGGGGTTAGGCTGCGGTGGACACTCGGGCTCCTCGGCGACAAGTGATTGCTTTGATGAAGTGGCTTGAGTCTGTCCCTCGGTAGAGTCGAGGGCATCATCGGGTCAATCGTCGTAGTAGTCATCATCATCCTCATCCACCTCGGCCAGTTGTTCGAAGTTAACCTTGTATCGAAGAATACCGCCGATACCACCAAAACCCTTTACGAATTGGTTACCCTCAGTGGAACGATCGGAGACGAACTCAAGGTTGGTTCCAAAGTCCTTGTAGTGCTCAGCGATCCATTCGATGAAAGAATCTTGGGCCACAACCTCCATCTCCTGGTTGGTCTCCTTGTCCATGAATCTGGAGCGATCCTGCTCCTGCTGCTTGGTGGTGTGGAGCTGAATTTCGGCACCGTTGCTGTCCTTCAGGACCCAGCGAGTGATCTCCAAGTTCTCGAAGACAATCAAGGTTTCGACGGCACCAAGCTCCAAAGCCTTGAGGGTATCGTCGATACCGTAGCAAACCTTGCCGGTATCCTGGCTGATTTCCTCGAAGTATTTCCCGATGAGCTTCTTCTCCTGGATGAACTTGACGTTGCCAAGCGTCTCAGAAGACAACTCGATGGCTTGGTTGAAGCCGTTCTCACCACCGTAGGAGACATCTACAACCTTGATGACCTTGGTGGCCAGACGGTTGTCGAACAGATCGGAGGAGTTCAGATCGGTCTTGAAGTCGGCAGAACCGGCGAGGATGATACCGGCGACATTGGCCTTGTCGTTGGTGATGAAGTTCTGCACGGCCAACTCGGCGACCTTTCGAACATAGTTGTGTCTCTTCTCCTCACGAAGACGGGCGAAACGCAGGGCGGATTGACCACCACGACCATGCTTCTTGGGAAGGTCGACGGAGAACTTGTGCACAATATCTCTTGTGTTACCGCTGAGGGTACCGAAAAGGGCTCCGTTACCATCCATGATAATGAAACCGAACTTCTGGTCGGACTCTAGCAGCTCAGCCAAGGCCTCGGTATGGAATTTGTTGTCGCAAAGATATAGAGAGGTGTTGATAGGCTTGAAGGGCTCGAAGTCGATGTTGACCTTTCGCTCCTTTCCTTCCGAGGTCAAGATTTCACCACAGTAGACGACAAGTCCGTTAGGAGGGACCTTGTTGTAAAGCTTGAGTCTCTGCTGGGTCGAGGTAATGGCCGAGAGGACGGATTGTCTGTTGACTCGAGATTTGATGTTGGAGGCGGTACCCTGGAGACGAGGTCAGACTGGGCAATGCGACATGCAGCACTGGAGATACATACGTATTCTTCAGCCAACATCTTGGCTGCTCTCGACACTTGATCCTTGGGAGCTTTGGTGCACGTTAGACAGACAGGCCTCAAGTCGTTCGCACGAATGACGGGGCAGGCGGCGAGACTCACGAATAAT
The DNA here is from genome assembly GCF_020726525.1 of Truncatella angustata. Taxonomy (NCBI): domain Eukaryota; kingdom Fungi; phylum Ascomycota; class Sordariomycetes; order Amphisphaeriales; family Sporocadaceae; genus Truncatella; species Truncatella angustata. Next base: position 2,302,707 of record NW_025763384.1, on the reverse strand, counting down.
GAGGGAAATCATGGAGGTGCCATTACCACGCGCGGCCTCAAGGCGCTTGATGAGCTTCTTCACCTTCCATATCTCAATCTGTTCGAGGGCAATGTCAGTGTCTGTGCAAGCCGAAACTTGGGCGGGTAAAAGAAAAGATAGAAATAAAGAGTAGACGTCGCGTGGTAGGGTAACGATGGATTCAGTTGGAGATAAGGCGGGGTGAAATCTGTGTGCGCCAGAGGGGGAAGGGAAGGGGGGGAAGGAAAAATGCTCACGTTCTTCTCGGCCTCGCTTGCCTGAGCGTCACTCATGTTGGGCGCTTTGCAAACAGTACTGAGGTATATAAAACGAAGTTGCCAATTGCAAATGAATCAAAATAGAACGTCAAGCGTCCGTATGCGAAGAAGGAAATGGTCGGTCAGAAGTGGGAATTTCAGCAAGAAACAAAATAGTTAAGTTGAGTTAGTGCCCGGTGGAGGTCAGGACTCAGAAAGCAGAAAGCAAAAAGCAGAAAGCCAGATGGTGCCAAGCAGATTCTCGGGCGGTCGTTGGCTGACGTTAGGCTAGACCAACTCAAGCGGGTTGCCAACAGCGTCACTCTCTCCCTTCTCTCTGTCCTTGCTTTGACCTTGAGATGTGGGCAAGTTTCTTTTTCTCGGGTTTCCCGACTGCCCCGCGTCTCACAGCCTACAGTAACCTATAACCTACATAAGCGGATATCGACCGAGTCAGAGCTGACCCCAGGCATCCAACAGAGTCAGGTGGCAGGGCGGAACTTGCAAAATCCCGCCAGAGCCCCCCCCTAGGCCCGCCCAGGGTTTTCACTCATACGCTAAGCAGATCTGCAGCACAATATCCATCAACAGAGTGCCATCACCCTAATCGTGATTACTTCGACTCTCGAATAACACATAACTCTCCGACAGTGACTTCAGAGAAGTGCACAAGAACTCTTGAATTGTATAGATCGTTGAAAGAGTTAGAGAATTTTGCATCACTTCCTAATCTACTTTGATCACCGAAATAGAGTGCTGTCAACTGCATATAGTAGAGACCAGCGGCTATATGCACATTTAAAAGCTTATGCAGAAGTCGATGGTACGATAGGTCTGTGCTTCAAGAAAGGCTTGGCCTCCACCCAACCTCCTCACAACAACACATCGAGTCACGTCTGCCTCGTCTTTGTCAACATCAGCGACCCCAGTACTAACGACGCTGCTGTGTTAGGCATGCATCGCCTTCGGTGACCACTGCGCAACTGATTGAGAGGCATACGTTTTGACTCGCTCAAAATGTATTGGTGGTGCACTGTCAATGATGGTTCTCTTTGACGCTTGAAAGGACATGTGCATAGTTTTTGCAATTTAAATGGTGAGAAATCTGCTTGTTAACATGTAGGTAAAGCAAGTGGTGGATGCGGTTGCCAATTTGGCAAGGTAGGGCCATGGTCTGGCGTGTTTTGCGTGCGCAAGACACGGTTGCGAAGCCGATGCTGAATACGATCAACAATGTTCGCCTAGCGATGCTGCATGGTATCATGAAGGCCACGCACACTACACGGAGCTTGACCCGAGGACGCATAATGCAAGAAAGCCATCCCAACGTGCAAGCACGCTTTTTGTGCTTCAAAAGCAACATGGCCGTTGCACTGGACAGCCGGCAGTCCTCCTTGCCGTCTGTGGTTTGTGAACTTCGTCCAGGACGCTGAGTGGACCGACCACGCATGGAAGCCTGATGGCAGTCGTGGTCGTCCCGTGGCGAAGAGAGCTTGATGGATCAAGGACGACCTTTGCACAGCCTTGCGTGTGGCCCTGCGACCTTTTTACGAGGTCGGAATAGCACCTGTCTTCTCAGTCAGCTTCTTTGACAGAAAGCTTGGATAATTGTCCTACAACTCCGTTCAGCGGACACATTTGGTGAATACTTGTGTTGGCGACGACCTCGTTTCGGAGCCTGCCGACCTGAGCTCTATACTCAAATTTTGGCGACGCGAGTGCCTGCGGTGGAGCTACAACCCATTGGGGCGGTGGATGAGATTGAGCTGCAATTGCTCTGACACCGTGTCTTGATGATCAGTCCCTTGATCTCACTCGTCGCCGACAGATCTCAACCGTATGCTTACACTGCAGGCTAGCATGGGATGTTGGCCTTGCTGCCAGCAATGTGGTTGGTTCGGGCTACCAGGTGGGGGCTGGTTCATGGGCTATGAAGTCCAGCTTCCCGCTTTCAAGGTTCTCAACGTGACTTCGATAATCCACGACCACCTGCAAATAGGCATGTGAGCAGTGGGCAACACATTGCAGCTGCTGAAGACATGGGTTCATGTTCGGATTTGTGAATGTAGAGGGCCAATGTTCCCAGCGTTAGTTATGGTCATGGCATATCAGGTGAGCTTACTTAGCTTGGAGAACCAGAACCGGAACCCTTACTCCAAAAGAGGTCAGAACGGATTGCTTCAACTATGATCATGACCACTCCATCCAGACGAGTCTACCGGGCGAATGGAATTCTTAGGTCCGGAAGCATGTCCTCAGTCGTTCGGCTTTGACAAGTCGCAGGAACGAAACAAAACGAAACGTCAGAGTGCATTTGCGGTAGCTGCCTAATAGATCATCTTTGCCTACATACCTTACCTAACCTGACCTAACCTATCAAATGCACCTCATACTTGATATGCCACCGAGGCCAGGGGGTGCTTGTGCGTTTTAGTGCGGCCCAATTTGTGTGGGCGACCTCGACATTTCATCTGCCGCTTGCACTCTACCTTAGACTAACCTCCACCCTCAGCATTCCATCAAACTCGCCGACCTCAAACCACAATCAACCACTGCACAACATGGCAGACGACGAGTCCAGTGACCTCACGTCTCTCTCTTCGTTGTCTCCAGCTCCCTCTGACGACGAGAATGACGTCGAGCTCAAGGAAGACAAGGGTACCGGCATCCTGAAGTTCTTCCACAAGCTTCCCAACGGTAGCAAGCCTGCAAAGCCCACCAGAGAACCCTCACCGCCGCCACGCAAGAGATCGCCTTCGCCACCTCACGATTATGTTCTCGCCGACAATCCGGCCATTGCGGTATGTGAAAATGTCAAAAGTCGCGTCGAAAACGCGAGATATCGCGTGGGGTCGCGCGCTAAGCTAATCTATTCCGCGCCCAGTTCATCGTAATGTTCCGAAGCCGATTCAGCGATGCCTTCCCAAAGTCGCTTCCCAACTTTGGACCGCAAGAATTGGAAAGCGATGTCACCGGATCTGTTCCCGGCGACCGCGTCGAGCTGTTTCTGTGCGCAGTCCTCGGCTTACTGTTGAATCGCAAGCAAGATGTCAAGTATGACGCAATACCTGCTCCAAACCCAGTAAATGGGGCATGGCTAACTTTTACAGACCGGGACATTACGGTAGAGCTCTAGAAGATGCTATTTCGACTCACAAGAGCCAATGGCCCAAGGATTGGCAGAAAAAGAACCCTCTATCAGGCGGCGCATCGTTTATATCAATGAACCCCACGGAACGAGTACGTACCAAAACAACCTGCCAAACCCATATCCTCACATGTCGTGCTGCCCCTCAAATAATGATCCCCATAATGGCATGGTCCGATGCGACTGACGATTTGTGCTTAGCTCACTTTATTGCGAACCCTCGTGCTCTGGAGCTTGTCGTCCTCAGATTCGGTCAAACAGATTATCAACACGTCCTACAAGGGCAATCGCCGTGAAGACGACCTAAACCAACCACTCTCTGTCCAACCCTGGGGCTCCGATAGCGACAAGCGCCGTTACTTCCTCATCGAGGGCCTAGATGACACCAACTTTCGAGTCTATCGCGAAAGCAACCCAGCAGGATTTAACAGAACATGGCGGAGTGTTGCAGGAAGCATTGAAGAGCTCAATGCACTCGTAGAAAGACTACAGACGAAGGATGGCGGTCAGAAAGGGAAGAAGCTTGCACAGCAGATGCTGGCTGCTGTTCCTAGATTCGAGGCCTCGGAAGAGAAGCGCAGGAGACGAGAATACCGCCAACAACAGAAGGAGCGCTTCAAGCGTCCTGAACCTGGCTTCTCCATGTATGAAGGGAGAACCAGAGGCAAGCGTATGAAGTACACATATTCCGACGACGAGGATTTCCTGACGGACGGTTCCGGTGTTCGCCGCTCGACACGCAATACAGGTACGACTACTCCAGCCGAGCCTGCTGGGCCCGTCACCACAGCTAGCGGCCGTCAGATCAAGGCACCTTCACGTATGACAGTTGATGCTTCAAACAACATCGTGACTACGGACCCCGACCACGATCAAATGTCCGTCAGAGGAGCTTCGGCACGAGCATCATCTAAGGAATCCTCCCTCGGGCCAAGCGGTCGCCCACGGAGGTCCGCTGCGGCCAACCATGGCACCAATGGCTGGCCATCCTCACGTAATGATGAGTACAATTCTGACGAGGACGAGGACGACAGCGAGCCAGATTTGGGCGAGGATGAAGATGATCATGTGCCTGATGTCGAGTCCGAGGATGAAGAGGACGAATTCGATGAGGACGTAGAAATGGCCGACGATGACAACGAGCTGGATGACAGTGCTGAGAGTATGGTCGTGAAGCTAAGGGTCCCTGCCGAGAAAGAAGGAGTGAAAATCGACTTTGACAAGTTTCGTTACAACGGATCTGTAGCGAAGGCTGCGGTCGATGAGCCAACAGAGACGAAAAGCGAGGACCAGGATGGAGATGCTGCAACGGTCGCATCTAGGGAAAGGGGCACTCCTGAGCCACAAGTGCGGGAGTCAGCTTCTGTTGCTATACCCGCAGGGCAGCTGCCTTTATCACCAGCAACCCATACCTTGCAATCCAAATCTCTGGCTTACAGGGAAAGCCCAGAGAAATTACAGGCGCCACCGCCGCCGCCCATTACGCGGCCGCCCGTCGAGTAGAACTCGGTTGTATGAGGATTGAGATTACAGGACGGCGCTTCTACGGATCGAAACCTCTGCTGTGATTGCGTTCATGGTTTTGCGTTCATGGTTTTACCGCTTGAGCTTGGTTTTAGGCGTTGGTTTCGAGGGTGTTACACCCTCAAAAAAGCGACATTTTGAGGCATTGAGGGAACGGTAGGCCTTCATGTTGTTTACGGGTGATGAGTAGAAGATTTGATACCAGGAGGTGGTGACCTGTATGCATCAAGTTGTGCCCCTCGCACGAAGTCTTGGTTTGTATGTTATTGCCAGAAAGCTTGTACGTCACTTCAAGGCGGCTCTATAGTACATATAGGCAGTGGGCTGTATCTTTAGTGCAAAATGCCTTGTGCCAGGCGTCCCTCCGTTGGGATGCAAATGAAGTGTAATGCTTCCTTCCCACTTCGAGGGCTATAACCGACATGTATGGCTGGATGTTCTCGAGTGCCCGCGCATTTATTCGCCTATCCCGAACTGTGTCATCATGACCGCCGCGACGTTTGATTCAAGCCCTCTTGATCTTGGTGGGTATTGGCCAGTTGTTCACACCATACCACCATCGCCGTATCCTAGCACCAACTGAGCTGCCATTGTATTGTGCATTCTTATTCCAAAACTGCCAGCCACAGATGGCGAGATTGTACAGTATGCCCTGCGCGAAAGGCATCATGATCTGCAGGTACGAAGCGTTAGCAATCACCGCTCTTGGACCTCATGCGTGCGTGCCCCCTGACCATGGCCTAGTCATGGCAGACTGATGACGGGAAACAACGAGGATGAGATGCCACCGACCTGATCCCTGATGGTAATCCAAGCGACGCCTCCCCAGCTCTCGGCCTTCTCGATGCTGTGCAGATAGCTCTGCTCGAACCTCAGGTCCGGCATGGGAGGGAAGTCGTGGCGCCTCCTGTGCGGCCGCAGCACGCTTATTGGTATCTCGCTCTCGTTGTCTTCGTCGTATTCCGAGGCAAACTCCTCCCCCTCCACGACGACCTCCGCCTCGCGTTCGTCATGCTGCTCGGGGTCCGGGTACGAGACCCGCACGGGTTCCTTGACGGAGGCCGACGTCGACGGGTTGATGTCGTGGTGTGGGGACGGCGCGCGGTTGATGTGCGCTGTCTGCACCGTCTCGGCTATTTGCGTGGGTATCGACATGTTTGACGCTGCGTATGTGTTCCTCTACAGATCGGAGAGTTTTGTGTTTTGGTGCAGAGATTGCGGAAGATGCCACAACGTTATCATGGGTTCAATGGCCGAGGATCGGGTGCTGGAGCTCTTCCCTGCCTTGCCTTGCCCGGGGGAAGCTTGGATGATTGCGGGATGCGCGAAGCCAACGAGGAATGCTTGGAAAGTGGGCAGCTGACTGGCACCTGCACCTCAACCATCTCCTGGAAAGTTACTCGGCAAGGCGAATTAAATTATCTTGGTCAGTCGCTCCCTATCTTCCCAAGACACACCCGGCGACTGGCTTTCAGTTCTACACCTGCTTTTGTACATATCTTGGCCTCTGCATTCTTGCTGCTACAGGGTGTCGACACCCACCGTGATCTTTATTATGCATAGCAGTGTAAGCAGGCATTTCGTAGCTCGATACCACCAACTTATGTGCCCAAACTGGCGCGCATGTTCAATGGAACCGAGACCAACAAGCCACTGATGGGTTGGGTCAACTGACACACTCTCCGATGAGTAGGGGCTGTTGGTAGGGCTGCGGCTTGTGGTCTTAAACGAGATACGGACGTTCAAGTAGTTGCCAAGATCCGGGCTGGGCACTTCGGTGACCACAATGAGCTAAATAGTCTGCTCATATATGGGTAGTGTAGCCTGGCCTCCATGCACTGCGGATTTGAATTACAAGCTCAGAAAGCCATATATAAACCAATTTATTTCCTCAACATTAATCGTCTCTCCGGCCAATGCAACCACGTCCATACCTCACACTTCGTGTTTAACTTTGGGTTTCGACAAAAAAACATCTCATCCTTCAAAATCCCTGGTCAAACCGGCTGTAAGTTGCTCTCTGGCGAGAGATGTCATCTCCAAACTCGTCCGCGATTTCTCGCACAGGCGGTGCTGGCCAGTCGCCTATTATCGCGAATGCCACAGACGCGACTGCGAGGAAATATGCAGCGTTGTCTCTGAGTAAATCAGATCGCATCAGGTTCTTGGGCTTTCCGGAAGAAGTATACCAAGAAGCAGAATTTGTGCTCACGTCCTCCTGGCCGCCGGGCATCAAAGCTGCATCGCAGTACGCCGGGTCGCACGAGTATCAGATGAAGGGGCGGCCCTGGGGCCTGATGGGCACGAACGAGGCAGTCGGCTCACGGGTGCTGCTACGGAACATCCTGGCATATCTCTACGATCGTTCGTGGCGCCTGACGACGTCGATCAGTCTGAGCGAGAAGATAGGGTCCAAGGATACCTTGCTCTTCAAGAATGCTGCGTCGGGCAACCCAGAGGTGGAGTGGCTGGTAATCCAGTTCCACTCTTCGAACAAGATCTTCGTGCACTGTCCGTGGTCTCCTGCAGCCTCTGTGGCACATTCTCGTTCGGACGCCAACACGAGCCTGATGAAATCTGTCGAGAATTGCCTGACCAAGCTTGAGTATCTCGAAAAGGGAGAGTGGAGCCAGAATCACGATGCATACCAATTCTCGTTGAAGGGCCGGCCGTGGCGGTGTCATGGTCAGGACTCGATGAAGGTCAGAAAACTGCTTCTGGAATTGGCTGAGAGCCTGGACGAGTCGGGCTGGGAAAATTACGGCACGATCAAGCAAAGGAGCGAAAGTGACGATTGGAGAGTTTGTGATTCATGGTATCTTGTGCGCAAGGTGTCGATCCTGGTATAGAGGAGGAGTATGAATACGAAGCTGTCAGTTTATTTGTCATGACACGTCGCGTCGTGCATCCCTGATATTCCGTACCCAGATAGCCAGCAACACGCGAATAGTGAAGTGACATGTTTTGACATTATGATTACATGGGTGTTATACAAACAAGAGACGTTTATGGGGCTCGAGGAATTTCTCCTAATATATAAGACAGGTATATGCTGATATGAGTAGATCGTTGTATGTGGTATCCCCGTCTTCCACATTGAGAGCAAAGGGTACATAAACTAGAGTCATGATACAACGATGAAGTCAGACCTTCGGATAGCCTCTTTTACACTTTCAATGACGTGTGTAGCTTCGAAATACTCAGTAGAGCAAGGAGTTCGTCGAGAACAATCTGAACAGCGGAGGCCAGCCTCGCTCCAAGGGCAAATTTCAGGGCTCAGACTACTATACCCCCGAGTCTGTCCCTGGCTCCATTTCGAACCAAGGCTACGAGGCTCCAGGATCGGTTACGGAGGCCAGCCGCGAGGGTGGGAACTACTAAACTTTTTAATGGATGGCTGATTTGATTTGATTGCTTTCATTCATGTTAACGGGCTAGCCATTTCGGCTGGTAATATATAGTACAAGTATTGTGACATATTCTCTCTTTTCCATAAGCAAATTTTTTTTACTTTCATTAATGAATTATTCCATCTCGTTTGATGTTGTCACAGAAAGACCGTTTTATGTTCACCATAGTTTTATCCTGTGGAGCGCGGTGGTTACTGGGCGAAACAGGAATATAGCTCATATTACGAAACAACTGGAGTGGAAGTGTAAACCAAAGATCGAATAACTTGATGGCTAGGTCTGACAAGTACGTACATACTGACTTTTTATCACATAGACATCTAGTACATTGAATTACAAGAAACAGTTATCCTCGGGTCATGATAGCAACATTCTTATCGTCTCCCACGGCAACAAAAACAGCAAGAAAAGCAGCATAGCCGACTGTGGCCACAAACAAGCTGACCTCGTCCGATGTGCTGACCCAAGCTAATGTGATACCGAAGAGCAGTATAGCTACACAGCTTGTGATCAAGTCCTTCGTCAAGGAGCGATCAATACTCATGGTAACCTAAGCGCGTCAGGCGTTAAAGAAACTTGCCAGATTGGCAGATTTAAACCCTCAGGGGCCTTACCATGGGGGCAATGACAAAGACGCCACCAACAATGGAGGTGATCAGGCGTCGCGGGAACTCCCTGACTCGTCGCTTCTGCTCCATCCTTCGCTGGTGCTCCCATTCCTTCTCAGTAACACTGCTCTGCTGAGTATCGTTGGTGACCCTCTTCTCAGGCTGATCCATCTGTACCCTGAGCGGCGGCCCTTGAATGTTCCTCTCGGGACTCACGTCACTCGAGGTTTCGGGCGTTTTCAGGAAGGGGGAAATGAAGAATGGGCGGCTCGGACCGGCAACTGTGGTCGGGAACGTTCGACTGGTTCTTCGCACATCCCCAGATTGATCTTCGGTGGAAATGATGGTAGTGTGTCTGCGGGCGGGTTCTAGTACCGGGCCCGGCAGGAATTGTATTGTCCCAGTTGTGACTGTATTCGGGCGAACAAGCTCACGACCCTGTTGACCCGAATGATTTGAGGCTATAGAATGCGCTGGAGTAACCCCTTGGGGAGTACGTGTAAAGTCTCTCGCTTCAGTAAACTGAGGCTGAGTTTCTGCATCTTGGTCCATATTGTACTTGGTTGCCAATCAACAAAAATCGAATGCTACGCCTGTCTGTAAAAGATCGAGAATGTAGTAGAAAGAGACTTGTCGCCATAGTGTCGTAGACTTTTTGTCTTCTCCTCGAGCAAGCTTGCGCCTTCCATGAGCGGCTCTTGGGACACACCTGCCAATCTGCACGATTGGTTTAGATGGCGCCTACTTCTTCTATAAGAGCACTGCATCATGGTTCTATGTGTAAGCATGAAGCTATCAAGATCTGAAACGGTGGTGGTTCATTCTTCGGAGCAACGCACGTTGAGAAGCTTACGTGAACGTAAATTTACCCTGTATCCCGGATTGAGTAGTTGGTGGTTTGAATAAAACCTATGGCAAGAAAATTAAGAGCTATTGAATAGAGCTGACATTTTACAACACAGTACAGCACCTGTTTATAACATATGTGCGTTATACCTAACCACCGTTACGGCCAGGGGTGAACCTGTTTGCTCCAGCTTCACCTGCGGGCACGTCGAGAACAGCATGGTTATGTAATTAGTAGTTATGTTCATCCAAATTGACAGTCGATACAGAACTTCAACAGGTTGATGCCTTGAACACACTGGTTCCTGCCGTTCTCTGTGTAAGATCCCAAGATACCAAGATTGCATGGACATGGGCATGGGCAACTTGATACGACAACCATCTGAAGTCACGCGGATGCTTCCACAGTCTTGTTCGCTGTGCTATAGTGATACATACATATATACCACTATTAATGGATATGGATAGCGTGCCTTAGCGGGGTAGCTCGGTCGGGTCGGATCCCCCCCGCGATGTGTACTGTACTGTAGCACCCGCCAGACCCCCCCGTGTTGTACCCGCGTTAAGAGCGCATCGGACTTAAGCGTGACGGGCCCCGGCGCGATATGGGAGCTTGCATCATTGAAAGATAAAGCTCCCGAGTGAACGTCACGACACTCTTCAGCCAACTGATGGCGTGCGAGGTGTGAATCGAAAATCTCAAACGTCCACATCACTTATTAGTTCGTCATCCAAACCCGGCAACATCGTCTCAGTAGAGAGAGAGCATATCCACACACCTTCGCGTGGCTCTTTCGTCAGGCCCATGCCGTCTTCAACGCCAGGATCGCCACGGATTGGATCGGCCAGTGCACTTGGGACCCATTCGAAGCACAGCAAATCGACACCTGCTGCCTCGCAACGTAAGCGACGACCTTCTGAGAGCCGGCCGATCGGACACGACCTGAAGCGAAATAAACCGAGCCCTAGTCCAAGTCAACCCACAGTCCAGAAAATGAGTAAAGTACAGGGCAAGCAACCACAGAATGCTCCCCTCATCGACCTGACGAAGCCAAGGGGAAGCACTGCTTTCCAGCCCGGCAAAGGCGCCAAGAAGCTGGTGATCAAGAATCTAAGGACTGTGTCGAGGACGAACAGTCTCGAACAGTTCTACCAGAAGATATGGGAGGACTTGGAATCTGCGCTACAGTCCATATTCGCAAGACAACAACCAAGACAGCCCTTTGATACACTATACAAAAACATCGAGAGCCTATGTCAATACCTCCGCAAGACTCGAGAGGAAAAGAAACTCAGCGACTTTCTGTGGAAACGATGCGAAGACTACCTGAACGAAGACATGGCCAAGTCCATCAAGGCCGGGGCTGGGGCAAGTAGCATTGACTTGCTGAGGAGCGCACACAAACACTGGGTCATTTGGCAACATCAGCTGGTAGGTATTCCATGCAATCAAAAATTTCATTCAAGTGAAAAGTACTGATGACCGCGCAGGCCACCATTCGATCCATATTCAGCTTCTTGGACAGGACTTTCTTACTAAACTCCAAAGAACTCCCCATGATCAACGATATGGGTATCACTCTATACAGGAGGATGGTTTTCCTGACCTCAAAGATGGGTTCGTCGGTTTTGGCTGGTATTACCGATCTGATCGACCATGATCGGCGAGGAAACTCTGCCTTTGACGCCTCCTTGTTACGCGAGTCCATCTCTATGGTCCACATTCTGAATATTTACGGCAAATCGTTCGAGCCACGCTTATTGGAGACATCACGAGAGTATTATGAAGAATTTGCAGAGATCCAGAGCGCCTCGTCGTTAAAGTCTTACATCCACGCCTGCAAGCGGCTGCTTGCGTCTGAGGATTATAGGTGCAACGCCTTCAACTTTGACAGTTTGTCAAAGAGACAACTCATGGACAGCGCACATGCAATCCTCATCGAAGGTTATTCCGAGAAGCTCTTGGACAGCGGTGGTGTCAGCAGGTTGTTGGATGATAACGCAGTCGAGTCTATGCAAGCGCTTTACCAGCTTTTACGGCTGTCAGCTATGCAAAAGAATCTCAGAGGGCCATGGGAAGAGTACATTAGAAAAGCCGGTGCGGTCATTGTCAATGACACGGGAAGAGGTGATGAAATGATTGTGCGGTTATTGGAATTCAGGAGAGCCCTCGATATCATGGTTCGCGATGCTTTTAACCAGGATGAGGAGTTCACTTATGGACTCAGAGAGGCATTCGGCAACTTTATCAACGACAAGAAGATCCTGTCTGCATGGAAGACCGGAACATCCAAGGTCGGCGAGATGATTGCAAAATATATCGATATGCTTCTGCGAGGTGGGCTGAAAACTATTCCGCAGTCACTCTTGTCAGACAACAAAGACCGTAGAGCAGCAGAGCAAAGTGGCCAAGCAAGCACCGGCGATGAGGATGCGGAGCTCGACCGCCAGCTTGATCAAGCTCTAGAGCTTTTCAGATTCATTGAAGGCAAGGATGTCTTCGAGGCCTTCTACAAGCAGGACTTGGCACGCAGATTGTTGATGAATCGTAGTGCTAGCGCCGACGCTGAGCGCAGCATGCTAACAAAGCTGAAGAGCGAGTGTGGTTCAAGTTTCACCCACAACCTTGAGCAGATGTTCAAGGACAAAGAGCTTGCTCGTGACGAGTTGAGCGCCTACAAGTCGTACCGCGAAAACACGGGCAGGGACAAAGCTCCTCTGGATCTCAACGTGGATATTCTGTCTGCTGCTGCTTGGCCGACTTATCCTGATGTGCGTCTCAATCTGCCAGGCGATGTTGCTACGCAGATCGAACAGTTCGAGAAGTTCTACACAAGCAAACACACAGGACGTCGTTTGACGTGGAAGCACGCCCTTGCTCACTGTACGGTCAAAGCTAGATTCAATAAGGGTCCCAAAGAACTGCTCGTCAGTGCTTTCCAAGCAGTGGTTCTGGAGTTGTTCAACCAGGTCGAGGGTAGAGATGACGAGTTTCTGACATATCCCCAAATTGCCGAAGCCTCTGGTTTGACCGGCAAGGACCTGGATCGTACTCTCCAGTCGCTAGCGTGCGGTAAGACCAGAGTGTTGTCAAAAACTCCCAAGGGCAAGGATGTGAAGGAGACGGACACCTTCAGCGTCAACAAAGCCTTCACGGATCCCAAGTACCGTGTCAAGATCAACCAGATCCAGCTCAAGGAGACGAAGGAGGAGAATGAAGCAACACACCAGAAGGTTGCGGTTGACAGGCAGTTCGAAACCCAAGCCGCTATTGTTCGCATTATGAAGAGTAGGAAGACCATGACACATGCCAACCTGGTGGCCGAGGTTATCAATCAGACCAAGAGTCGTGGTGCAGTAGATACGGGCGAGATCAAGAAGAACATTGAAAAGTATATCTCACAAATTCTACTCTTTTCAAATCAGCACGCTAATATTCTCTAGGCTCATCGAGAAGGACTACCTTGAGCGGGATGGAAACTCATACGAATACTTGGCGTGATCCGGTGTCCATGGAACTTTGAAAACCAAGTCACTGTGGTATTACTTAGTATCTATACGAATGACGACCTCTGGATTGGGCATCACTGGACAATTAGAACCTGCAGAGTATGCGTGTGTATACCGTCAAACATTGTGACGCACTCTAACTGGTCAGACGTGTTTAAGGTCAAGTCAATTTAAACCTTGACGACAGTATTGAACTGATTGATGCGGCGGATAACTACTTTTTGACAAGCCCTTAAATTCTACTGGTTCTTGATGTTGCCTATCAGTACGGCTGACTTCACGTTCACGTGGCATAGTAGTTGCGGGCTTCGACTGGCTGACATGGGCAATATACGTTGCCCTCCCTCAGCATGCACGTGTACTTGTTTATACTCATTTCGCTCGTTGGCTTTGTCCTAAGTCGAAATCATAACAGCATGACTGCACTATCGGTCCGCACATAATGATTTGCGGAGCAAACAGACGGGATAAAGGGATAAGCGAGAAGGCATTTGATTTGGTCTGGTAACGATTTACGGTTGAACGTTGGTTCCGTTGGCTTGAGAGCTCTTTGTTTTGCTTGAGAAACGTGGTTCAGTTATGTTGGTGTAAAATCCTTGAGGTTCGGGTTTCTTTGTTCTCGAGCCTGATAATCCGACGCAGCATTAACCACGAGACCGCTCAGCAGTCTGAATAAAGATGTGACATGAACATATTGGGCCAGGGTTGGTTGTACACGCGCCTACTGATGTCCGAAATTTTGTAGACAATGAGAATAGATATCATTGCTATATGTGTGAGCAATCAGATGATCACATCGTGTCTAACTGATTTGTTGTCTACGTAGGAGACAGACTCTCCAGGCAACTCAGTTCATGGCTCCCCTCCCAGGTCACTTCTGCCTTCACTACAAGGAACAAAATCGAAACCATCAGTGGTATAGTATGAATTTACATCAATATCGAAACATCTGCTGTTAGTGAAGGACGCCTGTTCATTGACGAGAGCCTCCTACAACAAAACTTCAGGAGCAATGTCAGACCATAGACGAAATATTAACCCTGATGATTATGAATGGGCTTAGTGATTTTTTATTATTAGTTCATCCTCTCCCCGTAGATCCTAATGACGAATGCTTGGACGCTGAAGAACGCTATAATGACCCAACTTGTTTCTTCATACAGCCATATGGTCAAAGTCACAAGGCTTCTCGAAAACATCCTTCAAGTCCGTTGAAAAATACGAGAAGCAATGGCCCAATATCCTCAATGGAAGATGACAGCGCTGCACATAGGCACTCATCGCATCCTAACAATGTGGGCTCGATGAGCTCCTTATCAAAAGTATGACTAATTATATCTCGCCGTAAAATGTCAAAAGCTTGGCTTGTACGTTTTATAGGATACAGCTCGTGTTGAAGAAGAAGAGGAAGAAGAAGAGGAAGAAGAAGAGGAAGAAGAAGAGGAAGAAGAAGAGGAAGAAGAAGAATGCACATAGTGAATTTGCCAGACAGTACAGACAGTGGAAAAACATTTATTACCATGAGTGACATAAGTATGGACCATCATTGTAGTACCCAAGTTAGCAGAGGCAATAAGTGATAATCTATTTTTATTTTTACTTTGATTTTTACCTCTAGTGCCTTGGCCGGTAGATATCTGGAAGCCAAAATGGTGGGATGCTGTTTACCCACGAGAACAAATTTTACAATAGGAAAGTCAGTTACTATTTTTAATATTTTTTATTAGTTGTTATAGTGTGTCAAATCCATCATTTTGCATTAGCTTCCAGCTGAAATCTTGTTGCGTATGTACTTGATGACTGATGTTTACATATACTGGATGCCTCAGGTTCCCACCTGTTGCCTTAGGTACACACCTAAGGCAACCACTTTACGTAGCCTTCAGTGGAACAGAGGATAACCCTGTTCCTCACTGTTACATAACACTCTATATCAATAAACTACGATTGATCACCATACGTGACGTGGATATCAGCATAAGTCTGTAGATCTGAAATGGCATGCCGGTTAAATGTATGATAAACTGCCTGCCTGCCAACGATAACATGTGATCCTCTAGTGTCGCCTGTGGAACAAATAACGTTGTGAGGGAGGAGATGCAATTGATTGATGCCAATTACGCGTGCAATTCTTCATGTAAGGTTTTCGACTCACGAGAACCTGCAGCGACCAGGGCACATGTTCGGACATCCTTCTATAAACCTCTTGGAATCCTTTTTAAACTGTCTACGGTCCATTATCAAGTGAACAAAAGAGTCGGCTTGACGCCTGCCAGCTTAGGACAAAAATCCCACTTTGGCAAAATGAAGCCAACACTCCACCTCTTCCATGACAAGCATAAGGCAGTGGTTCGTAAACATAGCCGGTATACGATTTCGGTGCCCCACGCACACGGATATCAGTACATCATATAATGAACCGTCTTTGGAGGAAGAAGTTAGATCGAAAGGATGATATTACAAAACTTCCATATACACAAGATATTTTCCTATCTGATTGCCCCTTGGGTACATCATGGAGGAACTACTAATGGAGAACTCTTAGTAAATTCCCGTATCCCATATCCTCAACTCACCCGCCTTTCTGTCATCATCAGTAAACAGTCCATTCCATTCGCTCCAATGCAGCCTCAAGGTGACGCCTTTCTCTGCGCCTGGGCCTGAGGGGCTAAAGTATTCCTTCAACGCAGGTTCAATGCCTTCGAACCCAATGATAAACCTTGGCAATTCTTCGCTTTTGCCCAGAGGTGGCCACAACTCTTTAGATAGAAATCCAAGTTTATCAGCCTCGAAGCGATGGTCTTCTGGGACGTAGGCCTCGCGCTCTGGGGACCCGGGAGCTGTATGTAGCGGCGGCTCACACGTTAATGCACGTGCTCGAAGGGCGGGATAGACCAAGTGAGAGCGCCATGGTGTTGTGTGACAAGGTGTCAGAAACAGAGCGAAGAGCTCAAGAGGCTCTGCGGTCTCATTCGTGTAGACGAAAGGCTGCGGAATGGTCAGATTTTGAGGGTGAATCCTCTGAAAGTCACCGCGCAATTGGTCCATGACCAAAATGGGCGCAGCAGCATGGAAGTACGACAAATATGCGCCAATAACCATATTAATCAGAAGTCCAACAACGAGAAGTGGCTTGCGCCTGACACCAATGGCACCGCGCGCTGTGGGGATGCCTCCTTCCTGCGGCACGACGAAAAAGGATGTAATGTGAGGTGCCGCAAGAATGTGGAGAATAGGAAGTAGAGGATAGATGAAGCGGACCTCTTTATGGACGATGAATGATAGCGTCGAGATAGTAACGAGGACAGCAAAACTCAATGCCTTGAAAGCATTTTTACTAGTGATGGAAGGGATGGTAGTCTCAGGAGTAGACCACAAACCCAGCACTGCAAAAGGCGCAACGGTTGTGCACGATAAGGTGATACCCTGCGAAAGGTAGTAATGCCAATCGTTGCGCCCATAGAATATAGCTAGGGATTGGGCAATATTAAAGTGAAGCCAGTTCAAAGGTGGAAATGTCCACTCGCCAAAGTATTGCCTGTCAGCAAATAGGGATATACCCAGAGTAAACGACCTAATTTTTTTTTCTTAAGTTAGACACCAGCCTATTGATCAGAGTCTGAGGACGTACCCGCAAAGAAGCGTTTCTCGGACCAGGATAAAAATTGTTCTCCTCGTCAACGGCGACTGCCCATCCAGGCTCAGTCGGCTCACAGTGAGGGTGCCGATTGCGGCCCAAACCAAGCCATTCGTAGGACGTAATAGGACTGCTAAGACAGCGAGTATAACTGATAAACGCAGACTACGTAGGCATCTATTAGGGATGCATCCACATTGTTTCTTTGGAAACTATTTACCTGTTGACAGACCCCGGTTTTTGAAACACTTGGATAAAAGAGCTGTCCTTCTTTTGACTTTGTTGGCTTTGAATCCCCAAGACCTCCCAGGGGAAGTAGAAGAGGGCTGCAATGGTCAAGGTAGTCTCAAGTGAGTTTGAAAAAGTCCTGGTCGAACAATACCACACCCATGGGTTCGCGATGCTCATCAGAAGCTGGAAGAAAAAGATTAAAAAAAAAATTCACATCGCCTTGGCGCGACCCAGTAGATGCACTCACCACAGACCATGAAGTTGCAGTGTTTCGCCCAAATAGCCTCTCAGCAAGTCGCCATGCGTACCAATCGCTCAAAGCAGCCAAGCCAGCCTGAATGACTTTCGGGGCTGCAAGGAGAGCATATACCCTATGATGAGCAGGCAGAGAAACTGTCGACAGGTAATTTGCGACAATCGCATAACCCAAGGCGAACACGCCGGGGTGAAGGGACGAACGTAGTCTATGTTGCCATTCCTTGTTGAACGTCAGACTGGAGTATTATGATCATCAAGGGTGACTTACCCAGGTCATCCAGGCTCCACTGTCTGTCCCAAAGACTAGTTGCCAGGCTGGTTCAAGAGCCTGGTAATACTCATCTGGCTGGAAGAAAGTCCGTACACACAGAGCGTTGACCAGCCGAAAGGTGAATAGAACAGCAAGCGCCTCCTTGACTTGTGCGGCTATAGCGTCTTGCTGTATTGGGCAGCTAGGCGTGTCTTCAGGTTGGTCTTCTTTTGAGTCCGACACTGCGTCATTCACAGACTGTGTTGTCGCCATTTCATAGTCTCTGCTCGGCAACCTCTTGGGTAAACGTCAAAGACTATTGAGTGGTTGATGTAGCCAATACTTATTCTTTTGAAGACACGTGCTTATCGGCTGTAACCTAGGTAGAGCTTTGAATCCAAGGCCAGCACGTACCAAGTGCACAGCGACGGTCTCCTGAGGCTGAAATGCACAGTTGAGGCTAGAGCGTTTGACTGATAGGACGCTCGGCGTTCGCCAGACCGCGCTAACAATGCCCCTCAAATAACTAACCTTAGTGTAGTAGTGACAAGAGACATGAACCCCCACCCCACATCCGGTCAGTGACGAAAGCGGTTTTGTTTTGCTCCACGGTTCTTGCTGATAAGACAAGACAAGACAAGACCAGGCACCTTAATAATTGATCCAACATCAATTCACGCTTCCAACCCGCTCTGGACCAGAACCCTGTCTCGTATTACGCAATGTTCTGAAGCATGGAAATATCGCAATTCTGATTGGCTCGACTCCAAGTCGTCACTTCCGTTCTTCGGACATGGACGCCGTGCCCGTGGTTTCACGGTCGGTCTTCTTGGGTGCCGATGAGGTGTTCATGAAAGCCGCAACTGATGATGATGATCGTTCTTACCATGCCTTTCTGGCCAGGATCAAGAGCCATTGGGTCCGGGGTCGTAATGACCTTGTTTGCCGCTTCCCTTTGCTTGTCTTGCCTTTGCGCCGCTTTGCTTCGGCTTCGCAGTCTCATGTGACTATTTGCAACGTAAGACGTTTGGTTAGTTGCCATCATCCGGCAGCAAGTATCGCTTCTACTTGCACTTAGAGGCTTAGTGGCCGACGTCCCTTCCACCTTTTGCACTTGGCTGAGATGCCCGACCAATACTTAAAACATCACCCCGCCTGCTTCACACTTTTTCTGGACTTACACATTACACAAATCTTTGTTCGAACAAGAACAGTATTCGTCGCCTGCAACTCTTTTTTGACCCATATACTATCGCGAATGGCATATTGCTCTCGAGAGCATCACATATTCTCATTTTTTGACACGGGAACACCAATTGTCTCGAACAACCCTACCTAAACATACTACCGCACGTACTCGTTAAACATGGCTCCTCACGCAGATGGTGGTACTGCTCACTCGGATGGGTCAGCTACCTCTTCCAGGTACCATGCCTCTTCGACAAAGGGTGCCATTGAGGCCGAACACAAGTTCGCTGCTCACAATTACCACCCTTTACCTGTCGTCTTCTCACGTGCCTCAGGTGTAGACGTATGGGACCCTGAGGGCAAGCATTATATCGACTTCCTCTCCGCTTATAGTGCTGTCAACCAAGGCCACTGTCACCCTGAGCTCGTGAAGGCTCTTACCGAGCAGGCCAGCCGATTGACGCTGAGCTCAAGGGCGTTCCACAACGATGTCTTTCCCAAGTGGGCTGAGAAGGTCCAGCAGGTGTTCGGCTACGACATGGTTCTGCCCATGAACACGGGAGCAGAGGCTGTGGAGACTGCTATCAAGATTGCCAGAAAATGGGCATACAAGGTCAAAGGAGTCCCTCAAGACAAGGCTTGGGTCTTTGGCGTTGATGACAACTTCCACGGCCGAACTGTTAGTATTGCGCAAGGCACATTGATCATCAGCTAACATAGCCTAGATGACTGCTGTGACTCTGTCTACCGATCCCGAGTCCAAGGAGAACTACGGTCCCTACGTCCCGAAAATTGGTGCTGTCAACCCCTCAACCGGCAAGCCGATTCGTTACAACAGTGTGGAAGATATCGAAGAGTTGTTTGAAGCACATGGTACAGAGACAGCCGCGATCATTATCGAGCCAATCCAGGGAGAGGCAGGTGTAGTCGTTCCTGATGCTCACTATCTCGCCAAGGTCCAAGACGTTTGCCGGAAGCATAACGTTCTCTTGATTTGCGATGAAATCCAGACTGGCATTGGACGAACGGGCAGAATGCTGTGTTCCGAGTGGGCTGGCATCAAGCCTGACATGGTCACCCTTGGCAAGGCCATCTCGGGTGGATTGTATCCTGTGAGCGCCGTCCTCAGCAGCAAAGAGATCATGCTTGTCGTCGAGCCTGGTACCCATGGCTCAACTTATGGTGGCAACCCACTGGGATGCGCAGTATCCATCCGTGCCCTTGAGATCATGGAAGAAGAACAGCTGACTCAAAAAGCTGAGAAGTTGGGCAACCTTTTCAGAGAGAGCTTAGCGGCTTTCAACTCACCCATTGTCCAGCTCATTCGAGGCAAGGGACTGCTCAATGCTGTCGTTATTGATGAGTCACAGACAAACGGCCACTCAGCCTGGGATCTTTGTCTTCTGTTAAAAGAGAAGGGCCTCCTGGTAAGTACCGAGCAGAGCTGGAGCCAGATATAACGAATGCTGAATGTGCAATAGGCCAAACCAACTCATGGTAACATCATTCGGTTCGCTCCGCCATTGGTCATCACCGAGATTCAACTACGTAAGGCCGTCAACATCATCGGTGAGGCTCTCAAGGAACTTCCCACGATGAAGCAACACGAGGATATTCATGTGGAGCTTGAGAACTGATCTCTAGTCTTCGTCCGCCATTCTTAAGTCATTTTGGAGTAATAGGTAACACCTGTACTCTCATGCATGCAATTAATGCTGAATGGCGTTGGTACCCTTTGCTATTGCACTACTCCTCTCTTGCAAATAGGGCGTACAACGACGTAAGTGGCAGCCACCAAAAAGAGCGCCAAGCACAGAACTCGAGCCAAGCGTTGCCTGGTGTTTTTATTTTATTTTTATTAGCAAGTCGGCTCAGTTGCATAAAGACGAGCTGGTCATTAACAGCGAACCTATTTCCCTTCCCAATAACGGGATGGTGTAGACCTGTAACCACTACAAGGGCGGGTCTCATTCCCGATGGGACTTGGTCGACCCTGAGAGAGGGGTTGTCTTGGGGTGGAGCGGCAGTGTAATGTTACTCGAATTCGAAAGAACAGGGTATGAGTCTCCGATGTGGTAACTTGAATATAGCAATTGACCTATCTTATCGCAATTGAACATGTTGTGTAGCCGATGGTGGAAGCCTGATAGAAGCCTGGTGGATGGACTGGCTCGACCCTGAAATATGGATTTCCTACTCAAAGCGGCATGCCTCACCCTTGCTTCATGCCAACATCCTGGAGGACGGGATGCACTTCCGTTGCATATCGCAACTCGCCCGGTGACTGTTCGGCTGCAAGTTCAGAAACAGACGTGGTTGCGCGAAGCGTTCCATGCAGAATGCAGCCTTAGTGTGTGCAGTTCATCCCATGGCTTGTGTATCGTACACGATGCCCGGCTTCCCAGTTTTGTCTCCAATGGAAAGTTTCATAATTTCAACTAACCTGCACTTCACGTGATAGCGCGTTATACCCAACAAATGTCGACAGCCGAGACAGCCCAGCAAGGATAATAAGAGAGACATGCATGGCGCCAGGGAGACTATCTAGCCTCGGTGTGCCTAATACAGGCTTGTCCCTTTTATACCACAGTAGACTTGCAGAAGCTTGAGGCCGGTGGAGGGTCAATGCAGAAGTGATCGTCCAGCAATGAACAAAAAGATTTGCAAGGTCCGAGTCGGGAAGACTGTACATTAGGATACCTTGAGGGCATTGCGATCACTGCTAACATTGGCACTTTCAAAATCAAATAGCCACGCACATGCGACGAACTCGGAGGACTCTAGAATATTCATGGCGTTCTATATCCACTCATTGGAACACGGCGATCGCGGGGAAGTTCAGGACACTCCATAAATACACGCCGATAAGCAGTCTCAAAACTAAGGGACCTACTCAAGTGGGCTACACCGAATACCATTATGATATGTAGGTGGTCAACCAAGCCCAGAGGCCCATCCACCAGGCTCCATTTCTCAATCAACTTTCCCTCTGCCAAGCGCTAGATCTGCACCCACTGCCTCGTGGCTACCTGACTATCGTTATCGGGAGCTATCTTGCGATCGTTGGTTTTAAGATGTGTCTCGCAGCCAGATGAGGTTCCTCTTTATTGGGGAGACACAAGGATGAAGGTGCTATCTGCTGCTTCTAGAACACGACGTTGGAAGCATTTCTTCTGTTTTCGCGTTTATTAAGGTTCAAGCCGTCCATGTCAGTTGGAAATACACATGAGAGTAGCCATTATGCTGGATCTGGGCTAGTCTTATGGTGCAACGGTGTCGGACGGGATGATTGTCATCTGACAGGGTCCTAGCACTTGACGGTGCCATCTTGGTACTCTGTACATACATACATACATACATACCGTACCGTAGAGCCGATAAATGGGGTTCTATTCAACAAGTGCCTCCCTGTCACACCGTTCGGATAGCTTTGACACGACAATGTCATTACAACTGCATATCCTAACAGAACATGCGTCTGAGAAGTTTATGGCTGCAGACTGTGCTCCAGACACATGTAGGGTCGTGAAGCAGTCCACGATTAATGCGCGCTTCTTGCTGCATGGGAACCTGGCCCAGTGACACATGTGCATGTTTTCCCCAAGTGGAGAACTGCACATAGTCGCTGTAAGGTTCCCAGCGGCTACTGGCACTAAAGTTGCAGTTGAACCCGCTTCTGACCATGCACAAAGCCCAGCTTCATGCACCAAAGCTGTACTATGCAAATAGTACAGTACTGTGAGCACTCTTGCCCACCAGATGTGGTGAGGCAATGCAGGGTTCAGAGCAGTGCCATGCTGTTAGTGGATGTTATCGGGGGCCCAAGACGATTGATCTGCCATGGAGCTCTTATCGCCGCCGCACACTTGATCTTGGGGGGTGGACGGGGGGGGGGGACGTGTCACAGCGTCACAAGTTTAGTGACCTCTAGAACAAGCATGTCGTTCCTGTTGAATCACCACCACACATTGACATCTCGATTCGATGTTTGATTGATGGGCTGACTGCTGGACTTGGATGCATTGAATGCATTGGACAATACGGAACCGAACAGGCTGCTCTGGGGGGCTTTGTTTGGTTCCGTTCAAGTCGTAAACTCAACTCGACCGCCGGTCCTGTCCGACATAACTTAACTACAGCGTCAAAGTGCTCGACACCACGAGTCCTACATTGTACCTGGCATTGTTCTCGCACTAAATATCCACTTTCAGCGCCCATCCCATCACTTGCCGCCCCCATCACGTCTTTTGCGCTGGTTCTCTTGTCATCTGATTCCTGTCACTTACACGCACTTCTCGTCGGTTACCTTTTTTCACTTGTTGCATCCGTTAAACTCACCCATCGCCAACTCTTCTCCCCGCCCATTTTATTACCCCCCTAATTATCTATCACAATTATTCTACATTTTAACCTCTTCTTGCTCGGCGACGCATCATCACATCGTTGACCGTGCTATTACTCAACTAACGGGGGTTCTCGCCGCGCTATTGCCGAGTCATTCAGTTGATATCGGACAGCCAACCAGGGCAAGCTACACTGCACCTCAAGGCCCGCTTTGCAGCTCCCAGCTGTGACTACCTAGGACGCCTATCCAAACGGCGTATCATCACATCCGTGACTATCGCGCTCCCCCAGACACGCTTATCGCATGCGACCCTTCTATTCATCACTTCTCTTCGTCGTACTCTATTCTGCTTCCTTTGAAAGGACCCAGGCATCCTCTGTCATAGCAGGCTGCCCATTTATTGTTTTCCTGCAAACGAGACCGCTCTGAACCCTGGTGACACACAGCACCGTCCCCGCCTTTTCATCAAGGGACCCTCGAATCCGCCCGTAGTCATTCCCAACTCGAGCCTATCGGATACCTGCCGCCAAGGTACCACGCTGTAAGTACACCGTACTCTCATGACCATGTGTTGCGAACATCAAAGCCTTCTCCTATCGAAGCTCTCCCTTCCCTCTTAACTCAAACATCCTCTCTGCTTTGACCAGTGTTTGGGTTACTAAATAGAGCTGCAGTGGCAGAAGACCCAACTCGCCGTGGCCTCACCCAAACCTATCGATCTAGCTTATCGAAGCTCGAAACTGACCCGGAGACAATTCATATAGGCTCGACCAAGACAGCATCCGCTCTCGCTGTACGCTCCGGTGGAACAGTCTGGAACCAGAATCAGGACCAGACACTCTTAATCTCATCCGTCTCGACTGCGATACGAAAACCGGCCTGGATGCTTACATGATACCGCGAGACGCTTCACCGTCCCCGATCCCCTTATAAGCCCTCCCGGGCTCCCGACCAAGCTTCCTGCCCCAAGTCAACCATCCACAGGAAGTATGGCGGACCGACACCCATCAGGATCGTCTTCGCGACGAACGCGAACAGGCGACAGCTCGATCGGCCAGTTCATCATCGGCTCCGAGATAGGCAAAGGCAGTTTTGCCCAGGTTTACATGGGCAAGCATCAGGTACGATTCCCTTCAACCGTACAGCTATCCCCCTCTCTACTGCACGTTCACATGTAACCGCTATCGTTCTGGGCCGATATATCACCACCAGCTATTGTACCCATTTCTCACCGATCCTTCACGGCATAACTATACCTTTGACTCGTCTCCCCCTTGCGACCGGTGCGATCATTGTAACTAACCCTCGTCTCGATAGACCTCGGGCGCTGCTGTAGCTATCAAGTCTGTCGAACTCGGCCGTCTAAATAAGAAGCTCAAGGACAACCTGTATAGCGAAATCAACATCTTGAAGAAGCTTCGCCACCCCCATATTGTCGCCCTTCATGACTGTCTCGAGTCGTCGACGCATATCAACCTCATCATGGAATACTGTGAACTCGGCGACTTGTCCTTGTTCATCAAGAAGAGGGAGAAGCTTGTTACCCATCCCGCAACTTGTGACATGGCCCGCAAGTATCCCAGTGTTCCGAACGCTGGTTTGAACGAGGTTGTTACCCGCCATTTCTTGAAACAGCTTGCTTCCGCGTTACAGTTCTTGCGTCAAGGCAATTTTGTACATCGTGATGTCAAGCCTCAAAACCTTCTCCTACTTCCCTCGGCGCACTATAGGGAAACCAATGGCGAAACGAGACCTATACTTAGTGCCAGTCGTGACTCGTTGATACCGGCGGCCGGTCTAGAGTCTTTACCGATGTTGAAACTGGCAGACTTCGGCTTCGCTCGAGTCTTGCCCTCTACATCTTTAGCAGAGACGCTCTGTGGATCGCCACTCTATATGGCGCCAGAAATTCTACGTTATGAGCGCTATGATGCGAAGGCCGACCTGTGGTCTGTTGGAACCGTTCTTTACGAGATGGTCTCTGGTAGACCACCGTTCCGTGCAAGCAACCACGTTGAGCTTTTGAGAAAGATTGAGAATGCTGAAGATCAAATCAGATTTTCGCGGGACTGCCAGGTCAGCCCCGAAATGAAGAGTTTGATCCGTGGCTTGTTAAAACGAAACTCGGTAGAAAGATTGAGCTTTGAGAATTTCTTCAACCATCCTGCCGTCACTGTTGAGATTCCTGGCACAGTTGAGGACGACGTTCCAAAGATCCAAAGGTCGCCTTCAAAAAAGGAGACCCGTACACTGACCAAAACCGATGAGCTGAGAACAGCACCGCGTCGCATGTCCTTCCGTCGCCAATATATGACCGATCAAGAGGCTGGGCGGGAGGAGGTTGGGCCGTCCCCACCGCGTGAAAGACCACTGAGATCCTCACCTCTGGCAAGTCCTGCCGAGTTTCCTGATGATCGGCCGGTGCAGCCAGCATCCCGCGTTGCCCGCTCTCCACGTGAGGAAATTGCCCCAGCTCTTGGTCTTCGACGACCACAACCTGTTCCTTCAACATCCGCACCTGTGCAGCCCACACTCCTCAGCGAGAGGCGTCGGCGTGGTTTGTCCAACGCTTCAATTAACAAATACACCCGAGAGGAGCCTTCATCTTCAGCACCCAGAGACTATGCCATTAAAGGCAAGGGAAAGAACGCCGAAGGAGGAGAGGATGTTGCGCAAGACATTGCCTTCATGAGGGACTATGTCGTTGTGGAGAAGAGACATGTAGAAGTCAACGCATTTGCCGATCAACTGGCTGCACAAGGTACACAGGCTCAGACAATGTCTCCCAAGGCTGCCCAAATTGTTCGCAGGGCGACTCAGCAAGGCATTCCCACATCTACCACAGGAGCTATACCTGCCGAGCGGTCTAAGGCACTTCAGATTGCGCAGGGTAACAGACCGGATCATTACAGAGGCGGTTCTTACGACAAGGCCTTATCTGGGAGTCCAAAGTCGACAACCTCAGTCATTTCAAAAGCCATTCAGGATGCGAGTCTGAGATTGCTAGGCTTCAGATACCCGGCACATCTACTTGGTAAGGGAGCGTCGCCTCCACAACTCTACAACCCCTTTCCTGCATACCCTGCACCCAACGCACCTGCTGGCCTTCTAACAGACGGCCGGCAAAGCGGGATGATTGACGAGGATGCAAGAGTTGCGCAGTGCATCGAGGATAACGCTACACGTAGTGACGTGGTTTGGGGCTTCGCAGAAGTCAAATACAAGCAACTCATTCCTCTGACACCGTCACAAGATCACGGTCTTGGGGGAACACCTGTTGATCAACTCGCTCCCGAGGACGAGGATGGCCTGACCGTGGAGGCCGTTGTAGTGCTGTCTGAAGAAGCTCTAGTGCTTTATGTAAAGGCATTATCACTTCTGGCAAAGTCTATGGATATTGCAAGTGTTTGGTGGGGACGAAAAGCTAGAGCTGATTCTATCCCCACACGCGACACTTTGGCAACGCAAAACGTTGTCAATAGGATCAATTCGGCCGTCCAATGGGTGCGAAAGCGCTTTAACGAAACTTTGGAGAAGGCTGAGATTGTAAGGTTGAAGCTGATTGAGGCGCAGAAGCAACTTCCTGAGGACCACCCGAGTCACCCGAGCAATAACCAGCACGAGACAGCCGCCACAAGCACTTCAGGTGCTGATGGTATCATACTCACAGCTGGCTTGAGTGCAGAGAAACTTATGTATGAGCGGGCACTGGAGATGAGTAGAGCCGCTGCAATCAACGAGATCGCCAATGAGGATCTGGCTGGATGCGAGCTTTCATATGTCACTGCAATCCGAATGCTCGAAGCGGTATTGGACAACGATGAAGATCTGTCTTCGAAGAGGAGGATTTCCAGCAGTGCCAAAGAGGATCGTGACACGATTCGTGAAGAAGTATCTGAAATCAATCAGGACGACCAGCAGGCTGTGCACAAGAGTAAGACTTTTTCTGCATTCCTCCGTCTACACATGCACTGACAACCTGTAGTGATCCAAATGGTAACCAGTCGTCTCACAAGTCTTCGTAAGAAGATGCAGATGATTGCCAACGCCTCGAAGGCACAACAGAGCCTTGCGAGGAAGCGCAGCGGCGACGTGACACCTCGTAGTACGCCTAAACACTCATTATCATGAGACACAATTGTCTCTCTCACGAATCACGAAGATACGCATAAGAATGCATTACTAAAATTGCGAAGCCCCACGGCTATCAGGTGCGCAGATTGGCTTGCTTCCGCTCAACGAGGAACCGAAGCACACTGACCTTCGAACATCATCTTGACAAGGAAGTTCCACACTAGGCGTTCAATCGGATTTGAATTTCACTGGTTGATATTTTCATACACTGTTAATTATTTGGTCTATTTTTGTACAGATCATAGCGATCGAATCAGACTCTCTGAGAAACGAAGATGGCCTTTGTTCCACCGAATCAGGGACAAACCGTCCCGCACCACCCAACGATGTATTGGACATTGGAGTTTGCGGCACTTAGACGCCAACACGAGAAGGGGTACACGGCACCAGCAGTACCGTCGGCACACGTTTCTTCGTTGAAGGCTCACGAATGTCATTACGACGACAGAATATCCTTTTGGCGGCACACTCTTGCTCAGTGTTGATGAGAGCTTGGTCTTGAATTTAGGTGCGCTAGGCGAATCTGGTCTTGTGTCTTTAGAACCGAATACAGCGAATCGCAATTTTCCTCTTGCGGTGTTCAGGATGGTATGGTATGGTTTGGTCTGGTTACTTTTGAGCTGGTCGCGGTCATCATCCCCCCTTTCCTGACTTGTCTTTCGCGGCTGCTAGTCGCGATCTCGTACTTCTTTCTGTTGCATAAATCTTTTCGTTGGTTGGCCCTAGTTTCGCAATATCGTGCGACTTCTTGTGAAGGGTCTGAACTTGGGGGCTGTGGTGGTGAAGAGGACTAGATGAAGAATAACGCAGTCTGTGAGCGATTCGATAGGAAGAAATGAGTAACCATTAATGAATTCAGCAAAGTCCAATCTATGAGAAGCAATGGACTGGACAAAACAAGGCACAAATATGCTGTTTCATGTCTCTTGCGCCCAAGATTCATACTTTCGTGTCGTTTGCACCGAGTTGAAAGTCTTGTTCTACACACCTTGTAACAGGTTATACCAATTTTCTATAAAAAGCTGCTTCAGACAGTTGGGTTTTCTTAGGCAGCGAGACGTTTTAGGTACGCAAGGCTCGACACTATAGAGCAGATTAGGTAGGCTATACAGAATTCTTCCCCAGACCGTGCTATAAATGTGAATTTCTCCTCTTCTTGAAGCTCAGTCATGATCTGCGAACTCCAAGGTAGAAAGCGAGTGAATGACGAACTTGTCCGTAGCTATGCTCCAGCTATCAAGTTCCCCACGCGCCACAGTATAATAAAGGCAACGTCCAGATCGGCTTTGGGGGGTGACATTGCGCAGACCAACAGGTGTGAAGCGATACTCTACGATTCCTACTGCCGGTATCCCACTACGGGCAAACCACCCAACTAGGCGTGGGCGTACGTAGAAGGGGCATTTCGCGGAACTATTTCTATCATGGCCATGTATGGGCGACAATACAACCGTGTGGCTGTGGCTATCTTTGCACGTGTTGAGTTTTCGATGTGATCATGTTCTCATAGCTGAACGTGCTGGCGATGACATTGAGCCGGAGGGCGAAGCCTGAATGCGATCCGCCCGCGAGGGTATACTCAATTGATCGATTGATTGATTGATTCGTCTCAGCGATGGTTTGCCGTTGTTAGTTTCATACTCATGACCTCCAGACCCAACGTTTCAGGTGGGCTGCAGAGCCAACGGAATGGGGTTTGTGGGTGCGCAAGGTCGCATTTATGACGGTATATCTGCTGGCCTATCGTCATGGTGGCGGTCCAAGGGACCTGCAAGCGGCGGAATGAACCTCTAGCACCAATAGTTAATCTTCGTGTCCACCAATCGTGGGAACGCGCAGGGTTTGCAATGATGCTCCTGCTGAGACTCTTACCAGAGCATAGGGTTACATCAGCGAAATGCTGGCTGAACATTTCTCGAGAAGCTACGCTGATAGCGTCTCCCGGTGACCGTTGGGTCACTTACCGAGTGAACCGGAAAGTGCCCCCATCGCATTGCGAGCCTGCTTCTTGACGAAACCTAAATTCCCATGGGACTTACCATGCAGACAAGCTGGAAGGCCCTGAAAGTTGAGGCTGGCTGGCTGGGGCTGGATAAAGAGCACACAGCGGGCCGACGTCATTTGGCGCCTGCGACCCCCGCCACAGCACACGGTGTTCATGGGCTTGCTGCAATGCAAGAACAGGTCTTACCAAGAAAAAAAAATAAAGCCCTTGTGGACATTGACAAGCGAAAGAAGGGATGACGCAGTTCCCCATAGAACTCACTTGAAGACATCCACTGCAGCCTGGCCAGGCACGCAAAACGGGGTTGCACGTTGCGGGATACCTGCGGAATAGATTATGATATTGATCTGGAGGTTGCGTAACGCGCTAGATTGATCAGTAGAATGAGTCGCGATGTGGGTCGAGAACGAGGCCACTTGGAATTGCTGGTCCATCAAGCGGCAGTCGGAATAAAAAGATTCGAGGAGTTGCAACTTAAGGGGGTTCGCGTAGCGACCAAAGTGCTGACTTTGCCGGTTTCGTCTATCGAGAACCGTGGCAGGGAAGTCGGAAACGTTTGAGAAAGTTGCCGAGCAGCGTAATGATCGTTGTCGAAACCTTGCAGCATATCTGGTGACGGAATTCTAGGCCTCGAAGCAGCTGTGCCGTTCCAGGACTTTGTACCTGATCTAGTAGGGGATCGACACTGCGCAGAGATTAGAAGAAGTCCAGAATTCGTAACCCCGGTCGAGATCTCGAAGACGGAAGAGGCGGCGGTCTATCACAGGGACGCATAATCCCATGTTATTTCATAATATGATCAATAGATTAATATTGAAAAAGTCGAGTTAGTGGTCCGGCCATGCTTGTTGACAGCCCACCTTGATATATGGGCACCATTTGAAAGTTGAAAGTTTTGAATACGGCAAATCGAGTTTAGACGACTGGAAGGTGACCCAGTAAGACAATGCATCGGTGAAAGGTCCGAGGGGTCTCAAAGAGCTTTCAAGTGAGACAAAATTATTCGGAAAGTCGCATCGAGCCAAGATGGATGAGGTGGGCTGAGTAGAGGCTGTTCTTGTGCGCATGATGCTGCACACACGTCTTATAGTATCGGCGTATTGGAACTGGATTTTGGGCCGTCGATGGGACTCGGCACTTTGTCTTATTGGGGTTGACCCAGCAGAGCCGAGGCGTTAATTTGGAATATTTGTTTATTTGTTTGTTTGCCTGTTTGTTTGCCTGTATGTACATACTGCAGTATGAAGATATGCATGGCATTGGAGATAGTTGAAATGAAGGTTTACTGTTAAATGCACATAGACGAAATAGTACGGATGTGAACAAGATTGAGAGTTTACCTTAGCCTTGTAACAGCCGGGATCGAGCTTGGGGCAGTTGACGGTCTCGAACGCTAGGGTGGGCTATTTTAGAGCTTTCAATCCCTGCTGGAATCCGGCGCGAAGCCACATGATGAAAGGAATCTCCCGGCAGCCGCTGTGTTGGTTTACAAAGTCTGGAGAGGTAAGACCTGCATCTCCTGGGCTGGAGACACCTGCACCTGCTTACCGTACTTTACTGTCAGTTACTACATCAAGTATAGCATAGTGCTTGCGCGCGCAGCATTTGATTGATCGCAGTACTGTACGTACATTGTAGGTCAGCAACAATTCTGACGGGGGCGTAGGCAAGTCGACATCTGGTGATCCACCAGCAGTCGACTGGACAGTGGCCAGTGGCCAGAAATCAAAATCTGGGGGCTTCAGCTTCAATTGGATGTCATTGGAGCCTCGCAGCTCTCCGTTTGGGCAGACCCCGTTCTTGCGGACCAGACTTGCTAAGTGAAGGGAGTCCCAAGGGTGCTTATGTTGTCAGACTGATACCACTCTCGGTTAAGCTCCTACACACTGTACCTGTACCTACTTACGTCCATGTGCGTACAGCAGCAGCCGTCAGGACTTTGACCTTTGGATGTGATTCTTGTTGCTTTGATTTTTTGGGTTGATTTTGGTCTGCTTTGGCTTTGGCTTTGGCTTTGGCTTTGGTTTTGGCTTTGGTTTTGGCTTTAGCTTTGGCTTTGGCTTTGGCTTTGGCAGCTTTCCACCTCGAACTCACATCATCATCCCATGCAGTCGTTCTACATTACATACCTACATACATACATACACTCACACATACATACGCAAATTACTGCGCCGACCTCGAGGCACCCACCGTTAATCGTAATCAACCAGTCGTTCTGATCAGTCCTTGAGTCTGAGGTCTGAGTCTGAGGTCTGAGGTCTGAGTCGGGGGTTGTCAATCGACCGTTTTCGTCATCTCTTGTCTTATTCGTCCAAAAATAGCAGACAGACGAACGGTCAGATCTCCCCTCCATCCATCTGGAATCAGTCATTCAATCAGTCACATTTCCCTGTCTGTCCTGATACACTGCAGATCGCACAGGCCACGGATTAGAAGAGGCAGAAGAAAATACAGTTGCCTGTCACTCGCTACAAGCGCTGGAAACCAGGAGCAGCACAAGCACAAGTACAAGCACCAAGCACCAAGCACCAAGCACAAGCACCAAGCAAGCACAAAGTATACGCATCCAGCCTTTCTTACACTACACTACTCTACACCACACTGCACCATTCTATCCTTGTACACAGCTGTGCTTTAGGTGGTAAAAGTACCCTAGGGTTCATTGCAACAGCGGCAATCCTTCCCAATCCCAGTCCCTAACTGTAGTCCTGGCCGCACACGCACAGAGCAACAACATCCACGCCGCCCACTTGTCGCATCTCATCATCACAAAGTACCGTCTCGTGCCTCGTCACTGCCCCAGTGCTGTGGTAGTAGTCCTGGTAGTAGTCTCGGGCGCCCTCTTTTGACTCTCGAACTTCCGATCGGATGCAGCCTTCAATACATCACACAACATAGCACGAACCAAACATTGCGAACTCGAACTGGCTCCTCAATAAAAGACCCACGATACTCTTCTTGGTCGCGGTCGCCCGCGCGTCATTGTTCCCACCCATGGCGTCCGCAGCCTCAGCCACGCCCTCGAGGCCAATGCCGACGAGCCCTCCACAGCAACATGCACAACCTTCGCCTTCGATACCTCAATCGCCTCCTAGCAAGAGAGATCTGAAATCATGGTGGAAGCGCTTTCAGGTCCAATCGAAGCATCAAGAAATACAGGGTAAGAACTGCCTTGTCAACTCTCCTTGACATTTGTTTCAAAGCACCAGCACAAGTACACGTGCAAACACCCTTTCCGGTGCAAATTCATTGCAAAGAGCTTGGCTTGGGCAGACCTTCACATTGGGCGCAATGGTGTGTAAGCGCCTGCAACCCTTTGGGAATCATTACTGCCCATTCAGTCGCACCCAAGCCTGAAGTATCTACTGATTCACGGGCACTTGGGGTCGAGTACGGCATTACACAGTCCAGCCTTCATCTGTGGGATCCTGTCTTATACTGAGACTGTTGTGTTCGCATCACCTTCGTGGGAGCGCCTGCTCTAGCATGCCTCTGTGGTCAGATGGCTAATCAACTCAATGCAGAAACGCGCCCTACAGGCATCTTCGGTGTTCCCTTGCGACAAAGCATCACCTATGCCAATGTGGCTATCTCCCTTGTCGACGACGATGGCAAGAGCTATATTTACGGCTACGTTCCCATAGTGGTTGCTAAATGCGGAGTCTTTTTGAAGGAAAAAGGTGCGTCATCTTTCATCCCATCTGTTGCGAGCATTGCGTAGCATGAGCGTAATCCTGGCTACGCCGCGCACCTCACTAACACGGCTTTCAGCTACTGGAGTGGAAGGCATATTTCGTTTGAGCGGCTCCGAGAAGCGTATTAAGGAGTTGAAACTCGCGTTTGACTCTCCTGACAGATATGGCAAAGGTCTTGTTTGGGACGGTTATACGGTCCATGATGCGGCTAATGTTCTCCGGCGCTACCTGAACGACCTCCCTGAGCCCGTGGTTCCGTTGGATCTGTATGAGAAGTTCCGCGATCCTCTGAGAGGGCACACCAAACAGGCCGTGGGCGACACAGAAGGCACACAACTGGTGGACAATTTCAATGAGGCTGAAGCCATTGACAAGTACCAGCAGTTGATCAGGATCCTACCGCCCTTGAACCGACAGTTGCTTCTTTACATTCTGGATCTACTCGCTGTCTTTGCTGCCAAGGCTGACGAGAACCGTATGACAGCACAAAACCTGGCTGCTATCTTCCAACCGGGAATGCTCTCGCATCCGCACCATGCCATGGCTCCGGAGGAATACAGGCTGAACCAGTGCGTTATCATATTTTTGATCGAAAACCAGGACCACTTCTTGATTGGCATGCAAGGAACAGGCACAGATGAGCAAACCAAACAGGCGATTCAGAAGGGCACGCCAGTAATCGTTACCCCAACCACTCCCAACAAGAGCCGTAGCTCTGGCGTCGTTAGGACTGCTTCAAATGCTAGTGCTGGCGCTGAGAGTGTTAGTAGAGACGGCCAGATACGCCGGAATCGGTCAACGTCGTCGAGGCATTCGCGGCATTCCAATGGTGCCTCGACTCCTGGCAGTCCGGCTTTAGCCACCACCCCTATCACTTCAAGTGCGGGCGGTCTGGCTAGAAGTAACACTGTTCCATCGAAAAGGTCGCCTCATATTCCTTCAGGTCGATTTCAACGACAAGACTCGCCATCCGTCGCAGTAGCACCAGCTTCACCGTCCCCTATGGATACTAATGTTGGCCGTCCTGCAACGGTCAGAGAGGAGCCTGTGAAGTCATCTAACCAGACACTGGAATCATCTAGTGCGACGCACACGACAGCTCCCGTGGCCCCTTTGGCGAATCAAAAGAGTCAGGAGAGACTCCTGGATTCAACACCGGAAACTACTACTCCTGTGAAAGGAGAGAGGACACTCCATACCCTTTTTAATTTGTCGCCGTCCGAGGCTGAAAAGCGGCAACCAAATAAACTTCGGAAGAAACGGATACCAGGCAGTGCTAACCCTAGTGCGCAAAGCTCTACCGCGTCCCTCTCTCATTCCGGAGCTGTCTCTCCTTCTGTTGACGCTTACAATCCTTGGGAAAAGCGGTTAGAACCTACGGTCTTGGAGCACGTCTCGACAGACACACCATCAGAAGCCACTCCGACCGCGTCAACAGTCCCATCTTCAAGCACGGTGCAAGCCTCACAGCCCGAGCCGACCAACACCCTTAAGCCGAAGCCCTCCCCGCCTACGTCCTTGCATTCCTCTTTTAATGAGGGCTCTGATTTGGATCAGGCCGACGAGAATATCCCGGCTCCTACTGGGGAGCAGCCTATCACTGAACAGCAGGATAAGGAGAGAAAGCGGCGGTGGAGGCTATCTCGGAGAAGAGACGACATTCCTGGGTCGCACCTACCACAAAATCTTGGCCTCAACAGTCATGCGGAGGCAAGCACTTCGACAATTGGCAGTGGAAGTAGGCCTAGGAAGAGCTGGACCGGGGAATCATCCGATGTAGCCGCTACCCTAGCCGAAAGCGACCATACCAGAGAGAGGGACGACTCAAGAGGTCCATTGGGTTGGATCAAGACAAAATATCGTGAAGCAAAAGAAACCGCAGATCAAAAACGGACCAAGTCACCTCCTGAGGACTATGGTCATCATGGTTTCCTACCACGACGAGGGAAGAGTATCGAAATCAAGAGAGGTTACGATGAAAGACAAGGTCAGAACCCGGACGACCCACACAACGTGCCCCTACCAATGTCTCCACCACCGGTACCCAGAACTCATGAAGAGAGTTCCAAGGCTACTTGAGTGGGAATGAATGTAACGCAGATGTGGATCACGATATGGAATATGTTGTCCATACGAATGAGGATGGAAGCGGAATTTTGGATGAACTTTCTTGATAATTCGATGTGGAGTATGTGGAAATAAGCCTATTTTTGAAAACGGTGTTAAGCTGAAGATGGATTGTCTCATGATTCCATAAGGGAAGGATTCTATCTCAGTTTTCGGAGGATTCTTGCTAGTGTCCGTGTTGAGGATGACGGGAGTTATACGGTGGTGTGCTTGCTCCACCATGGATATACCCCATTGCCCCGATGAATACAATATATATTGTAATGCTGGAAATCCGGCTTATCTACTTCAACAATTGGTTTAGTCTCTCGGGCGTGAACGGCACAGACAAAACTCTCAAATCAACATACAGACTAGGGTATTATGAACTTTTCTCCCAAAAAGTAACTACAGCGGATACCCAAGTGGCCATACCGTATAGCATAAAAGGTGACAAGTTGAATGTGTCATGGTCGCATTCGATGCTGTTCTTAACAGGACCTCCACCACCATATGCGAAATGTGAAGATTCACGAAACCAGTACTGGTTGTCAATGTGCCTTGACCAGCACGACATCTAATGACTCAAATTTAGTAGAGCAAAATAAATATGTTTGAATTAGCGAGTGGAAATTCGGCGTACAGTTTAGTGTACGATAGGCAGTCCTCGTCGCTATAAGTGGACGTTGGAGCCTGCAGGCTTTGTGATGCAACCAGAGATTTTTGTGCTTAGTTCTCACGATTCTGAAATCGATGTCCTGGTCACTAAAAGTTTGTGCTGGGCGTCGATTTTGGGGTCCAGCTGCGAGGTAAAACTTGTAACAGCGCACTCTCCACGTTTGAGGCAGGAGGGTTGGGAATGCAAAATCGAAATGTCACTGTCGGCAACGGCCGATACCTTTGTTGGTTCAATTCGTCTTCCTAACGTTCCTATCAAAGTCCATCCACGAGCTAATACATATATCGGAAGTCTGGGTTCAGGTCACCAAGCTCCGATTTCTCGTAGTCTGACAGGCCGACAGTCCTAACAGACTTGGCTTTCTTCTTGTTCTCCAGCTTGAGAGTGATGAAGTACACGATCGAGGTAAGTCCACTGAGTGCGGTGAAGGCAATGGCAATGGAGTATCCCTTCCTGTAGTACGGCGCGTCGGCATCCAAGAAGGCATACGTTGCAATGATACCTCCGATGTTACCAAAGCCGACCTGCCACGCCGTGCCGATGGATCGCCGATGGTGCCCGCCAAGGTTCATGT
Source organism: Truncatella angustata (assembly GCF_020726525.1). Classification (NCBI taxonomy): domain Eukaryota; kingdom Fungi; phylum Ascomycota; class Sordariomycetes; order Amphisphaeriales; family Sporocadaceae; genus Truncatella; species Truncatella angustata. Next base: position 2,266,299 of record NW_025763384.1, on the reverse strand, counting down.
TGAACCAACATACGATGATGGGCATGGCGCCGTAGGTGCCCATCACCACGAGAAACAAGGCAGCGTACTCGAGGTTTACGTTGTTGTGTACAGAAATCAGTATCCCGAACCCGGTGATGGAGAGGAAGAGCGGGATTATGGCGAAGAGAGCTCGATGCCGGAACCAGTCCGAGAAGGCCGCGATGATCAACGAAAAGCAGAACGATGCGGCCCAGGGCGGCACGGATCGCAGCTGAGTGTTGATCGCGTCGTAGCCGTACGTCTTGATGATCTGCGGGGCGAAGAAGGCGTAGCCATACGCCGGGACGATCAGACCGAAATACATAAAACCTCCGAGCCAGACGCGGTAGTCCTTCATGACGGATGCGACGTCCCGGAAGCTGACTTTGCGCTCGGCGGCATTGCGGCCCTGGTCTGCTTGCAGGCGGGCTTTTACGTAGTCGCGCTCATCCTCCTTGAGCCAGTGAGCTTGTTCGGGGAATGAAGGGAAGAAGAAGAAGAAAATGAAGGCGACGACGACGGTCAGGCATCCTTCCAGGATGAAAATCCAGCGCCATCCATGATAGCCACGGATCCCATCCATCTTGCCAATCGCCGAGGCCAGAAGACCACCAAAGGCACCGGCCAAACTTGTCGACGAGAAGAACAGACTGTAACGCTTCTGGGCTTCTTCTCGCCTGTACCACATCCCAAGGAGATAGAAACAGCCCGGGAACATGCCGGTCTCGAACAGACCCAGGAAGAATCGTGTCGCCAACAGTCCAGAATAGCTTTGTACCAAACCCTGGCAAACCGAGACTATTCCAAAACCCATCATACAACCTGGTAGCGTGAATTTGGGGTTAGTAGGATCAGTATAGCAGGACGGAGGAGAACTTATCATATCTTAGGTGAAAGTCGTTTCAACAAAATATTGCTAGGAATTTCGAAGAACACATAAGGTATGAAGAACATCGTTAATGCTGTTGATTGATTAGCCAGGGCTGGCCTCGCAATTTGATTGCCGTGTAATACTAACCAGTGTTGTACTGTGTACCGGTAAGATCCAAGTCCGTCGCCAAAGAGAAGGACCTTGCGTTGGCGATGTTGACTCTGTCCAGAAACGCTAACAGGTACATGATGATGACGAAGGGCATCAGTCGCCAATCGATGCGAGACACAATCCTCCGCTCAGTGGTGTGCGGTGGACACGGCACATGAAGCTCATCGTACTGAATATGATCCGCTCCAGTCTCGATGTTTTCGTCGGAAAGATCAGCTGGCAGGAGTGTCAGCCTTGGTTTCTAGATGTCCGTATCCCAGAAGCGTTCACGAAGATATGCTATCAATTGCAACTGGCGCCCGTCGATATCCATATGAAATAGACAATATCGAAATCAATATACTGACATTTTTTCCCGGATCCAAACATGATGACGGTTGCTACCTCGGCGGCCTGCTGCACCATATAATGAAAATAGCACAAGCGAAGCGGCTGGGAGAACGGGTCATACACCGGGTGTAGGGCATCATTGACTTATTAAATAAAGCCAGCCACTTGGAGAATAGACGCACGTCCGGTTCGGCCACTGTAAGGGATGGTTTCCAGGGTGTGGGCCTCGGCATTATGGAGACGAAACTAATTAATGCTCGCTGACGGCTGGGCAGACTACTTGAACAACTAAACGTTAAGCTTTTAGTGGAACGGCACATAATTGCAGTCTGGTCTCACGTCAGGCTTTGGTCTTGTTACACCTCTTAACGCGTGCTATCACTTTCTCACTTTTGCAGTACAATCATACATTTGCAACGTGTCGCCTGCCTTCGGCATCTGTACTTTTCTGGGAGTTGCTTTCTTGCTTGGTAATCTTTCTTCTTCTTTGAGACCCTGGGGGATGACTGGTAGCAAGCCTGCCGATCTCGCGAATGATTTGCCCCAATAGTCATGGGCCTGTCACTCCGCTAGTCTAACAAAAGTCAACTTGCTACCCCATATCTACCATGGATATGGTGAATAAGCGACAGGTGTAGGCAGTATCGACGCATCCCGCTTGCGCCAGCCGGAGTAATACAGTACCCAGCATTCGACAAAGGTCCCCGTTTCGGTCCCCTCGAGCGCCTATATCGCTCCAAGTTGTGTGTCCATAATATTCCGAACCGGCGAGTTTTGCACGGATTGATCACTTGACTTATGGTACACTTATTGTGACAAGAGGCATAGGAAGCATCGCGTTGCTGCTGCATTGCCCATAACCACCCAATGTCCCAAATCTGACAAGTTCTAGTCCGCGCCTACTGATCCAAAGCGCCACGGCGGCTGGTACCTGCAAAGTCTTCGAGCCACATTTCTCATGGAGGCCAACATGATCCGACATGCGCCTCTGGCTCCGCCTTCGTCGTCGGCCGTAATCGAATTTTATTGAACGCCAATGTTGCCCCAATTCCGTACATACTGTAGGCAGGGCTTTTCAGCTAGAAGTCTCCATTCATCGGCGGCCGGCCAGTTCCTGTTCCCCGCCATCCCCAAATAAACCAGCAGAATGCGGGGAGAACGGGAATGGCGCTTCTAACCCCACAGCTCATGCCACTTGCCATTTCTAGCAGCCCGGCTATCAGTTTTGCTTTTACACTTGCGTAGGCCTTCCCATCGGCTACTTTTCAGATGAACAAACTTTTCGTCAGGTCTTGGCTTGTGACGCGTGTAGTGTATAGCTATGATTCGTAATCCGGCGGCTAAATCGAGGAATTCAAGTAGAGCAACTCCTGCAAGCCTCGTGTTTTATAAGTATCATGTTAGACCAATGGCAGTGGTCAGTTTACCTAGATTTTTGTTGTCATTGCGATATACAGCATCAGGAAAAGCCTGACCGTGATGGCAGCTTCAAAGAGAAGATGCAGATAAGATGATATCCGCTCACACTCTTCGATAATGGCAGTACTCTGATAGTGTTGCTGGCCATCTCTGGTTGGACCTCTACGATGCCTAGAAATATAAAATATAGCTAACTGTACTATATATCCTAATATGGACAGCAACGGTACCGAAAGCCGAGTTATACACGTGGTTTTTAGTTCGCATATTCAACGTGCGCTGGAAGCTCAAAGCCATCAGTAATGAGTAGTAGCCTTGCAACGTTACAACAATATGGCTCGTTGTAGAAGCCGGCCGAGCATCATCGCTACGTTTAAGTGGGCACGGCGCGATATCGCGTGCGTGGATACGGAATACACCAAAGCTCCCATTGTCTGTCCCACAAGGCTAGGTGCCGGGAGCCGAGTAATCTGAAAGTTCGAGAAGTCCTCAGCGAAGTATTCAAGCGTCGTGATGAGGAGTCTAAGAAACGGCAAGCAACATAAGTTGTCAGGTCAGCCAGCCGACTACACACCCCGGCGGGTGTTACTTGTGTTTCTAGACTAACCTAGTCAAGGTTGCGAAATGCCAAATTGTCCTGTGTTACCATCGCTTGGCTCGTCGCAATACGCTGCAAGCAAATGATACCCCGACTTCCGGTACCGAACCCCGAGTCAAAGTGTCTCCTCTCCACTTGTCTGAATCCTGCAGAATATTGTAGCTTCCCTTGCCATGATCTGATCATCGTGTTCATGGAAATAACAACCATGCCGATGTTGACTGCACACCTGAAGCCTCGTTATTTAGTACTTGCTGAGTAGTTCGCATGCTTACGACACATTTCGACTACTTGTATTGATCTATGCCGCGTCTCGAGTCGCGCGATTTGCTTGGCAACCTGGCGTAACCCACGACGTCATATGAAGCCCTGAGGCGTATGAATTGGTGAAGTGTTATGGGAGGCAATATGCTATGCAGCGTTCATGTCTATGTTTTGATCGACTGCCTAACCTAGTAATCTATAGCAGGCATTCCACTACCGGTTGAGGGTTTTTTCCGTTGATTTATTTCTTACTTACATACATGGTTCGTGTTTCATTAATCTCCGTTATCCTGAATATAAGCCCACCCAGTTCATACCCCACAAAACGGGGCTTGGACTACTCGCTCCATCGACCTTTTGTGTTCATTCCAACAAATTTCTTCTTGTCCCTTAGGGAATTGTCTAGATAAATGCATTGTACAGCACAGTTGTGACAGCCACAATAAATCAGTCGATTGCTTACAAGGCATCTTTCGGTCATAGCCGTATGCATGTGAACCTGCTAACCGTCAGCGGTTTAATTATCACCACCAAACGTTGTCGAATACCCTTGCCACAATCCTATCACTACCACGCTAGCAGATCTTGTGTAGTCCAGCTTTGCCAGGTTTATCTAAATACTATGAAGAAATATAGCCGCATGATTGGACGTGCCCCCACAAGTATCTAGCACGTCATTTACGACAACATCTCTCACCAGATTTTGGTGTGTCACTGGCGACTTAGTTAGAGCTTTCGCGAGTCTCTGACTGGTGTAAGAGCAAACTTGGCGTCTCCGTTTATCTCTAAAATCTGTTAGAATGGACTCACCATAATGAGTCTGCCGTCTCGCCGCGCAAGTGTGAATTGCGTGCTAGGAGGCTGAACAAAAAAAACCGCGAGCCTGGTCTTTAGAGTTCCCTGCAGGGTACGGCTAGACTGAACTATTTCTGTGGGATCACTCCGTACGTACCACAGAGACCACATTTGCCAGGTTCGCGGATGCACTCACCTGGTACGTCGTACGTCGATCTCGCCGCTAGCTCGAGATCCTTTTAAACTCGCTGCTCTCCCTGAGCGAGACAATTGCCTAGAGCCTGCTTTCCAACAATTTGTCTATCTGGCTTATCGATCTGTCTCGTTGAATTACTACGGACGTTGAATCTAATCGTCTCCCAACCATCTCCAAGTATCAAGTATTTTCTGTGGGCTTCTTGGTTGCTTGCGTGTGGTGCATCAGATCTGCTCGTTCACGATTATCATCGCTCTTTCTAAGATGGCTTTCGACAATGTCTCAGATCCCCCAAAGGGCATCGCTGATGAGCGAGGTACTGCCTATGGTGCCGAGCCTGGAATCCCGCGAGGTAGAGCGGCGTGGTTTGGTGGAAAGGATGTCAAAATCGGACCGCGCATTGCGCCCGTGATTGCCCCTGTCGGCACCATCAGTGCCTCAGGCTCGACTAGTGATCTCAGCAGCGCCGACGAGATTCTATTAAAGCAAAAGGAGGACGAGGCAGGCTCGGCGATTCAATATCGTACTTGTAGTTGGCAAAAGGTTTGTCTCCAATTAAACAAGCAATTCCAAGAGGCTGCCCAGACGGCAGCCAAGGTCGTGGCATAACGCTAAACTCCGGATTTACAGACAGCCGCCCTCTTGTTCTCCGAATACATTTGCTTGGTATGCAGAATCCCACATTCAGGCCTATTTGCGTCGCTCCATGTTTCCAATACCTGCCTGATGGATCATGACAACGCGTCGCAACCTTTGTGACGTAATCACTAATGCTGCTCAGGCTATCATGAGTTTTCCATGGTCGTATAGCGTTCTTGGCCTTGTACCTGGGTAAGAACTGGTCCTGTTGACTGACACCTCTGGCGACGCATCATACTGACTATTGATAGACTTATCCTCACTGTTGTTCAAGCATTAATCGTGCTGTACACGTACGTATCTTGGAATCCATCGTTTTGATAGTACTAACGGTGTGGGTTCAGCTCAATCATATTATGGGAGTTTTGCTTGAGACATCCCGAGGTCCGTGACGTATGCGATATTGGCCAAATGCTCTTCTGGAACAAGAAATGGGCATGGTGGGCGACTGCCGTCATGTTCATCTTGAACAACACTTTCATCCAGGTAGTCACTCCTATTGATATTCTTAGATTCTCAAAACTGACAACAAAATCCACAAGGGTCTACACGTTCTTGTTGGTGCCAAGTATATTAACACCATGATTGGCTCTGGCGATCCTGGTGTATCTTGCCAGACCGTGTCTTTCGGAATCATTGTGGCCCTCATCTCTTGGATCTGTTCTCTCCCGCGAACGTTCGATATGCTCTCGAAGCTGGGAACTGCATCGGCCTTTTTTACCTTCGTCTCGGTCCTGCTCGCGACCATTTTTGCCGCTATCCAGGTCCATCCGGCTAAGTGGACCGCAGAACTTGGCGACCCTGTGGTTACCGCGATCCCTCTTGCAGGAACTACTTTCGTCAACGGATTGAACGCATTCCTGAACATCAGCTATACCTTCATCGGCCAGATCACTCTCCCAAGTTTCATCGCCGAAATGAAGGAGCCCAAGGATTTCCCCAAGGCTTTGTGGGCTTGCACCATCCTCGAGATCTTGGTGTTTAGTGTTGTGGGAGCCGTTGTATATGCTTACGTCGGTAACCAATACATTACTGCACCGGCATTTGGATCCCTTGATGAATTATATAAAAAGGTTTGTATATCCCTGTGGCAAATACGAGAGTCTTTGTTGGTTACATCGAAAATTCTAACGTGGTATAGGTCTCTTTCTCTTTCATGATTCCGACACTTATCTTCCTTGGTGTCCTTTACGCTTCCGTTTCGGCACGTTTCATCTTCTTCCGCCTATTCCAGAACTCGCGCCACAAGAACGACCACACGCTTGTGGGATGGGCCAGCTGGGCTGGTATTCTACTAGCTACATGGATCATGGCCTTCATTATTGCCAACGTTATCCCGTTCTTCTCCTCGCTTTTGTCCCTCATGTCTTCGTTGTTTGACTCATTCTTCGGTTTCATCTTTTGGGGAGTTGCCTATTTCCGCATGCGAAAGGCGGACGGGTCTGTCGCACTGGTGAAGGATCGATCCATCCGTGGATGGTTCGAAGGTATACTAAACATCGTGAGTAACTCTTAAATCACTAGAATCATCTTAAGTTGAAACCAGCCACTTACAACGACAGATTATCATTGCCACTGGTGTATTTTTCCTCACAGCAGGAACATATGCATCAGTTGAAGGAATTATTCAAGAGTTCGAGGCCGGAACTGTCGGAAGTGTGTTCCAGTGCACGAGTAATGGTCTCTAAATTACTATATTATGTACAAGGATGGATAAGTATATGGAAAGATCACGTGCAGGGTGGTGAGGCGTCAAAACGGAAATACCCAAAGGAAACATGGGAGGAAAGAAGTGATATTCCATAATTGCACGGGCGCTCAGATGGTTTAAAATATTTGCCACATTACTATGGAGCATAGCAATGGAAGGGGAGGCTCATAGAGTGAGCTCTTCATTATTGACCGCCTAGCGATGCATCCAGTAGATGCTGCTCCTAGACTGCGTGGAGATGAAGCATCTCTGCGCCTGACTTACCACATTGCTTCACGTCCTGGATACAACGATATACTCAGGCTAATAACGTCTAGACTCATAAGATACTAGGTACCAACAGTAATCAACCCTCAAGCCCGAGTCAACAGCCACCCACAAGTTGGCACCGAAGACGAAGCAGGCTATTGTTTTTCAAGATAAGCCCAAAGTGTATCACATGCACGGGTTGCCCCAAAAAGAAATTCCCCAACAAGAATATGGATATTGCTATATGAGTGTTTCTGAGTTTATGTTGAGAAGTATGTAATCACAGTCCAGTTGATTCCAGGACCAGACGTATGAGTTCAGCCAAGGGTGACTTGGTCCACCGAGGTTCGTCAGACTCAATATATACTGCGTTTTCCCACTGAACCCTGGCCCACAACTACCGTCGTTCCAGCTTGGGGAATTTCAGCTCTCCACTGACCATGCCGCGCGCCAAGCATAGTCTCTCGTCACGGCATTTGGAGACAACTGGTTGAGGTCAAGCAGACTAGTTTTCTTGCAACAGCTTGCTATTGAGTTTTGGTACGTTGCGAAATAGTTGACAGTATCGTGGGAGAACTTTGCCGAATGAGGTGACATACGTCTGGAAAGTGCACACCTATCTCGGCAGCCCTATCCATTTCGTATTGCACGACTTCCTAGAAGGGGCATAGTGAATATGGCTGTACACGTCTTTTAGCTAATAATATCATGCTGGACACGATGTAAAAGAGAAGTTGGAACATCTCCTCCCGCGTATAGGTCGACCTCACCCAGCCCAGACAGAGTCGCTCCCTTATGTGCTGCGACAGCGGCACACACTGGTGGTTTGTGGGTGTTTGAAAAGTGACTTTACGCTTCTAACCACTATAAAATGATGCTACGGACGCTCTGGGAGCAAGTCCTCAAAAACCAAGAGACTAATGGATATTGTATAACTTCGGCGATATACATTCAGCGATTTAACGGTCAAGTATAGTTTCGCCTGCCACGTTTGACATACAGTGCTGGCTGGCCTTCGAATTATGTTTCGTTCATTCATAAAAGCGTAGGAAGAAGAGTATCGGAACATCCAATTCTCCCGTCGTTGTGATCTTTCGTCGGCAGCCCTGATGTTACTAACCCATAGCTTTCCTGTGGATTCTACGGAGAACCGGCGGGACCTGGAAAAGTACATGTAAACATCTGCCGGAATGGTTGAAAGAATCAACTGAGTAGTCTTCGCATATGCGCCGACTGAATATCGGCTCAGGTCCGGGAGCCTGTAGCCGTCGGAGTATACCCCGCAGAATGCTGCAGATGATCGGTGAGCCCCGCCCGAGGCCTTCAACTCCCCTTGACTCCCCATTCGTTCAGTAATTACCCCACTGAACTTCAATGCCACGTGGGATTGATGCAGCTCCTATACTGTGTAACTGTAGACTTTCCTTGTGTCTCACGTCAAAGCTCTAATACACTTCGCATGCGTCATTCTTACTGGTCTGCAGTCCTCAAATACCGAATTTCCGGGTCTACCGACGGAAGATGGCAGAAAAAGTCCCATAATCCCCACAACTCTTAAGCTCGAGGCAGTTTTAGATCCGGGAACTCGACGAAACGCCCCTCCCGAAGACATTTTGAGGCTGACCGGTTCCGAAAACGGAGGGGCGAATCGGTCGAGTGCCGAAGCATAAAATGAAGGCTCGGCGTTCCTATCTTGGCGCGATCATGTATTCGTATGCTAGTATCGAAACGTCCTTCCAAGTTTCTGTTCTCACCTTTCCTTATTCCTCCACCGATCTAGAGCAAAATGGTAGCCGCACAAGCTAAGGGGGCTGCAAGGCTTCGGGAGTTCCTCGCCAATCCAGACCAGATTGTGATTGCTCCGGGTGTTCATGATGGTCTCACTGCACGAATGGCACTGAGTGTCGGGTTTGACGCCCTTTACATGGTCAGTCTATAGATTCTGGACCACAAGTCCAGCGAAGCTAACATGCGAGTAGACCGGTGCCGGTACTGCAGTTTCGCGGCTCGGCCAACCGGACCTCGGCCTCACAACAGTCGACGACATGGCCACCAACGCCGGCATGATCGCCGGGCTGGACCGTGACGTGCCGGTCATCGCAGACGCAGACACGGGCTTTGGCGGACCCCTCATGGTGGCCCGCACGACGGAGAAGTACATCCTGCAGGGAGTTGCCGGATTCCATATCGAGGACCAGGTCACTACAAAGCGCTGCGGTCATCTGCTCGGGAAGGAGCTGGTTGACGTCGACACATACGCGGCAAGAATCAAGGCTGCTGCACATGTTCGTGAGCGGATGGGTCAGGATATCGTCATCATCGCACGGACGGACGCATTGCAATCGTACGGCTACGATGATGCCATCACGAGACTCAAGGCTGCTGTGGCTGCAGGTGCCGATGTTGCGTTCCTGGAGGGCATGACTAGCAAGGAGCAGATGTCGCAGGTCATCAAGGAGCTAGCACCTACGCCGTGCTTCTTGAATATGGTCGGTGGTGGCGTCACGCCGCTCATCAACGCGAGGGAGGCGAAGGAGCTTGGCTTCAAGATTGTTATCTGGCCCATGGTTGGTATGACTTCAGTGTATCTGGCGACAAGGGACATGTGCAAGGAATTGAAGGAGACTGGTGAGATCAAGGACCGACACGCGCCAGATGGAAAGATTGACGGAGGCGTACGGGATGTGTTTGAAATCTGCGGTCTGACGAAATGCAGCGAGTTTGATAAGATAGTGGGTGGTACGAGTTTTGCAAAGGGTGTATAAGCGATATTTGTTACAATTGAGATACCATAATAAAGTAAAACATTTGAAGGAAGCAAAGGTATTGGCACCTTTATGCATCCATACTTGGACCAAATCCCCTGTTTGCAGATCATGGTGAATGAAGGCCAAGCCTCAAGTCCGGCACTACATCGTCATGTTGGCTGACATCAGCACTTATGACTGGCAAGACTAAATGCCTCAATGCTCTTGCTGAACTTCCATCCTCCAGCTTGTTCAGTAGTGAGCGGATTTCGTCCAACTGAGGCAGCAAACCACCCGCCTCCCTACTATGCAAACTCTTGAGATCTCTAATTGAAAAGACTTGCTCTCTTTCCGGGAGGGGACGTTGCCTCTCAAACAGAAGAGTTTCTGCCGTTATTGCTGGCTCTTTCCAAACGCCACCGATTCGCTCGTTGCTGTACGCGACCAAGTTGTCCCGCCGCAGCACAACAACTTGGTCAACGACGAGGGCTGCGTCGACAAATTGTGCCGCTTCAACAAGTCCGTTGAGCGATTCATCGTGCACCCTCCTCGGCGTCAAACGAACCGGCAAACCTCGAGATCCTGCTTCCGGCAGGCGCTCGTAGAAGCGTGTCAGAATGCCGAGACGGCTCAGCGCCGCAGGGACGGCCATGATGGCCACTTCCACACGATATCTACCATGGTGAAACGCTTGTGCCAGGTCTGCGAAATCCTGTGGGTGTCTACAGGCAGACTCGACCAGAACGTCGATACGCCTTTCAATTGCATAAGCAGCTGCCATGGAAAGCCACCTGCGTGCGTCCGTGCCCGTCGCGGGGGACGCCAACGCAGGTCTTTCTGCAAGTAGGCGAGAGTATCCAGGGTGGTAGGTCTTGTATGTGTCGGCTATGAAGTGGGCTGGCTCGCCGCGTCGGGCTCGGATGACTTCCTTGATCGCGGGTGCCGTGAGAGTCTTCCCGGCGCCAGTCTGTCCAACCACAAAGACGGCGAGCGGTGTTTCTCGGCATATATGACTCGACCTCTGCTCCTCGAACCGTTTCAATTCTTCGGGGACAATCTGCTGCTCGAAGATCTTTGTAGAGTCGGTGTCATTGAGCGTGAAGATGCTGAGATCATTCCCAGCCATTGCAGTTGTCTCCAGAATCACACTCAGGTGATCACGCGCAGATACCAAAGAGTTTCGCACCCAAGTTTATTAGAAATAGCTACGTCGTATGAAGATTTGTAGTTGCAATGTCCACGGCGCTGATTGAGCGAATTTTGTGCTGCTATGATCGGACATGGTATCTGTATCGGAAGGTGAGATGAGGGGTGAAAATGACTAATTGAGATTGACTGATGTATTTGGATGTAACTTCAAACTGAACTGCCAATCGAGCCTTGTGATGAAATTCGCAACTTTGTTTCAAACTGGAGTATTAATCCTGGGCGTCAATTTCGCGAATAGACGGCATCAAACCTGCTGTAGCGTGTATGCTTGACATCATTATCTGGAAGTAAAGTGACAGTCAAACGGCTCTCCATGCACGCTCACACTTTTATCACGGAACAAAGAGTTTATATGACCCGCTAGTGTCTTGCAAAGAATGCTCATCGTTGAGAAACAAAGGGCATTGTGGTATGCTAGAACAAAGCTAATATTGATGTATATAAGGATTTCTTTTTCTCGCCTAGGAATATCGAAATGGCCATGTACACGCAGGAAAATATTTCACTCGAGAGGCACTCCACGACAACGAAAACTCGCAGAGCTCCACATCATTATGCCGAAATCACCCTCCCACAGCGTCTATCGGGCTATTTCAGCCTTCAAGGCGGCCCAGTGCGACCTCCTCGTCGGCTATATCCAGTATCCATGCAGGCACGAGTTCAACACCCTGCTGGACTACTCTCAGGGGCGCAAGGGCGAGCGGAACCATGACGAGCACCAGTGCCCAAAATGTGCCGAGAAAGGTACGTGCCTCATTTGTCTGCAGGCCTGGGATGCTGAGCAGACGGATAGCTGTCCGAGTTGTGATACGTTATTCGTGCGTGATTCGCTCTACGCACGTGTTGTAAAACTCCATGCGAACGGGTTGTCAATCAAGGATGATAAGCCTATACGCTTCAGGATGCAGATAAATGAACAGTTGCGACTTAGGTCGTCGCGCCTGCAGAGTACTCGCAGTCATGATTCGTAGGATGAAAACAGTTGTTCGCAGTAACCCATCACCGATGGTTGCTTGGTATTCATTATGAGCTTTTGAACCTTTCAATGCTGTCCATCGGCTCGGCTCTGTGAATTAAATACTGATATACAGCTTTGCCGGAAAGTACACTCTTTTCTTTGTACAGGAATACTCCACCCAGTTGCCCGTCTTATTATGCTCGTGTTTCATGTGAGTGATTTAGCTCGAATGTGTGCTCCGAAGCCCATGACAGCATCTCCTCCTGCAGGGGAAGTCTCTACCGTCCTCTTTGGTGTTCTCATTGGCGTAGGTCGACTCCGGGTCGGTGGACCTTGTGGTCGTGGTCCTACAACTTCTCCTCCCTTGGAGGCGGGGCATGAGAGCCAGAAACCTCCATAGGATTGTGCTTGTTCTGGCGGTGGCGCATGAATTCGCCCTTCTCTTCCAGAATATTGCCAAGAGACGTCGTACCCTGAGACCTCTATGGAAAATTGATTAGCATGTGGGTTTTAAGACTTCGTAGTTGATTGACTTCGTACAATACCTCCAACATCACTGATGACAGGCTTAGCCTTCTTGGAAATCTCCTCCTAGGGTAGTATCTGCGCCTAGTGGCGAGGTATAGTCGACTAAACGTTGTCGAGTATGAATATTCGGGAAAGCATGGTAACACGTGTTGTGGTGGTTGATGCTGGTGATGTTGGTGTTGTTGGCGAGTAAGGTTTAAAAGGACATGTTTGTTCCAATTAAGAGTTGCCCATCTTTGCATAAGCCAGTCTGTCTTTTCTGTGACGGACCGAGAATGTCTCATGCCATCGAACGGGTGCCTGTAATCAGGCATTTGATACACATTCAACCAGTTTTCACCTTAATCCAAGCCTTTCTACCTTTTAGACAGCCACTTATGTAGCAAAAAGTAATCAGACAATTTAAACATCACTTGAGATTTCCTTTTCAGATGGGACTATTCTGCAAATATTGACTAAGTGTTTTATCATGATGGCAGCATACCATGCGTCTCCCACTTCTTTCTAACTGCAAATCATCGTATCATGTATTGTTACTACTGAAGCTCCTCAACAGCCTCGTTTCCTGGATCGTTGTATTATTGAAGGATATAACACTCGTAACCAGGCACACTTTAGATCTGTTATCTCCCCGATGTGTGCTCATATCTTTTGACAACCAAATATGGGCATCTTCATCCGTGTTAGGTTCGCACCTCGAGTATTCTCGCCTTAAGTATTTGATACCACGAACAGGCGTGTAGTATACACAAGCCAAACTTGTTAATACCTACTATGTGGTGAAGTCGCAGTGAGGCTGAAGTAAGGGGTTGTATGGTGAAAAGATGGTCAAACGAACGCTCACTGCATAGTGAGAGTAAGTAGTTTCGTCAAGAGTAATCCACAAGCAGAAAATCGCCGTGCTCAGCTTTGATGCAGATTTTCTTGGTCGCTCGAACCTTTACCAAAAGTAGCTTTCCGTCGCTTGCCGTTTTTCGAGCTTGCCCCGACAGCACCTTTGGACAAGGGAAAGTATAACGAGACTTTCAGTGGGTCATCCTCTTCAAGATCTTCGAAAGATCGTTTCAAAAGGGGAGCGGAGCTGGAAAGAGCAGGATGAAATGATTGTAGCCATGCGGGTCGCCGCGGTTTCGAAAGATACGCCTCGTCAAGGACATTAGGCAGCATTTCAATAGGTGGTGTTGTGGTATGTGCAGGTTTCCAAAAGAAGTTACGTATCTCCCTCCAGCTCTCTTCGCGTCGCTTGTCTACGCAAATCCATTTGTGTTTTCGTGCTTGTGAAGCCGTCATTCGTGAGTTTGGGTCGACGGCGAGACACCGTCGTATGAAGTCTTGTCCTTTTGTGCTGATAGGTGTTTTCAAAGTGGGTGAGCCAAACAACTCCTGCAGTTTGCGATCGAGTTCTTTTTGAGACATGTCGCCGAGCTGGGTTTCTCTCGCTGCCGGTATCATTACAGTCAGCGTGGTCATGCCAATTGCGAAAATATCGACAGATTTCCCATGGGCCACGTTGCTGTTATGGTTGGCGCGCAGCTCACTAACGAGATTCTAGTAAGCAGGCAGAAGCTCGATGAAATGTAGAATGAGACTTACGGGGCTTGATACATGTCTGTTCCGACAACAGACGTCATGCGGCCCCATGTGGTTGCTTTGGAATGACCTAGATCACCAATAATTACTCGTGTTTTAATGCCGGGTCCACTGGCGAGCAAAATATTCTCCGGCTTGATATCTCTGTGGGCGAGGTCGCGTTTGTCGTGTAAGTAATAGACGCACTTGACGATCTGGTGTGCGACGAATTTGGCCTCCTTCTCGCTTAAAGGCTCAGAAGCCAGCTTGGAGAAGAGGTCACCTCCAGTGGCTAGTTCCGTGAATAAGTAGATGGTATGTACGGATCGAAACGCGTATTCAAAGCTGAGGAGACCAGGCTAAAACGGTGAGTACTATGGATGTAAAAATCTTGGGCTCATGGTATACCTGTCTGGTTTTGGCAAGAACATCAACCTCGCGAAGATGGTTCTGTTCTTCCCGAGCGCCAGCTGGGTCGAGATCCATAATCTTGCATGCAAGTTGTTTTCCACAATTCACATCAACTGCCAAGTGGATCGTTCCCTGGTTCCCATGACCAAGGATTTGATCAGTGATGATGTAGCGATTGCGGAATAGCTGCAAAATCGTGAATATCCCACTTCATTGTCAGAGGCAGAGACAAACCTTGGCTTCCTCATATTGAATATCCTTAAGTGGTGAACTCTTAGGATTAAACAATGATATCTCAAACTCCCAGTAAGGCTCGATTTTGATGATGTCGCCATCGCTTAGCAGGTGCCCTGGGCTCGGTTGGCGAGACTTTGAGCTTATGGACCGACCGTTGACGAAAATGCCATTCAAAGACTGGAGATCGCGTACGTAGACCATCGGCGATTGGTTGCTCCCTTCTTCAAAGACGACATTGTAGAGCTGAAAGTGCTTCCAGGATATCATAGGATGGTCCAGGCAGATGAGACTACCATATTCCAGCAGAGGCCTTAGAAAAATGCGAAGGACTGAACTCACTCAATGTTTTTTTCAGAGCTGCGGCCAACAGTGAACGATGTACTAGGAAATATGTCGAATACGTGCCCGAACGGAATGTTTACTCGTGTGTAACTATTGCCAGCCTTGCTCCAGTGATAGAAGTCTTCTCCTGAGTAGCATTCAAACCATCAGAAATAAACGCTGCATGAAAGCGACGATGTAAGATAATGGATACCACTTACCTGGCCGACCACAACCTGGTACTGAATTTCCAACTGTTCGGAATTGGATTTGTCCGAGAGGCTTTTCGGTAGATCCTTCGGCCATGCTTGTGGCGGTGTTCAGCATGGGTGAATTGTGAAGATATTCTTGGTATGGCAAATTGCACCAAGGAGCTCGATGTGGAATGATTGTAATAAAATAGATACCTCGAAATGTTGGCGAGTAATACTTGCGTGGCTTATGGGACACATCATCTACAGATATCTGTAACGATTTACCGCTCGGCCAAAATCAGCACACGACAGAAATGATCAATTGATTGTACAGCGACAGCGTCTCGAACATATGTAACAAGAGTTTCTTGAGGGCAGCTGTTGCCACGATGCCATAATGGCTGCCAGAAGGTTCAAAAATTACGAAACGGAAGTTACGACTGTCCTATGCAACCTAAGACCTGATGTCTTCTCTGCTTGTGCCAAACCCGGCATCAGAGGCCAGACTTAGCAGTACACTCGGATTAGAAGACAATATATAGGTTGGCAAAACTGTAGCAAGATCATAGTAGGCCATTGTTGAGGATACACGCTTTCTCCGAGCGAGTATAATCTCTACAGTAAATATACTATTTGCTACAGAGTATACGAACTTCCAGATGCGCGCAGTAGAGTGGTCTATTGTATCTGGCAGTCATGCATGGACATGGTCATGGACGAGACCGTCGGCCAAGTCAAGCCGAGTCCGCCGGAACCGACCATAATAGGAAGCTACCTCAGCTTAATCAATGGCCTACGTAGACTATGCAATGCACATGGAGTATACTAAACGCCAACGCACGGACCACATTTGTATGTTGTCACCGCCTAGTAGGGCAAATGCCCTGCGACCGAAATTCTGCCGCTGCGGGCAGCTCAATGGGTTTCATCATCAAAGTTCCAAGCTCAGAGCTCCCCCTCCTCACAACAATCTTCTTCACCATCAACCTCATCAAGAACATTTGGTAAGCTGCACCCGCACCGCCCGCACAAGCTATTCACCAAGTCGGCGAACGGCTTGTACGAGGCAATTGTCGCTTGCCACGAAGATGTGTAGCTTCCTCTTGGCCCAAAACACCTGACGGCCCATTTCGCAGTCGAGTGCTTTGGTCAATTGGAGCTCCATCCGGGCATTCCACCGTGGCAACAACTGCTAACATGTCTTCGCTCCGTAGGTCAAGATGAGAGCCAAGTGGAGAAAGAAGCGTGTTAGACGTCTCAAGCGTAAGAGAAGAAAGATGAGAGCTCGCAGGTAAGTTACTGCTCATTGGGGCGCTCCCAACAAGGTTGCTCGGAACGCGATTTCTGACTCTATTTCCCGTTCAGCAAGTAAACGCCTCGCCGTCACTCGATCTCGGTCGCCTTTGAGTGAGCACTTCGCAGTTTTCTCACAGCATCCGTCATGAAACGTCTCAGACCAACACCAGGAGATGTCGCCTATAGCTATCTTTCGACAAGGCATCTACGTCACACGACAAGGATGTCGGAATTGGGGGACCACGTTGAAGGGCACAGGCCCCTGGAATTGGCATGATTGGATTGGGCTCTATTGAAGGACAGACTGGACAAACTTTCATCGAGTGAAAGGAATGGAGGTGCCTACTTCTGCGCCGCCAATTTTTCGCAAGTAGCAATACTGCAAAGAAAGCATTGCAGATCGGAACCATAGGATGGGATTTGTTGCTGAGCAGTCAATTGACAATACCTGCTTCTGTGATGGTGTGTCTTGTCTCGTAATTTTGCACATTGCATGATGTGAACTCGTGATTGATCAGGGTCATCAGTCTGTGTGACTATGTGGTGCTGTGACTATGACGAAATTGTTGTGCCCCGCGATGAGCTGGGTGGCCCACCAGAGCTCGGTACATATTCGCACAGCATCCAGTCATCCACGCCACGGCTGAGAAGGCCACACGAGCAGATTGTGACGGCAATGGTTGCATGAATTGTGTGTGGGCCTATGAGAGTTGTTCCCAAGTCTTTTTCTCGCCATTCGGCATCACTTGTCGTGCAGATCTCCCAGGGTCTTTCTTTTGTTTGTTTGAGTTGATCCAAGTGAAGCTCTCCAGAGCTCTATTTTAGTGGGACTCTGCGCTCACCGCCCAGCACCCGCTAGCCTAGAAACCCTGCAGGCTGGCAGTAAAAAAAAGTTCAAGCGACAGCGACCTTGTCGATTGGTGACAGTTTCATGTGACAACGACTTGCAACTGACCATTTCTCTCGGACCTCACCTCACCAGCAACAACGGAAAAGAAAAAAATGGGAGCCGGCAGCGAGAAGAAGAGAAAGAGAGCCGAGGATGGCTCCTCAAAGGCGAGGAAGAAGGTCACCGTCCAAGCACCATTACAGCCTCAGTCCATAAAGGTCGCCTCGGTCACATCAGTGAGGACATGCCCACCGGTCATCGGTACGGAACTTCCTAGCCCACACTCTACGCCACACGTGTGCTCATATCTATAGCAACGGCCCCCGGTCTCGTTCTCCCCGAATCTGTACAGTTCCAAGCCTACTCAAAGCCCGAGGCTGCCGCGCCCAAGAAGTCCAAGAAGACAGCCCCCCCTCCAGCAAGTCTGGTGCTTCATTCCTCTTCGCATAGGACACTGGATTACACGGCCAAGGAGGATGGCCCGAGTGGTTGCGAAACACATCTCAAACACTACATCGGCGTCTTCGACCCCAAGACTGGCCAATTATCAGTCATGGAAGCCAAGAAGATGGCAGTGAGAGGTCTTGTCCGTGCCCAACAGGCGCCGGAGGACGACATTGCTGATAGAGCAGCGCCCAAGGTTCGTCTCGCTCTTGTGCTTTTTCCCTGCCTGGCTCGGAACTAACCAACATAGTCCATGATGGAGCTACGGAACGACCTGGGCGAAGCATTCGGAACGAAGAAGGCACGAAAGGCCATTGCTGCCATAACGGAAAACGCCATCGCGCCAGAAAAGGCCATCATGGATGTTGGCGGCAACCCGCGAAAGCTCGACTCCACAGCAAAGGCCATGCTGGAGTCCATCCACGAGTCCACCAAGGGAATGGCGACCAGGGAGGAGCTGCAAGCTGCTGTCGATCAGGCCAAGCCCGTACCGCCCGGAAACTTCAACGCGACCGAGATCCAAGACGTCTACAAGCCCGAGCAGATGATCGGCCGCGACACGCTGGAGTTGGTTGCCATCAAGGATTGGCAAGACTCGGCCAGGACGCAGGAGTCTATGCAGTTGCCCTACCAGTTCATTTCACAGAATATGTACGCCATCGCCGAGGGCCCGCAGCCGGTTCAGCGGCTCAGAGTACTGCGCTATCTCAGCTACCTGATCACCTTCGTCAAGAGCGCCAAGGAGAAGGGCAGGGGCGTCCTGAAAGTACCGCAGAAGCAAAAGTTGGAGGAGGCCATGCAGGCACCCTCGCCGGTCATCGAGAACATAAGGAGAAAGTTCTCGCTGAACGGCGAGATCAGAAAGTTCCACAAGGACCTGCTCATGACATACTGCTGCGCGCTCGCAGCAATCCTGATGAACTACGAGTTCGAGACGAGCGCCCTGAGACACGATCTGGGCCTAGACGAGAGGCAATTTGCACAGTACTGGAAGGAGATTGGCGGCAAGGTGGCAAATCCCGTTGGCAAAATCAAGGGCACGAGGATGCAGGTCGCAAAGCTCGCCCTGCCGCTCGAGTTTCCTCAAGTCAGAATGCCCCTGCGCCGAAGGTAACATGCCGGTCCGTAGGGAGGAGCATTTTGGGGGTTTGGGGGGGGGGGGGGGGGGGGGGGGGGGGGGAGTAGAGGAGTCACGTAAACTATTAGCATCACGCACGAGGAACTGCCCGAGTGTTCCTTGCAGCATCTGGCCGGATTGATATAGATCAAAGAGCATTGCTTTGTGCTCCCGCAAAAGCGTCGGGGACGAATGAAAGAACATTACAAGTACTCGTACCGTGTTAGTATTTTGTGCTGGTGTACTCGAGCCTCCTCGTCCTACACGGGGCGTCTCGTAGAGATAGCCGGCTCTTCACGTCCCCATGCCATCGTCCACGACATGACAGCATTCACCCCATAGTATTACACCCTCGTTTGCACCCGGGTCCTCGGTCCGGTCCAGGCGTAGGCTAGGAATACTGACTGGCGTTTCTGGTGTACCAAACAAAAATACGTTTGTTACGTGTGGCCGAGGTCCACTCCAACGGGCACATCTTTTCGATCTCTTCACGGAGAGCCAGATCACAGCGGTGAGCGGGCAAGACCTCACCATCAAGGGCAGAGGCACTATGGCCGGCAAAGTCATCGTCAAGCCGGGATCGGGGTACTTGGCATGCTTTATTTGTAGCGGGTCGGTACAACGCCGGGCACGTCCGGGGGGTGGCTCCGTCATATTACCTACGGATGAGGGCCATATCTCGGGCCTTGTTTGCAGTGTGTAGCTAGCTGTTCAGAAACTTCTAAACGATACCGGGCTGTAATTGGGAGAAAGGAAGGGCTCGGCTCCAAGCAAATGCATTGCGCATTGGTCAAGAGGAGCTGCGGCGAAACGTGTGATTATAAATTAAATTTCTTTTTACTCGGTTTCATTGCATGCATCAGTGCTTTATTTTGACCCCTCATCATTCGTATTTCTACAGCCCCAATACCCTACTTTCAAATGCCCGGCAGTCCAACGACTGTTCTCAACGCAGGAACCCAACGGGGGAGGTAATAGACGGGATATACACCGATCAAGGCAGTGAGAAACCCAGTAAGCTAGAGACTTTTGTCAGTATTCATGCACAAGAAATTCGTGGCCAAGGAGTACCTTACCTTCTCAAACCAAGTATGGAAGTAAATAGCCGTCATCAAGAGCATCCAGAGGGACAGTCCAATAATGACGAGCGCGAACTTGGTAGCAACTGCCAAGCTCTTCTCTTCCTTCGTAGGGCGCTCGCTCCCCTCGACCTCAACGCCGGCGCCCTTTACAGCACCATCGTTCATAACGACGCATCTCTCCTCCCTGTGGCCCCGGTAAGCACCAGACCTGACAATGACCCAGCCTACCTCCTGCAGCAAAAAAAAGCTGCCCAGGACGAGGAGGAAGACATGTCCGCTGATATCATGACCGCCGCTCCACCTGCCGCCAGACGCCTTGCACGCGACAGCTGTGAACACGTCGTTCTTGTCCGGGTTGCCCTCAAAGACAGCCGTCTCCGCCATCTCGCACTTGCCGCCCGTGAAGCGGAAACCCCTGTCAATGAGCGCAGGGCCGAAGCACCACTGCGTGACAAGCACCCACCAGGCGGTGATTGCGGCCCATCGGATGGTAGCCTTGATCTTCCGGGAAGTCGACCCCAGGGCGGGGTGGCTGAGGAGGAAGACAACAAAGGCGATAGTGATCCAAGCCCAGCCGCGCTTGACAAAGAGTATGTTGAACAGATTGTTCTTGCGAGCGAAGTAGGAAGGGGCGCTTGTTTGCACGTGAGATTGGCCCGTGAAGTCGTAGGGCGATGCGCGTATCTCGGGCGATATGACGCTGAAGATGGTGCCAAAAATCAGGAGAACCGGGTACAGGAGCAGGAGGAAGGATTCGAGAGGCGTAGGAAGGTGAGGTGGTGTTCGTGCCGTCGCGGCCGAGGTCGAGGAGGAGAAGGAGGATGAGGAGGAGGAGGAGGGGGCGCGAGGAGAGTCAGGACCATTGCTTGCGGCCGCCATCGTGTCGATGGGCCGCGACCTCAACGATCTTGTATTATTTGCCATGGGAAGTTGGGAGTATCATGCGACAGACAGCTGCCGTTGCCTTTGCTAGGTATGCAGACGTGGAATGGGGAAGAAAAAGAAAGTAGCCTGAGCTAGCCCTCGCTGACCAAAAGGCCACTTTATCTACAGAGACGAAATAGCTGCGTCAGTGTTAGAGAAAGCAAATCGACGAAGCTCGCCAAGCTTCTGGTTGAATTTCGTTCAATCGCTTGATGACGTTGGAGGCAGTCACTAGGCAGGCTAGGTTCACTAATTGCAGCCGCCCCCCCGAACGAACCCCTGCCGGCCCCTGCCCTCCCCCCACCACATGTCACATGGGAGTTTTGCGCATTGCCGACAATTGCTCAAACTCTGTTGCTGTGATAGCAGCTCACGAGCTGGGTTCCAAGATAGCTTCCTTTGTCAATTAAGAGTGCGTATCCAAGGAAGAACATATTACTTTTAAACGTTCTCATGTCGATTTTTTCATGTATGGAAAACACAGGAAAGTACAGGAAAACACGGGCGACTTCACCATCTCAAACACGGTTCGTAGTTAAGGATTTAGCTTCGTATTAATACTAGCTATTCACCGTGACTCTGTCTGGTGCATCCGTATCGTTGTCATGCCTAGAGCAGACCGGGTATATTTATGCAAGTCAACTACCTTCCCTCCATGGTCTTTTTGTGTGTACAACCGAAAACGCCTCCGCCAGACCACAGCCTTGGTCATAAATGCGAGATCCTCCCTGTTCCTATCTCGTCTCGTCAAATCAAAGAAGAAAAAAGAAAAGAAAAAGTGTTTGTCCAAATGCCCTCAGGGCCTGTGTAGAAGTGAAGTACAAGAAAGTCAATGTGCCGGAAAATGGCTCTAGAGACTGGATATGTTCAGAAGTGAAGAGAACAGGTTGGGCTGGTCGCTATCATGACAAACTGCACGCTGAAATTTGCGTCGTTGTCACCGTGGCTGTCTTCGTGCTGGTCAAAGGGACCGCCGCCGGACTGCCTTGTTCAGCTGGTGTTTGTGCTGCCGTAGCCTATGAGGCAGTGCAAAGACCCTGTTGGGTTACTGTTGCAGTCACCGTCACCGTCACTTGGTTCGGCTGCTCGCTGTTGGTTCCAGAGCCTGCACCAGCTTCGCCCGTGGGGATGGGGATGCTGGATGTAATGGGAATAGTGGTGGCACTGTCGTTCTCCGACGGAGAGCTGCTTGAGCCGCTACCAGATCCAGTACCCGAGCCACTACCCGAATCGGTACCTGAGCCGCTACCTTGGGAGGGAGCTGTGGTGGCAGTGGCAACAGGCACAGCAGAGGTGGAAGTAGCACCAGCTTCAGCACCTGAGCTCTGAGAACCAGAGCCGGAACCTGATCCATAGCCCCCTCCGGCCCCGGATCCAGACCCAGATGCCTGAGTTGCGGTTGCTGTCGCTGAAGAAGCAGCGTTGGCGGAAGTGGCTGTGCTATCAGCAGTGCTTGAAGCCTTTTCCGTCGTGCTAGCGGCCGTTCTGCTGGATGTGGCGGAACCTGAAGCCGAGGATGACGAAGCGCTGCCGCCTGAGCTGCTGCCGCCATCGGTGGGGCCTGAGTCGCTCTCGAACATGGCAATAGCTGCGCAGAAGTTATTTCGGTTGTCCTTGTCAACTGCCATGACCTTGCCATCAAGCGTGAGCATGTTGACGGAGGCCTTGGTGCTGATACCGAACATGTGGACGCTTGAGTCTTCAATACTGATCATGTTTTGTTGGCAGCTCTCAGTTTCGAGACAATCCTGAGCGTAGTTATCAAAAAACCTGTTCGAATTAACGTTAGCATATATTCTTCAAGCGGAAGGAACAAGGTGTTTGGGTGTACTTACGAGTAAAGGCCGCCTCCAAAGACGTAGACATCAGAGGAGTTCATGACACGGAGACCCCAAGTTCGAGCACAGGAAGAAGAGCTGTCACCGGCACAGCTTGTCTTGAAATCAGGGTCAAAGAATCCTTCATTGACAGTGAAGGGAGTAGTGGCATCCGGGTTGCCTTGCATGTATGCTGTCTCAGTCTGAATAACGGACATCCAAACATTGCGGGCGTTTGTGATTTGGTAGTTGTAAAGCTGACTGTGCTCAGATGCAGTACCCCAGAACCAAACCGGGTTTTGAGATTCGATCAGCACGCCGCGGCCGTTGTAGATGTCAATCTGGTTGTGATCCGTGATGTCAAGCTCGTGGTCAGCAACCCAGAACCAACAGTTCTCGACGTAGACGGAAGCAGTCTGCGTGGCATGGAACAGCATGAAAGCACCAACGCACTCGGTATTTGCTTCGTGTGTAGCATTAGGGTTCTTGCTGCACTTGTCAGACTGGAGTTCAGTGCCAGATGTACCACCAATGCGGAAGTGGACATCCCAGAGACCAGCAGTTCCAGCAGAAGATCCAGCAAGATTCCATTGCATCATAATAGCTCCAGGTGCGGATCCCTTTGTCTCGATGACCAAGTCGGAGAACTCTACATCACCGACATCACCAGCTTCACCGACCTGGAAAACAGGCTTGGGGTTAGCTTCATCGTTGAACTTGGTACCATCAGCCATCAAGAGGGGCCACATCTCTCCAACGACCTTGATCTTCTTGTCGGCAGGAACCTTGATCGTGTCGGAGATGAGGTATGCGCCGTGGTCAAAGAAGATGACCTGGCCCTCAGTGGCTTTGTCAAAGAGTGCTTGGACGGCGGCAGTGTCATCAGTAGACCCATCGCCCTTGCAACCAGACGACTTGGCGCTGACAAAGCTACTCTTGTCGAGACTCTCATATTGGGGCTTGGTTCGGGTGAAGACTTTGCCGTTGCTCATCAAACCCTCAGGCTTGGTGATGCCATTTTGCGTTGCTTGAATAGCTTTGCCGGAGCTGCCGTCATAGGAACGACCTTGAGCGAAGCTAGCGATCTTTTGGTTGCCAGCTAACACAGTGCTGTTATCAACTGCATACTGAATGGCAATAGGGACGCTACTGCTCATGTCGACGTTGTCGAGAATGAGGGTGCCATTTGTCATGGTGTTGTCAATCTGGTAGGTGGTGCTAATGCCGACCTCGGTATTCGAAATGATGCTATCGAGGAGCAGGAACGAGCCAGCCTGAATGAAACCAGCTGCAATACCAGAAGTCATGTCAATACCAGTCTTGGCATCATTGATCGTGATGTCTTGCATGGTCCAGAGCCAGCACCAGTTTAGGTAGATCGCCGTGTTGCAGCCGTTGAAGGTCATGTTGCGAGTAGTGAACTGCTGATTGCCAATGAACATACCCTGGCCACCACCATTGAAGACAAGATCCGCCATGAACCCACCCGATCCATTGTCCATGAAAATACCTTGTTGTTTGTTGGCACTGGTTTTGTCCGGGTTCATGTTGAAGACGATGTTTTGTAGACTGGTAGCCTGAGCGACCTGCCAATGAATGCATGCGCCTGTGCTGGGTGCGAGATCGGTGATGTCGATGACGAAGTTGCGGACTTGACGAAAGAAGTTGTTCTGGTTGACATACCAGTTGGCGCCATTCTCGTAGGGGTCGGAATCGATGACAGCCATGCCCACAAAGTCCGACGTGGCCTTGATGGTTGGCGGCGTGACAGCATCACCAACAAACTGAGTATAGTAGGTCTGAACGAGAGGCTTGCTGACTTTGTAGGTACCGGGAGGGAAATAAACTAGGGCAGGTTTGGCAGTCTGAGAGTCACAACCTTTCATACACCGGGTGCCATCTTGAACGGCTGCATTGATGGCATCTGTATCGTCGGCGGATCCATCGCCTTTGGCGCCGTAGTCTAAAACGTTGCGAAAGACCTTGTAACTACTGTCCTCAGCAAAGACGGCACTCTCCTGGCCTGACATATTCGGCAGCCAGTAGGAACTGGATGCTCGAGCCTCTATTTCATGAACACTGCTTGTCGGAACAGCTGCTCCAGGAGCAACAAACCGCATAGCCAGAAGTGTGGCCGTAAAGAGCTTGGAAAGCCCCATCTTGACGGTAAAGCCTGCTATCGTAGATGGGCTCTCAAGGGTTCTTAGCGGAAAAGAGTGGCTGTGTTTGATCGAACTACAGATATGGTAAGTACGTGTGTCCACCAGGGAAAAATCGTTCACATAAAATGAGTGTTTGTTCAGGAGTCTGAAGTTGGTAGAATATCGAAATCCAAAAGTAAAGGTAAATTCTTTTACTTTTTTTTTTTTTTTTTGGCTGGGAAAGGATGGATGTGTAGATCTGTGCCTGGTCTAATTATAGAGAATTTTGGGACAATGAATGTACGCCTTGACTCGAATGATTTGAATCACCCGCTGCGTAGAAAGAATGGCGAACAATGGGGTGCAGATGCACGAGGCGGCCGGGCCATCAGATGTCGACAGTGAATCAATGCCGCGTGGTTGTTGTGACAGGTATCAGGTGTCCCAGAAGGAAGAATAAGGCGACAATGGCATTCATTGGGGGCGAAACAACGGCACTGACAGACAAAATCAAACTTACTATAGAAGAAGCTTGGTGTGTGATATGAAATCAGGCACACACAGTATTGTCAATGAAAGGAGCTTCCTCAAATCAAAGGTCGGCTAAAGTTGGTTTCTTTCTTCCAGAGAAAAAACAAAAAGGGTAGGGGAAGAAGAAAAAAGAATGTACTTTGGTGAATGAATGGCCTCAATGGAAGAGGAGATCCAGAGGTTATGAACCAAAATGAATGCGTCCAGACGTGTAGAGAAAGAAAAATAGGAATGACCAGGTCAAGTGATGTTGTGGCGATGAGGTAGAAGGTAGACGAGGAGCGGGCCGCAGTAGTAGGAAATAGGCGGATGGGGTGTGCAGTTTTTAATAGCAATAGCAATAGCCAAGCAACCCACGTTGTTTCCTATTTGGATTTGATCTACCTATCATTCGGGATCTTTCCCCGTTAGTATTTAATACCGAATTATTTTATCCAGAGCTACAACTAGCCTTCCTCAAAAATTGTCCGATCGCATGCCAGCCATTGGTAGTGACAAGGCACAACCGGCGCTACTACTACGCTGCACAAAGTACTATGTAGACCCCTTGCTAGGCTAATATTCTGGACCACTTCCTAAAATGGTGTTTCTGTTCGCTATGCAACCTCCTGTAATACTTTAATTGAGGAAACATCCCATGTATGTGGGGAACAACCACGAGCTGCCATGCCCTGCCATTTCAATGCCATGCGCTTGGTGACGCGTACTTGTACAAGCCTCCCGATTTGCTGCGGTTGCAATCTCTGAGACAATCTTCTAGTGCTCCGTACTTGTACCCATTCCTGCTCTGCAATGGAGTCCAAGAAGATCTAGAGATCAATGCCAACCTTGCCCTGATCCATCGGCAGTGGACTACCAATGGAGCGTCCATCAATTGGGTAGCAGAGCCCAAGAGCCAAACGCCAGAAGAAGAGGTGAACACAAAAGCAAGATTATCCATGCCCGGACCCTTAAAGCATCAACTAAGGGACTACAACATCAGATGAAAGGCAATCTGGGCCCATTGACTGGCTGACTGATGTTGGGCAAAGGCAACTTGAGGGCCACCTCTTCGGTTGTAAGGTTGATTCATATCAAATGCAGTTGCCGAGCGTTGCACAGCGCTATGCTTATGAGAAATCTGAGGAGGTGCAATGCCCGCTGGGCTGATGCGTGTTCTGTTTCTGCATCTCACCACTGCCCATTGCAGAACCGGACAGAGACGACAAATATGTCCCTAAACTATCTTCATAAGTCCCCGGAGTTTCGATGGGTCTCACAAACAAGAAGCCGGAGCGGTCCCTCTTTAGATTGGGAAGGACAGAGCGCTTAGACTAGCTCACACTCTGTGCAATGTAAACACTTGCCACAATCAACAACTCAGTTTTCGTGATGCTCGCCTGAAGCAGTCGTTCGCAGTCAATGCCGGTGAGAGAAAGGCGAGAAAGGCCGCTATCGATCGAATGGAGAAACACTAGCCTGAGCATTGGCGCGTTGCCTGATGGCGAAGATGAGATTTGACAGGTCGGCAACAGAGCAGACTAAAGCCCCCCCTGTGCCCCTTGTGCCTGGTGTTTCAGATGTGGGGGATCTGCCCAGCTCCAAAGCCATCTGCAGGTTTGCCGATGTTCCTGCACCTGCTGGGGCTGGGCCGATTGGCTGAGAATAGCCAAAAACTCTGAGCGGAATGGTACCTAAAGAAAGCTGCGCCCAGCCCCAGCTTGCTATGTACTATGTATTCCTGTTTCAACTCGGAGCATTCCAACACCTGCAATTTTGCTTGAAAGATGGCTTGTTGGACAGGAACGTCTCTCCGCCGTCGTCCTTACCTCAGGAATGGCCCAACGGAGTGTGGCGCATATGTCTCTGGCTTGTAAACCCGTGACATTTGAAGAAAACCGTCCCAATCATCACGCTTGCGTTGTCGCTTAGTGTGATCCTTACCATATTTCTCACTTACAGTGGCATCGCTACCATATGGAATCGATATTTTCATTGCAAACCTGACAAACATGTGACGTGACCCCAGCTTTTTACGGATATTCATGAGCCAGTCACGGACGGAAGCGAATCATATTCAGCGGATGTTACTATGTACGCGACAGACACGGGATGAATTGCTTGTGTATTTGATTACTTGATTAAACTAACTCGATAACGTAGTGCTAAAAGTCTCCCAGAACTCTTTTGCGATTTTCTGCCGCTTGCTTCGATGCTCTGATCAAAGGAGCAATACCTTCCCAGCCATGAGGCACACCTGGGTATAAATGAAACTCAACACTGTTGTTGGCCGCTGTCAATTTCCTCACAAATTCGACACATTCCGAAGCAAACAGGTCAAATCCGCCAATATCAACGTAGGTTGGCGGGAGCCCTTCCAGGTTCTCAGCCCTACCGGGTGACATGTAGATAGAAACATCGTCTCGTTCGTCTCTTTCCCGACCACCAAGGTACGCCTTCCAGCCCAATTTGTTGAGCGAATCCGACGGACCCACGTACTTGGTAAGAACGTTCTCGGGGTCTAGAGATGTTCTGTCGTCAAGCATGGGATATATGATGACTAGCCGAGCAAGTGGAGGGCTCAGTCCCTTGTCGCGAGCGAAAAGTGACGCCCCTACCGCCACGCCGCCACCCGCACTGGCACCGAATAGTGCAATTCTGGCTGGGTCAATGTTGAACTCATCTGCACGGTTCTGAAGCCATTTGACGACGGCATAGGTGTCCTCAACGCCCGCTGGTGCCGGATCTTCAGGTCCTAAACGGTAGTCGACTCCAAAAATCTGGATGTTGTAATTATGGGCATAGTTCAGGACCAGTGGCTTAAATAGCTCAACGCTGCCCATGACCATCCATCCGCCATGGAGATAGATCACAGCCCGTTGAGGCTTTGTGACATCTTTCAGAGCTGAGGGCACAAAGCGAGTCACCGGGATTTTGAAGCCGTCAAGAGATTCCACTTCATAGCTTGTCTCAGCAACACCAGCTGGCCGAGGCACCTGTTTGAACAGCTCGCCTAGAGTCTTTTCGGTTGCAGTTCGCGCGGCAACCGGATCGTCAAATGTTGGCACCGGGTATCCAGCCATGGGCTCGAACACTTGCCAGAATTCTGGGTCGTATCTGAGGTTCTCCATCTTGAACAAAGTAATGCAGTCGAATTCCTCTTGGTTTGGTATGGTTGAAAACTGACGCTTTGGAGCGAACTAGTAATGATTTTGAGTTATGTAGGCGTTGGCAGAATAATTTGATAATATCCAAGAAACACTTGAGCCTTTATATACGTCTGCGCGTATCACGTTCCGTTGCATTTGTAACATTAAGTATTTCGGAGAGGTCGACAATCCACAACTATCGACATCCTATGGTTTAGTCAGAGTCATCCCGGCATAATACCATACCATATCTCCGGCGTGTATTCCGGACACAAACGAGTGTAGGAAGCAAGGTCTCGCGAGTCCTTCTGGGGTATCAACGAGCCGAGCAAGCCTTGTATTGATGACTTAACATATCGTCCTCATTTTCATGTGGTATTTCTCAGCCTCGCAATCAGATTAGGTACAGTTGCTAGACCAGGCTTGCAACGAGGAGCTAGAACATTTAGTAAGCTCATCAATTGCGACCGGGTGCAAGCTGACAAACACCATGCTATGACGGGGATAAGTTTAGCGCGAGACGGCGAGGAGTATTCAACACGCCATTTTCAATTGATCAATTTCAAAGCGCAACCCTATCATCGTTTCTCCAGGTAATACCGCATGCACATCAAAACTTATCATCATATACTTTAGCGCGCTTTAGACCTTGGAATAATCTTCAAGAGATTCTCAATGGCTTAGTATTGGGCTCACTTCTTAACAAGCTGAGCACGAACCCGCCATCTTGGGAGCTAGCATGATGCAGCAATAGAGATTTCGTAGTTGGCTACTGTAGAACCCTGCGACGTAATGCTCTGACGATCGAGAGCAGCAATCCTCCTTCGAACGAAGGTTCTGAGAAACTGCAAAGTATCATCACGGCACAGAGCGCATGGACCTCGTGCTGCTTCCTGCAGTTGAGGATCACAAACCACCGTTCAGGCATTACAATCCCGATCCTCTGGGCTACGCCATCCTGTGATTAGCCATCGAACGCATCCTGCGAGCTTCTGAGAAACCTTTTGCTAGACTAGGTGGGCAAGCCAGGCAGCCAGGAACCAGGCCTTGCACGTCTTATGCGGGTAGGCGGCTGCCATATGTGGCCTAACCGCGGCCATCCCAGCATTCATCCGAAGTTCTACAAAGAGCTCGACCTCTCTTCACAAGATGAGGACAATGCAGGAAGTTTAGCGAATTGTCTGGTGCGGCCTCGAACCACGTTGCATGAATGAAAATGGTGTGTGCATGCCGCTCAGTGTTTCGAAACAAATCCAGGGGCGTCCCTTGTACCTGTTCGTCTCATCCACCGAAAGAAACACGGGGGTGGGCCAGATGATTGGTTGCCCGCATCGGCCGTGCTCTCGGCGTCGGGCGGGTATATTCTGTCGATCTCTGGCGAGATTTGATGGGCGCCGCCTGCTATTATAGCAGTAGCTCTCTGCTAGGTTAGCAATCTTGAAACATTCGTCCTAGGCTTTGGTGTACTGGAGCGTTAAGGATATTGATCACTAAGTGGTTGTGGCGATAGCAACATTACCCTTAGATATAAATAGGTATTGGCGGCACTTGTTGGAATGATTTAACTTCACAACCGAAAGCTATACCTTCAAGCTGATTTTGGCCACATGTGTGCTGATCGACAATGCAAGCTGATAGTTCTTGAGGTGATGCCGTCACAGAGCCAATCTTACTCTTGTATTATTATTTTGAGCGAAACATTGACCCATTTGCATATGTTTGCAGAGCTACCACATTGTCGAGTAAGTTTGTGTGCATTGCGTCGGTCGAGCAACTCGCTATGGAGCGAACAAGCATTTCTGTCACCCATCATGATGAAAGACATGGTTTTTGTTGTTGACGGTTTTACTCTTTTTGGAGGCATTATTGTTACATTAGGCGTCACTAAGCATTCCACCTATTGCAATCCGTAGCTAGCACTTTCCCTCTCTGCTCTTCATCAGCGGCTGAATCTTCTCGCCGAAATTATCTAAGCCAACCAGGAAATCATCAAAAGTCAACATGATACCCTTGGTGCCTGGTACCGACGCAGCCTCGTCCAGTAACCTTGCCACTGTCTCGTATGACCCGACCAGGGTTCCCATGTTGAGATTGACTGCACCTTCTGGCAAGGCGATGTTTTTGGCGGTAGAATTGGCATCCGCTTTGGTATCCTTGGAACTTTCCTTGCTCATCCACGATAGAGCGTCATGGTCAACACCGTCGTTGTACAACTTCCACTTCGCCTGAGCCTTTTCGTCCGTCTCATCGGCGATGACCATGAAGAGGACATAAGAGCCAACGTCGCGCCCGGTCTTCTCGGAGGCCTCGACGAGACGACTGGTGGCGTCCTTGTATGCTGTAGGTGTGTTGATGCCAGTGCCCATGGCGAAATTGAAGTCTGCGTAGTTTGACGCAAACTCAACGCCTCGAGCAGACTGGCCAGCAGCGACAATCTTGATGTCGTGTGCGGGCTTGGGCGACATTTTGCAGTCTTCCATCTTGAAGTGTTTTCCCTTGAAGTTGGATACCCCGTCTTCCCACAAATCCTTCAGCACCTGCACATACTCAGTCGCATAGTCATATCGGTATCCGAAGTAAGCATCGCCTGGCCATAGGTCCATTTGTGCGTATTCAGCGCTCTGCCAACCAGTGACAATGTTGATACCGAAGCGCCCGGGGGCTACCGAGTCAATCGTGGAGGCCATACGAGCAACCAGCGCCGGTGGTAGGGTCAAGATGGCCGTTGAAGCAAAGAGCTTGATCTTGGAGGTGACGGCGGCAAGTGCCGACATCAGAGTGAACGACTCCAGGTTATGGTCCCAGAACTCGGACTTACCCCCAAACCCTCGAAGCTTGATCATGGAGAGGGCGAAGTCAAAATTGTACTTCTCTGCTTTAGAAACTATCTGCTTGTTCAGCTCGAAGCTGGGCATATATTGAGGGGACGTGGTCGAGATAAGCCAGCCATTGTTGCCGATGGGGATAAATACACCAATATCGATAGGTGCCATATTTGCTGACTTGGAGAGTATTGGCGGTCAAATACAGGTGAATGGGCTGAACGCTAAGATGAGACAAATACTCGTGGAACAAGCACCTCTGTTGGTGTATTTTATATGTATAGTCTCTATACAATCTCCTAGATCGGTGCATGATCGAGGGGAAAGTTTCATGGTTATCTTCGGTAGCCTCCTGGAAACATCTGACCATCAATTGGTCGACCTCCGCAGCCATTATTAGATAAGGTGCCATATCAGCCGTGCGACATTCATGATATGCCAACGTCCAACGTGATCGAGA
This sequence comes from Truncatella angustata, assembly GCF_020726525.1. Lineage (NCBI taxonomy): Eukaryota > Fungi > Ascomycota > Sordariomycetes > Amphisphaeriales > Sporocadaceae > Truncatella > Truncatella angustata. Next base: position 2,234,231 of record NW_025763384.1, on the reverse strand, counting down.
GCTATCGGTTGGGTTTCGGAATCGCACATCCGATGAAAAGCTTCTGGCAGCTGCCAATAATCGTCTCGGAGCAGTACCGACGCCTGGAGACGCTAAAGAACACAGAAGGGGTCATTGGTACCGAAACCCTGGGAATAACCTCAAACTTCACGAGAGTTGGCAATGCTGACCTGCATGTTCATAATAAACAAGTACTCCGTTAATTAGTATTTGTCGTAATAGTAAGCATAATGGCTCTGACAACAGCAGAAACTCACTCGTAGTTTGCGCATTCCCGATTTTGACTCCGCAAGCGTAGCATTTGTAGTGGCATGCATTGCTTCGGTGCATACCGCTAAGTTGATCCCAGATTGGAAGTACTGTGAGACTGTAGCATCGACAGGTCAATGAGGAGTAATGCTATCTGCTTGAATATATGTATACATATATTTCAGCCTGCGGACGAAGGGAAGACCTGGGAATGCGTTCGATGATTTTCGAGGCTCAAGTTCGTCTCTAACTTCGCAGTTACATCGAGTCACAGGGATTCTAAAGCAGCAGAGTATAGTGCTAGACCAGGCTGTGGCCACATGCAGCACTTTGTTATACCGCGACATCACCGTCATGAAGCTATCAGGATGCACAAGACATAATGTCATCTTCCCGTTAGGACTCCTTTAATTCTTAACTTTGATGTCCTTCCCTCAAGTCTAGGATCTCTTCGAATTCTAGGTCGATATCATCTTCAGGAACTGATATCCTAGACACGGCTCGTGCCATGAACAAACGCAACGCACAGCGTCTTGATAGCAATGACACAAGTCATCTTGATCAAAACCCCAGTACCGAAGACGATATCATCTGGTCCCAGACGCCCGGTGTTAGGGGTCTGAAGAACGCGGAAGGCCAGCCGCGCCACCTTATCGGCTCCCAATGCTCGTGGGGTCCCATCCGTATAACCGGAGAGTTTTAGCGGACAATGCCTTGTGCGCCAGTTGTGATATTAAAAGATCCAAGTATCGGAAAGTTGGGGTGTCAGATGCGCCGCAGTGTCTATGGCACAATATCCAGGGTCCGATATAGACTTGACTAGGCTTAACCATCCTTGGACCAGAGGCTCAACTTTTACATTCCAGCACATAAGCTTGAGTCATTTAGGACAGTGGGTACATCTTGCGCGCGACAAAGATGGATGAGTTGGACAACATGGCATCGGTTCGCGCGGGCGTATTAAACTGTTTGGAGAGTAACTCCTAGACTGGGCGGAAGAACCTGCCTGTGTGCTGTAACTAGAGACGCAAGGAGGACGGAATGGCGGCCTGGGAGCACAACGCTAAGAAGGTACAGGAAAAAAGGAGTGACCATGAGCGTGGCATTAAAGCGGCGCATAGGAAGTTGTATGACAAGGCGAGCTACCAAATCCCGACCACAGTGAAGACAAGGATTGGAGATTATTCGTTCAAGAGTGTCAATTAATACAAACTCAAACTGCGTGACCTAATATAGCGCCTGCGATATTTGTTTGACCAAGAATTTAGTCTGGTCAAGTTAATCCATCGTCAGATCGGCCAAGTGCTCCTGGCTCTATCTTGGACAGTGCAACTTCTTGTTGCAGTATGATACTGTAGCCAGAGATCCAGCTGTCCTTGGACTGCTCGCAACGAGCCGCTGATGTAGCCTTTGCCCAAGGAGTCCATCGCAATGTTTCTATCAGTCCTCTTAGGGACTGGCGTGAGTTACGTAGCTGAAGTATTGAATGCCCAACATGTGTCTAAAGTGTGCACTCTTGAGCCAGATCACATGGTTTTTTGGATGACTTTCGCTTTAACTCAGAGACTCAACTTTTTCGCCTCTGAGTAACTAGCTCGGGTTCTGCAGCCTCTTCTCATTGTTTCTCCAAGTTTATACTGAACTGCTGTTCTGTACACTTGTATGACGTATTCCGCTAAGCATTGGGGGTCTTTTGCGCTTATTTTGAAGGGCACATACTGATGAGGAACTGAGCTCGATGTGATTTGGATCACATGTGTTTTCGATTCGTGAAGGCTCTTGAGCGAGTAGCTCTTCATAAGCATCTTCGCACCCGTACGTCATCCAAGTGGCAAAGAAGACAGACGAGGTTGTGGTCGAGTCCCCAGGGGGTTGAATCAGCAATGGAAAATATCTTCCTTATGCAGAGAGGTTCGGTTGTCGTAATCTCTTGCAGACCTTGGCCCGTTCAGTCCTCGTCCGATGACTCACCGCCCTCCCTAGATCGTTTTTTGCTCTTCCTCTGGGAGATGGGCTTAGAGTTCTCCTCCTTCCTCTTAAAAACATAACTCCTTGCAGGTCTCTCCTCGCCTTTCCAACCCCCGCCAATTTCACCCTCTTTATTCCTCACCACACCCAATGTCCTTGCATGGTGGTAACCGGGATATGCATTGGCTTGGAATTTAAAGCTTTGCTCGACCTGAAGCCCCGAGTGTCGACCAAGATCTCTAATGTTCCACAGGGTATATGGCTCGCCCTCGAAAAGGGTCACAATAATAGTGCCTCCAGGCGCAAGAGACAGTATCGCGCGCTGGAAGAAGGATACCAACATCTCTTGGTTATATCGCACTTGGCGGTTAACATCGGTGCTCTTGCCGCCCACATGAGGAAAGTTGAAGACAATCCTGTCCATGATGGCTACGCCATCTCTGCCCTTCTTGTCCGTGTAAGGTCCCATTTTCGCGGCATCAACACCGAACAGGACCCTACTATCCTCGGCTTCGATCTTGGTTATATTCTCGCCGGCGTGCGGGTACTTCTCTTGAAGCTCTTCGATACTCTTTTCCAGGACGGTAGCAGTGACATCGGCACAGTAGTGGTGTTCAACCAGAGAGGCCGCAAAGCTAAGGTCGCCATCGCCCACCAAGAGGATCTTGTCTTCGGGCGCAAAGGGGATTGTCGGCTCGGTGTGCTGCTGTTTTTTATGCACTTTTGAAGTATTTGTCGAAACTCCCTTAGAGACTGCCGCGCTGGGTCCTTTTTTGGCAGGTGCGTTCTTGTGTTGCTGTTTCCCACTTGTACTTTTGGGCATGTGCGAGGGGCCTTTCTGCGACAACTTCCGACGCTTGGCCATTGTTGCTATATGTCGGCGGTGTGTGTAGTCTAACGGTATATCTATAGAAATGGGGCCATCTAGCAAAGTAGCATAGATCTCTGCGCGATGCTATTACCAGTAACGTTGGGGGCGAGTGTTGCTGGCAGTGCTGGCAGCGATGTGACTGTCGGTCGATCAGAATAATTTTTGGCGGTTCGCAGGCGGCTGCGCGCCTGGCTGCAGCTTATGCTGTCCCACTTCACCAACCTTAGCGCTATGCCTGTCCAGTACCAGGGTTTTGCAAGTGACGGACAAATCTGCGGATGGACTATTCCGGAACCAGAGCAACCAATAGGATGTAATAGAGATCTTCCACTAACGCGATACTGGAAGTGGAAATTTCCTTAGCTGGTAGCGCGAGGTATTGGATACATACCCGCTTGCACCTTAGCTCCCCGACGGAACCTTTTGAGGCACTGTAGGTCTAGGATAATGTCTATCACGACCGGAGACTGCGATAGTGAACTGATATTCTCATTGACTCAACCTCGCTCTCGAATTCACAAGTGAGGTAGGGCGACTCTAGCAGCTACGCGCAGGAGTAAAATTAGCGAGGATGCCATTGCCAAGATTGATCCTAGATCGAGGCCTTCAACACTCAGTTCCAGGAAATCCTCAAGAGCCGCGGTTGTGCGATTTCACGATTCATCCGAGTGTGAAGACAAAGAATCCTACGGGGACTACTAAATTCGATTTTTAAGAGACCTTGATTACTAACCACACTTGTGCCTCAGCGTTGATGTTTTCATCACAATAATACAAAGCTATGGAAGTAGGGGATAGCCGCTGTTCAGATAAGTAATAATCAGCTTGTAGATCGATGATTGTTTGTTCCTTGTTGATTAAATTATGATACTTTCTTCTCGATTACCGGCATGTTTGGTGCGACAGGCGAAGTACTGGACTGTCCTCTATGTCGATCATATAAGCCATCCACTACGCAAAAGAATATCCTACATGCTAACTTACTCTCTGCTCTTATTTGTACAAGTTGCGAGCTAGAAACTTGTCGTCCTTAAGCTAAGATCCATACAGGTGGTATTTAGTAGCATTTCATTTGGCTCATTCTTCGTCTAGGCATGCTACAGGCAATTCCGATACACGATCAATGCTCAGCAGCTACCTAATCCAGATGTCTGGTCGTGTTTCGTGAAACGAGAGGGTGTCTGGGGGCGCAGATTATAGGGATAGTAGCAACATACGTCTGATGGCCATAGTTACACACTTTTAACATTTGCCGATATGCATAGCAATCGTCGCCAGTCGGGACTGGTCACATCTATTTGAACGCCTGCTGATGGTGTCCTGACCAATAACAGTGGGGAAAGGGCTGATGTATAACTTGGCTTACCATCTAGTCGTGACGCTCTCCCGCGCTCGTGGCCCATTCAAAAACACTGCAGCCCCCATATCCCTCTACAGGATGAAACAAGGCATCTGCGCCGTGAAGGTTGTTTTTGACGGCATTCTCAGTCAGCCATGGGAACCGCAAAACCTGCCTTACTAACGAAGAAAGGTTATGTACTTCGTCCGAGAGTTGATAATACGCCGGGTTGCAGGTCGAGTCTCCTCTTCTAAAGAAAATTAATATGAAAAGTAAAAAGTAAAGCAGCCTCAGACATTGCAAGAGCCGTGGAGTAATATAGTGTACAGAACTGGTTGTATGAACCAATTGTTGATATTTGGATTTTGTGCCTACAGATAACTGAATTTTTCAACAAAACTAAGTGAATGCCGATAGCTTAATCAAGAATCTCAGCCAAACAGAGGATTCCGTCGTCGAGGAAACAGTGGCCTCCATCTACCGTTACGTGGTAACATCATATCGCAACTTGTGAGGCGGGTGAATCATTGACTATTGATGGTGGCGGCCGAGCGATTTCCTTTGGCCACACTAAAGGCTCTGCTGGAAACCCGAGTTAATTCGCTTTAGTAATGCCGTATTCAGTGTTTAAATGTAGGCATAGTCTATTAGCTTTTCTTCTGCCCACGTTCAGAACGTCCGCACACGCGGTCATCTCGGTACACAGATCACCCCCTCGATTGAGGTGAGTTTTTTTATTTCTGTTCAAGTCAACACATAATTCACGTGCCCCACAAAGTGACCTGAGCTCCTAAAAGAGAACATTTCTCTGATCATTGTTATCATACAAAGTGAATGAATGCTCTCACCTCGAGACTTACTGGTTACGCCGCAATCTTGGCAGCAACCGGATTGAAGATTCTGGTGTGGAGAAAACCTAACATCTAACAATCAATCTGGTGAGCACTCAGAATGGTCGGAAAGCAAGCCTTCAAGGTCGTCATGTGCGAGTCCGCCTGCCTAAAGATGCTGATATCACATCGTCTTCAAGGTTTTTTTGTAAATTCTTTTGAATTTTTTTTAATAAAAATTTAATTTAATCTTAATAAATAATACGTGTGGTTGGAACTATGATAGATCTGCGTTCTTGTCGTATCGATCCCAGGACACTACGTCTTGATTGACGGCCTCTGAGCTATGGTCTACGGTCGCAAGCGGTCAAGCATTCCTGGGGCCTTAAAGTAATTTCAAAAGGGTACACGTAAGACATTTCAGTGCATTCTCGTCTTGTCTTACGCTAAGATTGGATTAAAGACTATTTATCAAAATTGAAGAGGCGGTGATAATGTTGATACGCAGTTCAAGAAGCTGCGCTGCTCGTAGTGTTAGCTTGAGTTGGGTGTGAAGTCCACAAAGCGAATTGGAAGTTACCCCTTGTCTTTATCATCAAAGTCGCCAGTGCTCAGGTATACTGAGCATTTGTTATAAGAATCGTTATTCTTCGAAGCTCTGACGGTTCTGTAAGGTTCTAGAGTTGTGATGAGGACCGACCTGCCTCGTCTGATGCATGTTTTGTTATCTAAGCCCTTTGGGTTGTATGTGAGTTATAATGCCTCGGTCTCAATGGCATTTCTTTCGGTTGAATTAGTTGTTGACAACACAACTATTACTTTCAGGTTGGTGACTATAAAGTTATATCCGACTTCACATGCACAGCTTTGGTCTGTCAGTCGGGTTTCGTATTCTCGCAAGAATGCATGTGCCAACAGCTGAAACCTCCTTGGAAGAAGACGTAGCGTCACGAGCCTAAACGGAGCTGACGCCTTGGCACAGCCATCACATAAGCAGTTCACTGGGGCCGGTAATAAATGCAGGTAAGAAGTAAATCATGATTATCGAATCAAGGAGTGCCTCATGCCGAACTTCAGTCACGGTATCTAGGTCAGCAATATGCAGTAGCTCAAAGTTGAAGTCGTGATAAGTTATTGCACATTGTATTAGATGGAGGTGCATGCCGGCCCCCGAGATTACTGCAGAGTAGGTGTCGTGACCCAAAGGTGTAGAGTACAGGGATAGAAACCTCACATACTACGCGGTTCTTGAAGAAATTTCAGTTTGCCGACGGTGTCGTAACTGAACGGTAGTATTGTCTGCTTTCAACATAACCAGCTTGATATCTTAGCCATGATCGAAAAGTTGATTATGCACATAGCCACCCAGTTCTCGGAGATGCGGCGTCCTTCTATGCGCTCTTGTTGCCACACTAATTTAGGTGACTCGGTTGACAGGAAATGTTCTCATAGTGACTATATCTTCCTCAATACCTAGTTGACACTACTGTGACAAGTATCTTAAACTTGAAACGATGCTGAGCTAGTTATAGGTATGTAATGTCACCATCAAACAATTGAAGCAGCATTCAATGCACTTGTGACGATTGTTAATGCCGAAAACGTTTATGCCAAATTTTCGAGGTATCAGTACTTCGATGGCTCGTGCTCCGCCCGATCTAGCCGTCCGACCAATCAAACGCATACCTTCTCCTGGACTTGCGAAAAAGCGTGACTACTGATTTGGGGAAGGTGAGGCGCTGGCTGTAATTGTTGTCTGGCTCAGAAAAACTCACGGCGAAGGCATATTCAAGCCTGTTGTTCTTCAATCAGCGCGTGGTTTACCATAATCGAAACATATTGGTCGATTGTTCAAGGTTCCTGTTGATTGCTGCTATTGGTCGCATGTCTTATGCCCTCCGAAGAGGTCGCTTATTTCAGATCAAAGTTCGCCGTGCTGGCTCTTACTTCACCCTTTCACACTCAACACACAACACACAGACATCACTCTACTGCCTTTCCACAAGCCAACTGCTCTTCTTGAGGACATCAAACATCAATTTCCCATCGAAGTCACTTTTCCACATCATACTCACTACTCCCACTACTTTTTAGCATTCTTGCTGTTGCAGTCACACGAGCCACTAACACCTTACAATTGCATGAGCCATCATCATGGATGAACACGCTCAAGCAGCCGGCTCACCGGCGCCCAGCCCTGCAAGACCTGGCAGGGGGGGTTACCGCAGAGGCGGTTTTTCTGGTAGAGGAGGTGCCAGAAAAACCATCAATCGCAAACCCGTCGTGACTAAACGTGGCGGCAATCGTGGCAGAGGCCGCGGCCGTAACAAGACTTACGACCATCCCCGTGTTCAGTCTGCCTATGAGCGCTCGAAGGAGCTGCGAGATTTGTACTCAGATGTTTCATCAGCCATGAAGCCGGCTCTTGAAAGACTTGCTGAACACACACTTAATCAAATGATTGAGGATCCAGAGTTCCACAAAAAGGTGCCTGAATACGCAGCTATCCAGAACGAACTTGACACCAGGCTTGAAACCACTCTCCGGCGTTTAGATGCCGAAGAAATCTTGAGGTTACATATAGTTGCGGAGAAGCATCAGTTGGAAGACGAAATCAGTCACGAGAAATTCACGGTATGTAATGCTTCACATTCTATTCACGCCAAGTTCTTTCTCCATATCTACACATTACTAACATTGATTTTAGAATGGTTATGATTACAAAACTGATGAATTTCTTGACGGAATCCTCAACAGAATGAGCATCTTAGCAGAGCTTCGACGTGACGATTACGGCACTAATGTAAGTCATCATTGCACTTCCAATTTGTTCTAACTCTTGTACTAAACGATACAGATTCCTGCTTCCTACACATTCGTACGCGAGGACGATGCAGTGGCCAAGGATCAGGGACCATATGTGTTCCACCATCCCGCCAAAGGTCATGAAGTGCCGTACCCTCATCTCCTCCCCGACATCAAAACTTCGGCACTCAGAACAACCCTTGCACGAAAGCCCCAGGCCAGAGCCGGGCCTAAACGTAAGGCTGAGGACGTGCTTGACGGCCAACCAGAGTTGAAGAAATTCCTTGGCTCCTCCCTTGGTCGCGACGCTGGTCACGACGCATCAACCCCTCGCCCGCGCCATATTGGTGGTCTACTTAGTGCAGAGACCGATCCGGATGGTGAGCCCGAATCAAATGCGCCATCACCTACGCCCCTCGAGGAGGGCATGTCGCCCGAGTCTTCGCAGCAAGAAACTGTTGCGAAGAAAGAAAAAGACTTGCCTGATTTCCCAACAGGCACGGCAGAACCCGACCAATGCGGCGTTCGGACGGTGTACAAGAGAGGTCCAAAGGCCAACAACCGTATTATCATCCCATGTGTATTCGAGTTTGATGAGGACGATATTGGCTTCCGGGACTCCACCAACGATTCGACCCGCAAAGCCACCAAGAATAGCCGCGGAAGATTCCTTAATCAACCGAACTCACGTGCTTGGCACCTTGACCAGACAATTGTCAACTACAACGTACTTGACAACAAAGATGGCGATCTTGATCCAAAACTGGTGAAGAAGCACAAAGTCCACCCCAAGTACGGATTCTTTCTTCCGGATTCCATAAACGAGTCAGAACCTCCGAATGAGAACGTTGACACGACTCGTCCGATTGTTATTGTCACACCAGATGGCAGCACTCTTCACGCCTCACGCTCAGTCCGTCCTAAGCTCATGGACAATGCTCTAAGAGCAGATCGAGGCAAGGCCAAGATTGGGGTCATGGTAGAGAAGCTCAGAGAGAGCTTAGGACTTGACATTGAAGACATCACAACCCCAGAGATTCGTAAGAAGCAGCAAGAGGAAGAAGAAAGAAATGCTCTTCCCAGCGAGCCCGAGGACGAAGAAGAGATCCTACTGGTGGTGCCTCGCGAGGAGCCTGTTGTCATCGCCAACGATATCAGGACCCAGCTTAAGCGGCAGCGCGGTACTGCGCAGCTTCTTAGAGCGGCTACACAATTGGAGGAGGAGGAAGTGATCCGAGAGGCATCCATGCCAAATCCACGGGCCACTAGACCTTATGATGCAGTTCGGGACATTTTTGGATTCTCCGGCCCTCCTGTTTCGCACACAGTGCACCATCATCACCCTGTGGACACGTTCGGGCTTAGTTTTCTTGCAGACGTTTCTGAGAACCCGGACGCCTTCAGAGTTCCTCTGGGTAACGTGATGGCTGATCCATCCATGATTGATCCAGCACTTCGTCAAGGCCCTCCCTCACATGGATTCCTTCAAACTGCTCTCAACCCTCCCCCGTACGCGTCCATCGCACCTGCACCCTTGCAAAGTGTGGATGGACGGGAACCAATTCCGGCGCGAAATCCTTTCACCAGTCAAAGCACCGGTAGGGCAAGCCCGGCTCTCCCACCCCTTCGTCCGAGCGGGCGTGATAAGGGCCCTGGGGCTCGCGCTTCGTTCGCAGAAGGCCAACTGCCATATGCCCCTTCTCCAGCAACACTAGCAGCGGCACCGATCCGTCCTCAGCCGCTTGCTCCAACTCAAGACTATGAGCATTCCCACATGCTACATGGCAACGGAGGTGGCTTCTATCCTGGTACCACGCATCGTCCGTTCCACCACGGATACCCGACGCATGAGCAGCCGCCTATTGTACCACTGGCTCCACGCCATGGAGCACCGGTACCCGCGCCGCTCATCATCCCAAGCCAACAATCGCATCCTTCTCAGCATCTACCTTACTCTACTATATCACCCACAACGCTTTCGGGCCAGGCACCACTTGCGCCAATGCCACCTCACATGGGACCATCTCCGCCTGCTCAGTCCCAAGCAGCCATAGGGCCTCCGTTGATGGCACACTCTCCAACCTCATCGACTCCTCGCTCGCGAGGATCTGTCTCATCAAACAACGGCCAGCAAAATGCTGGTAAGTACCGTAAGATTGCCGCTGCGCCGATTCCTTACAATAGACAGTGGGCATCAAATGGTGGCACAGAGCTGCGACTGTCGAACTACGACCCCAAGGGCGCCATTAAAGACTATATGGCAAACGAACCTCCCCCGCGAACCGGCCCGACGACCATTCGAGGATGGTCTGTCAACAACGGGCAGAGGAGTCGTAATCGAGCCGGATCGCGAAAGGACGATTCTGTTGAAGACACCGAATCTCCCAAATAAGTTTGTCTCACGCTTCAAATGACCCACCGCCAAAAGTTGACCACCCCAAGTTCACTTCTCCGGTCAATACTAGACCCTCTATTCGAGAAAGCCTCGAAACAACACATATGAGGGAGCGCAGTGAGGACACCAGCGCTCTCATAATATTTTTGGAATTTCTTTTCTGTACATCATTAAGGACAACATGCATGGCGACGGCGTTCACCATTGGTTCTCAGGACTGTGTATCATATTTCACCGCATCGCAAGCCAGGAGGCAAATAAGGCCCAAGGTAAAAGAATTTTCGAGCCCTATTGGTTTTGTGTTATTTCGCGGCGAGCCGGTGAAACAACAGATTTCTTTCATAATCCTGTGGACGAAGGTTTTGGCTTTGATCTCGCCGGTATTAGATCAGCGTCTGCACAGACAGGCAGCGAATCATTGAATAATAATTTGCTCTATACACATCTTACTTGCACCCGCCATGTGACGTTGCTACACTTACGCTATTGGTGATCGTGGTAGTCAGTCAGCGGCGTGACTCTGCACAGGAACCGCACAACCTGCCTATCCTCTAAGATCCGGTGGGGAACCCGCTGTTCTTAGTACACATGCAAGCACTCTTCATGCCGGAGAGCAACGTGACTTTCTAGCTCGGCTCTGCCGACTGCAGCATGTCAATAAACGTCCAGCATATCGGGATCGGGAAACGTCCTAGAGGTGTTGTAGGTTGTCTAAAAGACCAACGATTTGGGCACGGTCGAGCCGCGTGTTTGGTTGATGCCGGCTCCTAGTCCTCTGCGGATTCATTTCGTATGTGTATTAGAAGAGAAGGCTGCTACGATTATGTGCTGCAAGAGAACGTAATCCACGGGCAACACAGGACAAGGAAGGTGGACGGGCTACTGGCGCCAGTTCATACAACTTTGGTGGCTTCTTGGGGAAAATGAGGATCGAGGGCAGTGCGTTTCGTCAAGCAGTATTAGACACGATGGAGTGCAGAACCTGCTTCTACCTCATGGATTTAATTGCTTATTGCAAAAAATGCATCTCTTCCAATGTTGATAATCAATGCTTACATCATATCACGGGTGTTGTGCAGTATTGGAAAGCCCCCAGTGGGATCATGCCAGTAGTGGATGAGGAAATTTTCTTGGGCCTTGAAGGGCACCAAACTCATAAGTGATTAATGTACACGACCGCCTGTCAACAGTAGACATGTATGCGACTTAAAAGGATCAGACCAAGCCGAACATCGCAGCACGAAAAGTAGTGCGAGGGTATCTTCCAATGTCGGCCTCGAATCCGGTATCTAATTTTGTTCATCACCTCTGCCTCGAAGCCTTCCCAGATCAGATGGGTCACAGCTTTCAATAGACCATGACTCTCCAACCGAAGAACTTTCTGAACGTCAATGGTCATGTCCTGTTTTTCTTCCACTCGCCATGCTCTTCATGACCGTCTCCGTGACGATGCGGTCAATTTCCGCAATGAACTGCGGGTGTTCCTAGATTGCAGGATCGGGAAATTGCGGTTGCATTGTGCTGAAGTCAACAGGCGGAAGAGGCTGGTTCATGCCGACGATCCCCATGTCTAGTTGAGCTCGACCAAGACGCAGACCACCAGTAGCCTCGGGATGGAGAGCATACATGTCAGCCTGCATTTTGTTGCCGTCAAAGATGACCATGTTCTGAATAGGCGGTTGGCTGGCACCGAGAACGTTGATGACGTCTTGAGCTAGCTGGCCACCAAGGATTGCCGTCACAGGCGCTATCTCACTGCCGATGCTTTGAAGAAAGCTTCGCAAGACCTCTGACTTGAGGGTCTCTGTCGGTAGGCTTAGCAGCTGATGGTTAGTAGTGGCGTTCTTGGTGAAAGTCTCAAGATCGGCTCGGTTGGGGCCTGGGTTGCGATTTTGGTCGGCCTGAAATCTCCACAAGGCACGGAAGCACGATAAAGCAGGTGTGACCGCCTTCAGGCGTCTCTTTGAGTTCCGGTACTCGAGTGGAAGAAGACTAGTTTCAGAAGCAAGATCCCAGGTGGAGTACAGCTCCCGTTTTGTGACAATCTCAATCTTCTTCTCGCCTTCCTGTTTCGTCTTGACGTCAACGACGCTGCGAGTCCTGGTCTCCTCTCCAATCTTGGTATCCACGTTACTCTTGTTGCGTTGGAGCACGTAGTCATGCTCGATCAAGTCACAGAATATGTAACCGTAGAAGCCATGTGAGGCTGCGGCGTAGAATTGGCGGTTATAGAGGCGAGTTGCTGTGTTAATGAAGGCCAAAGTCGTGGGGTTAAGGTCCGTGGCAATGACGATGTCAAATGCTGCAAAGTACGAAGCACCCTTTGCCATGATGCTGTCGGGATCCGCATATACGCTGACACGGGGATTGAGTTTTCTGAGGTTCTCACTGGCAGCGTGGGCGCGATTTTGACCAAGGTGCTCTTGTGACAGAGAGAACCCGGCGCCTAGATCGGCTTCACTGACCACCTCATCGTCTACAATGGTGAGAGAACCAACTCCTGCTAGAACGAGGTTCTTGGCAATTTCACTCGCGAGTGCCTTCATGGTGATGATGAGAATGTTGGCGCTGCGAATCTTCTGCTGTGCTTGCATACCCCACAGGCGAATTTGACGGTCATAGAGCGCGATTTCGTCTGGAGTTCTTGTAAGTATAGTGTAATTTCAAGGGGACCCGAAAGACACTTACCTGCCGTGATGCCATTGGTATTGCTGTTCATGGGCTGAGGTGCAATGCCAGCCATCATTGGTTGGCCAGCCATCATCATCAGACTAGGATCAGGAAAGGCCATGCCGTTGGCGCCTGCCACGAAACTCATGTCTTGCGTGGGCATGATGAAACCATTTGTATCAAGGTGTCCCATGCCGAAGCTAAGACTAGACCCATTCGGATCTATTTGTTGCTGGCCGTGAAAGGGCAAAACATTGCCTTGGGGAAGTTGCTGTGCAATTGTGGGCGTGCTGTTGTCCTGCAGAGATTGTGGCCCAGGCGCAGGGGCATTGTTACTGCTGTTGTTTGCAGCGTTGTGCTGGTCGGGCAAAGCAGCTGCGCCGTTGTTCTCACTTGCTTGTTGCTGCTCCATCTTTGAGACTGCTTGTTGAACACCAAGGAGTGAAGACAGAAAAGAGAGGATATGCAGGACCGGCGAGTTTGAAGTTGATATGAGTGAACGTTAGAGCAAGAACCAGCGAGAATGATTGGTTTTGTTGCGCTTTGCCGCCCCAAGGTGCTTTCTCTCTCTCTCCGATGACGACCTGGCAGCCGTTTAGTATCGATTATCCAGATGAGCAGGCTAAGACATCATTGTGTTTCGATGCTGTGTCCAAATAGATCTTTAGTCTCGCCCGGCAGATCAAGTTATGACCTTGGGGGTGATCAAGGCTTAGAAGTCGAGTTTGCGGACCCTCGAAGCGACTGGTCTGGCCGCGCTCTTTGCTCAGTCTTGCGCACCGCGTTTGTGTTGTCATTTACGTCGAGCTTCACTCTAATTTAGTTCTTAGTTCCTGGAACAAGACACAAGGCCCAAGACCCAGGACCATCCACCATCCACTGTGGGCGAGTTTTACTGGCCGACTTTTAGTGGTCGGCAAGGGGTCTCAATCTTAGCGTGGGCTGCGGGCCGGGGAACACACATATGACGTGCAAGTTTAAGAGGTACTTCTGACCCGCATCCGTTGTGCATCTGGCAGCTACTACGGATCCCGTACTCATGCCAGAGACGCATGTACCCACTAGCAATTGCCTCCCTACAGCGAACCCCGCGGTAGAGTTTACAGTACAGTACAGTGGTGCCCTGCGTCAACTAGCGGTACCGCTGTTCGGTTCGGGTCCCAGCTGGAGGTCCCCTCCTTCCAGGCCATCCCCCCAGGCTGATCTCCATCGCTTCTACAACCATCAATCAACGAAATGCCCATCGTTCCCTGTCTTGTCTTGTCCTGTGCCGTGTATTCTGACGACCACCACCTGCCGAAGGCTTCTCGAGACGATTACGCTGAACCCCAAGTACTGTAGAGCAGCCCGCAATATATACCTTCGTAACCGGTAATCGCCAGCATCACGAGCCCGCAGAGAGCATCACCAGACGGGGTGAGGGGGGCTCTTGCACTTTGTTTCAATACCGTGTCCTCTTTGTTTCCATGGCCAATGGTGGGTTTCTCTATGCTTGTGCCTTCAAAGCCGCACAGATACACGAGGTATACTCGGTAGTTGTTGACCGCTGACTTGCTCACCAAACAGTCTGGTAATCCTGCTGATCATCCGGGTTCTGATTCAAGATATCGATCCGCAGATGAGATTGTTCGCTCCATCCTCGATGATCCCACCGCCACTTCTTCCGAGATAAGTCCTTCTGGCGAACTCTATAGGGCTATCGAGAGGTTTCATGCCAACGCCCACCGCCGCACTGGTCTTGTGAACAGCGCTCGGCGGGACTTGGTTAGAAGCCATCTGAACCGCTGGGCTTCTGCATCTGCGTCTGCTTCCGTTCCTGCTTCTGTCTCTACCTCTGCTTCTGCCTCTGCTTCTGCCTCTGCTTCTGCCTCTGCCTCTGCATCCGCTTCCGTGCCTGCCTCCACCCCTGGCGCCCCTACACGCGCTGCCTCACGGAACAGCATGTCTTCAGATCCCAACTACGGCTCGGATTCCCATCGACGCCATCCTCCCAGAGACGGCCAGCCAAATACTTCCGGCGGTCCGGCACTTCCTTCCCTACGATCTCTTACGAGCAATGGTCGACGTTTCGCACCTCTTGCTCCCTCGGGCACATCACATACTGGAGGACGCCATGGTCGGTGGCGTGCTGAGAGGAATTCCGAACGTTATCGCCCTGGTATGTCTAGCATGACGGATCGAAATACCAATCAAGGATCAGAGAACGCCACGCATACGCTGCTATCAGAAAGTGCACAATCGCTTGCTGACCTGGGTGACGCAAATAGCCGTCTTCGGGCTCTACTCGATTTTACCCCTCCGCCCGCACAAGCTTACTCGGAATTATCGTTTCCTTCGCCGCCTCTCCTGACCCAGGAGTCTGCCGATGACAATCGCCGTGCCAAGAGGCGCAAACTAGATCCGGATCGCTTGGCAAGTAGCTTCAAGGGCTTTCGCTACGGCAAATATGGGCAAGTTGAGCCCGGTCAGCTGACCATGGAGATTGCGAGCTGCGATGGTGGCATATATTCGGATGATGGACAAAGCTATGCTGCTGAAAATATCCTCAAGAACGACGCATCAGTTTATTGTACCAAGGGGCCACGGTGCAACATTGTTCTCCGACATCAGGGCTCGACCGCGTTCACCCTGAAAGAACTGGTCATCAAGGCTCCCAGGCAGAACTATACTTCACCGGTGCGGGAAGGAATGGTCTTCATATCGATGAACTCGGACAGTCTTCTGGCACGCACGGCACAGTATAGAATACCATATGCGGCCGCGCGAGAACACCGACCCCTGGGTCCTGTCGTGACTATCAGACATAATGACGACGGTACAACCATGACGACTGCGCAGATTAGAGCACGACGCCGCTACCAGATGGGCATGGAGGACGATGACTACAGGAGTGCCCAGTTACCGTCGGACTTCACGGCATCACCGCCTCCTTTTCACGTGACCACGATATGTAGCGATGATGAGGATGATGCAACAATGAGATCATATTGGCGACCGCCAAACAGGATAGGAACTCTGCCGTTCGAGAGTGACGAAAGCAGCGGCGACGAGCTGGCTCTCTACCACGAGTATACTCCCCGGCGCCGGCGAGTGCGATCATCGTCTCTACCGGCAGCTGAAGACGCAACAGCTTCTGGGGATCGCACACATGGGTCGACTCTAGCTGGAGAAGGTGAGCTGATGGCAGCGCATGCACGGTTATTTATCGAGCCAGACAAGTGCAAGTGTACCATCAGATTTGACCCGCCTGTCTCTGGCAGATTCATTCTGCTCAAGATGTGGAGTCCTCATCCTGACTCTACATCCAACATTGATATACAGGCGGTGATTGCAAACGGATTTGCAGGGCCGAGATACTTCCCTGCCATGGAATTGCGATGAGCTACTGGCTCGTTTGCATCGGGTATGTATGGCGTAGGAGGAGCACCTGGCAGGTCAGGCTTGCATATGGATGGTATATGGGTTTTATGGAATTGGCTTTCTCAAGAGTGAAAGAACGGCGTGTGGACAATGGATAGAGAGATATGAGATACCCCAAAGTGATAATGAGCATGCATTGATTTTTTGATTGCATACTATTTTAGTTTCTTTTTTCTTCTTTTTCTTCTACCAGCTATCAAGGCCGGTAATATCGTGACTAATATTCATGTTATTTGGGATGAACGAGGATCTGAGACGTGCTGAGAACGAATGCCAATTTCCAGTCCTATGTTACTTAGCAGGCTGTGTTGTGGGACTAGCGCAGCCGCGCAAAGAATGAATCATAGTGATGCGGGATGTGTACGTTCGAGGTTCATTCCTGGGCTGGGCTCTGTAATCAATGCCCATTGGGGGCGCATTGGACATTACAATAGTATCTACGCCTGCAGCGCGGTACCATGCACATTAGAGTCATATTTTGCTGTGGCGATGTTGTCAGTTGAGTCATCACCCCGGATGGCTTTGAAATTCCATGTGCTACGGAGGTATGTATATGTACATACGTAACCTAGCTTAGTTAAGAGGTCAAGAGCCGGTCAGTGACTTCTCGAAGGCGGGTAAAAAGTTCAGCGACAGCCCCACTAACATCACACACGACTTCTACTTTATCTGCGTCCCAATTCCTTCCTGCTTTGCCATCGTGACCACTGCATTCGCAAAACAACACGCGCAACCTGCTTGATACCCCCTCCAAAAAGAGTCTGACGTTACGCTCACTCGCCATCTCGCTCAACTCGCAACCGGTCGTTACCCAGCAGGACTACTGAATCATGGCTGTACGAGCTCAATTCGAGAACTCCAATGAGTATGCCCCACCATAAGAGACCCTGCAGCTATTCAGTCGCAGAGCATAGCAGTCGAGCTGACATGACCACCACAGGATCGGTGTCTTCTCGACACTCACAAACTCTTATGCCTTGACTGCCGTCGGCGCCAGCGAGAACTTCTACAGGTACGCCTCCTTCCGCCGCGCCGCCGCCGCCCTTCATGGCGACTGCGGGGCAGCAGTCCCGCCGCATTGCCTACAAGAACAGGAACATCATGAACATGATACTGACCGGGTCCCTGCCTATACAGTGTTTTCGAAGCAGAGTTACAAGATGTCATCCCCATCTGCAGAACAACGATCGCAGGCACACGTATTATCGGAAGACTCACAGCTGGGTAAGCACTCACACTGCCTGGTATTTCTGAAGCCGCCGCTAACCTCAAGGCCCAGAAACCGCAAAGGTCTCCTAGTGCCCACTTCTACGACAGACCAGGAACTGCAACACCTACGGAATTCCCTCCCGGACGAGATTCGGATACAGCGCATTGAGGAACGTCTATCAGCCCTTGGAAACGTCATTGTCACAAACGACCACATCGCCCTGATACATCCAGACTTGGAGCGCGAGACGGAAGAGATCATTGCCGATGTGCTAGGAGTCGAGGTTTTCAGACAGACCATTGCCGACAACGTGCTGGTCGGTTCCTACATGTCACTCAGCAACCAGGGTGGTCTCGTACATCCCAAGACCAGCATCCAGGATCAGGACGAGTTGAGCAGCTTGCTGCAGGTGCCTTTGGTCGCTGGCAGTGTGAACCGTGGTAGCAATGTTGTTGGTGCCGGCATGGTTGTCAACGACTGGATGTCAGTCACCGGATTGGACACCACAGCCACCGAGCTGAGCGTCATCGAGAGTGTCTTCAGACTGGGCGAGGGCAATGCTCCTGGTAACATTTCTGGCAGCATGAAGGACACCATGGTCGAGAGTTTCTACTAAATCTTGAGGAGACTCATGGCGAATGTTTATCTGCACATGCTTGCGAGGAGTGCCCCTGGGCCAACGCCACCTCTCGGGAGAATGTAGCTTCCCGGTAGTCGGCGGCTGGATATTGCAAGATGGTAAAGAGATGGTCAATTACCATGTCACCAATATGACACGTCTTGTGGGCGATAGCCGTAGGCTGTCAATATAATTTTGAATTACCTCGCACTCGTTTTGTTTGAATGCGTCTTGCTTGTCTGTACGACCTGCACACTATCACTAAACCCCTCATCGCATCTTCTGTTGGAATGTTCCGGCCGATCCTCGACTTATTCTACATTGCACTATGACCGACTATCACTACCCACAATCTCCATAGTTAGGACGATGATTCGGCTTCACTTCACTTTGGAACCTCAATAATACCCAGATAGATTCCATCAGACACTTATAACTACAACTCCAAGTGCGTTTGCCTCGATTATCTCGTCGCAAACGGATCCAATGTTTACCGTACGATCAGACTGATGCCAACATATTGCAGACTAGGGAAGGACAATTCGGGTGTTATCCAACGAGTCTTCTCAAACGAAAACAAAGATTTCTCACGTTCGGGAATTGTTTTCTGGCTCCGATCATGCACGGCCCGGCAATCATTCGTGACCAGCCAAAAGCCACCGACGTACCTGCAGACTGCGAAAAGGTCAGGACAGTCTATCTTCGAGATCCATCCCAGACATGCTGCATCGTCTCTCTCACGCAGACTTCTCCCATGCTATTCTCAAATAATGCAGCTCACTTAATACGAGACTTCTGAAGACGCACACATTGAAGCTTGTCGAATACTGTTAGGCATCATCATACCGCATAAGGATATGATGTCGTACACATGGGATTTTGAGGGAAAGCCACGGTACATATATGAAGGGTGCTAAGTTAGCCAACGACGAGACCGGACGATGGAAAACATTGAAATATTGCAATATGGCACACAAAAACCGCATCGTTCTCTGTTGGGTTAGACCCCTATTGATCGATGACCTGGCCTCGGCCGATACTTTCACCAAATGAGGGCATATTCAGTAGTGGCGTCTGCATGGGTGGAAATCGAGCGTGGATTGGGTTGTCGACAGTCTGCGTAAAGCAAATTCATTACCACTACCATCACAATCAGCAACAGTACATTTGTATGAGGCTCCATGACAGATTTGATATGTGTGAGCCGCATCCCGTTGGCTGTTGGTTTGCGGATGAAGTTGGCTAAAATTGATACAGAAAAGAATTGGGAGAGGGAGATGGTGAGGGAGAGGTCCGAAGCAGAAATCGGTATAAGGTTAGGAGCGTGAAACTTCGTTCCCTTTGTCAGTCGACTCGAAATATCCTCGTGCTGTGCCATCTGTCTGTACGTACAAGAGCAAAAAGTTATTTCCAGCATCGCCAAATCAAGGTGAGTACTGCCCCAAAATGGCACACGGACTCGTCTCGTATATCAACACCCAGCACGAGGCTCAGGGTTGCGTCTAGCTGTGATCATCCTCATGGCAAGTCATGATGCCCGAGAGAGGAACGAGGCAAACATATCAAGTGAGCGGCGTTTATGGTGGTAACCATGTTCGGCGTGTGATATCAGCGTATACGTATTCACAGGTATTAGTTAGATATATTCTGGATTAATTATAAGATGTTCACACGCTAGCAATTAGGAAATTGGTGTATTGTGTTGTGTGTATATTCGATACGTACCTTTGGTGTCCGATACTATATGATCTCTTGCTAGCCTCGGGATCCCACATGGTATATGTATTTTCAAGGTTTCGCGCGGGGTGTATTTTGTTGCCGCAAGTTTACCTTGTCGCTGCTGCTAAGGTATAGGAATTTCTTACCCGATTTGGGTTCTTCTTAAGGTGCAGCGCGGTTGTTGATCTCTCGGCATGAATGGTGGACCACGATGTCTTATCTGGGTTTGTACTCAACTATACACGTGTAATCTCTTGGTTCGTAAATCTGATTTAGCTCTCAGAGCATGCGCAATGGTCGTATACCCGATCTCTTTGTTCGCCCTTTTCCCACCTGCTTGCCAGCCTCATAAACTAGTATTATATCATTGCCATTGTGCATGTCTCTACCCGGCACTGTTTGCTATATGTGATTTTTTGATCGACGATAATCTCGGCAAGGCCTAGTGAGAATAGTAGTTAATTCTCTTCAGTCGAAGGCCTGGCAAATCTTCGGGTATGGAAGGCTTCTCTCCGAAGGCTGCCCAGCCATGTATGCAGCCACTATTACAATTAAGGTTCCATTGGCGGGCTCCGGTATGCTGAATGGCAACATGATTTCACAGCTCGCTCAGCCATGTCCCAAGGGCGTTGACATACGCATATGGGGAGACGATTCACGACGATTTTGTCCCATTGTGGTTTGTAGGAGACCCTCTTCAATGCAAGCGTTGTGTTAGACGGCCCACGTGTGTCCACCAGAAAGGCTGCACATTTCAGAGTCTAGGCGGGTCTTCCATCGCTGCAGGCTGCAGCCAATACTGGAATGCGCAGGGCCTTTGCGTTCGTCGCACAACAGCGCGGCCTCGCGCCAGCCCAGCCCATGAACAAGATCCACACACCACTTACAGTATGGATCGATGGTGCTAGTGATCCCTGGAGGCGTCACCCAGCCATTTGCGTTGTTTTGTTTTTCTTGTTAGAGGGCACCGAGGGATGCATCATAGTTCAGCCCAGTGAAAACAAGGAAATTGTCAAGTCTGGCAGATATTTCAGGGTCTCCCGAGAGTATAATTCCTTTGTTACAGTCATATACTCCCTGGTCGTCCTACACACACATTCGAGACAATAATCCGTACACAACCAGAAATTCGGAAAAGAGACCCCGATGTACTGTGTAGCATCCCGGCTGCACCTTTATCTTAAATCCTCCACCACAACCACGCGATAGGTGACCCCGCCCCGAGACATTACAGCAAGGGACGCGGCTTTTCAACCAACACAGTTAACGGAACAAAACACATCTTGAGTCAGTCCACAGTTGCTGTCTTTGCCTCCTTGCCTCGGGGCCCGCGTGGTGTATGCCCTAGGATTAAGTTCGAGACATTGCTGGAAGCCAGGCCGTTGCGGCACCGCGGGCCTCAGGAGTATTTGGCCTTGCGACTGGGCTAGGTGTCCAAAGTGTCAGGAAAACAGATTGGGAGAACCGCCGTCTTCATCTTCTTCCCCATAGCAAAACCTAGGACTGACGGGGACTATTGCATATTTTCACAACTCAGACCAGGGTGCCCCGAGACATCAAACCAGCTACGGAGTAGACTGCCACCCTTGAAATTGGCGAGGCCCAGGGGGATCCCCACGGATCATCACATCGGCGGCATATTCCTCAATTTCCAGAGGAAGCTCCTTCCACCTCTCATTCCATCCGCAAAACCCGAAACGGGGTAATATTTGCCATGCTAAGTGCTGCTCCCACAAATACCGGCCCCGGCCCCTCAGCCTACAATGTAGACATGGACGTTGACACATCGTATCATGCCGTGCACGGTGAATTCAACAGAAACGACGCTGGGCCGGAAGAAACAACAACCACACTCACATTCGATCCATCCGAGGAAGGAACTTCTTCGTGCCGGCGAGCCTCTCCGTTGCGCAATACAACATTCACCGACGGTGGTCTTGCTACCTCACATCCACAACACAGGAGGCAGCAATCAACACCTACGCTGTCGCCCTTGCCCCTACGAGTTACCACGCGCACAGGGTCTCCGGTTCGTGGCCACCTGAGGCGTCAGTCGGACATGCCGCTTACCGGTGACGGGCGGCCGACTCGCAAGGAGACCTCTCCGAGCAGGCTGGGAGGATGGTGGAGCGGGAACTCAACACCGCCCGTTGAGGATGCACCATCGCCAGACACAACACCAAAGTCGAGGCGAGACATACCTTCTAACACGTCAACACCTAGAAGCACTACCTCGACACAGCAGGCTGGCCTTGGCTTCTTCGCATCCTCCGTTTCAGCACTGAAGACGCGCCTCACGACCAATGCGCCCACGGCGAACTCCTGCACGGATGAAGAGCTGGCCAGCCTCAATATCGAGGTCGCGTTGCAGCCTCCAGAGCAGTTCGGCGCACATGACACGTTCTCCCCGGCCGCCTACAAGAACTTGCAGGCAAACGCCATCGGCTTGTGCACGAAAATGCAGAACGCCTACCGCGAACGCACTATCTCTCTTCAAGAACTACAGGCCGAGCGAGCCGCTGAGAAGGAGGAAGCCGAAGAGACGCATCTACGTGTTGAGAACCTTAAGATGCAGCTCGAGCACATGGCACGGAAAGCCGACGAGCAACAACAATCCATGCGGCGACTGATGGCAGAGCTCGAGCACGAGAGGAAGATTCGACAGGAAGAGCGGCTCGCGCGAGACAAGATCCTCGGGGATGGCTCCATGGTCGGCGAAGACCTGGGCGTCGACGAGGATGAGCGCAGGAAGTGGCGCAAGTCCGGCGGCACAGAGAGGTCGGAGGCAAGCGGATTCGACACGGACTCCATGGATAGCGTGGAGAGCGAGAGTGTGTTCTCACGGAGTCGCAGCCCGACCATCATGACGAGTGCCACGGAGAGTCACTTCGACTTGCCATCCAGCTCGTCCTCGATTTACCAGGGGAAAACGTCGACGCTCAGCGTGCCGCAGAAGCCCAAGATGGTCAGGGAGATGAGCACGCTGCAGAAGTTGATGAAGAACATATCTGGCGAGACTCTGAAAGATGGTGGCTCTGATGGCTGCAGGAATTGCAGAGGTCAGGACTCCAGTGCCGCGTGGGATACCGTTGGACTGCTGCGGGACGAGAACAGAGCCCTCAAGCAGCGGGTGGCGGAGCTCGAGATCGCAATCGAGGGAGTCCTCGACCTGGTCAACGGTGTCGGGGTCTAGTAACCAAAACGAGAGGGGGTCAGCGACTGATTAGAGTCCATGAGCGTCATTCAAGATTTCTATACATCAGGTTGGACCCGTTATACGTGTATATGCGCAATGTTGTTAGAGATACAGCTACAGTTACCAAGATATCCGAATTGTATTTTTTGTAAACTTGAACCTTTTCCGTTCACCGAGTGTGATTGCTGTACAAGAGCAAGGAAGGTTCAAAATAAACCACATCGGGGGAGGGAGTGTTTCCTTTGGTTTGCTTGCTCACTTGTCACACAGAGCACAATAAAATGCATGCAAATGAGGTGCCCTACTTCCAGGCCGAGTCTTATACCATCTCTCTCGCCCCGCTTAGTGCCACCGATTCACACTTTGTTGAATTGGTATATTCCGGAACCGTCCTTGTGGCCCTTAAACCTTACCAGATCAGGCTCTCTTGTAAAGCCCCCCTCGGCGTTCTAGCCCCAGCGTTCCCGTGCTACCTGGCAAGACATAGACAGGCGGCCTTTTGGAAAAAGCCTGGTATCGCACGGCCAGTCCATAACGAATTGACGCGATCAAGTGTTTGCGTTGCTCTTTTTTTCTGGGTCATGAGGCGTTTCGAACGATATGCACTCGAGGGCTCGTCCTTTGCGTAGATCTAGAACATGATCCCAGACGTCTGTGGGTGGATGTTGTGTTTTCGTTCCGAGTTCAGCTTTTACTTGTAAACCCACTCTACTTGGGAGCACTCGTGTCACAATGCAGGCAACCTGGCTGGGGTCATTGTTATCGTTGTGCAAGGTGAACGTGAACTCCTCTTCCTGTCCGCTGACCTCATTGAACACCGCACAGGGGACATGGCATTCGGGGGGTTCAGCTGTTACCGCAAAGCATTACGCGACGGGACGAGAAGGAACGCTAGAGGCTGATACCTGCTCGCCTTTCGAGCCATGAAACATGGCCCTTACTGTCTCAAAACCACGGCTCTTGATCATGCCCACACGGCATAGAGACTCGTTGCGGACCTCTAGATGATGTTTAGGCCATTGCACTTCGTTCGGCGTGTGCCTTCTCCATAATCTAGCCCGTATAGTTCATCTCACTGGCGAAGAAAGGCGCAAGAAGCTGAAATCCCTCGAATGGCTATGGCATCGTGGTTGTTAGTGGGCCTTCCTGCCTGCAGTTCATCTCGTCGTGTGCGAAACGGTCGACCATGACAGCCTTGAGGAGCACCGCTTTTCGAGCACAAAGATGAAGTCTTTCTAGAGTTCGCGATGCTGTCTTGTCTTGTTTTCTTGTGCCTTTCTGGCGACGCCCATTGGCTTCTTGCGGAATGCGGTATATGTACAATTCTCATTGACCCTGTCCTCCCTCGTCCTCCCCACGCTCTAGTGTCCGGCAGTAGTGGCAGGCTCGTCGCCGTGGTGGTGGTCATCCTTCAAAAAGAGGTACTCATATCCGCAGTAGGCGGCGAAGGCCACAGTGGCAATTCCCAGGCCGGGGAAGCCACGCTTGAATCGGTTCCACCTCGAGAACTGCCCAGTGTAGCGCCATGCCTCGCTGATGGTGTGTTAGTTCCCTGATCCTGATGTACTGCCATCGGGCGCCCGGGGGACTCACGCTCTCTCCCATGGGTCGTATCTCGGCTGGCCAGATGAGGCGACGAACTTTCTGACGTCGAAGCCGGTGATGTTGGGCCTCTCGCCGTGGCTCGCTCGTAGTAACCTGGGGTTTTGTTAACACGACCGCGCGGATACCGCCATCACTGTGGCTGTCAAGACTGTCGCATACCTTGTAGGAAACATTGTGTGTATAGTTTCCGCCTGCACACAACTGTTGGTGTCCTGCAGAGAGAGGGAGAGTGTGGTATGATCTCGATTGACCGGGAGCCAGACGTCCCGCGGCATGCAATTGGAGCTCGAATGTGGTATGTGGTATTGAGATATGCATCAATTGAATCTGGAACTGGAACTAGTGTTTCTCCGTAGGCTCGGCTTCGAGATTGGGGAGGGGTTGCAGTTGAGCTGCTGACGAGAACAAGTACAGTACCGAAGGTTACAGTACAGAGAGGCTTAAAAAATGGCTAAGCTGCACTGAGCTAGCCAGCCAGCTAGCTATCCTCCTGGGGGTTTCCAGCAGACCACGACTCACGTCTCACGACTCACCACTCACCACTGACGACTCGCGCACTCGCACTCACTCGAGCTGTATGTAAATTGACGGGGTGGCCCGTGCTTAACCTACCCTACTGTTGTAGGACCATGGATTCAGGCTTTGGGCTCTGGGGCTCTGCTCTGGGGCTCTGGCTCATGCTGAGATCTGACCTGTTGCGCTTGGGCCAGTGACCAAACCACCTGGCCATGTTCCATCGCAGAAACACATCTCTATTGCATATGCCAGTAGCATCTTCACATGAGCAGGTTTGAGAAAACTAAGACAAAGTCATATATCTACTCTGAAAACATAAAAATTCATTGCATGCATTTCACACCCCCCCTAGACACTCACTGCCAATTGACGCGCAAACGTGCTGCTCAAAACAGGACACTCACTTGCCTCCAGACCGACGTTGACATCGACATCGGCATCAGCACCGGCCCCTCCATCACTCAGCTTTCTTTACGCCCAACCCACCCGTCAAAGTCACGGCCAAGTCAACCAGCGAGCGTGCGGTATCGATAGCGGTGACGGTGCAAGTACTCCATAAGGGATCAGAAAAATATTGAACACACTTTCATGCACTCGGCGCAACTTGAATTACCATACGACGCAAACCATCGATAGCCATCTCCATCCTCGAGGTCGCTTCGGCGCTTCCCCCATGACTACCGATCCCAACCTACTTTTTAGTCTCGTACATGCAAGCAGGATCAAGGAGGAATACCTGAGATATCATGCCTCCACAATCGAACAGGTTCCAGCAGGGACCCCCCTCTATTTCGCCATATCAACACCAGTTCGGTAACCACCCTTCACAACCTCATGCCGGAACCCACCAGCCCCCAGGCTATCTGGCTAACTCCCAGATGAGCCCCTTCGGCGCTACCAACGGCCTGGGTGGCCTCGGTGCCGGCATGAACACGGGCGCGGGCTTCGGCGTCGCGAATCTAGCTGGAGCCGGTGACCAGACAGGTCTGGGCAGCCACGCTGCACGCATGGGCTTCGCCCACGGCGCGCAGCTGCAGCAGCAGCAGCAACATCCCCATCCGCAGTCTCACGGCCTCGGAGGTGACCACCCCACACGGACTGGCGGCGCGGCTAAGAATCGCATACGCGACGTGTGGCGGCATAACCTCAACGAGGAAATGGCTGTTCTGAGAGAACTGGTCGACGATTACCCATACGTGTCCATGGTAAGTTGGCATAAGACTCGTTTGGAGAGTAACTACGACTCGCCCTACTCCAATCGAGACACAGCTCCGCTAACGAGTGGCATCACTTGACAGGATACTGAGTTCCCTGGTATTGTCGGGCGACCCATGGGCAACTTCATCGACAAGAGCGACTACCACTACCAGACCTTGCGCGTCAACGTTGACATGCTCAAGATCATCCAGGTCGGCATAGCCCTCTTCAACGAGAACGGTCAGACTCCACCAGCGAAACCAGAACAGATCGACTCCAAAGACCTCAGCCCCTTTCTACGGAAATATCTGGCAACTCACGGCACAATACCCTATGCCTGGCAGTTCAACTTTCATTTCGACGTCAAGGAGGACATGGCCAATGAAAGCTCGATACAGTCCCTACAACAAGCCGGCATCGATTTCGACAAACTTCGGCTGGACGGTATAGACCCAAACGCCTTCGCCGCCCTCATGACCACATCCGGTCTTGTCAGTGACGAGGATGTCAAGTGGCTGTCCTTCCATGGCGGTTACGACTTCGGCTACTTTACCAAATGCCTGATGAACCAGGTCCTACCTAACGATGGCGCCAAATTCGAGAAAATCATGAAGATCTGGTTTCCGTCAACGTATGATGTAAAGCATCTTCTCAAATGGGCAATCAAGGCACAAACCTTTGGTTCCTTCCAGCCCAACGAGCCTGCGGCAGCTGAGATTCTCACAAAGTTCGAGCAAAAGTCAGGACTAGAAGCTTTGGCTGAGTCGTTCAAGATTAAGAGACTTGGCGCTGCTCACCAGGCCGGATCGGACAGTTTGTTGACCGGCAAGATCTTCTTTCAACTTAGAGACAAGATCTTTGGTGGTTCAATACCCGACGAACACATCGGTAAAACATGGGGTCTCTCTGTCGGAGGAACCATGACGATCCCCTTCACCGGTGGCGCTGGTACCGGTGCGGCCAACGACAAGGAGAACACGCCTACTAGCGGGCCGAATGGGAAGGTGAACGGGCCGAGCACACCCAGCACGTCGACTATCAATCTCGTCACTACCCCGGCTGCAGCACAATCCCACAATACCAACGGGAACGGCATCTCGGTGGCACCTATGACACCGGGGGGAGGCGGAGGAGTCTTGGGCCAGTTCTTCTCGGGAGCAAGGTAGGGCCGAGACTCCTGCAAGGTCCCATCTAGCCGTAAGACCACTATGATATCATGTCCACCTCCAGCACCTCGACTTCTACCCCAACCAGCACCGTTCAACCCGCTCGCAGTCGCGTGGGTTTCGAAATGCTCGAAGGCAATGGTTGCTGCACAATTCACACATACGCCCTGCCCCTTTTCACACTGGCCCATAGGCGCTGGGCCTGGGCGATGGTATCATAAACCTGGGAAACAATCTTTCTTTGTATGCCTTTGTGGTACACGTCTAATGTGATACACGTTTGAACGCTTACGTCTGACTGGAAATAACGGTCCACTAGACAACAAAATTCCTCTACATATGTCTGGATCCTGATTTGGATGAAAGATGGGAAGCGTCAAAACATTTCATTTATTACAGCGATGTCTTCAGGAATGAATGGTTCGGTTGGGTTGTAAACTTCCGTATGTAGTATTAGGAATCATTCATGCCCCATCTGGTCAGAGGGGCTGGCGGCGAATATACGGCTGATATTCTTTCTGCTTCACTAGGCATGTCTCCCCAGAACTCTCAATCCGTTGTCCTGGCTTGAATGCGATAGCGTCGAGCATGGCTTGGAATTCTACTCACTGGTGACGCTGGTCATATCTGTCATACGATCCATCGTCCTTGTCCGCACACCCGTCACAGTCTGGACCCCGACGTGGCCCTTATGCTGCCCCAATGACAACTCCAACCCAACTTCTTAACAAATGTTCATGAACTTTTCGTATACCGCTGTCTAGTTATTACAATGCATGTGGTGCTGCAAAGATGAGAAAGAAAGAAAAAGGCCTGTATTTCTAATCGAAGCTGGTCAAAACTTCACAAAAGATTCGGTACGCAAGTAGCAGCTAATTATTAAACCGTTGATACAGACTAAGTTCGCAGCGTGCTTGTGTCTTGTTGCATATAGTCAGGCTCCAATTGAATCCAGCGCTGTCTGTTCGAAGAGGCACATCATCCCTGGTCTAGCGAATGGTGTATATATATATAGTAAACAAAACACACGATGACCAGAAACCCAACGAGAGAAGGAGACGAAAAGACGCTTCGCAATCGCGGGTGTAGGAACGTTTTGCCATCTACGGATGGATGATGATGATGAGATTTGATCAACCGTTAAAGAAGAATGGATATTGGAGAAGAACAGGAGAAAGAAAAAGAAAAAGAAAATAGAAAATAGAAAAACGCCCCGCCTCCCCCTCCCCCCCAAAAAGGTGTTGGCCCCAGTTGAACCGGGCACCTTTGGGAATTGAAACCCAACCAGGAGCCGCCCATGGGTACAAGAGCACCCCAAACTACCACTGCGCCACAATGAATGGGACTCCAGGCCCCAGGGCAATTCAGTGTTCCCACGCCGGGGACTGGTTGAAAGTAGTTCAACAAACAGGCGTTATATTTACGGTCACCATCAAATGTGCTGGCGGGTTTAGGCCACCGGTAATTGTGAATACAGTAGATAGATGCACAGCACAAATATGAACGAGCCTACATGGTGGGCGATGTTTGAACTAGCTACATTCACATCATCAGAAACGCATTGCTGAATAGATTTTCTCGTCTATCTGTGTATGTCAGGTGTATGCCGCCAACGCCATCCATGCCAGTCCCTTTGGTCATCATATATCGTATCATGCTTGAAAAGAAAGAAAAAACCAAATTGAAACGCAACCATAAGAACTCCATACCGAGTAAGTCCTCAGCGTCAAGCAATACAATCTTTCCAACCCACCCTCCACGTGGCACTACGTGATGTATACCCTCCTCATTCTGTCCTCCCCGAACACCTCCCCCGTCCTCAAATCTTTGACTTGTCCTTCCAGCAGCCCGGTCTTCTTGGCGTAGTCCTCTAATCTTTCCTTTGCGTAGGCACGTCCATTGGGTAGGAGCATCATGTCGTGCTCCACGTGGCTCTTGTCATGATGGGCATACGGCACGTTCCTCGCCAACTCATTCAGCTCCTTGGAGCAGATCGGGCAGACGTTCTGCAGGCTCGCCACGGTGGTGTTCTCTGCTGTCTGCTGCGAGTCTTGGCTGTGGCATGCGGGCGTCTTGAGGGCGGACAGGCCCGAGTTGAGCGCCATGTGTAAACTGGGAATGGACGGCAAGGATAGAAGCTTGTTGTGTGTCGCTATGAAGAGATCGGCGAGCACATTCCAGCGCTGGGGCGAGTACAGAGCGGCGTAGGCTGGATACGCAGATGCCCGCGAGGGTGGAACAGCGAGTAGACCGCAGGCTTGGCGTACCTCGTGGGCGTGAGTCTGACGGTAAGGATGTAGCCATTTTTGGGCGTGTTTTATGGCTTCGTTAAGCTTCGATGGGGTATATGGTCGCACGAGCTCGATGTATTGTTGATACCGCAGCATGAACTCAAGGTTGGACTGGTAAGCGTTAGTGCGGACTCCTCGATCAAACGTGGCAGAGAGAAAGGAAACGGTGCAGGGAGACTCACGTCCATCTTCCTCAGCTCCTTCTTCGTGTCACCCGCCGTACACCATGCCAGAGCCTCGGTGACGCTCCCGTTCCGTAAGCTCTGGCTGATCCGGGCCATCTGCTCAAACGTCTCGACGTCAACCAACTCCTCGACCCCCCGATCCTTGGCCAGTAGCCTTGCGCTTTCTCCATACCCTTGCCTCAGCAGATAGTCTACGAGCATTCGATCCAGCCGCGTCCTGCTCCAGCCCTCATACTTGACATCATCGAAACTGTGCATGCCGTAGATCTCCGCCAGGTGCTTCACCCTCGCGGCTTCGTGCCTGTACAGGCGTTGTTCCTCCTCCTCGAAGCCGGCCAGCTTCCGCTTCAGGCCGCGCATGCGCGCCAGCATGCTGTCGATGGACTTGAGGACATCTTCGGTGGGCGGAGAGGTGTTCATGGCTGTCTGTGCCGTCTCCTTGAGCGTGTTCTTGATGTAGTTGCTGTCGTGCTCGACTGCATAGTGAGCGGAGCGGAAGTTTTTGCGGAGGAGTTCGAAGGGAAGGCGGAGAAGTGGTTGGTCCTGTGACGGAGCAATAGAGGTTAGCGACGAGACGAGGCAGATGTAGGTATAGCTACCGTGAAAGGGACAGGCATGAAGCGGGTGTGTAGCTCAGATGACGAAGAAAGCTCGCTTTATGGAGCACTCACGAGTAGTAGGTGGTTCTCGTGGTCGAGTTTCAAGTTCACAGGATCCGCCATGCTGAGCTTCGATCGTCGTTAATGGACGTTGTCGGCCGAACGTTGTTCAACTATAACCTAGTAGACTCCGGGGTTCGTTGAGCTGTGCATCCCATAGTTATGCATTGACGTCGTTAGAGTTGCGGTCCGGCACTTCGGACTAGTTAAGTTAAGCGGATCCGTGGGGTAAAGTGGAGCCGCTCATATTGATGCCTCCATGCGTCTGGCGTACACACATATGCACCATACCCCCTTGCTATAACATACATAGATTACCCAATAAAAATAATAAAAAATACATACCATTGAGATGCTCTCATTTCATATAAATGCACCTACATATTTCAGCCAGTCTTGTTGATTTGTACATCGCCCACAAAATCCTCCCGATCAAGGTATGCATTTTGTGAGACAGCATTCAGAGGTTTGGTTCGTGCGCAGATTGCGGGGATTCCAAGGCTCCAAGCATGGCGCCGAACAAGCCAGATCCAACCATGTCCCCTTGTGGTTGAGATAGAACGCAAACATCGGGTATTGCCAGTGGCCGCGCCATTCTTCCATTGCCTCGCAGCTGCTAACTTGCCGATTGCCCCCCTTCTTAATGATGGTCTTTACCTCACCACTCTCATATTTGATATTTCTGAACTAATCAATTAATAACCACCGTTTCTTTGCTCATAACATGGTTGTGTATTATGCTATCTATATCAAAGACACTTTCTGCTCGTTGGTCATTTTTATGGGATTTCCTTTCCTTTCTCCTTTAGACTAGCTCAACGCCATGTATCGCTGGAGGTCTTGTAACTTACATTTCAGTCGGCCCCGTCTCATCACCGGCTGCCAGGACTAGCTCTCGCATTGTATCCTGTCTCACAGATACCAATGCAAAAGTAGAGTTAATATATAGGAAGGCTTGTCGCTTAACCCCAACTATCGTCTTATTGCCATCGAACTGCGAGCTTTGAATGATGGTTATGAAGGGGTCGCTAGGCAGACCAAGCAATCACAATCATACACCCGACATTCTGTCATTGTACCAAGAAAAAGAAAAAAAAGTCTCGTTGCGCATCAGCCACTCCTCGTAGCTCGTCGCTGGTATGGCGGTGCGTTGGATTTGCTCGTGGGATACTATGAACTGGATTTGGTGCGTGCCAGGCCTGATTCATGAATGATCCTTGTGTACTGCCAAGTGGTACATAGACCTCTTGAGATATATAAGTAGATATAGGCGCATGATATGAATTCTCATGGAGTTCAGGCAGCGATGGTTGCAACATCTCGTTGCTGCAAATACCAAATTCAGAGAACCCCGATACTCCATACTCTTCGTCATCCAGAGGTAGTCCGAAGTTTGCCTCGTTCAAGCAAGTCGAGTCTTGGAAACTGCGATAACCTCCTTCGAGATAAGCTGATACTACTTGCGAGATTGACGTCAGGTAGCCATGTTGTCCGGCAAACCTCGGGACTGGAGTGGGCTGGCCTTTCATTGTTGTTGAATCGTTCACCGACGAACTAGTAGCTCGGTCATCTTGGTATATATTTCTCGAGTAGTGTTGTCCTGCGTAACTGTTTGAGCTGTACCCATGGAGTCTCGTCGCATGGTTTATGCTCGAACTGTTGGCAGTAGAGTGGCCGGCTGAAATATTATACGGCAGAAAACTTGCTTCGTTCAGGCACGCTAAGGAATTTGTTTGAACTGATTTGACTATGGTATGAAAGTAAGGACTTTCAGGGACGAGGCTGGCAGCCACATCATGGTGGTGATAGGTCCCGAAGGGTGGTTCCGAGGCCGCTGGAACCGGCGGTGGTATTGCCATAAATGAGTTTGAAAAGGAATGGCGAAGGTCTGAGGCTGATTCTGCGACGATGGTAGGTACCTTCGCTTCGAGCTGCAGCATATTTTTCAATCTCCCGTCTCCATATTCCCATCTCTTACCAATATGAACATGTATCATATCTATAGACTCCTGTCTCTTCAACACATCTTTCGCTTCGTCCTCGTCGCCGCCCATTTTGAGCTTCCGATCTTCGCCGATGAATCCTTGCTTTTTGGTCATCATCCAAAATTTCTGCTTTCGAGACAATTGAACAATGCTTTTGTAACACTCTAGTAGTCTTGTCTCGCTGAATCGTTTGCATAGGAGAGATGTTGTGATGGTGGCTAGATCGGGCCGGTAACTAACGGTCACTGTCTTGAAAGCCCACCATATTCTGGCCCTTGCCGGATGGTATTCGGCAACCGGGCCTGTACTGGGAATTGCGATCCAACTCTCATCGGAGGCTCTGCTTCGAAAGGCGGCGGAGCTGAGCCAATTGTGTCGGATGCGTTTTGTGCATCTGATATGCGGTGGCCCGGTGCGGACCATCTACCACTTTCGGAATCATAGGGGCTCATGTTGACCTCCCAATATGGAAATTAGAAAGAATCGATACCAGTCTCAAGTTCTAACGTCACTTGGCTCTATTGCGAAGCGGCAGGACCTGTGAGAACTGCTGGGTTTCCTATGCCGACTATAAATCGCCAGCAATTGGAAAGACCATTGTTGATGTTGATATGTACAGGTATTTCGGAGCAACCACGACGAACTGTTGTAACTGTCCTGACAGGAACATGGCCAAGATGATAAAATATAGTCAGACTTGTTATGACCACATGCACTTTCGTTAGTGGCCAGAGGAATGCAGACTCATCGAATGGCCAGCGATCATAACCAGCAGAGCGCCAGCGGGGAAATAACTGCGTAGTGTATAAATAGAACACTCGAAATTTTGACGGTTGCTACTAAAGCACATAGACACGGTATGACTCATGATTAGGCACCTCGGGCCTATATCCACATGAAAAGGGTTCGGAGTAGCCTCTGATGGGTGAATCGACATCGAGAGTCCCATCAAGCCGTCCTGAAGAAATGGATCGGCAGATTCGCTTGGACAGGTGTCACTAAACGCACAAAAGGATTGAGAATACCTAGACAACCTGTAGGAAATGTGTTTACAGCTCAACTGTGAGGGGATACGTAAGCACTAAATACAGTCGGTATTTTCAAAGAGAGAGGGAGGTGCGGGTAGGTGGGAAGAAAGAAAAAGAAATGAAAAGCTAGGATAGAAGGATGTCACAATGCGCAAAGTGAAGAACGCTTGTGATGAAGGTGTGGGAGAATGATGGGACTTGGAAAGTTCTTTTAGAAAAGAAAAACTTCAGTGTGCAAGCGCTATGGACCATAAAGCGTGCAAGGCTCAGCGCTCAGGGTCGGCCCAAAAGGGTAAACCCATTCACATTCACACCCTATCCACAGTCATGAATTCAATTGAAACACAAGCCTAGAGGTAGAATCCTTAGAATCCAGTGAGGTTGAATTACTATAATCATGATGCTAGGAGACCATCACGAAATGATGCTCAAAGTGCTCACCCCCATTTAACAAACCATGTCCACTCGAGGTCTGGTCTAGAAGACTTAGAGGCTATATACATGTTCTTAGGAGTCATGATAGGCTTGAAATTCTAGAACCTAAATGCTTTCTGGAGTTGGCAACTTTCTCTGGCAGCACCGAACCCTTTTCCCGCTTATGACACATTGGGATTATAATCGATTAGATTCTTATACTTTTCTCAGAAGACGATCGAAATTCTTGCGCAACCCTGGGAGACTAAGCTCCGCCGTTTTGTCTTGGAAATAATTAACATGATAGGTATCTATGTCCTGGAGGGTGACCCTCACCGGCCCATAGTTCCTTTTATCCGGCCACTCATATTTATAACCCATACACAGGTGACACCTAGAGCAAGTATCGATTTATTTTTAACCACAAAGGTCTCATCCGCTGGAGAATCAACCACGAGTTCACAAGTGAACATACAATGATCGCCTCAACTCGAGATAAAATTCACTTCACTACGCTCGAAAGGCATCAAAAGGAGTACATAATAATTACAAGCTTGATCGTTGATACCGGCATTTGTTTTTGTTATTATATACAGTGAGACAACATAAACACAGCGGCCATTTTCCGAATACTACTGCATATTGTAGAACATGGAGATCTGAAAAAGAAGTAAAAAGAATTAAAAATGAAATAAATCGAGGAAATCTTCTTCATCTCGGGTAGAAACTGCTTTGACGTGTGAAGACTTATGTCAACAACTTTCTATACGTGATGGGTTTAAGTCTATGTAAGCACTGCTGCAAAGCTATACGAGACTTGGTATAGTCGACCCCTGTTATAGACGCGGCCCCTACGTAGTCAGCAGGTGGGTATAATGTGTGTGCACCACTCTAGGATATGGCTTATTTTTGACTCTACATGGTAATTGTAGTGCATAAATCGTCTAGAAAACTCTCACTTATATATACAGTCGTCATCGGCAGTCTAACGAGTGTACGGTACAGCAGCATCTGTAGCATATGCATGACAGCTACCTGGTTGCCATAACGCGCATTTTTTTGTTGCACATGGTTGTCGGTAAATACAATAAGGTGTATCGAGTACGTGGCCCAAACTCCGTATCGCTGAACCGCAAAACCATTGATCCATCTCCGCAGAGCCGCCAGCGGGTGGAGCTGAAATGTGTGGGTGATAATTCTGTTGGTGCGGCCAGGCAGTCAGACCAGTGGCGCACAAGTAGACCCCCAAGACCTCCCAAGACCCCTTCCCGCACTTGAAACTCATCACACCACCCGTCCAGACCCACCCATCAGCCATCAGCCATCCACCACTTCTTTGGTCTGTGCTCTTCCCAGAGTCATCTGTCAATCACCCCGTGACCTCGCAGTTTCCCGTCCTAAGGCCATCTCCCAATTGCCCATATCATTAAGACCGAACCTATCAGTCCTCCGGGAAACGGCAATAATAATTAGGAAAACTGCATCTTACGGAAGTACAAACTTCTGCACAACAAGCCCCCGTTTTAATCAGCTCAAAAGAATCCCGTTTCGCGCGTCGCAAGTGGATTACCTTATCACGATCTCCTGGCTCCTGACCTTTCACGTGAACTCAAGTCACGTTCTTGGGATCGCGGGGACCGACGCGCGCTCCTGGGCGCAAGCCTTCATTTCATGTAAGTCTACTTCTCCTTTATCAACTGCATCCTATGGTGTATCGCCGCGTTGGAAATTTGGCCCCTCCGCATACCAGATCACTATGCGGCACACTCCTGGCTTTCTACCGCAGGTTTTTACGATACCTCGTTGCCAACGTAGCTCTCGCGTCTTCATGCTCCCGGCCGCAAGTGTGGCTCCAACCAAGATCGACGCGCCTGTATAAGTCGATATCTGCAGGTCATGATTACCGGCCGCAGATCCTCAAGACATTGCGCACTCAATTCTATCATTGCTTCTTCGGCTAGGCCAAGTCTCTTTGCAGCATCATTTGGGCTGGTTTTCTAGGCCGCTTGTTTCCATAGAGCTCCCCGCACCCAGTAATGACACGGCGCGCCCTCAGTCGTCCTATGCCTGTGCGTTGTGCAAGAGATGCTGCACAACGCCACGCGGGCACCTTGGAAACTGCACCTTTTCTTTGTGAACAAATCCAAATATTCCTGTTTGCTCATGATGCGCGCCTATATCCACGGCATACAGTACGCTGACTGCAATAGAGTTCGCATTTGCGACCCAGTCCTAGGAGACTTTATTTGGTATTGGGCCTGCTGTAGGTGCCGCCATCTGACAAGCTTCTCGCATGCTCAGCGATGATGGAGTCTGCCGCATATCAGAACGAGGCTGCCGCCCTCGAGCAATTGAATACCGCTGATCGAGCTTATTTAACTGCAATGGCTGAGGCTGTCACACAAGAGCAAAACGACTACACAACGCAAGCATCCACCAGTCCTACAGGTAGACGCAAGCGGGGAGCCCCTGATTCATCACCAGTTGAGTCAAGGCGGACAAAGCGTAATACCTCAACGGTAGCCATGTCGAGTCACCCTGATGCCGATGCCGCGGCTTCCTATGTCGAGAGTGCTGTTGAAGCGGCTCAGGCCGCAGCTGCTGCCAGCGTTAATGCTGCAGACTTCACTGCATTGCAGCAAGCAACAGCAGACCATCACGAGTCCGCTGATCCGGCTAATGCCTCGAGTACCGCGGCTGCAGCATTAGGTTCTATGTATCCCACAATCCACATACCCCCCACGACTGAGGAGCAGTTCGCTGCACAGTCCACCGTTGAGAACGAGCATCAACCATTTGGGACGAACGACATGGTATCAACAGACGGGCTGCATGACCCGGCAAATCAAGGACCTCTTCACGCACCGCATGCTCCCGGCCAAAATGGTATCAGACCCAATTCCGCAGTGTTTCAATCACCACAACCACAGGGTCCCAGACCAGCTGTTGGATCTGAAGAGTGGCACAAGTTACGTAAAGATAACCATAAAGAAGGTAAATCATCGAGTTCATTGGTTTGATGTACACAGAGCTGACTTGTCGCAAAGTTGAACGTCGGCGAAGAGAGACGATCAACGAGGGCATTAACGAGCTAGCCAAGATCGTGCCGGGATGCGAGAAGAATAAGGGCTCTATTCTACAAAGGGCCGTCTCTTATATCAGCCAGCTGAAGGAAAATGAGGCTCAGAATATTGAGAAGTGGACGCTAGAGAAGCTTCTGACAGAGCAGGCCATCTCAGAACTAAGCTCTTCGAATGACAAGCTCAAGCAAGAGTGCGAAAGGGCGTATCGAGAGATGGCTGCCTGGAAGTCCCTTGCCAGCAGTCATGGGCTTCAAGTTACTCAGTCGAAGGATGAGCCGGGTACTTCATCGTGATAACGTTCTGATTGCCTGATGCTTACCTTCCTCCTTGTTCGGCCTTACTCTTTTTTGTCTCGCAGTTCTACACGTGCTATTTTATTCTCTTTGGGGCATGGAACCGGTTGCAGACCAGACTACATATACGGTAGAAACTTTGGATTGGGAACACAGAGCTTCCCCGATGATTTTGGCGTTATGGCACTAGGAGTCTAGTAGGGAATTTTGGTGAGGGAGACTGGCCCGTAGATGGTCTGAAGATATACCCAGTGCGATGCGGAGCTTGAATCGTTGAATGAGATTTGCACAAAACATCAGCATAATTATCCACCGAACCATATTCCCGTGCTGTGTTTCTTCTAGGAGGTGTTGCCACTTTCATAAATTCATTGGGACCTGAAGTGGGAAATTCTGGAGCCTCGGTTTTACAAAACACGCACATATTTTATTACACAGACGCAGTTTCCGTGGAGAGCGGGATAAACGGCGAATGGTGAAAAACATTCAGGGGTTTGAAAAATTGCACTATGATCTTGGTAGCCCTGCCCAATGGGACGGTTAAGGTATGCATCCGAGGTGCGCAAGCGTGGAAGCAAGTAATCAGGCGAATCCTGTACAAGGTTGGGATCCCGTGGCAGTGCCAGTTGTTGGTACACAAGTTGCACGGGTGGCATGGTTTGGCTGGTTTCATTGTTCAGTTATGGTGCGAACCTGGAACGGATCTGTAGTACAAAGAACAACGGTTCTCAAAGAGTAATTTGTCGTAGAATCACGACTTTCGCCTCGCATACCCCACAAACTGTAGAGTTTTGCAAACTCCGTAGCTCCGCACCTAGCGAGCGCCCAGTGACAGAGAGCGGCCGGCCCCTCTCGCCCTGCTGCCACCTGAACTTGCGAGCACGTATGGAGTGAGGGAGTGAGTATTCAATGCTCAGAGGCCAGGGAAGACTGGAAGACTGCCCCTCGATTTGGAAACATGCAGATGCGTTGACATGGTGGCCTGACCTGAAGAGCGGCTGCGCTTTCGCTTTGCTTCGCTTGGCTTCGCGGTTTTGAATTGCACTGTAATGTAATGCGGGTACTACGTTAGTGACCCCCAAAATATGTGTGCCTCATTCACTTGAAAACCTAAGCATGATTTCCGTCCGTTCCTTTTAGTGTTAAGCCTCCTCCTCTTCCTCTCTTACAACAACACTCTCCCAACTTCTTTCTCTGCCTTTTTCGACAGCGAAATCTGCGACAACCATCAGATTGGTTACTCACCTTCAATAACTGTCCCCGGACCATCTGAATCACCTCTGTTCGCAGAGAGAAACAGTCTTAAACTCTTGCGGCTTCTTTGCCTGCTGACACACCAAACCGCCATCTCAAGCAACTGCCCTACCGTCTGGCACAGCGCCTACTACCTCGACCATATCTGTCGACTGTTTCGTCTGTAACCAGGACAGTCGCACTTCATACTAGAGGCTCTTCGTTGCGTGTCATCAGCGATCTAGCTTTCTCCCCCCCCTACTCCAGCCTGTGCTTCACCAACACCCCACGTAAACGGGTATTATTCATATTGCTGTTTATGTATCAGCACGACAAGAACGCTGTGTTTAGACACCAACCCCCTCTTACGCTGCACTCTTTTCGCATACCGCGGAAACAACGTAGCCCCAACATCAGCTCAGTCGGTTGAACTAGATTCCTCACAACGAGTTAATGCCTGCCTACGCCCACGACAACCTACTTCCGGTTTCCCTTATGTTTGCTAAGCATCAGAATCTCTACTGACAGCCTGGCTCGTCCGTCATCTTCTCGACACACCCAGTCGCCATATCGACACTCATCAGTTCGCAAATGACCTATTAGTTACAACGAACCCTCGTCACCCCATATTAACGAACCTGCATCGTCAAAGCCATATAGTCGGCCAGCTCTGCCCAGCCAAGCCGGACCAACCACACTCGTATATCCATCACCAGACTTAAACTATCTACAATACCGCCACCATGGTTGAACTACTTGCCATCAACCCCAAGAGGGCTGACGACAAGTTCTACCGCTACAAGATGCCCAGACTCCAAGTCAAGGTCGAAGGAAAGGGCAACGGTATCAAGACCGTCATTGTCAACCTGAGCACCGTCGCTCAGTCCCTTGCCCGCCCCGGAGGCCACGTAATCAAGTGGTTCGGACTTGATCTCGGCGCTCAGACCAACATGGATCCTCCGGATGACCGCTGGATCGTCAATGGCGCTCACGATGGTGAAACTCTGCAGAAGTCGCTCTTCGTCTTCATCGAGAAGTACGTCCTCTGTGATGACTGCGGCAACCCCGAGACCGACCTCAGCATCAAGGACGAAATTGTTCGAAAGGACTGCAAAGCCTGCGGTGCCCGCAGCAAGCCCTTGGTTCACTCCAACTTGATCAACTTCATCTTGAAGACCCAGTCCAAGAAGGGCAAGAAGTCCAAGACTACCAAGGCTGAGCGACAGGCCGCCCGCAGAGCCAAGCAACTGGGTCTGAACAACGGTGATGACAAGAATGGCAACGGGAGCGGTGATGACAACTCCGAGAATGGCTCCAACGAGAATGGCGACGAAGAGAATGATGACGAAGCTGACGACGACGAGTTCATCAAGGCTGCCGCCCAGGTCAATCACGCGCCCAAGGAGGTCAAGGATGACGATTGGTCTGTCGATATGTCTGAGCAGGCCGTCAAGGCTCGCCAGAACGCCCTTCCCGACGAGTTCCGTGACAGGCTCGTTCTCGAAGGTGCTGATGATGACGACGATGAAAGCAGTGGTCCCACTGTCTACGATGAACTTGGCAACTGGATTCTCGAACAGGCAAAGGCAAATGGCGTTGACAATGTTGACGATATCGAAATTTACAAGAAGGCCAAGGAGCTTGGCATCGAGACCAAGCACAAGACTGTCCTGATCCTGGCCCAGACGCTCTTCGACCAGAACATCGTCGCCCAGATCCCCAAGCGTGCTGGTATCTTGAAGCAGGTAAGCTTATCATGTTCTTCGTTTCTATTGACACACCTAACATGATTGTCAGTTCCTTAAGGATCCGGAGAACCCCGGCAAAATCTCCGACCGCCATGAAAAGGCCTTCCTGGGCGGCATCGAGTGTCTACTCGCCAAGGAGGGCAAGGAGAACCCCAAGCTACTCAGCAGCGACGTTGTCTCGAACAAGATCCTCTACCAGCTCTACGATAAGGAGTTGATCTCCGAGGAGTTCATCCGCAAGTGGGGCAGCAAGGCCAGCAAGAAGTACTGTGACCTCAAGACCTCTCGAGCCATTCGCAAGGCTTCCGAACCTTTCATTATGTGGCTAGATGAGGCTGACGAGGAGTCCTCTGATGACGAGTAAATGCGCTGCTCTCACGTGTCTGGTTGTACTTGACCTTCAAGCTCCCAACTTGACACCTTGATTCGTTATGCTTCTGCTTTTGCTTTTGCAATCTGTCGCTCCTTCACAAACCAAAAATCAACTCTCGGGGGTGCAGGGGTCTGGCTCACAAAAACTGCTTCTTTGGATCAATAGCGAGGAGGCTGGAAAAGTATCGCACAAGGGCCAGCTACCTCGGGGTACGTCTGCGCTCTGATAAACATATGTCGGAATATTGCAGTTCTTACAGTTCACTTAAATCAAACTGGTACCTTCCCCTCAAATTATGATTCTTACTGCAAACGTGACGACGTTCTTTTGAGAAAAATGTTGCTCGCAACAATAATCCCATGAACGCATTGCCATTGAACACGGGTCTTCCTCGCTGCTGCTTTGGCAGCTATGTACGTGTAAATCCGGCCATTTATTTGAACTTTTAAAAGACTTCACTACGTAGTTTCACAATACTACGTCGTGTATTATATAAGATTTATTACCGCAACTTTCCACGTTGGAATAAGATGATTAATAATTAAAACATTATTTTATATTTGTTTACTTATATAAACATAATATAATAAAGCTTGATTTCTTAATAAGAAGGATAAGGTCTCTATCGAAGATTATCTTACGCGTGAGAAACCCGTCGTAACCGGCCTCGAACCAGACGTCAGGTCGGCCTCTATGTCGTTGGAGTACGTAGGGCAGCCCATCCAGCGCTCTGTGCTCCCTTCGTTGTCTCCTTACACGATTCTGATGGACTACGTTGATCCAGTTATTCTAGAGAGGTCTCCGGAAGGCTGACAGGCACCGCAGAACCCATCTGAAGGCTCGTTCGTGTCCCTGCAGCCGCCGTGCCGGGAACCTCCATACCTACGGCCCCTTCTGTTTGTAGCTGTCTGTGGCTTTTTTACACTTGTACTCCTTCGCGGCCAAAAGCTTTTTGAAAGTGTGAGTCAAATCAGGTGACTGCATGTATGCTGGCCGATCAAAACTCCTCAGGCTGAGATGCCGCCATTCGAAGCGTCGTTAACCGGTCGTTCGACTCCGATGTACCAAAATATCTCTGCCCGACGCGTGCTGCGACAGGGCTGAGGGGCATGGCCATGAGAGCGGCAAGATCGCTTTTGTTGCTGGCAGCCAGGATAGAGAGTTTTCGCATGCCCCATGTGCGCCACCGAAGCCTTCTGTATTGGCTCCCGAAAGATAGGCCCTCCAGCGGAAGAGGATGGGTTTCTTGTGAAGCACGGTCTCGAGTAAGGTTAGGAATTCCCACCCATGGGCCTGTAGAAATAATCTACCCATAGGCTATCCATTGGGTTTCCAAATCCAGATAATTAAAATGTTGTTATCGGGATAGTTACAAACGTACGAGCCATATTGCCGTGCGCATATCACTCTATAATCCGTACATTATATTTTATACCCGCCAAGTACCCATGGGTAAGATGAGTAGCGATGGGCAATT
This sequence comes from Truncatella angustata, assembly GCF_020726525.1. Classification (NCBI taxonomy): domain Eukaryota; kingdom Fungi; phylum Ascomycota; class Sordariomycetes; order Amphisphaeriales; family Sporocadaceae; genus Truncatella; species Truncatella angustata. The sequence goes on along the minus strand of NW_025763384.1, from coordinate 2,191,687 downwards.
TGACGTGGGTGGGAGCTCCTGGCATTGCGATAATAGTTGATGAAGAAACTCGATAATCTGGGCTACCTTCCAAGTGAGTGTGCTGTGTCTGGATGTAGGTAGCAATAACAGGTCATCACGCCGCTCAAGGGTTTAGGAGCTGCTATGAGTGACGGAATCCATCGATTAGTGCATGGCGAAAAAACCGTTTTGCCATTCTGTCGTGTACGGCTCAGAGGCTATACTGATAGACTCTCAACCCGCTCGAGGACTGGAAAGTCTTACACATGCTCCACTGTTGGCCAGCCAAAACGGGGCCAAAAGACTATAATTGTGTGTCACCATCGCTGTTTTCGTCACCCAAACGTGAAATGTAATTGAGTATCTCTGTATTTCATCACAAACAAGTTAGAAGGAAATCTTACAACGTAGAGCAGTCTGGCCTACCCCACCTCAGCAGAGGTCGCGCGATCATCGCACGCTTTAAAGCAACGCTGTTCACCTGATCACCCTATTGGCTGTCCGCCGGAGCTGTCTGCATATTTTCTGTCTATTAACACTCAAGTGCCCGGAACACAAAACAGCAGTGAAGAAATACCAAGGACATGATGATGGCCTGTTCAGAAGCCGGCTCCTGCAACAATTGTCCATCAGCTACCGAAACAGGGATAACGTGACCAACACCAAGTCTTATAAGTTGACCGTAGAAAACGCGCCAGTGTGGGAAGAAGACGCCAGCTTCTACCACTCCACCGGATCAACCCGGTTCAGATCAGCCTGTCCCTCCTTGCTATCCCAGAAACCTAACGAAATCATTTTAGCCTTTTTTCTTCTTCTTCCTTTTTTTTCAATTTTTTTTTCACTGCCAAAGAGTTGCGACTGTTTACTTACCGCCGGTCTCGTTCGCAGCATCATTATTCCCCCAATTATTATTGTTGGCCGTTTCTCCCCAGTCGCCATTCCCAGCCACGTTACCAGCTGAAGATGGTAGGGCTTGTGTCGGAGAGTTTTGGGGACCTTGATTTGATGCTTGGGTTGAGCCAAAGACATTTCCGCCAGAGGATCGAGGCCAGGCGCCCGGCATAGACTCGTTGGAACTGTTGGACTGAGTGCCCTTGTTGCCGTTGCCGTTTCCGTTGTTTGTAGGGCCTACGTTGCCACCAGAGGAAGGCGGCTTGTTGGACGGAGAGCCCTTCGCCTGTGAACCGCCAGATTTTCCGTTGTTGCTTTGATCATCGTTTCTTCCCCAACTCGTGCCATTATTCTGGTTGGCTTTGGCACTGTTGTCTCCCACGCCGCCAGTTGTATTATTGTTCGAGGTCTCGTTGTCGTTGGCATTCCACGTATTCTCGCCGCCCCATCCTCCAGTACCAGTACCGTTGTTCTGATTATCATTTGTTCCCCATTCGTCGTAACCAGCCGTCCTATTTTGCATGTTGTTGCCCTGATTACCTCCATAAGCACTATTATTGTTCTGGGCATTGCCTCCCATACTCCACTCATTACCGTTCGACTGAGCATTGCCATTGTCCTTGCCGCCATTCGCACCACTTGTACCACAACCGTCATCGTTCTTCTGACTACCTGCATTACTACCACGCTGGCTCTTGGCCTTTTCCAAGGCCTCATGTAACTTCTTGCTGTGCATCGGACTCCACCCGCCGATTCCTGCATCGTTGGCCGTTCCATTGGAGCCTTGGGGGCCCTGAGCACCCTGGGTATCCTTCTGTTTCGATCCGCCGTTTTTCGCTGGAGAGGGACGTGGCGCGAAAGGCCCGACGTTGTTCGAATTTTTATTTGCCGCCGCCCGGAGGGATGGGGACGTATTGTAGATAGCACGTTGGTCCCCGGGCTTGGGAGTAACCGGACCAGGAACCTGCGTGGTGAAGTTTCCTTGAAACCAAGGGTTTCCAGGACCGGGTCCTTGAGCGACTGGTGGGACCCAACCCGGCGGCGGTGGAGGAACTGGGCCTTGAGATGGAGGAAACCCGTACATCCATGGGTTCTGTGAGGGATGCGGAACACCGAGGGGCATATTGTTCGACCAACGTTTAGGATACAGAGCCCCGCAAGGGTTTCCATAAGCACCGCCATGGTAGACGCGCATAACACCATGCTCAGCATCGTAAAATGCGTTAGGGCGCGGGTCGTCAGCACATTCAACGGAGTGCTCGATCTGAAGGACTTGAGCATTGATTGGCATGAGCAATTCTGGTCGGCGAGGTAGGGGTTGTGAGAAAGATTTCGTTTTCTTGTCCTTCTTTTTGGGCGGAGCGGATTCGACGAGCTCTACTTTCTGATTAGAGCCACCGACTTGTTGTTCGCCTTTCTTGCTCTTCTTCCCATAATTGCCGTTTTGATCTTTTTGGCTGTCCTTGGATTTCTTCTTGGCACGTTCATCCTGTTTTTTAGTCTCGTTCTTGTTCTTGGCCCTTGGAATCTCCTCTTCGGTCTCGACTGCTTCGGACTCTTCCTCAAAAGTCTCTACTTGTGGCTTCTTGCCCCCCTTGCCTTTCTGCTTGTCGTTCTTGGACTTGGTGGTACGTTTGCTTTGGTCTTCGGAAGCGCTCGATTCTACTGCGGTTTCGGACTCGGCGTTGGATTTCTCTTCAGGCTTGGACTCAGGCTCAGACTCCTTCTTTTTGTTTTTGGTCTTCTTGCCTTTGCCGTCATCGCCCCCCTTCTCGTCAGACGTGGATTTCTCATTGGCCTGCTTCTCCTTGGAATTTTTCACCTTTGCTGCTTGCTCCTTCGCCTTCTTCTCCTTATGTTTAGCGTGGATCTCAGCATCCGACTCTGGCTCGGATCCAGAATCCTTGTTTGCCTGTTTCCTCTTGCTTAGTGTCTTTCTTGCAGATATGCATTTGCCACAAGGGCAGTCCGAGACGATGTCATCCTCCGTATCATTGCCGCTCTCAGCTGTGCTTTCGCCTTTACTGACCTCGGTATCGGTTGTGCCTGCGTCCTTTTTCGCCTGTTTCATGTTGTTCAGTATGTTTTTCTGTGTTTCGCACTTGTTACAAGGGCAGTCCGAGTCAAACATCGTGTCTGCAGCTTGATCTGATTCACTCATGCTCTCGCTGACACTAACCTCTGTTGCATCTTCAGCCGAGTCCTCTGCAAAGTGAACTCGTTTTTTGTTGGCCACACGCGCAAGCTTTGCTAGTCGATCCGCTCTTGGAATTGAAAGAGACACAGTGTCGGTGTCATTCTCATCGTCGGTCTCCCAGCAGAGATTGGCGACTGTTCTGTGACGCGAGGACTTCTTGCGGCGGGTAAGGTTCGCGCCCACAACCCATTCGCAAAATGAATTGGCATGTTTGGCACGCATTGTGGCATCTGACTGTGAGACGGTAATAAAACGATGTTTGATCGAGTTCTGTGAAAGTACCAATGTATGGGGAGGAATGAATAGAAGTATTCGAACGGCCGTCGTGTGAATGTGTCGCCGACTGAGAAATCAAAAGTACAGTTGGTAATTCGAATATGATGATGTGTCAATGTATCCAGATGCTTCTGTGGTCAACTTCTAGGATCCCAAGGGAGAGTGTGCAGGAGTTTGAGGATTGATGGAGATGATTTGGCGGGACATTTCCGAGGACGTGATGGATAGGAAGCTCCCCGGCAACCGCAAGTCAGAAAGTGCAACCAAGGACTGTAACGTTGGCATGAGCTTTGCAGGCATACACCTCAAGAACCAAGGTCCCAGGCGATATACTACCCGATAACGATGCCCGTGGCCGATTATTTCAAGTTTGACATTTGTCCTGCAGTGACCACCCAGACTTCATTTCGCGCCAATTGCTTAGCATCATAGCTGCCTTGCCGGAAAGAAATTTTGGGCACAATATACTCAATATTACAGCTTGGCCTTCTCTTTCAATTCCTGCTCCCCCCATGCTTTGTTGATCCGCATGTTTTGCCAGAATGTCCAACCACCCGAAATGACAGCCAGAGGCGGGTAGAAAAGGAGCAGCCAACTCCACCAGCCGGGACTGCTCTTCTGTATTTCCTCGATTGCATGATCGATGTTGTTCTTCAACTCAGCCTTGCCTCCGTCATTCCAAACCACAACCCCCTTTCCCTTTCCTCTGGCTTCGCATCTCTTTGCCTTGAGGCGCACATCCCCTTGACTCATCACCCGGTTCTCCGCATCTTCTCTGCTGAGATGGGAATCTCGCTCCATAAGTCTCCTCATCTGTACCTCTGGATCTCTGACTGCCACCACCATCACCACTCCACACATCCTGTCCAAAGCGCTCTCAAAGAGAAGTGGAACGTCTAAAATTACTGCCCAGTGACCTGTGATGTAGCACCAGAATAGGGATTTGTACATCTCCTTTCGCACAGCAGGATGCACGATACCATTGAGAACGCCACGGTCCTTCTTCCTCTCCTCGCTGTTACCAAACACCCGTTTGCCAAGTGCCGGCCGGTTTAACGGCCTTCCCTTGCCATTGACTCCCCTCTCGGGGACTGTATCTGATGGCTCAACAAGCAGGTCCGGCGTGGTAGGCCCAAAGTATTTCACAATCGCGTTGTAGCCAGCCGTGCCAGGCTCAACCACTTTGCGCGCGAGTAAGTCCGCATCGATGATGGGAAGATTGTAGGGTGAGGATGAGAGAATAGATGACACGGTCGATTTCCCGGTCGCAATAGACCCCGTCAGACCAATGAGGAGCATGGTGTCTTTTTCTTTAATTAGGCGGATCGCGTATCGTCGAGTCCGGTATCGAGCAGGTTCGATGACTCTAAACTATTCTACGAGCACGCAACAACCGCGACGAGTGACGTCGGCGTTCCTGACGAGCTCCCAGCCGGCACACGGGATTAGCCGCATGTCTTGGTGCGATAACGTCGATAAGACACGGTACCCTGACACTGGGATTAAAGGTACGCGCCGAGATTTCTTGGCGATGTGTTATAACGACTTATAATTGTGAACGTATAGCAAAAACAAATGTAATCAAATCTTTTCACATACGGGTTGTATTTCTTTTCAACTAATCCGTTCACTCCGTGTAAATCCCGAAATTCGCATGCACCAACAAGTTTGTGCATCCCACACGATTCTTGCCGTGGCGGCAGGCTAATTACCTTGCAACTTAGGCATCTTATAAAACATGTTCAAAACACTGTAAGTGAGAGAGATTTCTAGTATCAATATGATCCGACTTTGCGAGTCTTCAAGCCTACGCAGTGGCCCGTGTGTATTCGCAACTTTGCTATTCCCGAAATGTATTTTGGCTTAATATGGTCGCTCTTTCTTGCAGCAGCAGTCCAGACAAGAAACTTCTCATTATTTGCTACAGAGACACACAGAAAATGCTTACGTCTCAGGTGCTCCACGACTTAGACTTGCCAGTTTCGAGAAGCATATACGGCGAGTTGAGAAATACACCGCCAGCACGTTCGAGCGCTGCCTCACATAGGAGATGACAACCGTGCTTCGTGCGCAGCCGCTGATTCATTTACGTGAGATAACTACATTCACCATGAGTATCAGTATTATTGCAAACGGGGCAACAATATCGTCGTGGCTAACTGCTTATCGGCGCTACCACGAAAATTGATCAGGCTGCGAGCAAATCCGACCCAAGTGTGTCACTACATATGTTCTGCTACGTCGAGTTCGCGTGCCGTGGGCATCTACGGGATATGATATTTGGATTTGATGCGTTTTGAACTTAGAGTGACACTAATTGAGCACGCGCCGATGTCCTTGATCAAGGAAAGGGTTACGTATTGTGCCCATGACATGGATGATGTAGAAAGTTTCCATCGAGGCAACTACCCATATTCCTAGTCCGCTATGATACCACGTCTGCCGTTCCTTAACCGTCATATTGGTTTGTTTGTTGTGCTTGTTATTACGAGTTTGTTTTTGCTAACTATTTCATCATAGGTATATTCAACCTTATTAATCACGACACCATAAATATCAGCATCCCCTGTTTAGCAACACATAATGTAAGTATTAACCGAGTCCAGTAACGGAATCCAGCCACGGCCTTGTATGAAATTCATTCGTCTAGAAAAGGAAGCATTGAAGACCGTTGTGTCATATCAGTACGGTATGCCTGTTCCACTTTGTGGAGCATCAATTGGGTGGTCATACCGGCGGCTATAAGCGCACACTTTGAGAAGATCTCAGAGTATCTGCGTGTATCGCATTGTTTTCTCAAAGTTTCTCAGATTACGGAGTCTGAAGGTCCAACTCCAACCAACCATAGCAGTCGTCCAACAATGATAGCAATGGCGACTTATTCTTATGGGGTTCTCGGGCTGATGTCTCAAATTGATACCATTTGATTCAATGAAGCCATCTTCGTGTACTAGTTCCGAAGGTAGCTATAAGAACGGAATCAACTATAAGATGCATATGTTATAGAGTTATTACATGGTGAAATTGGCGCTAACCAGCCCACCAACCTTACCTTTAACCTAGTTAGTTAGTAGGCCTTTGACGAGACCTGCAAATTTGGTGGAACCCCCTCCAGCCCTGCTGGGCCTGCGATCCCTGAGAAAATTATTGCGGGGGAGGGGTTAATAAATTCTCGAGCTGCGACAGCGGGACAAATCTTTTTCTCCAGAGCAGTCGTCAAGGACTGCTCTCGCTTTTGATAAGAGATCACTCGATCTCTCACACTGCCAAGACACTTTATTCGTGATCGGATAGGAGCAACCGCTAGAATGCCTATCAAGTTCCCACTTCGAGTCCTGCTCATTGGCAATGGCGGCCGAGAAAACGCAATCGCGTGGAAGCTCAGCCAGTCACCCCATGTTGAGGCCATCATCGCGGTCCCCGGAAACGGAGGCACTGCAACTACGCCCAAGACTACCAATGTCGAGACGGTCAACTCTGAAGACTTCTCTGCCCTTCTCGAACTCGCCAAGAAGAAGAATCTTAACTTCGTTGTGCCCGGCCCCGAAGCGCCTCTCGTGGCAGGTGCCGTCGATTTCTTCGAAGAACATGGCATTCCGGCCTTTGGCCCCAGCAAGGACGCCGCCCTCATGGAGGGCAGCAAGACCTTTTCCAAGGACTTCATGAAGAAGTGGAACATCCCCACCGCCGCCTTCGAGAACTTCTCCGACTACGAACAAGCACGTAAATACCTCGACAGCGTGAACCATGACGTGGTCATCAAGGCTAGCGGACTGGCGGGAGGAAAGGGTGTTCTGATCCCTACAACCAAGGAGGAGGCGCACCAAGGTCTCAAGGAGGTCATGCTCAACAAGGAGTTTGGTTCAGCCGGAGACGAGGTCGTCATCGAGGAGTTCCTGCATGGTGACGAACTGAGTGTTCTAACCTTCTGTGACGGCTCTCGCATCAAATCGTTCCCCCCTGCCCAAGACCACAAGCGAATTGGCGATGGCGATCAGGGTTTGAACACTGGCGGCATGGGCTGTTACGCGCCTACCAACATTGCCACTCCCGAGCTCATCAAGGAGATGGACAACATCATCCAAAACACCGTTGACGGCATGCGCCGTGACGAGATTCCTTTCAAGGGTATCCTGTTCACTGGCTTCATGATCACGTCGAGCGGACCCAAGGTTCTGGAATACAATGTGCGATTCGGCGACCCCGAAGTGCAAACAGTCTTGCCCTTGTTGTCCGAGGACACTGATCTAGCCAAGATCATGGTGGCATGTGTCAAGGGCAATCTCGACGCTACTAACCTGATCATGAACATCGAGCCCAAGTTCAGCACCACAGTTGTTGTTGCTGCCGGGGGTTACCCGGAAGCTTACGCCAAGGGAGATGAGATGACTGTGCAGCAACCACCCAATGGCATTAACATCTTCCACGCCGGCACAAAGTTAAAGGACGGCAAGCTTGTCACTGCAGGTGGTCGTGTCATCGCGGCGACCGCGACAGGCGACAGTCTGAGAGCGGCCGTCGACAAGGCATACGAGGGCGTCAAGCTCATCCAGTTCGACAAGATGTACCACCGCAAGGATATTGCGCATCGCGCCTTCCGGCCAACCTCGGACACCAAGAAGGCCCTCACCTACGCTCAAGCAGGTGTCAGCATCGAGGCTGGAAACCAGTTTGTCGAACGTATCAAGAAGGCTGTCCGCTCAACGGCAATCCCTGGTGCCGACGCAGAGATCGGCGGATTTGGTGGCGAGGTCGACTTGACAAACGCTGGCTATGCGGCGGACAGACTCACCCTCGTTGGTGCCATCGACGGTGTGGGCACCAAGCTCATGATTGCCCAGGCAACGAAGAAGCATGACACCGTTGGCATTGATCTAGTGGCTATGAACGTCAACGATCTGGTCGTACAGGGCGCGAGACCCTTGATGTTCTTGGATTACCTCGGATGCAGCAAGCTAGACCCCGAGGCGCTGGCACCTTTTGTGGAGGGTGTAGCTGAGGGTTGCAGACAGTCCGGGTGTGCCTTGGTGGGCGGCGAGACCGCAGAAATGCCCGGCATGTACCAAGGTGACGACTATGATGCCGCCGGCTGCGCCGTGGGAATCTTGCAGAACGACCACCGTCTGCCTAGACTGGATGACATGGCAGAAGGTGACGTCCTGATTGGTCTTGCCTCGAACGGCGTCCACTCCAACGGCTTCTCGTTGGTACGCCGAATCCTGCAGGAGGACAAGGTCAGCTACTCGGATGCCGCGCCGTGGGACAACAGCGGAGTGAATGTGGGCGAGTCGTTGTTGACGCCGACTCGAGTCTACGTGAAGCCCCTGCTGAAGGTCGTGTCCAGGCTCAAGGGGCTCGCCCACATCACCGGAGGCGGCCTGTCGGAGAACGTGCCGCGCATGCTCCCCAAGCAGCTGGCGGCCGAGATCGACGTCTCGAGCTGGGACCTGCCCGCCGTCTTCAAGTGGCTGAAGAAGGCAGGCAACGTCGAGGCGGCCGAGATGGCTAGGGCCTTCAACACCGGTGTCGGCATGGTGGCGGTCCTGGACTCGTCCGAGGTCGACGAGGTCACTCGCATCCTCAAGGAGGAAGGAGAGACCGTTTACAAGATCGGCAAGCTGGTCTCGCGTTCGGGTGAGGGGTGCGTTCTCAAGGGTTTGGAATCATGGAACTAAAGGAAAGGCGGTCAAATGGAGTTTTAGAGAAATGGTCAACTCGGGTATCTAGATATTAAAAAAAAGAATGGGTAGAGTGAAATTGACATGCAAGAAAATGACAAACTCAGGCTGTACTATCTTATCCCTCTGCCGTGTTACTTGTGAGGTAAACCATATGATACGAAGCACGGTGATACTACCTACAATGTTACCGAGACCATCTGTGCAATAGCTACGATAGTGCGTTTTGCACGGGCATATACTAACACTAGCTATAACAGGAAGGCTCTGTATCACTGGACACTCGTTATGCTGAGACAACTTGACGTGCAAAGCTGGTCACTTGCGAAGACTCATAGTGGACGTTTCTGGCTTGAGATGGATTGTTGATTTCTTGCTTTGTATCTATGTTTCCTTGAAAGCGCCCATGTCTTTTAATGCGCCAGCTAATCTCCTATAATCACGGAGAAGTTCGAGGACCTCGCCAAGTTTCAAGTCTGCTGGGTTTTGCAGCTCAATGAACCTCTTGTTAGGAGGCTTAATCTGCTGGATCTTGACGTCTTTTGGCGGCAGTGCTGCAGCGATGTCTGGGAAGGCCTGTAATTAAAAGTTAGAGATCTGACTATGATGATATCCAAGAGGGGAAGGCTGAGCCACGATGATGGAAAGCTACGGCTGCTTTTGCATATCATCCACAAGCATAGCACGATGGACAAATGGGGAAAGGGAGGGGGGATACATACAGTACCCAGGTCGCCTCCGTCCGCAGGCTTGGCAACACTATCTCTCGGAGTTGATGTTGGAGCAGGCGTTGTTACCGAGCGGCCAAACGGACGTAGCATGCCAGAAAATTTGTTGATCGGGTTCAGCGAGTTTCCTAGATTCCTCGCTTGCTCAACAAGATTGGGGTTCGATGCTGATGATGAACCCCCAGGAGTGATTGCAGGAGTGACGAGCTTCTCCTTATTCTCCTCCGTAGCAAAGACGACCTTCTTCGAACTACTTGCGCTACGAGCACTTCGAGTGCTGTCTGTGCTGCGATCTCTGGAGGTAGCTGAGGCCTTCCTTCCTCCGACTAGACTGAGCATTCTGTCTTCCTTGCCAGCGGCTAGAATGTCACTCTCACGCGCGCCTGAACCATCCACAGATACGTCGTCGTCGGGGGGCGGCGTTCCGATGAGCTTCCTAGCGTCTTCGAGAGTTTTTGGTACCACTAGCTCGCCGTGAGAGGAGTCATCCAAAAGCCTTCCGCGCCAGAAGTTGAAACTATCCCCAAGACTGTTGGTTATATTCTTGATACCCTGATCTGCCGAATCGAAGAAAGAGTCCCTGGCATTACCAATGGCTTGCGCTGGCGTCTGTATCAGGTCACTAAGCCGACGACGCTGGGCAAGTGTTTTGGCGAATGTGGGCGACGGGGGTGCTCTGAGGCCTGACTCTTCAACGGGAGTAATAATCGCCGGCGTCGAAGCGGTCGCTGAGAGGCCAGCTGTGTATGCTGGAGGAAAAGTCTCTGCCTTTGACGTACCCGGACTGCCGTCAAGTTTGGATGGTCCCGAAAGCGCCTCACTAGCCCGCAGACTTGCCAGGTCGACTGTCTCGAGGAAATTTATAGCTGCTTCCAGGTTGGTAAGGCAGTAAGATGCCTCACCCTCAACCTTTTCTTCCCAGCGGAATCTTTCGATGAACTTCAGATCGCTAATGACACTGAGTTTCTCCGGCGGCATGGTGATTAGAGTATAGATAAGCATAGGCATGATTTCATCAGCCGATGAAGAAGGGTGGAAGATCGATAGCGTATCAACGATGCTCTTGTGTGCGGCCTTGAGGTAGTTCAGTTTGCCCAATGGATATCTTTTCTCGCTCATGGTGGTCAAATCTTTCCGCGCCTGTTCCAGAAACTGGCAGATTTCCTCCTGTTTCTTCGCTACTGCTGCGATATTGCCCTCGGGAAGCTCGCCAATCTTGACACCGAGGTCTGTAGGTCCGATGCCAACCATAGCTAGGGCAGCTGTCTTGGACCGGAGCTTGTCATCCTGTGCCTCATCCTGTGTGGTTCTGTGACGATATATCCGATCGTAGATACCTTCACACAAACGCCTCTCAACAGCCTCTTCGAGGAGAACCCTTTTATGCTCTAAAGCCTTCCTAGCCTTCTTTCTTTCTGCTAATTCTTCGGATGTGACCATTTGCTGCTCGGATTCTATTGCGGCTGTGTTCTTAGTCTTCTCTTTGTTGCCTAACGAAGCAGCTTTCGCTCTAAGGATGCTCGCTGCCGACGGCCTGGCCGTTACAGAGGGTCGTTGCGTTCGGTTCTGAAGCGTAGAGAGACTGGCTATATGTGTCTGAATGTGGTGGGCTGCAGTACTGTAAAAGTCTTGAAAGCGCCGTGATATGTTGTCAATGTTGGGTGGAGCGTTATGGACTTTAGCCGACAGCCCGTCGATGAAGTTGTCTATCTTGCTAACGAGTTCTATGGGTATGTCGTCTAGATCGACGGATGCTCGTGGGGGCTCGATTGGGTCGTCCGACTCAGCAGCATCAAAGGCATCTTGTTCTGACTTGGTAGCCTGCCTATTGCTGCCATTCTGAAAGGTATTTGCCCTTTGGGATCGGGTCAGAGGTTCTGGGTCTTTTGGAGACTCTTGACGGGTGAAGGATCTGGAGGTGCGAAGTCCCGGTTTCGCCTCGGAAGGTTTGAATGCCATGATGGTCTAGGTGACATGCAAGAACAGCAAGCACGGTATGGCAGATGATGAATACAGCAGGCAATGGCACAGTACGTGATGATGTGCAAGTGCAAAACGAAAGTAAAGATATCAAATCTGGTGACGCGACTATATCATGCGGTTTTCTGAAACGATAGAATAAGGTGTCGGCCCTCTTGGCGAGCTATTTGTTCTGTGCTAAGACTGTCTCCGGTTGTGATTTTTCGATAATGTCATGACAGGTCTCCCGGATGAGCCGCACATTGAAATATTGTCCAGGTCAAGCTTCTAGACGTGGAGCTATGGGGTGAAGCAACTGTGTGACAGACGATGGGAATTGAGACGTAACGGCTGTTATCGGCGACGCGATAAAAGAGGTCCACGTTCAGGGATACGACATACTGTACCTAGGCTGCGTCGAGGTGGAGAATAAAAGCTGCTTCAGGCCTGGAACCTGGGCTTGGACTTTGGGTCGATGAAGAGTTGAATTCAAGCCCGTCTTAGACTTGACTAAAAATACAATCAACTAAAAAGTAGTAGGCGTGGACGTGGAAGCCATCTCGATCGAGATCAGGTGAATAGGGCTTGGATGGCGTATGGATATATCAGCAGGCAAACACTTTTGAGAGGCTGGAGACGCTTGTCCTGTGAATTCCAATCCCATGCCACGGGACCTCTACAGAGGAAAGATGTAAGAAAGATGGCAGCTGCCCCAACGGGGTGTGGCGCTGTCTTATCCCCCGCGTTCACTGGGCCGACACCACCGGAAGCTGCAGGCGGCTCTGAGTCGTGCATGTAATGTAATGCTACTGTACGGAAAGTCGAAACCGGACGCGAGCATTTACACCAACAGCATGGCCGCATCTTTCGCATGGCATAGTATGACACGGCATGACAATGGGAGAGAGAGAGAAAAACCCTAATGAGATGGTTGCAGGCCTTTAAGATAGAATTTTCCTTTTTGCTCGTACCTTATCATCTCAAACTGTAGCCATTAAGACGTTTGGGATTATGGGCATGGGCACTTGTTTGAAGTGTCCCATTCCCAGATATGGTGCAGACGAACGCCTGCAGGGGTGACTAGGTTAGCACATGCCGCTTGTTGGCCGCATCGGAGCATTTGTCCACTGAGCGATGTTGTCATAGGCGCCTCAGCAGGTGGCACGCGATAACATTGTGGATACGGGGTCACTACAGTGTAGGCTACTGCATCTATCCTATCCATGGTATCGTAGATGGTCGCTACCTAGAGATCTACACCTACACATACACATACACTACGACTAATCAACGACGACGACGCCGGTGTACTGACTCTTCCTCTGGGTCTTCACCGATTTTTCATCCTCTCGCCTGAATGCCTTCACCATAACCCGCGACAAATGAAAGATGGCGCGCAAGAGAACCTCCCGCTTAGACTGCACCTCTGCTGGCAGAGTAACCGCCCAACTGCTCTTATCCTTCCTCGCTGTATCCACGACAACCCACGCGACACCCGACCAGCGAGCGCAAGTCGCCTTCGGTGATTCTCCTGTCTTATCGCCTTTCATACCAGAACCCGACCTAGAACCCCCGCCGCCGGCGGAGCACACCTTCACATTACGCCACATCCTGCATCACGGAACCTACAGGCATCCGGGCCTTCACCGACGACGGGATGTGCCGGAAGCCCAGGCAGCCCAGGTATGGCTTGCCTCCGAGGACGGCCACCAGGCAGAGAGGGTGCCTCCTCTGAAGGCCAGGAGCTCATCTCGAAAGATCGAGCGGTTAGTCGATAGAAGACCCGCCGTGGTAGATCCCATGGTTGCTGAAGCAAGAGAACGGGGTTACGTGCTGGCTGGCCTTCCCTCCGCATGGACCATTGATCATGTTCCTGCGCCCAATGTCACAGATAAGGAGACCGTCTTGAGCATGGCTCTGATTGCCTCAGACGCTTATGTTGCCATTCCAGGCATGCCCGATTGGGAAGAGGTGGGCGAGCCATTCAATAGAAGCGCCGACTTCGGCTGGGAGACAGATGGCTTGCGAGGCCACGTCTTTGCCGACGAGAACAACTCCACCATCGTCATCGGCCTGAAAGGAACGTCGCCCGCTGTATTTGATGGAGAAGGCACCACCACCAACGATAAAGTAAACGACAACCTCTTCTTCAGCTGCTGCTGCGCCCAGCAAGGACAATGGTCCTGGCATCAAGTATGCGACTGCGCCACTAGCACATACAGCTGCAACAACACGTGCGTGGTCAAGGCACTCCGCGCTGAAAACCGCTACTATCAGGCTGCTCGAGAACTATATTCCAATGTTACCGAGATCTACCCAGATTCCAACATCTGGATCGTTGGCCACTCCCTCGGTGGAGCTGTCAGCTCCTTGCTCGGTCTGACCTACGGTTTGCCTGTTGTCACGTTCGAAGCCGTCCCAGAGGCGTTGGCCGCTGGACGCCTTGGCCTTCCCGTCCCTCCGCATGCCGATCCACAGTATCCTCAGACGCGTGAATATACTGGAACTTACCACTTCGGGCATACTGCTGATCCTATCTATATCGGCACCTGCAACGGAGCCACAGCCACCTGCTCATTTGCTGGTTACGCCTTGGAATCAGCGTGCCATACAGGGTACGAGTGTACATATGATACGGTCGGAGATAAGGGCTGGCGTGTCGGAATAGGAACGCACAAGATCCGAGCAGTCATTAACGATGTTATTCGGAAGTATGATACGGTACCCGAGTGTAAGTATACTCCGGAATGCAGAGATTGTGGAAACTGGAAAATGTACGAAAGCAATGGGACGGAATCAACAACTTCTTCAAGCTCTAGCACCACAACCAAAGCTTCCAAGACACGTACCAGGACTGCAACCTGTGAAACGCCCGGCTGGTGGGGATGTCTTGACGAAACTACCACTACGACGGGAACTACGACTTCGACAACATCCTCTACTACAACTACGTCGACATCCACGTGCAAGACGCCCGGATGGTAGGTTCCCAATCACTAGTTCTTTCTTACTTCGTTCTGCATGTACTGATTCCCAAATAGGTTTGGATGTCGTGACAAAGACGATGCTACAACAACGAGCACCACATCAAGTTGCAGCATTCCAACCGCTACGACCACTTGCGAAACGCCTGGTTGGTTTGGATGCAAGGATAAAACGGCAGCAACTAGCACAACCTCACGTGAACCACTCATTACCTCACCGCCCCCAATACCTGCGGAATTACGGTAGCACATGATAGCATATCTCATTTGAATTTCAGATAGTTACAAAACATATCACACGCACCGACACTCCATACTACTGACATGCCATGGTATAATCATAGTGTGAACTACCCATGCCCCATTGTCACCTCGATTTCTGGTATAGTAAGACGACTTTTGAAGCAGCTGGCCTGGCCCGGAAGGCAAAATAACATATCTCGTACAACCCGCTTGCTGGCAGTCAATGTATCAGTCACTAGTTCCAGTGTTAGTGAGTATGTTCGAGGTAGTATAAAGTTAAGCGCGTCAGTGCTAGAATAGGCGCCTCAGTTACCAAAGATTTCAGAACAAGTCAACCAGCTACCAAAGTAATGCAATGTGAAATTCACAAGCCTCTTTTCAGCACACGAGACCCGATGATCCATGTTGGTCCAGTAGTAAAACACTCATCCCTGTTACCGCATACGAATCGCCAAACCGACGTACCGCCGTAACGTCGTAACACCATATACCGTACACGAAAACAAAATACAGAGGTTAATTTAGGGAGGATTCAATAATAGGAAATCAAATTGATTCTAAGTGGTAAAGATGCCCACAACGATATGGGGGGAAAGTCCCACAATCAAACGCCAACTTTTGCAGTATAGTATTCATCTCCTTTGTCCTATCTGCCGATCTAGATCTAGTCCTTGGCGGATCTTATTCGTTGTTTGTAGTAGAGGTTTTGGTCTTGTATGATGCCTTTCTACATTTTGACGTTATAGTTCGTTCCAGGTTCAATGCCACCGCCATGCTGTCCCGCTCCCCAGATCGAAGTAACGAGACAATCACGATAACACCTCGCCGCAACCCTGAACTTCCCATTTGTCGGTCTTTCTCATAGCATTTTATACAGGAAGTTGAACAACAAAATGCCGACTCATTCGCAGCCATAAGAATTCATCATAATTACATCTATAGTGATATACCCGATCACAGGAGGAAGGCCTGGTCAGTTCTGTCTAGATGCCATGGCATAGGCGCAGGACCATGGCCCCTTGGTCATTCCTCCCTAGCCATGTCATAGGGCTAAGAATTGTGATCTTTGCTATCTTGGAACGCTTATCTTTCCTTGTTGCTGCTATCGCACTTCGTCCCAAAGCCACGACGACAACCGGCCATAGGGTTATAATCACCCTACGATGACGACACTGATACGGGTAGAACAAGACTTTGCCCTGCGTCATAGCTAGAAGACACTCTTCCTTTACAGAGAATCGGGTACTGGACAGGACACTCGAGGAAAACTCGAGATTCACGACGCCAACAGTCCAGTCATTTAGAAAGGAAAGGTTCAACCCCAAGCCAGGTACCATCGGTAATTGTGGCTTCGAGGTAACTCAACGACGGTCATTTGGAGCAGTGGGCGAAATTCAGTGGTGGGAAACAAGTGTTGATATCTTGGAAGACCTAAATGTCTCTGAACGGTTCGTCATTGGTATGATGGGTGTCAATAAGTGAGGTGTAGATGTACGGGTTACGACGACCCGTTCAAAATCCTCACTAGTGTCTTCTGGATTGGATTGCCCTTCAGAATACGAAGCGACGTAGAATGGGCCTGTGCAGTAAATGGCATTGCCCCAGGTAGAGTATGGTCGGGCAAATTAGGACTTAAATTTTACTTCAGTGAACCACCAAGAGGCATAAGTGTGTAAAGAACGAGACCAATGAGTAAAATCTACTGTGATGTATTATTTATTGCAAGGTGCGGGTGTGTGGGGAATCTTTATACCATCTGCTCAACTACCTGCCCAGCAAAACAACCAAAGAGCCAGTCCTTTTTTCCCCCCCACAGCCTAGCCCCTATTTAATCCTCAAAAGAACACCCAGTCCATGCTATACCCTGCTTGGAATGCAAACGCTCAAATCAAAATACAACACACTGCGGTCTGCCGAAACCATAGCTCGGCTTGTTGTGCCACGTCCGTTTGCTTACTCCTTCACTGAGATACTAGATCCCTAATGCACTCCGTTTGTTTGCTTCACGGGGCTTGCTCTTCCATTGGAGCCGCCGTTCGTCAAGTCCCCTAAATTGCCACCCTGCTGACTGATAAGCGTCTCCATGAAGGCAATGTAGTCAAACTGTGGAACGCCTCTGTCCTCGGCCATATCGGGTCCTTTGTGTTCGGGCACGATCTCCATGAGCTTGTCGATCACTTCGTCGGGTACCAGCGAGTGCCGGAGATCCATCTCTGTGACGTATGGCTTGCCGTCCGCCACTTCACGGAAAGACTGGAAGACTTGCTCAGCGGTGTTCTGGTCCTCGGTTACGTCAACCATGAAACGAATGAATTGTTCGAACGAGACACGATCACGGCCGTGTGAGGTCTCAAGGAAATAGTCGTGCATCTCGTCTTCCGAGAACACAAGACCCAGTGACGCAAGCGCGGCGCTGAACTCAAGCTCGGAAAGCGAGTTTGTGTCATCACGGTCAAAGTGCCTGAAAACAGACTCAAACTCCTCAAGTTGGATAGGCGTGAGGTTCGTCATGTTACGAGCGACCATCTGGTTCTCCAAGAAGGCAAGCTTCTTTGACACGCTGGACTTGACTAAACCAAGTTCGTATTGCAGCTCGTCATACGTGTAGGTGGTAAAGTCATTCTCCTCGATATTGGCTTCCTGGCACTTTGCGTCGACGGCTTCGATCTTCGCTAAATATGCATCTAGTGGCGGCAGATTGTCTGAAAGCTTGCGGACATGCAGAAGCTGGTCCTCCACATCGCCTTCTAGACCGGAAATTGCGACTTGCATTGTGTTGAGGGCCAATGCAAAGTCATTTGCTTTATCAGCAAACGATTTCCGAAGGGCGTTTTTGATACTACAAAGGAAGTTAGTTTGATCTTCCTGAGATGAGTTGGTGGCATAACGTACTCTCTAATGGTCTCGTTGATGAGTTGGCCACGCATCATTTCGGCTTTGGTGAGATGAGCCCATTCCTTGTCCATGACTTCCAGCCTCAACTCTGGCGGTGGCTCATAGATTCTCAGCCGATATGTCGCCATCTTGGTCTTGATATTGCCTAGAAGCGTTGCGAGGTCAGTCTTCTCGGCAACCCATGCTCGCTTCTGGCCTCTCTTGTATGAAGCAAACGCGGTAGCCTGTTTCTTGGCGTCGACATATGTTCCTTCGAAGGTGGCCTTCTGCCAAGTGTCTATTTGTTCCCTCAGTTGTCTGAGAAGCTCTCTCATGCGCCTTTCATAGGCACTTTGCATCTCCCAGGCGCCTTGCATATTGTTGATGAACTTTTCCACGCGGCGACCTGCATTTTCGACCTTTTCCATTTGGGAAAAGGCGTGAAACCAGTATGCAATGTATGTCATCATACTTCTTTCGTCAGGCTTTGCAACATCGCAGACATCTTCTACATCCAGCAGGGTCGGAATACCAATCTCCTTATGAGCGATATCAAAAGCCAGCTGCATGTTGCCTCTGTGGTCACTTTTGTCCAGAGCATCGTAGTCGATGAGATCTGGGCGATGGATGTCTAGTAATGCGCAGAAGGCCAGACCGTCGTTCCAACTAGAACTAAAGTCGCGCACTTCGACCTCGTCGTAGCATGCTGTTTTGCGCTGACACCACAATAGTAGACCCTCTTTTGCTGTCATACCCTCCTGGTTGATGTCGCTAATTGTGAATCGTAGAATAAGTGTCCATATTAATCCGAGGATGATCTTTCGATTGCCGTCCACGATATCCTCGGCGCCGATGTTGGTCATCTGGATGCCTCTGGATCTGACGAAATCGAGACCCAGGTTTGCATTTTCGAACCGCTGTACTCGTAGCTTTGGCTTGGCGGCATATCGGCCCAATGGTTCCTGGGAGAGACATTCGAGGAGATGGATGAGAATGACCTTTTGTAGGATGCAGTGAGCAAATAGTGTTTAGAACAGAGCTGTCAGATGCAAAACTTACGCCACTGCTCAGGTCGGCAACCAAGTCCTTTACTTCTAGGTTCCTCACTTCGATCTTGGTGTTTAGCCTGCGAGACCAATCGGATCAGTTTTTGGTATGGTGGGATGGAGCTTGTGAAACGACGACGACGTCGACGACAACAACAACAACAACAATAACAGCAACAACAACCGGACAGTATGACATACCATGTGTCCAGTTGTATTGCATCGCGTTGCAGATCGGGTCGGGGAAATAGCTTACCATTTGGTGAAAGTCTTCTGCTGGACGGTGATCCATTTCTGGTGCTCCATCTTGGTGAGACTCTCCCGGTCAGGGGTCTCTGAACTCTCTGTGGGGGAAGGTTGAGAACTCAGAGAATGGCGCTGGAATTTCTTTGTCTTGGATTCTTTGTCGGGATCCCTTTTTGCAACGCCGACACTGGTAAGAGTGCTGGATCGTTGAACACGAGCAGCATGTGTTTCTGGCTGCGACCGGTTGGCAAGGGAGCTGCGCGTGCGTCGGGATCGGGGTGGAGTATATGGCGTCGTCGAAGACGAAGACGAAGGCGAAGAGGAAGGGGTCTTCTTGGTCGGTGTCGAGGACGGGGGTTGAAATTGAGAAGGAGATTGGGAGCCGGACAAAGAGCTGTGTTGAATCTCCGGCGTTCGTGGTGGACTTGTTGCCGCCGTGCCTTGTGTATTTTGTGTATTTTGTGTACTATGATGTGTGCTAGCCTGTTCTGTTGTCTCTACTGATGATGCTCGAGATGACTGATCGTCTGGTTCACTGCTTGTCTCGAAAGCGCTGGTGCTACTATTTGCAGCAGCGGACGTGCCAGTGCGACTTTCAGCGTCCCTTTGGGGGTCCCTTTCCTCAACTTGGACGCTTTCGTCTTCGTCGTCGGGCTCGGGCTGCCAGGTAGGGAATGCTTCTGTCAGTGTGTATTCCACACTAACGTTGACATTGATTGGATCTGGTGGCCGAGCAACGGGCCCAGCCAGAGCCTCGCCTGCGTGTGGTTGGCTGCTACTGCTGGTGGCACTCTCGCTAGGCCCTGTCGCCTCTTCGGTGCCCCTATCTTCCCCGCCATTGGCGCCAGCTTTACCTGCGCGGCCCCTGAAGAAGGCAAGCATCTTCGCCGGTGATCCGCTAATCGATAACGCCGGGCCTGCTACTGTACTGCACGAAGCCGCACTTGTGCTGAGCGATTGTATTGTCTGTTGGCTATTTCCAGGGGTTCGGCTTTCTGACAGGTCGCAATCGCGTGTTAGCGCCCCGCCGGCAGATGAGGATCAATTTCAATCCTCGAGTCTGATCATCAGGGTCTGGTTGTCTTCGTCACCTCATTTGCAAAAGTCAGTAATCAAATCTCCGTATTATTGGAAAAAGAGGCCGCCGTGAGAAGTGCCCAAGCCTCAACTGTGCGGCCAGCTTTCCCTCAAATACATTCTGCGAGCCTGCACTACGCTTCAGAACTCCTTGTGCATATCGGTTCTTTCAGATGGCTGTTCCGCCTGTCTACATTTAGATGGGTCTGGGTATATCTGCCACAAGCCAGTATCTGAAACACTACAAATCCGAACCTTGGCTGGCCCGGCTCGACGTCTCACTGGGTCTCGGATGCCCATCGGGCGAGGGACCCGCCCATTAAAGAACCTCTTGTCCCGTCACACCCGCATCTTATTAGCCAGATCATCCCATGGGTCCCCTTCTTAAGGCTGTGCACCACGACGCAAGTCATGCGTCGACGTCTATGTATCCTGTCTTGGTCTATTCTTACCCGAGTCTACCTCGTCAATCGCAAGGATGGGCTTTCTCTACCATCCTTTGCCCTGTGTTGATATTGCTTGTTGCCTTGAACGCTTTCGGTAGTGACCTTCCAAGTTTGGAAAGCTGGGACAGTTTCAACCAACTTGGAACATCGCACACACTGAACGCGAACATGAGAGCATGCTATTCGTCCGCGACTAAGGTGTTCAGACTCTAGAAGCTGGAGAAGGATCCCACAGGTTCTAATGCATGATGAACCCAATACGCCATGTTCAGGCGAAGTCGATCCATCACTATTCTGCATAAACTGCTAAAGTAGTCCTGACGAGCCAGCGCGTCAGCGCTTTCCGACGATGGGGAGCTTTCTTCCGGCTTCTAGCCAGCCTAAGCTTGTTCCAATAGGCTCTCTGGTCTGATGTCGCCATGTTCCCTTGCTCATAGCTCACAACGAGTCTGTTGGTCTCGAAAAACAATGCAGCACTGAAAACCAAACCGGACGTGATGTCGCCAGCGTGTCCCTGTCCTATTTCTGGAGACGAGGCTACGTTTCTCCAGCTAGTCGGTCCAATTGTTTCGAAATTCATGGATCACATCACTTGATGGATGCCAACATAAACAAGTACACATTCGAAGTGGGGCATGGCAATCGTTCTGGCAGTTGCAGAAGCCGCTGCCAACTAATGATTTCGTTGTTGGGGTTCGTCATGCCAGGCTGTAAATGGAGAGGAAGATGACTGTGACTCTGCGCAGTCCAAGATGACCAACGACAATGTGGCAAAGATTCAAGAGCCATGTGAATACTGGACTTCTGAAGTTTTACTCGAGGAGGATTACTGAGGATTGGCCATAGAATCACTGGGGATTGGCTAGATTGACACCACTATAAACAGCATGTGAGTGATAGCTAAACATTTCAAGGTGTTTGCGGTTCTTGGCAGTGCCAATACTGGAAGGTCGATCGACTAGCCCCCACCTTTGAATGGTCAGCAGCAGAACGCCATTGGCCGTTAAGTGGCGGTCCGTATACACCCGACCTCTTGGGCTCCTCCATTTTCAGTCTCGGGTTTTGATCCCCGTCCACAACGTACTTAAACTAGCTCCGTAGGTCGGAGGTCTGCCGGCAACTTTTTTGTCGAAAAGTTTAAGCTTCAATCTTGCCGTGTCGCATTGAGGCAGAGACTCGATTGCCCACTGCATATCCCCATCATGGCCTGCAGATCGAGAATAACGCCCGTGCTGCGGCGCGCAAGGACAGCCAGCTTCATACGACCGGTGAACAGTTCCCCAGGAGCATCCCGCAGTGCTTTGCGATGCATCTCGACGTCGAGCCCACGCCACTTCACAGCTTCCAGCTCGATTAGTGCCAAGTTCACCACCGACACGTACCCCGAGATCAAGCGCGATGAGCGATTTGCTCAGATCACCCCTGAGCATGTGAAGTTCTTCAAGGACCTCCTGGGCAAGGACTGTGCCGTCATCGACGGCGTCACTGCCGAGGTCTCGACCGACGAGATGGAACCCTACAACGGCGACTGGATGCGCAAGTACCGAGGACACTGCAAGCTCGTTCTGAAGCCCGGCTCGACGGAGGAGGTTTCCAAAATCCTCAAATTCTGCAATGACAACATGCTGGCGGTCGTGCCCCAGGGCGGAAACACTGGCCTTGTTGGAGGTAGTGTGCCAGTCTTTGACGAGATCGTCATTAGCACGAGCCGAATGAACGAGATTCGCAGCTTCGACGATGTGAGCGGTATTCTGGTCGCTGACGCCGGTGTCGTTCTTGAGATCGCAGACCACTTCTTGGCTGAGAAGGGCTACATCTTCCCCTTGGACTTGGGTGCTAAGGGAAGTTGCCACATTGGCGGCAATGTCGCAACAAATGCCGGTGGTCTGAGGCTCTTGAGGTACGGCAGCTTACACGGTAGCGTGCTGGGTATTGAGGCTGTTCTTCCCGACGGAACCATCGTGGACGATCTGAGCAAGCTCCGCAAGAATAACACTGGCTACGACCTGAAGCAGCTTTTTATTGGTGGCGAAGGCACAATCGGTATGATCACGGCGATCTCGATACAATGCCCGCAAAGATCCAGCGCAGTCAACGTGGCTTTCTTGGCCGTGGACTCGTATGAGAAGGCACAACAAGCTTTCAAAGAGGCGAGACAGCAGCTAGGTGAGATTCTGTCTGCTTTCGAGCTCATGGATTTGCGAAGCCAGAAGCTGGTTCAAAAACAGCGCGGCAGCAAGAGCCCCTTGGAGGGCGAGTCGCCCTTCTACATCCTGATCGAGACAAGTGGTTCCAACTCGGAGCACGATAGCGAGAAGCTGGGCAACTTCCTCGAGGATGTCATGGGTAAGGAGGTCGTCTCGGATGGTGTCCTCGCAGAGAACGAGACTCAGATCCGCTCTTTGTGGAGCCAGAGAGAGGGTGTACCCGAGGCTGTTGGCCACTGGGGTGGCGTCTACAAATACGACGTCTCGATACCGCTAAGTGAAATGTACGACATTGTCGACGATGTCAGGGCCAAGGTCGAGGATGCCGGTCTCATCGGTGATACGGATGACTTCCCTGTCATCGATGTTGTTGGATACGGCCACATGGGTGACTCGAATCTGCACTTGAATGTTGCTGTGAGGCGGTATGACAAGCGCGTCGAGAAGATACTTGAGCCTTTCGTGTACGAGTGGATCGCCGAGAGGAATGGCAGCATATCTGCCGAGCATGGTTTGGGACTTGCAAAGAAGAATTACATCGGTTACAGCCGAAACGAGACGTTGGTTAAGCTGTTCAAGCAGATCAAGAACCTGTATGATCCGGTAGGTCCGCCCATCTACTTATCAGCAGATATCGGAAACAGTGCTGACCTGGAAACAGAAGGGAATCATGAACCCGTACAAATACGTATAGAGCCTGCACAAGTATATACCGGAAACATCAAAGGGCGATGTACAATTTTATACACAATATATCCTTTGGACATTTTACCAGAAGAGATGAGTCAAGCGTAAACTCTTGAAATGGTTCCATGACCACGTGAATGTGATCCAGCTCTGTCAGATGCCGATCTGGAGTTGAATTGAGCCAGGCGGCAGAAGAGCAGCATTGAACATTCTGTTGCGATGAGGCAAGGACTGCTTCAGCACCATCTTCACCGCGCTACTATTCGATAGAAGGCACAATTGATTTGGGATGGTCAATAGTCGCTATATTTGCTGTTTGTAGGCTTTATGAGAGACAGCAACGGGTTCAGGCCCGGTGATTCGGACGGTGTCCCACCGACCACATCCCATCTACATTTCCAATCAGTTTCAGGCCCTACGAGAAGGGACACCCTCGAATAATGATATTCAGTGTTCACTTGTCTACTGGTGTACTCCGAGACGACCTATGATCTCTGCGTGTATGTCTTGTGATATAGCATGTGCCCTGCGCATATTTGCCCCGTAGCTGGGACTTCTGGTTTACTTAGGCCACAACTGCAAGTAAAAAAAACATATATATAAAAATATAAAAAGCTTTTGAAAAAAAAATTAATTTATTAAAAAAATAAATAAATAAAAACTCCCTCTCTTGAGGCGGTGTTCGTAAAGATGCCCGCCCTTCTTCTACTGAAGAGGTCGTTCTTGTGATTCGAATATGGTTGCATTGCTTGGGCTGTTAAAACATCTCATGGCATTCCACATTATTAAACACCAAAGCAGAATAAATATCCTTCAGATACAACGCATCTTATGATCCTTTCAACGTTTTTGGGGGTTCTTCCTGTCAAGTCACATCTAGGAGCACCTGCCCTGAAAGTGCGGGAAGTCGAATGAATCCCCCATACGCACATGAATCCCGTGCGCGATAAGATAAGCCTCGCGGCTCAGCTAGCTTCGAAATTTGCTGGGTAGTCATTGGGACAGTGGCATCGCAATCGAAAGCATCATCGGTAGTCAATACAGACAAGAAATACTCCATTTCTCAACGAACTAAAGTACGCTGTAAAACCAGCAAGCAAGCCTGCAGCTCGAATTAATACAGAAAGACCATTGCTCCGAACGAGTCAAGCGACACCCAACAATATGGACGGCGACCTCTCCAACTTCGAGCTCGACAGGCTCAACGACAAGGATAAGGAGCAGCTGCGCACATTCCTTGCCAACGAGAACCAGAAGGCGCGCGTGCAGTCGAGTGAGTTTTTTCTTTTCTTTTTCTTCTTCTAGCCTGCTATCAATGGCTTAATACGGCCATGTGGACCCTTTCCTGGCGCTGTCATGCAATTTGGCGACAACGAAACAAGTCGAAACGAGAAGAAAGAGAAGAAAAAGAGACTGGGCTAACAGGAGATGTTACAAAAACAGCTGTACACTCCCTCACGGATCTTTGTTGGAACAAGTGCGTCACCGGCGCCATCAAGTCGGGCCAGATGGACAAGAACGAGCAGAGCTGCATGGCCAACTGCGCCGACCGGTTCTTGGATGTCAGCAGCCTTACGATGAAGCACCTCCAGAACATGCGACAGGGTTGAAGGAGCAGGTAGAGAAATTAGGGGAAACTACAAGCAAACCCAGATGCGTTGTGAAGAACTCGAAGATCACCCCCCAAGTGACTGCTATTGTTGGAACACTTGTAGCAGTTTGGCAGCCATGGTTGTCAGCTCGACCGAGTATGTACTATATTGTACTTTGCTGTATGACACAAAAGAACATCAATCAAAATTCGTTCACAACATGTATGGAGACTGGCACGTGGTCACGTAGATAATATTGACGGAGAACGACGAATGATCGTGGGAGGGCGGCAAGTAAATTTCATTTTCCATTGTCCTCATAAGCCTGTCCCAAGGCGAACGCCATTTCGATGCAAAGAATTCCTCAGGCTTGAACCGCCCTCATACGCTGACATTCCCGGATATCATTTCTGCGACCCTGCTACCAAAACCATGTTTAGACAAGAGCCAACTTGGTGGCAGCAATGTCGAGAGCATCGACATCGGCGGTCAAGCGGCAGTAGGCCTTCTTGGCACCGTCGGGGCGGATCAGGGTGTTGATCTTGAGGGTGTCAATGTCATAGAGCTTCTTGAGAGCGCCCTCTGAAACAACCGTGTTAGTGCTTGACCTTTCCAAATAGCATGCTTTCCGAGACTTACTGATTTGAGCCTTGTTGGCCTTGATGTCGACAATGAAGACGAGGGTGTTGTTCTCCTCAATCTTCTTCATGGCGGACTCGGTGTTCAAGGGGTTGATGATGATCTTGTGCTCATCAAGGCGGTTCTCGTGGTTGATAGCCTTGCGGTGGTCTATGACAGCATCAGTTGTGCACGACGGCAATGTCTTGAGGAGGAGGACTTACACTTGGGAGCACGGGACAGAACCAGAGTCTTGGGGCGGTGGAACTATTGCAACAATCTTCTTTAGCAACGCAAAGGCAGTGATTCAGAGGTGGTTGTTACTTACGGTGGTGCTGAGTCTGACCTTGCGGTTCTTGTGGGAGTGGGTTCCCTTCAACACAGCCTTTGCGGCGGCAGAGGCCTTGCCGGACTCTGTGTGTAAACGCATCAGCAATCGCTCTTGTAGAAGAACTCGCAATATCTGCTGCAGCTGTATGCATCGTCGAGTCCACCAAGAATGGTCGAAGAGGGCGATTGAGCAGTCCCCATCAGAAGTATTGAGGACTCGCAAAATGCGCTCCGCCAAGAACGGTCGAGGTGGATGATTCAGCAGGCGCCCTCACATGCAGTGCATGGAGGACTCGCAAAAGTCTGCTACAGCTGAATGTGTCGCCGAGTCTGCTCATTTTGAGCAGTCGACTCGCAGTTCGTTCATTTGTCGTGGGACATATTGGAATGTTCGATCTCACGTACTCTTCTGAGGGGCCATTTTGTTGGTATTGGCAGGTGATGGTCGCTGCGGAATGGGCGGTTAGTAGTCGTGATGGCTTCTTCGTCAAGGTGAAAAAGTTCGAGAGATTCGAACTTTGGAAGTTTTGGTGGGCGTAGGGTTTTCGCAAATATGGCCCGTGCATTCCAGAATCTGGGCGGGGGAATAAATTGTCCGTGCAGCTGGTCATAGTGTATGATACAGTGTTATGATATCTCACACTGTCAGCCACGAAAAATCACCAAACGCGGTGGAAAATACAGTCAGGCATTGGCGGTCAAGTTGAAGAAAACTGATCTCCCAAGAATCTGGCCTCGTGGAGTACATCAGCTCTATATTGTTCTTATATCAACAATGACGCATACTTGAAAATCTACAAAAGCCATGGCTCTCAAGAAAAAACGCGGTGGCAAGAGCTTGGCTCATGGGCGCCCACCAACACTGCAAAAACCCAAATCAATATCACGCCAAGCGACAAAATCATTGATCAATGCCCACCATGTCCTAGAGAAGCGCAAAGCTCAGGCAGTCGCGAAGGGCGACAACGCCGCGCAAGCTGCAATCGACAAGGAAATTGCAGCACTGGGCGGGATCGAGAAGTATCAGCAAGCAAGTCTTCAGGGCCAGCGCAATGATCGGGGAGGTGATAGTTCCAGGGTCTTGATGGATTGGTTGAAACCAGTTCAGTCCCTTCTGAAAGCAGGAACGGATCTCCCGCTTCGCATGCTTGAGGTTGGGGCTTTGAGCGCCACCAATGAGTGCTCGAAAAGTCGCTTATTTGCCATGGAGAGGATCGACTTGAACAGTCAGGGCGATGGTATATTACAGCAAGACTTTATGGCAAGGCCACTTCCGAAGGACGACTCCGAGAGATTCGACATCATCAGCCTATCACTGGTTGTGAACTTTGTTCCAGATGTCCAAGGACGAGGTAGCATGCTCTTAAGAACACTGGACTTTCTCAGGCCGCCAGGCACTGCTGTGGATGGCCCTGACAGATTCTTCCCTAGCCTATTCCTTGTGCTTCCCGCACCATGTGTGACGAACTCACGTTATATGGACGAGGCTAGACTTGAGGCTATCATGAATTCCTTGGGTTACACGAAGACAGAATCTAAGCTGACACAGAAGCTGGTTTACTATCTCTGGACTAGGACCTCGCCCGTCGTATCGACTGCCAAGTTTGTCAAAGACCAACTCCGAACAGGCGGTTCCAGAAACAACTTTGCTATCGTACTCCAGGGCTCGGCTGGCTGAGACGACCGCAACATCGGGTTCTGTTTTCTCATTTGTGCCTCATAAATCATCATCGTGCATGAGGATCGACTTCAATACATGCCAACTCAATTGCATGCAAGTGTTGCACCTTCCCAGTGTAGGTTTCTCCAGTGAGCCAGCAGCATAAGGATTACAGTGCGCTTGAATATTGACCACTGGGAATCCACTTCGGGATCACGTCTGAACATCTTGTCCATCGCAATTTTTCCAAAGTGAAACATGCGACAACCATGACGAGCACGACAACCCTTCCGTTTGCACGCCTTTTCCCGGAATCTTCGTGATCGACGGCCAAGTGGACGGACCCCGCAACCCCAACCGCTTGAATCTTTGGCACTACCAACAATGTTCCACAGTTTTGGTCAGACGACACACGCTGTGCGGGGAAATCATCGCACTGTTCGTCCTTGCGAACTGATGGCTCATATCTGAGGTAATTCAGCTTCGTGTAGATCCTCTGTGAAAGGGTAGCAGATGGCTGGCGGCCAATTGATGTCGATTGTGATATCTCAACTCCACCTGCTCAACCGATGCACGAAGTGGCGATCATCGTCAGCATGCCACTTATACTACAGATTGTGAGGTGGCTATCGCGGCTCCCAACTGCCGGATATATCTCCCAGCACTAAAAGCACTGGACGAGTCATTGTTCGATATAGCCAACCCCATGGCCCCATATCAATGAAGCTATCGATATCAGACGTTGAAGTATCTTCATTGGCCGCCTAATGAAACGGAAGGTGCATACCACCAAACACTGGACCCCAATCGTCTCTAGTTGCGAGCGTGTTGGAGTACAGTATTGTTACCATTTTAAGCCGGTTGCTTCGCTCTTTCTCGAATTAATTACAAGTTTTCAAGTCGACCTCAGCTGTACAACCTATTTTAGTACCAATAGTACAAATAAGGTGTCTCTGCCATGCAGACGGCTTGGCTCTTCGAGCATGTCGACATCTTTTGAAGGTAACGATCGTGTACTTTGTGCTACGAGTAAATCACATGTGCTACATGAAGTTCCCAATACCGTTATCATGGAGATGTAGTTTGGAGATCGTCATATAGTGGAGCAACTGTAGTAATATTCTCTTGATCATCATCAATAGTTACAACGTGATGATAGTCTTGCGCAGTAATCCGATCCGAATATGGGTCGCAAATACCAAGAAGCCTAACTTGAAACAACTCGATAAGTATACTTGACAAATACTCGAAGAAGTTAGCCCCTTTCGGTGACCATGTCGTCTACTGTTATCTTTGCACAGTAAACAAAACGACCAGGCTGAAATAGAATCGCCAGAATCCTATCGGGATCACGTCAACACGTACAGGCGCGGCGCTCGGCAACCCAACTTCTACCTGCCAAACGTTTAGACGCCAGCTATCTCCTTAGCCAACGCGTCCGGCGAGGTACTATGAGAGCCACCGTTGTATTTGTGACGTTGCCTCGGTGAAACAAGCGGCGCCGGCGACTTGCCCGTTTATTCCCCTGAAATACCATAAACTCAAAGTCAATCAGTGTAGCCTTGTTACACGACCATCACACCACCGTATGATGAAACCGTGGTTCATCATGAGCCCCCGTCGTATCGGGGGACGCTCGATCAATCGTCAAACAAACTTACCTTGCTGCTATGCCCCCGTTTGACATCTAACCCCCAGAAAAAAAAGAAAAGAAAAGAAAAAGGAAAGATTACCCCAGCTTTCCCATCAGCCGAGACCCCCTTGTCAGCCCAGTACAACCTACCTTATCGTACCCCAGATTTTAGGTTTTCACCACCGACCCGCCTCCATCAAATCAGCCCACTTACTTCTGAAGCGTGCCTTACAATCCACATCAGGGGCTTATATCTTGCTTTTTAATCGGGGGGCTCCCCTTGCTTATCGGCCCCCTCGGACGATAAGCAGGCGAGTCAGGGTTCCTATATTTCCCGCTTATACTTTTTTTCGCGTCTGTATTCCGTCAAGGCAGCCAAGGCTCGCCTGCGCATGGCCAGCCCCGGGAGCGAGAGAGCGAGACACGGTGCGGGTTCGTATTATGTCTCGCTTGTCAGGGGCTGGGCGGGCTTTAGAGGAACTCTATTCTTCGAGTGCCAGGCGCAAGATTTCAACGGCCTGAGAGCTTAAAACAAGAGTCATTGACGAATAGAGGAGCACATCAGCACGATTGCGTCCTTGGGCTTGTTTCATGGATAATGCGGGCCAAGTAGTTCAATGTGTGATAAGCTGACATACTACTGGCG
Organism: Truncatella angustata; assembly: GCF_020726525.1. Taxonomy (NCBI): domain Eukaryota; kingdom Fungi; phylum Ascomycota; class Sordariomycetes; order Amphisphaeriales; family Sporocadaceae; genus Truncatella; species Truncatella angustata. Next base: position 2,161,669 of record NW_025763384.1, on the reverse strand, counting down.
ACAAGAAGTGGCTGTACACAGAAGCAAGTCTGGTCATGAGTGGCAAAAACGAAACGGGATGGCATGAAGGAGCCATCATTGAATGCCGCTTATTCAGCTCCGCCAAAATCGTGTGTATTGCTTGCGAGTTCTAGTTATCAGATGCACACTACTTCGTAATATTCATTCGCTTTATTTTATCTAGCTTAGCAGCCCCTATCTTTTGTCTTAGATATTGTACACAGTGGCTGACACAACAGCCTGCATCCGAGAACGATCACGTGATGTCAATACCTTACAGATGCAAGGCTCATTCCACAACTCTTGGCGATCCCTTGGGAGCAGGTGGCTCCTGAGGCGTGGGGGGCGCTTCACCGACGGCCTGAGCAAGTAGGTGATCCATACGCGATGGTTCCTCCTCCGTTTCATCGGTGCCGTTGGATGGCTTTTCGGTCTTGGTAACGCCCTTTGCACCGACCTCTCCATTTCCCAAAGTTTTGAGCCGCTTCGAGTCAGGGGCATTGTCTCCGGATGCTTCAGCCGGTTGCAAGTGAGCTGTTTCGGTAGCCTCTATGGCAGCCTCATCAGCTGTTCTTTTGCCCAGCGCGTGTAGTCTCCTGATGGCGAAGTCGTCTTCGATAGACTCGAAAGTTTCCACAACGTCGTGCTTGTCGTAGACCTCAGAGGCTAGTTCCGCATTGCCGGGCCGTTGCACGACGACTGAGCGCATGCCAGCCTCGATAGCAGCCTCCACCTCCTTCACATTGTCGCTTAGGAAAAGGAACTGGTTAGGTGTATACTCGGGATGCTTGCTTGCAATCTTTTCGTAACTGGACGGTTCCGTCTTAAGCCCGGCATTGACTGTATCAAACCAGTCTGATATCAGAAATGTCAGATCTGAAGAGTTTTCGGCATTGGTGTGCTTAAAAAGCAGCTTCTGAGCCGGCACAGACCCCGAGGAATATATCATGAGCTTGATCTTCTTCCCGTGCCATTTGTATAACATGCCAGGCACATCAGCAAAGAGAGGCGCCCTGATCTCTCCTGACCTGTAGCCTTCTTCCCAGAGATACCCCTGAAGATTCTTCAAATAAGAGATCTTGACATCGCGACTCACGAGATCAACCACATGAGCTTGAAAAGCGTCTTGATTATCTTTGTATTCAACAGGGAAAAAGTTGCGATACTCCTTGAATTTCGGGTGATCCCATTGTGTCTTGACAATCTCTGGGAGGACCCTCAATGCGTAAGGAAACTAAGCGGAATATTAGTCAGTTGACCAATCATGTTGTGTTCTAGGAGCATGAGCATTGGTTTTGCCACTCCTGGCCTAGATCGTCCATGCAAGATAGCGGTGCGATTCAAGACAGCTTAGTAGGGGTACTATTGAACCAACTCTGGGACTGGAAATCTGGACGATAGACTCGGAACATATCCGATGGGAGGAAATCATCCCGAGAAGTGCAATCTCTGCCATGCATCGTCGATCGTCATGGCCCTTCTGACTGCTCACCGACATGAACAACTTCGATAATAATGCCAATTAAAGGAAGGAAGTATTCCAACAAGACAAAGACTTACCAGAACATCCCGGACGAAACTAATCTCACAGACAGTTCCTTCTAGAATACATAGTATTAGCAAGCTTGCACAGACCAACGCAATACTATCGTGTGCGGCGGATCATTGTGGATAATCGGAAGGTAAGAAAGCTCAAGCATGGGGAAGCTCTTGGGTACTAACCAATATCGAGAAGCACAACCTGGACATCGGATGAGGCAGCCATGTTTCTGGAAATAGCCCCGGTGGGTTCCCGATTTCCAGATTGGTGTGCAAACTTGGATATTTGGAAGTGCGATTCGGGAACCAATCTTAGACTACCCGTCAGTGCGGAGCGGTGAACGCTGATGGTCGCGTTCAGAGACGCGTAAAGGGAATTGTTTGAGTGGAAAATTTTCTACAATGTCAATTCAGACAAAAACCATGCCGAATCAGACACGATTGGAATGTCAAGTGTGGGCTAAAGTGTGGTTGACAAGGTGTTATTGAGATGGCGGTCAAGGCTGTGAAAGTCTAGAAACGGCAAGAGGAAGCTCTTTTCGGGTGCAAGTCCACGATGGTGACCCGCACCAGCTCGATGCTTGGCCTATAAAGTGGTTCCGGGGCCGGGCTCTGCGGGCTTTCTAGCCCTTGGGGGCCGGGCTGCAGCGGTCCAGGGCTATAAGCTATGGGTGGAGTTCATGTCATGCGCCTAACCCCAAGACCCGCCTGCGCCAACCTTGGACGACGCAAGCTTGCCCGACGAAGACGCAGAGATTATAGCATCTCTCTTCTAGTCCACAAGCTTTTGTAGCACGAATCCTCCATCCTACATGCATGCATGTTGCAGAGTTTTTTTTTTCCTGGGAAAAAAACAAACAAACAGAAAACGGTACAATTACGGTGTACGGGAAGGGAAGTCATTTTTAGCGGTTGCAGGAGTGGCAATACGCTGACAACACATTACTGCAGTATCGATAAGTTACCGGCTGCCGATAATATATCAACTACTGCAGGTGTTGCGCAAGCTTCACCTGGGCCCTCTTCATCCCAACCTTCCTAAGGTTAGAGCCTTAGAGGGTGGGCGGATTCATGTAAGCAGACAGTGCTGGGAATACGTTCTTGTAGTCATACAGTAAGCAAGAAAGCATCAACCCAATGTTTGAAGAAGAAGAAACGAGTAAATCGAATGACAGCAAGGTAGACCAACAGGAATGCATTGAATCGAACGCCAGAGAGCGCATAGCTGGCTCTAATACTATATAGTCCGTGCATAGTACAGAGAATGTCAGTGTACCCGAGTCAGCAGAGCTTCGTTGAGATGAACTTTCACGGCCCAATCCTGATTTGATAGTATCATACCCGTAAACAAACGAAACAAGTATCGCAAAGCCAGGTTACTAGAATCGCATCACACATCCCGTGTTGTTACGTTCTGTCCTGTAGCAAAGATGGCGTTCAAATTACCGCTTTGCAGTTTCCAGTTTTTTGTAAAGCATTCACGTGAAAGCGGTGGGAATCTGGGCTGGCAATTGGGTATTAGAGCTGGCCAAACTCCACGAATCTTTCAGGGTGTTTAGATCGGAACGGGAATATCACGATGCTCATACGAGAAGCTGCTGTAATGGAGCTAGAAATTTGCATCGGTCATTTGTTTGTACACGCATTACCTTCGTGGTCGCAAATCCGGCATCCAACATTCCTCGAGACATCCATCACTGCACGGCAACACCAATGATGAGGCTCGCTACCAAGGAACAGCCAATCTGAAGGCTAGCCGCAGGAACCTCCACAACAGCAGTCGTCCAAGCATACGCCCGCATAGTGCCCATTGCTGCACCTCGGTAGCACTGCAGTTGAGGCGCATGGAGGGCTGGTACTCCAAGCCAAACAGCTGTGTCGAAACGTCTTTCCTTGATTCTACTAACCCAATGAGGAACACACATCAGGTCGTGAGGAGCCCAAGTGGTGTACTTGGTCTTGCGTTGACATAAACGAGGCGTAGAAAATAGCGACAACATTTATTTATTTATTTATTTAGTTAGTTCGCAAGTGCTTGGCGGTCGTATAGCACATCGTGACGAGCAAATTCTGGGATGCCATGATCGTCTTCACCGCCAAAATTCATAATAATCCTGCTAATGAATTATTGCGCATTTAACAGGCTAAGTTAATAATATGTGTAGTGATTATGCCTTGATTCAAGCGAGTAGAACGGATCGGATGGTGGGGCCATGCTTTCGAATTCAATGCTTCTTCTGTTTCAAGCATTGTGAAGCGAATGCAGATGGTCACCAACTGCCCATATGGTCGATACCGTAGTAGATCAATCCAGGCGGTTGCTGTTTGCAGAAACATCTGATAGTATTGGAAGGGTCCAAGAAAATCTGGGGAATGCTGTGCTTTTGAAACCGCTGGACGTGCAACAGCCAAGAGCAACGGGGCCCAGTCAAAGATCGCAAGATTAGCCGCGCCATGTGAGCACGAAATAATTTCAACTGAGACATGACATGTCAAGAACGTTTGCGTCAAAGTATTGCGACATACTAAGCTTCATGGGATGATACTCAAACGATACCGTTCTGAGGGTCACACGACAGTAGTTCGGCATTGAGAGGGTTCAGTTCTCCAACTGTATTTACTGACAATCGTTCTCGGACAAGGACGGGGGAATGCGCACACTACGCTCGAGGATGCCGAAAGAGGCGACATTACCCACCCGATCAGGGATGCAATTGCAAAACACCAAGCAATTGACGTAAGCCACTGTTGAACGAAGAAATGATGCCAGCTTGCATCAACGGAAGACACAGTCACGATATTGCCTCCCAGCACTAATTGACTGTCTAAAGCCGACACCGGCATTCATGGTGTTCACTTGACCGATAGCTAGCGAGCACTTGCGCCATAGCTAATCCAATTGAGCTCAGCCGCTGGCTTCTTTATTTGGAACCTGTTGTTTGGGGCCAGTTAAGTTCGCTGACCAGTCAGCCAGTCAATGCCATTAGGGTGTGTACTGTGTTTGTCGGACCGCGGCTATCTCTCCAAGCCCGGAGCCTGGAGCTCATCTCCAATAGGGGCTTGGCTCATGAAGCTCAGAGTTCCGCAGTTGAATTGACGATTCGAGAACGAGTGTTTTCGGATTACAGATTTTCATTGTACCTATCTACACAGCAGGCTTTGGAAATGGTGTCCTTTGCTGCACGAACTAAGATTACACAATAGCGGTCAAAACGATTGCAAGAGTACAGCTTGAAAGACAACATGCAGGTATCAGGAGCTTGCATAACGCCTCTACCCAATGGGTGAACCCAGAGCTCTGGGATGAAACCCAGACTCGCCAGAACATGCTCGAACGTTCACGATTGCGCTGGACAGTACGAATAACTGGACCCCAACGGGCTTGCGTACCCTGCCAGAGTCAACTGACGAAGCGCGTGCCGGGCACTGCGGTACGTGTCTTTGTGCCTAGGGGCGACTACAGGCGCTAGGCATGCATTCAGATCAGATACTTGTCGAGGATAGAGCGTTGCTCGTCATTCTATCTGCTTACTGGCCCAGATACCTCTGTGAGCAGTATCCGATAACAAGTCCGGCCATACAAGACCGCGGAAGCAGCATGGAAGACACCTGGCACGCATGTACAGTGGTGTGGTGGGGGCTATGGCCGCGTGCTGAAGGCCTATTCAGACTATTGTATACCGTGCAGCGTTAGCCTTGATTCACGCTCCCAAGCACAAGTTGCTGGCGACTTGAGAGCGAAGGCCGTGAGCACTGACTGCCTGTTTCCGTTGGTCAGCTCAGCTCACGACTCGCACTGTCCCCCTACCGTGGGAGAATTGGTCTCATTGCGTATTGTTAGAGTGAATGGCTACATTAACGGGGTACCCGGTGGACCAGGTCATCAAACATCAAATAGCGATGCTTCGGTGTTCATCATTTAGATGCTGCAGGTTTCTGACAGATGGGCGACGGGGCAATTTGCTGTTGTAGCAGGAACTATAGATACCAAAGATAAGTTAAGTTACCTCGATCGGTTGTCGATGCAAAAATCGAATCGGAACTCGTAGACCTGTTTTTGTTTTCTCCAGGAGCGGCTGGGGTGCTTGCTGCACTGAGGCGCCATCTTCCTACAGCATGGATGGATGGAGTCTCCTATGCAGGTACTCAGAAGCCACTCTTGTAAATACGTGGCCCCAACAGATCCGGCAAGTATCTGCCTAACGGGCTTCATCATTTCCTTGGACGGCCATTCGTCATTTCTCATTCCGTGTTTACCGTTGCCCGTGCACTGTCTTGGAAATCAAGAAGGGCGCTTGTTGAGACCCCGGTCATATTCTATGTCACCCATTCATCTCAGTCTTGGTCGGCAAGGTCTGGCTGGGTCCATTATCGTGCCACACTAACCAAGTTGACCAAGGTCCCCTCCCCCCCCCCCCCCCCCCACAGTTCAAGTCCAGCTCACTTCATTGACACTCCCGTCCATCGTCTTCTATTCTCATCCTCTACCGCTTCTTTCTGACCGACCTATCCAACCTAGACCTTTATCTTTATCCCGTTCGCTCCATTCCCTTTTCTCGTGTGATCCAAATCGAAGTACATATTCCAGTTAGACGACAACGAACTGTCTCGCGAGAAAAGGATTCCTTGCCTTCTTACACCGTACCTAATAATTACTCGACCCAATCCTTCCTTTCCCTTCCCAACCCAACTCGGCCGTTCGGATTTCACCGCTTTTCGCTGCCTTCCAAGACTGCAACTGCTCAATTGTATTGCACCGCAACCCGCGATAGCACCCAAGCCAGACAAAGACGGAGACCCTCTTTGTTGTCGCCAGCTAAAAAGAAGACGTTGGGCCCTGATTCGCATCCACTTCCAACTTGGTCAACGACACTGTTCCTGGAACTCGGTGATCGATTCTCGACTCTTCGGTAGACCGTCTTCACACGTCACACCCGCGCTTGACTCCATTGATTGCCGGATCCGCAACTAAGCCAGGACCACCCACCTTGTTGTGCCGTCTGTTGACAACAAGACCTCCGGACAAGGCCCGACCTGGAAAGAGTCATAACCTTTCCAAATCTCGTGATCATTAATACCGAGTCGGCTACTTGTACTTCACGTCTCATTGACCCGAAGTTCATCATAGCACTCACACTCACCCTCAACCCACTCCAACGATCACACAGTGGCTGGCCGGTCTTGCCGACAAACCACCTGCTGCATCATCAACAACACTCCTGCGTGTCATCAGCAACAACACACGCAACCACGCCGACCTCCCCAACCCGCTCGGATGCACCTCTAACTTGTAGACTTGCATCCTTGTGCTGGTTATCGTGGCCTTCCTGCTTTCAAGCCTCGTTGCCTGGTCGAAATAACATCTACTTCTACCTGCATCCGTCTTGCTCGCAACACCACGCAATCATAAGCCAAGGTCCGCATTCTACCCCGGACATCCACAACAAAACAAACCACACTCAAAACACTCTTTGAATTTCCATTACAACACTACTCATGTCCTCATAACGAGATTTTCCTTTCATCCTTTCAACGGACACCCGTCCAATCTTTGACGAACATCTTACCACTTTTTCTTACCTGTTTCTCTCTATCTGCAAACCAAACGAATACCCCTGGATGAGCCTCTGACTGTGAACGATTTGGATTTATATTGTGCATTTCTTTTACTACGCATCCGCAACCCTGTACATTCTCGGATTAACTTCCAACATCTCTTCTTCGACTCTATATCATCAAACATCGCCTTTTCTCGACCTCGTATACACGGGCTTGAAAGAAAAAAAAGTTATCTGGTTGCAAAACGGATCATAGACAAGGATCGGAAAAGCGATACAGGCTGTATCGTTGTACCAACACCTTTGGTTACCACCAACCTTTCTTCTCGAATCTCAAATACCGTCTCTCCCCGAGACAACGTCATGGAATGCTTGCGAAACAGCTTTCAGAATGGCGTCGTTATCGGTGGGAGGTATCAAACAATTTCCCCACTCAACCATGGGTCTTTCGGCATGGTCTTCATGGCCGAGGATCTCCAGACCAACCAAATCGTCGCCATCAAGTGCATGACTAAGAAGACTGCTGCTACCGAAGGTGTCGAGTTTACTGTTGACGATCAGTCTGAAGAGCTCTTCTGCCACAGACGTCTCGGAGAGCATCCCGGCATTGTCAACTCTCTCGATAACTTCGAGACCGATGCCCATGTCTACATTGTGCTCGAGTTCTGCTCTCAGGGCGACTTGTACGAAGCAATCCGCACTGGTTACGGACCCTTGGAGACCGAACATGTGCGAAGTTTTATGATCGAACTCGTTGACGCCGTTTCCTACATGCACTCGAAGGGCATCTACCACCGAGACATCAAGCCTGAGAATATCTTCCTAACCGAGACTGGATCCATGAAGCTCGGCGATTTCGGTTTGGCAACTACCGACAAGTGGTCCTACGAGATGACTGTGGGAAGTGATCGTTACATGGCTCCCGAGCAATATGACTCAGCTGGCGCGGGCTATTCGCCGGCTCAGGCTGATATCTGGGCCATTGGCATCTGCCTGCTGAACATCCTGTTTTCGCGAAACCCCTTCACTGCACCGACGGAGGCTGACCCCTTGTTCCTTGACTTCTCCCGGGACAAGCAATCTCTTTTCGATGTCTTCCCGACGATGTCCCAGGATACCTACGAGGTCATTGTTCATTGCATGAACATGGATCCTGCCAAGCGATCCCTCGTTGGGGCCAAGAACGCACTTCGCCGCGTCGTCAGCTTCACCACCGACGATGAGGATGATGACGAGTTCTGCTGTGCTGAAGGACAACCGATGGCTACCGCCAACCGCGAGCCTCTGCGAACTCCTTCTATCCAGAGCCCCCAGATCGAACAAGGTGCCTTCCCTTGGGCCAAGGCTCTGCATACAGGTCCCGTTCGACAGCTTAGTGTCATTCATGATACCGAAAGCTACACCGAGGACTTGTTCCCCAAGTCCGAAGACACTGCCGACTGGATGTCCTCAGCTCACACACCTTCCATCGCTTCAGTCATGACCTCAAACTTTGGAGCTTCGTTGAACTCTTTCAAGTTGAGCAAGCCTCTCGAGATCCCATCAAGGAAGCCTATGAAGATGTCGCCAATGGCTGGGTCTCTGCCCATCACTATGGCCCCCAAGCCCAAGGCCAACCTTGGTGCCATGTCCATGGTCTTTGGTCGCTCAACAGAACACGTCAGCAAGAGCTGGTCTGACATGTGGGAGGAGGACGAGGAAGAAGACGAAGCTGAGCATGCTCGACAGCTTCAGGCCCTGAAGGAACTCAACTCCAGGACGTGGAGCCAAGACAGCAAGGTGAATGCTACACCCACTCCGCACAATCAGGAATCTGTGCCCCAGGCGCCAGCGCTTGATGAGAAGTCTGTGGCTTCGCCCATGCACGATACGTTCAATGATGTCGATGGAGACTTGGTCGCCGATGGCTTCTTCTTCCATGAATCTGAGACTCTCAACGAACCCAAGCCATCATCTCAGCACCTCGCACCCGTCACACCGTCCAAGGTCGACAAGTGGGCCGTGCTCGGAGAACGGCGCCGAGCTTACACTGGGTCATCTGAGTCGAAGTCGCCGAACTTCGCCAAATCACCACAACATGGACACGGACATAAGAATCAACATGGTTTAGGGAATGGCGTTTGGGAACACGCCAATGTTAGCTATCAGAAATCTCCAAATAAAGACCGCACCACATCACGCGGCGACTGCCCATGGAACAAGGGCAGAGACTGGACTCCGCGCAAAGAACAGCGTCAGGATTTCAGCATTTTTGGATGGGTTGGCAACTGGCGCCAAGCGACTCAAGCTCATTAGGAGCGAGTCGCCTGCCAGTTGCCTCTTGTGGTTAAGCACATCTTTCTTCACCAAATCGGGGTTGCCACCTTTCATTTCAGCCATATTTACATTTTGTGTCGGGACATTACGGGAGCGTTAGAGAATATTCTTCGGGGAGGGAAACCAAGACTGTATTCAACACAGATCTTGGTAGTAGGAATTAGGACTTTTTGATTTGTTGTTGTTTTTTTTGGCAAATGGCACCCCTGTGGCAATTGGTGGTTGGATCTAGCTTCAACTCGCTTTCTGTGTATTAGATAGTTCATCCTGCCGGATCACTCCCAGAATACCAGAAGTTACCCACTCACACCATCGTTTTACACCTAGACCACCTTTTGTTGTCTTGAATGTCTGAATTGCCACTAGGTATTACAAAGTGCGCCAAGTAGCGAGTAAAAGTTCATATGCTAGCTTACTATGCCTGATAGTAACCTGAGTATCGCCAAGTACTAATGAATAACCGTACGTCACTCCTGAGTCACAAAGTATGCATTTTTTTTAATTGCTCTGTTTCCACTACATACTGGTATATTTGAAACTACAATATTACCGCATAAATGTGTTAGTAAGGTGAGACCTCTGACATACTACCAGTAGTCAAAATATTTAGGTTAGTAAATTGCAAGCAACATCGTCGAAGTAAGAAATCAGTGTGTCTTAGTAAACAAATGTCACACCCGGCAATGGTGCTTACAGACGTGTCATTATCATCTGGCTGCTCTTTACACACTAATACATACCTCTTTATAACAGTACCTGCTCGATCCCCCCCGGCAGATGCTAGCTCACGTGAATCCAAAGAAGGTCGTCGATCGATGCTGCTTACTCCTGACACGTCTCAGGCAATACTCTCCATACATACGAATAGGGATGGTGTAATTTTCTAGAGCGGTTGTTTTCCGGCATTGCCTGTCTCAGTTGTAGTTATAGTTATATGGCTAGTCCTATGACAAAAAGCATTAACAAAAAGAAAAGGGGGGGGGGGTGGGGGGTTAGACGAGTTTCTTCGTTTCATCAAGTGGAGTAAGTGCGTATATCGCAAAGTCCAGGGTCCAAGCTGTAGATGCCCATTTACATGGCCGAGATGGAAAACCGAGTGAGGAAGGACAGTCTTAGTAATGTTCATATTTTATCAAAGCTCTCTTAAGCTTCCAAGATTGAGCGGTTCTCCCAAGACAAAATCAAGCTTGTTTCTCTAGACCAGCTGCGAAGCCAAGCGATGATCAATCTGGGCGCTGGTTACTGATCCGACATGAAGAATGTCAAGTGGCGCATACAAACCTTCACGGATACTACTAAATTTATTTTACAATCAAATTCCACCGATATAGCATAGAATAACTTCGAAATTCATTGTGTTAATCAGTGATTTATAGAGAATTCAGTAAGGTTAGTGTAATATCGGACAAAATGGTATTGTTAATGGAATTTTCATCTATCCAAATTGATGGGTTTGAGTCCTTGGCGTGAGGTATATTCTATCCTAGCATCGTATTAAAATCAAAAAGAAATCATCAATCTTGCTATTTGCCAAATTTCCGAAAATGAAGTATCGCGATGAACCGCCAATACATAAATGCCCGTGAGTTTGTAAATGCTGTAAATGCTTCGAATGTTCGTTCAACCATGTCATTACGATCCCATAACCAAAGTACTGATGGCATTGTCGACGCTCAAGACCAGGTTCAGGCTAATATTTCTTCTCTGCACCGATCAGACTCTTGGGCAAGAAAGCCCAGACCGTTCCAACCACTGAAAGGAGGAACGATATGGTCATAACAGTCCACACGAGAATGCGCTCCCTTGGAACAATCTCATGACCGAAAAGCTTGAGGTAGAAGGCCAGTGGTAGTCTAGTAATTGTTAGCCACGTATGAGGGAGAAGGCTGGAACGACTTACGTAATACAAATGGTAAAACACAGAGCGCTGCCCATGAAAGCCATGATTGAGTCAAATGCAGGGAATAGAATCGCAATGATGAGGAACGCCAGCAGAGTCAAAATCCGGATAGCAATCTTCATGAAGCCTCTGAACACGCTGGACCGCCCGACGAGAGTGTCTGAATCCGAAACCACTTGCTGGCGCAGGCCAGCAAGGACCTCCATTGTGCTGATAATCGGCTGTGCGTTCAGCGGGATCTTGGTCAACGGGATGATGGCGATGAATATGACAAGAAGAACGTTGAGGATAGCAGGATACCCCGTTGTTCGAAGTAGGTTGTTCGTTACCGAATCTCGGACTCCGTCACCAAACATCACGTATCCAACAATGGCAACGGTGGCATCGATGAAGTACTGGTCAACGGTCAGCGTGTCCAAATTTCGTACGTGGTATACACTTACAGTAAAGCTGAAAGTGATAGTTACGGCCTCGCCGTATCGGTGCGGGTGTCTCATATCTCGGTAGATCTGGGAGATGTTAACTCAAAACGCAGCGTGCAAATGAATGAAAACCTACATTCGGGAAAACACTATGGCCACCCCATGGGGACATAAGCAAGCCGAACGATAATGGTAGAGTTAGCCAGTTCTCCGGGAAAAGGTATGTGACAGCTGGCTCAATGAGAGATCCCGGGGTGTGAGGCTTCACAAGACCGTCGACAATAACGAGCAAGGCAACTGGCTGAGTGTTAGAATAGCTCGTTCAACGCCATGATATTGCAACTCACTGCTCATAACGGAAAGGATACCAATAAAGCTGGTAAAGCTCAGAATCTTGAGCGGGGCAAATTGAAGGGGTATCAATAATAAAGTACAGACAACCTTCCACTGGTTCAAATTCAAAGTTCCAGGAAATAGTAAAATCAGCGAATCAGAAAACAGCACGATAAGTGCCACACAGGCTGCCAGTAACTCCAAAGTGAATAGAATACTCGTAATTACTCGAGCGCGGTGCCCAAAGGAGATGAAAGCAACATCAGAGAAAGTGATCACGGTCGGGTCTAGGTCCATACACTTGGCAAGTAACCTAGCGGTCCAACTTGTGACAGCAGCACCGAGGAACAGCGTGACCATACCACAGAGCCACCCGGCGTATTTGATACCGATTGGCAGACTGAGAAGACCAACACCGATCAGAACACTACGCGTAGTTAGCACTGCCTGATTGTTATTTTCTCTCTAGATCAATTGAGACTTACTTGGTCGAGTTGACCACAGTCTGCGGTAGGGTTGACTGCCCAGCCACAGCCAGAACAATCTTTCCATCTTCTTGCTCTACCTCCTTTACGATAATCGGCGGACGCGCACCATCAGGCAGATCAATTCCAGACTCTTGTTGCTGCCGCCAGAGCTCCGCAGCTTGCGCCATGGATGGACGACTGACTTCAGATGATATGGTACCATATGTCCTCTGCGAGGAGTAGCTGCCAACCAATGGCATCCCGGACAAATGGGGCGGGACTTCAAAGATGGAATTGCTTCTCAAGGAGCCGGATGGGGAGATCACCCTGTGGAGGCCATTGCCAAAGAGCTTCCGTCCGTCATCGTGTGAAATCTGGCGATGGGGTCCGCCTGCTAGCCCTGAGTCGCCTCCTTCGTCTACCACTGCATTTTCGGGTACCTCGAGCTGCCCCCCTAGTAGAGATGTGCGAGCTCCAGTTTCGACATCGCTGCGGCCGTAGGTAATCGGCTCGATCGTATGAACAGGCTCCTGATCGGGGGCGTAGGCAAAGACAGGTTGTTGTGGTATGATTTCGGGGAAAGCAGTGGCACGTTGCCAGCTTTGTGAGAAATGTCGGATACTGTTCACTCCACCGATTCCGGCAATGGCAGACAGCCTGTTCTGGACGGAGGATCTGGCAGATATCAGTAAATGGCGATAGATCGCCGGGAGACGCAGGCTTTTCACATACCTGCGACGAAGGCGGGAGGTCCAGTCTTGACCCGTTCCGCTCCCACGGCCTTCACTATGACCCATAAGACTTGATCGCTCTTCAAAGTGTACACTTCCCCGCGGTGTTGAGGACAAGCTATCGTTTCGCCCAGGCGAATCAGCCCGCTCGTACTGTTCCCAGGTGGTCGCCTGTTGAGGCATCTTGGAGGCTGTTGGATTGGGATGTACCAGAAACTGTCGCAAGGATAACAACAGCCCGGGTGGCTCAGAATATTGTCCAACTCTGCAAACCTGCCCTTAGGTTTCAGAAGGCAAGAAAGGGGCACGATATATGGTGAACCAAAAGGAATCTTGACCCTACTACGACAAATAACTCAAACAAATATCATCAATATCACCTCCCAACACAGATCCAAGGAATTTGATCTGTTCGTGAGGTGGAGCCCCGGTCATGGTATCGAAGAGAATCTCTAACTTGCGCTGGGGCTGAAAGTCTAGACGATACATCGGGAGACTGCAGAACTAGACACAGGATCGTGTATCCTGCTCCTGTCCTTGTCCGCCGCTTATCTCGAGCCCCACCATCTGCCGGCTCTTATTGGGCAATGCTCTTAGCTGCTGCGTTGGTGGGGTTGCGTCGTCCAGATTAAAGGCACTATCAAGGACTTTAGTGTCTGGCCGCGGATCATGAGATTTCAAAACCCTTGGAGAGCCCATGCAATGACTATCCCGAGCACACAATGTCCATGTCTTACACAGCAATGACCTGATCTCAGCCCACGCTCTACAGCGCTCAATCCGACCATCACGACCCCGTGTGGTGGGCGGCTTGTGCAGAGAAACACGTAGAATCGTCCGGCCTACATCGCCGGTGATGTCATTTGTCGGAACTGGACGTTTAGCCGTTATCCTTGCATCTGCAGCTAAGTTCATACAGGCAGGGACTCCACGGCCCCAAGCCATGACTAAATGTCGCATGAGCATCACGTCTCTTATCATTGGTTCATTACGCGGTCATATGACATGAAGTTCCATGCTCGACTCGGACGTTCTGTTGTTTTTGTTTGTGTATATACTGTGATCGTCATTTCGATCGGTAAGAGAATTCAATGCTTCCGACATATTCATCCGCTACAGTATGTTCGATAATTCATAGTACCAAATAAGTTCCAGGCCCACTAACAACTAGACTAGGCCTAAGATTACGTGCAGCGATTTTTATTTGCCCCCGGCATATTAAATCTGTGGACCTATCGGTATCAACTTTTCCAGCCTCGAACCGACTTTCTTGGAATCTGGTCAAGAAACCTATCTACATCGCAAACTCCCATGTTTGGTGTGTATCGATGTAATTGTATCTCTGCGATATTCACTGAGCTTTCCGCAAACAATCTAAAGCGGATCTCGGTGCACTTCACGCTGAATAGTAGACACCGCACGGCGTGGAAATTTGACGATCCCCTCAGAAATTTGCCCTAATTCTTCTACAGAACTATCAAAGAGATGAAAACTCTGCTCTGAGCTGAGGGATCACGGCTTGATTTACTGCACGCCTTGTTTCAGAAGATTACGGGCAGTCGTATCTATGGCCTAAGGCCCAATACCCGCGCCTCGAGAGCTCTCTCTTAAACAGGACGAATCAGTTCGACAATGGCATCAAATTCACGTTCTTGAAGAATACGTTGGTCGGATCGTATTTTGCCTTAAGCTCTCTCAGCCTCGGCGTCTTTCCTCCGAACAATCTGCCCGTCTTCAATAATGCTCTATCCGTAGGCACGGCCGGATCTGTGTATACATCAGTACAAGATTCGGTCGAATTGTCTGGTTTCGAAAAGCTTACCCAGATAGTTGTAGTATGTATCAGCTTCGCCAGTCTCTGCGGCTTGTTTCAAGTACTTGGCTTTGAAAATACTGGTGGCTTTTGTGGCAATGTCTTTGGCTTCCTGGTCTTTTTCCGCCGTGTCCCAGGACACGATCGTGGCGACATTGTACTTGCCCTGACGCGCTGAAAAGCTTGTCTTGTCCTCTTTGCCGTATTCGTTTATTTTGCCTTGTGGAATGACCTCAAAAGCCAATGCACTTGTCCTCAATTCTTCATTGCCAGGCTTGTTGAGCCCCTTGTAGAACTCCTCGGCCGCATCCTTTACCGTCTGGATGTCAAGGGGACAGGTGAAGTTAGCACCACCAAACATATATCTACGGCCAGGTGTCGCCATGGCATCTGCGATCATGTTGGCTTTGGGGTACGGAATCGCTCCAATCGTATCCATCAGTCTTGGTTGTAAGTCTCGCAGCGGCTTGAAGAATGCCTCGCCATCTTCCTTGGTGCCATTGAAGAAGACAGATGCTCCACATAGCCTCGCACCGGTATGCGGATCACATATCATCATGGGCATGAACATCTGATCACCATCTGTCTTCCCATGAAACTCGTTCACAAAGTCTACCAGCTGTGGGAGAAAATCGAAAGGCCAGGCCATGATGCCTGCCCAAACTTCGCCCTGTGGAAATGCACGAGAAGTAAAAGTCGTCACAACGCCGAAACTGGAACCGGCGCCCTTGAGGGCCCAGAAGAGATCAGGATTCTCCGTCTCGGAAGCTGTCACGATTTCACCGTTGGCGAGCACCACCTCGCAGCTCAGAAGAACATCGACGGCCATGCCATGACGCCCCGTAAGCAATCCGTAGCCTCCACCAAGGATCAGTCCGCCCACACCTGTATGGCTGACGGTACCACCAACAGTCGCGAGTCCGTGTTCCCAAAGGGCACTATCGACATCCGCCCATGTACAGGCACCTCCAAAACTGACAGTCTGGGCCAAAGGGTTAACAGAGACGTTGCGCATATGAGCCAGATTCAAAACCATAGCTTCCGGACTGGAGGCCGCGGATTCACCAGAGGGGTTGTGCCCACCCCCGCATACGTGCAGAGGAATGGAGTGCTTGGCAGCGAAGCGGATGGTCACCGAGGCTTCAACCGCCGTCTTGGGTCGAGCTACCGCGGCCTTTCACGAATTAAATACGACTCTACTGCTGTCATGGGTTTGTGGTTGAGCTTACCGCTGGTTTGATAGACGTTGCGCTCCATCGCTTCAGGCTGTCATCGTAGCCAGCATCACCAGGCAGGAGCACATCGCCTTCTTTGATTGAGACGCGAAGTTCTTCGAAGTTTGGCGCCATTTTCAAGGTAAATCCCGCCCAGTTGTGTTCGGATTTGCCTTGTCATGAGTGAGTGGGTGAGTGAGGGGCTCCTGCTATTATAGATAGTAGAAGCTGATCTGACAAGGCATGTGGAGTCTCCGGGAGCAGCACCAATCAGGCGGCTCGAAGGTGCAGCTTGCAGATGCAACCCCCTTGGAAGGTCCAGCAACATTGTACGTTAAAGCAGGTACTGCGCTTGCTCAGAAAGAGTGGCTGAAAATAGCCTGAAAGAATAGCTCTACACTATTTGCAAGCATGCCATTTCAAGTCAAGCTTAACATTTTATCGTATGTAGCGGACGTGGTTCGACTAAGCCTATACATAAACGGGCTTGGAATGATAGGTCCCAGATGCATGCATCAGAGCCAACGAACTTGTAACTTATCCTGAATGGATACAAGCTTCGATTCCGGGTAGGTATCAATACGACAAAGCTTTAGTGCGTCAGACACGAGCTCATCATCAAGCTCTTTGAGCCGAATACCTACATTGGAAGCTAGCATAGAGGTGTCAGTCGAAGGCTAGAGGATTATACTGTCAGCGCTAAGCAATACCATGGCGTGTGGAAGAGAGTGACATTCAAAAACAGTGGGCCCACCGTCAATAGAACGAACGTAATCTCATGGTATATTCGTTGCCACAAAGAGGGGAGTCAATATCAATACCCTCATTGTTGGATCATAACGCTTAGTCGAGTAATGTGTATAGGATGAATCGAAATGACCAGCCGCATATCCTCCAAATGTTGCATGAGGATGTGCGTGGAGTACAGCAGGCATGGACCAATGCCTGGCATGCAATTGGCGCTGGAAATTCGGCACGTACTACTTCACGAATAAGCTAGGACTTGATCGCCAGCGAAGAGCCAGGAATGTCCAGGAGACTGCCTCAAAACGCCGACGTCCATGGTCGGTGACATTGTTCTTGCAGATAATCAAGACAAGGTCTTGATATGTACCAAGTGTCAGCTTTTAGCGGGACAATTCGAAGAGGCCCAATCGGAAGAACCTTTGTTCAGTAATCAGGCGAACCATTCAAATATAATATGGTGGCCTCCCTTGTTGCAGTGTGTAACCACTAAGTCAGGAACGTTTCCAATTTACTTCTGTCCTTAACTTCCTCAACATGATTCATCTCAAACTCAAAGCGGCGGCGGTACATGCTGCACCAGTTTACATGAACAAGGCGGCCACCCTAGACAAAGTACTCTCTATTATTACCCAAGCAGCGGAAGATGGTACCAATCTTGTTGCCTTCCCTGAAGTCTTCGTCCCAGGCTTCCCCTATTTCATGAATTGTTATACGTCAAACGCTGCCACAGTCGCGAAGTATGCCTCGCAAAGCGTTGTTATTCACGAAGACCTACACGATGTACAAGCGTCCTGCGCCAAGCACAAGATCACGGTCGTGCTTGGGGTCTCCGAGCGCATGAAAGATGGCCACACGCTATTCAATTCTATAGTGACCATAGACACGGATGGTACGATTCTCGGAGTTCATCGCAAGTTGCAGCCCACCTGGACGGAACGAATGGTCTGGGCCCAGGGCTCCGGATATACACTGAAGACGTACGAGACCAAGGCAGGTTACCGGATTGGCGGGCTGGCATGCTGGGAACACACTATGAATAATGCCCGACAAGCGCTTATCGACCAGGGTGAACACATCCACGTCGGCTGTTGGCCCGCTCTGGACACTATGGGTGGCTTCGTGGGGATCGCGACTGTGCAGATCGAGGCGCTCATGAAAAGTCATGCTCTTAGTGCGCAGACTTTCGTGATATGTCCTAGCAGCTTTGTTGATGACAGCTGTCTGAAATGGCTCGAGGAAAACATTGGCCCGCAAGACCAGGTGGGCGCCGGTGGTGGATGGACGGCTATCATACATCCTTTCTGCCAGATCATCGCTGGTCCGCAAACAGGAAGCGAGGAAAAACTGGTAACTGCTGAAATTGATTTGCAGCAGCTGGATATAGTCAAAGCATACGTTGACAGTGCTGGTCATTTCAGACGCCCTGAAGTTTTCAAATTACAAGTGGACACTTCCTCAAGGTGGAAAGACGAGGAGGGGATCGTTGGGCCAATTCCATATTCTCCATAGTAATTTCAAAACTGGGCCGTAGAGCGATCATTTAAACACGTCACTTCGCAATATATTTGTCAGACATAAGTAGGGATACAACATTCCAGATAATAAACTCCTCTATATTGTTTGATGGGTTACCTAAAACGAAAAAAGGAAGAAAAAAGGGAAGAAAAAAAGGTAACAAGAATTTAGAGATGGGAAACGGTAGTACCCATATGTCATCTATTAATTTCTTCTAATATTCCCAAAGCTCGGACGAACTTGGATTCACAGGACCAGATTATTGTAGAAACTGCTCTATATGAGTCATCAACATAATATATGTCTTCAAGAGACTTGAGGCTCATCTTACATTGTTTAGCACGTAGCCTGATTTCAGTGAGAGTGGGCGGAGCACAGACGCATTAGACGAACCATGATCTTACTGTAAGGTTTCTCAAATTGGAAGCAGCGGTAGCAAATCTAATACAAGGCCGAGTTTTGAGGTGGCGATTATAGAGATACGCAACATATTGTACTACTACTACTATGCTGGCATTTTGTGCATGAATTTAGAAATTAACGATGGCGAATAATCCGGTCCTCTCCAATAACTTGCGTACTCAGGTTGCTACCTATCCTTATTAGACTACTCCGATGCCACGTTGAGTCCTAGCTCCAATAATCCCTATTGCTACAAACATCGTCCATTTGGCAATATGCTGGACTATTGGTTCAAATGAATGTGAAGCGATTTGTTTTGTAGCTCAGAGAAGCGCCACGTCAGTAATCTGGGGGATAAGCCTCATCCGTCTAAGCCCAATAAGTGTTGGGTATTCGGTCTGACTCTTATCATTTTATCCAGAGATTCGATATATTGCCCTGCGGAGGGACCAACAGACCAATTCTCAAGATTCTCTACAATCGCCTGCCATTCATGGTTAGTATAGTCTATGAACTCGTATCGCGCCGATCTAGGGGCCGTAATAGTGTCCTACCTTCGCATCTTCTGTCAGATACATCTCCCCACTCACCGGGTCAATCTCGAATGCAACATCTGTGGGAAAATACCAGTCACACTCAATCTCCTGGCCCATGTGCGCGAGCCATCTCCAGTCTCTTTGTAATGTGTGTGGGTTATGGGCGATTGTGTCTCTTAGTGTGGGCCATAGGACGAAATCCAGCATCTCTACGTGTTCAGTCCACAACTGAAGTTGCGTGGGACGCAACCATTCGGGAATCGCCTCGTAGGTGGCAGGTGAAGGATCGATCATCCATCTGGCCAGGGTCCACACGAGATGCATGGATGCGAAAGAGACAAAATCGCGGTTCTTGTGCTGGATACTAAAGACAAAACCTGCTGCCCATTTTGAGAGGAGACTCGTGCGATTGTACTGATCTCGGTCGAAAATTGCTGCGACATTGCACCTCTTTCCTATTACTTGGTTCAAAACTTGATCCGCAGGCTGGCCAGCCTGAATACCAGCCCGAATCAAGGATGTTGCATGCCGTATAGTAGAAGCTACCGATTCTTTGACTGATGAGGTGCCTGGTAGCGTAGTCAGGGGCTGGATTGCCCAAAGCGGCTTGTAGAGATTGGCATGTTGCTGCTGTTGAATGTCTGGAGGGTAGTGGTTTGCGTAGATGCCACTCGAAAAGGGGAGATTGCCGAAGTTACTCGACTGCTGCTTAACGAGCTCGTTTTCATGACCGTAGGCATAGTGTGTGCCATCGAGGTTGTCGCCTGTGCTTCTCGATACCAAAGCGTAGTTCAGATCTGCTTGATCGTGGTTCGAATTTGCCTGTCCTCTCCATTCGTCCCGGTTGAACAGCAGCGGAGCAAAAGAATGGACACTTGTTGTAACGCTTTCCGTTGATGATGCCCTATATTGGTGTTAAAGATGGTCCATAAAACCATGCTAACCTGATCAATAGCTGACGGTTTTAGTTGGGGGACGCACTCTGAAATGGTATTGCTGGACGGGGAGTCGTATGAAGTCGTTCTGCTGCTGAGTCCGGTGGCTGGCGCGTCTTGTCTAATCAAAGCAAGCATGGCCCGCGCTTCTTCGGGAGTGCCGTGCTGCAGAACGTGAATCATTTGGTTGGTGTTCGCGAGGGCATCAGTAAGCCGGCTTATCTCGTAGTCAGCGCTCTGCTGCTTTGTCATACCTTCGTAGAGCGCGTCGTAGACGCACTCGAGACTCCTTGAGGTGCATCGCGAGCATCGCGGCCGCTTGCCGTCACACTGAAGAGAAGCAGCATATCAGATTCGGGGGTCCCGGGAAATCAGGGCCGCTCTTCGAGGCATACCTTGGTCTTCTTGGATTGACAGATTTTGCAAGCATTCTTTACCAGGTTTCGTTGGGGCACGATGCCCCTTGGTGCATCAGGATCGCTGGGACGGCCGCCGTCAAGCGTCGGCGCAGGAGCCAGTGGTCTCAAAGGTTTCCAGCCAGATGATGTGTTTGACATGGTGGGTACGGTTCGACCATGCACACTTACAACGAAGCAGGAGCCAGCCAACAACTCACAACAGACATCCTCGGACCTCTTCCGGCCGACTATAATATCTCCGTACTTAGCGAAAACCTGGGCGGTGCTGCTTATACGCGGCGCTCGGTACTACTGGGGAAAGTTCCAAGCCCTTCCACGGCCAACAGCACTTGAGCGCTTCTCAAGTCAACACCAGCCTTCAATCAGAGCAACCACAGGCCAAAATACATGTAGGAAAGCTCGCTAGTCGTGGTAGGTAGTCTCCCTCTTTCCTTTATCTTCGTCTAAAGATGATATAGATATAGTATCCATTGAATTAGTCGAGTTAGTCGCCGCCGATCGAATTTGTTTGCGCACGGTACTTTTGCGGGTCGGTACATTTCCGTTTGGCTTTGATTGGTCAATTCTAGCAAACTGCTTTGGAGCATATCGTCCTTTGGCCTATGTTGTGGACTTTATTGCATGGATCTGGAGGGGTAGGAATTTGCGATATGATCTTGAGAATGCTTTACTTCCCCGTCTCAAGTATGACAACTCCACTAGGACCATAAGAGGTAGACACTTTACTTGCAATTGCCAATACTCCAATGTTTCCCTTAGATTTAGATCTCTGAAAAAGAACACACGAAACAGTTGAAGAGGGTTAAATAGACGTGGGCCCTTTTGGCTAATGAACATGATCACTCAAGTGCTTAGATTCATGACTCTCAGATCGTTTCGGCGAATGGACACTTCTTTCTACCTTTTTATAATTATGCATTGTGCTTTTGGGTCGCTGTTAGTTAGGTACGGGTCTTCACCATATCCAGGCAAACTCTTACCTTGCCCATAGACGGCGCTAATCATGCGTGATCCAGGTAGGTCGCTCGTCACACTGATTGGCAGACATACCGGGCAACATCTGTGCTTCGCGTATGATATGATGTTTTGTATGGATCAAGCTTTCATAAGATTTTGATGTATATGATGCCGTTTTTTTTTATTCAAGAAAGAAAGAAAAAAAGCCGATGGACATATATCGTACTCACAAAGTCAGTTAAAAAATGCATTCCGCTTGTTTTGTCCAGTCGGCAAATGGCAGTGCACATTGCATTGAATACCGAAGTGGAGGACAAGATACTCTCGGCGTGCATCAGTCAAAAGATATTAAGATATAACTGATTACCGCGTGTAGTGCTATATTAAGATGTGACTTGAAGTTTGTAAGAACGAATACTAAAGTGTATCCTCCAATGACCGCGCTACGAACCCGGAGGCATAAGACTTGTTGCATGCTCGACCGGGCGATAACATAGTAACTTGAACACAGTTCCAATCTACAGTGCCACGTTTTATGATAATAGAAATCATGAGTATAACACTACACTCCTTAGCAGGATTATCATTACCCGTCTCCGACTAGGAACCAGTTTGATCTCACAAACTGATCTCGCACCTGTCGTCTTCGCAACCATGTGTATGTATGATACAAGCCAACTTCAAACCCAGGACCTTACCGTCTGACACCGTCGTTTTGATATCCATGCTCCTAGAGACCTGACCTCCATTAACTAGAACCTTGATAACACGCTATCGTGCCTCCTTTACTCCCCCAAACCATTGATATGAAATTCGCAAAAGTCACCTGATATTGGACAATCGACTGGTCTAGACATATTACTATATCATAGCCCACAGTATGACATTAGCTTCAGGCTAAATCGCATACCGACTTACGTAATCTCGGAGGTTGTTCCGTACTATATTGATGGAAGTCCATTAGACTAGAAATCACTTGTAGTATCCGTGAATCATTGTATACGCCACTTGCTTCCCCGTATGGCCGCCGCATGCCTTTGACAGGGTCGAGACGATCGCCGAGTTCTCCCACTTG
Source organism: Truncatella angustata (assembly GCF_020726525.1). Classification (NCBI taxonomy): domain Eukaryota; kingdom Fungi; phylum Ascomycota; class Sordariomycetes; order Amphisphaeriales; family Sporocadaceae; genus Truncatella; species Truncatella angustata. Next base: position 2,138,790 of record NW_025763384.1, on the reverse strand, counting down.
GGTCGTCTTCCGTACGCTCGTCAAACACACATATATACACACACCCCCGGATACGGCCCTCGCCCCCGCAAACTGATCATTCAATCTATACACCATCACCCGACCATGTACGGTCCCCCCACTTCCCAAGTCGACGAAGTCACGCGACGGACTGTGCCAAGTTGGACTCTTGCTCCCGCAGCGGAACTCCCAGTCTTGCTATTGCAGCCATAACGCGAAGCCACGGTACCCACCCAGCCAGTCCAAAGCCGTGCCTGATGTCCATGTCATGACGAGCAAACGTTCGGGTCTGTATTTGCTTTTGGAAGTCCACGTCAATCATACTGTTCTGCAACACGTGATGGCGGACAAAAAGGAGTGACGGTTTCACCTCGATTCGGTTCGATCAAACAACATTCAGTCCGATGTGGCAAAATCAGCAATACACAGCCCGCAATAAGGGTCATTCTTTGATTAGTATGGGTCTTAAGCCGCAAAGTAAATATTCGTCATCAAACTACTCCCAGGCTAGGGGTGAGATACCATTTACGGAAAAACATGTCCAGCCTCTTCACCATCGAATTCAGCCTGTGCATAATCGATTTGTTTCTCATTTAAAATGTAACAATCATGAGGCCCATCTATCCGCATATGAGAGAAGGCGAGAACAAGATAATATACTCGTTCTCCCCTCAGCTCAGAAAATCGTCGCACTAGCAGAAGCCCATGAGTTCGTTTACATTACATCATAACCGCACTCCTCCCAAGCCGCTAGGCCATTATTACCGTTGTGAAACTCGTGACTAAACAACCCGACAAAAGACTGCAAACCACCGGACCAGCCGAAGACATAAAATGTTCTCATCATCCTCCACCTGAGCGTTCGTGGCTATCGAGATTGACTCGGTGGTAGATCACTGAACTTGAATGCACCAAATTGATGGGCATTCGCTAAACAAACGGGCCTACCACACGCCCTTTAGCTCGTAGATATACAACGCCGTGATTGACGTGAAATTATCAGCCTAAACCGCCGACAAAGCACAAACGTGCTGCAATCGCTAAGTGGGATAACAAAAGAAGGACCCAAGTCGTCCGAGCTTATGAGAATAGTACAAGGGAAAACCCGCCCAAGTCAAGACGCGATACGATGATGCTAAAATGCTCGTCGACGTAGGACCTGGAACATCAAAAATCGAAGGATCGATATATGAAAAGAAAGTAAGAAAGTGGTATCAAGTCGAGGACCCCGTAACGCCATCGCCGGATAAAAGACAGTTGCCGCAAGGTGTTGGCATGTATGCCGAGGTTTGATTGTTTGTCCATGAGTCCTGGCCAGTAAGTTGTTACCAGCCCTTCTTCCTTGCGAATCGTTTGTTCAAGAGTGCCAATACTTTCGGCACGTTGAATTGGACATATTCGAGATCCAGATCGTCTTGGCCATCTTTTTGCATTTCAAGCAGATCGTCAAGCTTCAGATCTAGTTCAAGCAGACCACGGTTCCGGCCTATACAATGTTAGAATGTCATCAATGAGTGGCCATGAGACGAGCATACCCTTATAGTGTAGAGAAATAACAAATGTGCCTGGTAAAGGACTGGTGAAATTGAAGTAGATGTTGGCTCTCCTATTGTCCGGAACATTACTCTTTTGTATGACACCTTCTTTTTCCAATTGCTGGTGGGTGAACTTGTACGGGCCAAGCACTTGTTGCTTTTGCTGTTTGCGACGAGTACCTTCAGATTGGCCCCTAACGTTGTGCAGGTAGCTCTTGTAGGTCTCGAGCTGACCAACGAGGTACGAGTTGTGATCGCGGATAGTCTTGTAGACTTCCTCCAACTTGGATGTCTCCAGGATGACACCATCTTTTAATGAGCCGAGGTGCTGCAACTCCTGTTCCACTTCATCTCGGAGGAGACTGAAGCCATCCGATTTGTCAATGACCCTCATCTCCTGCAGCTGACTGAGCAACTCCATAGCTCTGATACCCTTTCGTACCATGACAGCATCGTTCTTCGAGGTTGCCGAAGCATCGGCAATTCGTTCCAGGCGTAAGGGCCTCCGAGCGACGGAACTGCCAGCTGGGATAGAACGCATGACCTGAACAAAAATTGATTTGGCTTCCATGAAGAAGATTTCCTCTTGCGTGATATCAAGAGCAGCAGTCAGATTGTCAATGGCGGTCTCCCATCGACTGAATAGAGGCAGGTTGATAGCCCTGTTCTCTTTTCGAGGTACTTGAGGCGGCGCGACCTGGAGCTCTGACATGATGAGAGCCAAGTGGGAGTTCTCGTCCTTACAAAGTTCCCTGCTGTGCTTTTCGATCAGACCATGCATAGCGTAGATCTCGTTCAAGGTGATAGATAGTTCCAAATCCTTCTTGGACAGGGCGACGTAGCTGTCCATCTCCAAGCTTTCATAAAAGTCCTGGACTTCGCAAAGTTCAAGCATAAACTTGTTCACACGGTCCTTGTTCTGCTGAATGAAGGGTTGCAATTTCGCCATGTACGGTTCCTTGGCGTACGATGGCTTGTTTGCAAGGTTCTGCAGCATTTTGGCAATGAGTGTCAAGGTCCTGCGTGGTCGCTCAGCTGGGACCCCATCGATAAGCATATACGATTTGGGTGTGACGATGGCAGGGTTGATAAACCGAAGGAAGAAGAACCCTCCAATCAATGTGCAAATGATCTGGTCGTTGGCATCCGGATACTTTCTCTTGGTCAGACTTCGAATCTGTTTGCAAATCCAGCGGATACCATATGGGGCTTCATCCAGCCCATCTATGATGGTCGTTAAAAAGCCATTGGCTATTTCAGTGAGCATTGTTAGTCTTGGCTCAATAATGGCCTGAACCTGGGCATTCTCGGCAGCCTGCTCCGCTGTTATCCCTCTAGGCAACGATGCAGGCAAGCTGCCAGTATCTTCCTCAATTTGTTCGCACATACGCTCGTAGACTTTCAGGGGGTTTATTTCAAGATCAAGGTCCTTCAGTTCGATAAGACTATTGATTCTATCCGCGAGCACCGACCGAAGAAAGCTCTGTCCAGGGCCTCGTCGGGTGTATGTGGTCATCATCCGCGAAACTGGTGTGTTGGCTCGTAGAAGCGACGAGTACTCGGGCGTTGTGTCAAATTGGTAGGTCAGGACGGATTGAAACATGGTTAGCAAAAGGTGCTCTTCGCGGCTTTCATACTGGTTTCCGTAGATGGTGAACATGACAGTCTGCAGCAGGGAGTCAATTTCGGCCATGGACACCAAACGACACAAGTGCGCAATGTGTCTGGGCTCCGACTGAAGCAAGAACATCAGATTCCCATATTTTTGAGTCTTGTCGTCGTTTGGGAAGGCACCTTCCTGCAGATCAGTGGCATCCTCGAGGTGGCTGGCGACTTCGTTCTGTTCTTCCAAAGCCATGCGGTTCTGAATGAGCAAGGCGATTCGTGAATCGAGATACCGAACGTCCTTCTCCAGAACAAAGTTCTTTTTCGATTGCGAAGAGATCTTGGACTTCAAGTCTCTCAGTGTCTTCTGAGCTATAGTTATCCATAGAGATCAGTATAATTCCCATCTTCCGATGTATGAAGGTGTGTGCCCACCTTTTGCCAGTTCATCTTCTATTTCAAGCTCCGTCTCGTTCGCTGACATGGACATATAGAGGGCGGACATGGAGTAGCGTTTGGATTGGCGGGCTGACCGCGTGCCATCGTACGAGGACATTGTGTTTTGGCGAGAGATGGGCTGGAATGATGATGAAGAAGCCGTTGAGGCCCGCGATGGTGTTTGCAACATGACAGACATGTTGTCTGGGTTCTGGAGCCCGTCTCGGCAGATGGTTGGGTGGTGGCGGAACAATCGATTCGTCCGTGATAGACCGGATATAGGAATCAGTTTGTAGATTGTTGCAGAACAACTTCCGTTGCCGAGTGGTCCAGGCAGTCGCGCGCAATGGGGAAAGTAAATACAGATTGCTACTGGTAAGGAGAGGCGGGTAACGGCCACCGACAAATCGCTGATGCAGACTGTCAGGGCCGATTTCTGACCAAGGTACTGCTCTACAATACCTGCGATCACAGCCAAGAAGCGCCAAAAAGATAACGTGAGAAGCCGTCGGATCCTGAGCACAGTCGGCCGGTTCTACGCCTCGTAAGCTGTCGGGTCGGATGCGCCGTAGCTCATTCAACAAGGGCGTTCTTGAAAAGAGACCGAGTACTTGGATTCAGTTTGTTGAAGTCCTCCTTCCACCTCGCAAGTGGAACCAACCAGATCAGGGGCCAGTTGCTCTGAAGCAATTCGCACTAGTGGTTGGCGCTCGCGGTCAATCGGCGTAACGATAGGGGCGCAGAGCCAACGCAGAAAAAGACAACCAACTCAGTGTTGTCGAACGCGAACGTGTCTGGGTAATATTAACAGCGCTCATGTATTTCGGGCATGCGAGCAATGTCGAAAATTACTCTTTGACAACATAGGGCGGTTAGATCCAGACCACGGTCGCTCAGGTGTCACGCCTGGGAGGCCACACGAGACAAGACGGTTGCAGGGTGAAATGTTGCACGAAACAGGCGAGCGAGATAGTATTTCGAGACTCAGGAGACGCCCGCCGACGTGTCGAAGGCTCGCAGGTGGCGATTGATTGAACGATGGAATTGATCAGTACGGCGCAGGTATGGTACTGTACTGTACAGAGTATTTCTGTAGGACGAAAGAGGGGTGATGTGATAGGGTCAAAGGGCAACGAGGGATGCGTCTGCAAGTTGGGGGTCCTAGATAGCGAGGTGGGACGGGACGGATGGATAAACGGATAGATTAATTGCTGGAACGCTTATTGAAGATGCGAGCAAGTCTTCTGTTCTGGGAAGTGTGGGTTGAGCGAGCGGCGCCAAGGCACGTCGGGTATTAGAGAGTCCTGAGGGTGGATAGCACGGATGCAACTACCAAGACCCCGTCTGGAAAAGGCTTGTGCAAGTCAACGTCGATGGAGATAAAGGAGAGAGGGAGGTGAGGAGCAGAGCAGAGCGGTCTGCAAATGGCTTGAAGGTGGAAGGGTGATGCACGACAAGGTGCAACAAGTGAGATGACGGGCGCAGGCAGAGTGGAGATGAGAGATGGACCGCAAATGCTACTCCAGGCATTCGCATGGAAAGAAGGATACTCCGTCCAACTTGTCAAGAGCCTCGTAGCTCGGGGTGCCAGGCTCCTGTCGCGTTGTATCGTGTCGTGTCGTGTGTCGGAACCGTGCTTGAACTTGTAGTGAAGAAGTCACTTGTCGCAGTGTTTAGCGTGTGTGGGTGACTCCTGGGACCAGCTAGTTTGCTAGTTCTCAGCAGTAGCTTTTCATGAGCCCATAGCGGGTTTCTCTGGTCTCAACTTTAAGTGGGTGTGGTGTCATGAAGAAATGCGATCGTCCAGGAACGTCGATCAAGAGGGGGCCAGCTTATCCTAGCCTGGCATGGTCCTGCACACTCCTATCGCAGCCTTTCCCTTTCCAACAAGGTGGCGGGGATGGGGGAGAAGAAGAAGAAAGAAAAAAAAACGGTCAATTTTGCGTCGATCTTGCCGAGCAGCAAGTAGACAGACGACACGATATAGCTCGTTTTGAAGGTAATAATAGGCCATAGGACGAGTAACCAGAACGGCACTCGATGGCATCTGGCGGGAATCTTCCAAGATTGGATGTTTCTACTTGCTGTGCGCGATCTGAAACGTCAATATTTTCGACAGACACGCCGGAAGGCGACTTCTAAAGTTGGATTGGATGAATGCGCACGCTCATGCTCATGTTCGTGCTCATGCTCATGCGCATCCCTATTCACATGCGAAAGGAAGAAACACACAGCCACGCCGCGGATGCAAAAGGCTGCCATTGCGCCTGGACATTCAAATTTGCCAACGTTTCGAAACACGAACAACACCAACAGCCACAACGGGACAATCTTGAAGACCCCAATAAAGGCCCCAGGGAAACGAGGGGTGCGGTAGGAAGAATATCTTGATCCCATGCGCATCTGCATGTATCCTTTTGGGATGTATCTCAGATGTCAAGAGGATGGCGGCTACGAACCTAACGGCAAATAGAGCAATGGCCCTTGGGCGCTAGTGTTGTTTGAGATGTCCTGCAGGGGTTTGATGCAAAAGAAGTGCACATGATCCAGAAAAGGAGGAGGTGAGTTTTTTTTGGGGGGTTTTGGTTTGGTTTGGTTTGGTTATGTTCTTGTCGGCTGTACCTGGCTTGCGGCTGTCTTTGAACAAACACACGAGTAGCCTTGAACGATCATGACTGGATTTGTTTACATGGCTAGTTCCTTTTGAAACAGTCTGTGGCTTACAAGTAGTAACTATGCTTGACCTTGAGCAGGTTTTCGATAACAATGCAAGACTGGTGAACATGTTCAGTCTGCTATATTTCCACTCTGTTTCTGAGTTGACCAATCTCGTCAAGAACGGACAGTTGCTTAGTGGAGATAGCATCAGGGGTAATGAAGTCACTCCGCGCTAAAGCATGGACACTAGTACAAGTGCATACATAGATAGAGGGGCATATGCAAGCAACTGTAGGCAAAGGCAAGCCCCGCCTTCAACATGGCGCTTCCCCAATATTGAATCAAGTTGCCAGGACAATCGACTATTTCACCTATCGAGTCGGAACTAATACCAAGCTGTTTCCTTTGTATGAGACGATAGCATCATCACCATCTGAATTACTTCATTGTCCACGCTTCCCCGCTAAGCAATCATAGCAAGGGTCTGTCGGATGTTATATGCAAAAGTTGCCTTGCGGGCGTATCTGGGCGGTCAGGGTAATCACCTTGACCAATCGGCAGGCAAGGACCGTTACCATGCGGCCCGGCCGAGCTTACACAATTTGTGATTTGACGCTGGACACAGATTAATCGTATCACTATCAACGTTTAAATGACCTGACACTTTAGAAACGCCGTGAGGTCAAGATCTCTCTATGGTGCTGCAACAATAGTGTGTTGTTGTATGCTATTAGTAGACACCGACGCCCACAACTTGAATAGATCACCGAATGCAGCTTATCTTCAGGTTCAGCCATTCAGCTTTCAATGACAGGATCGGGACACAGTGTCTTGCTGGATTAAAACCTACTGTCGCAATACCCTTTTATCTAAAGAGCGGTCTCCAAGTATGAAGTCTGAGATGCTCCTCGTTTCAGAGAAATTTCTCATGCTTTCGCGGCACGTCTTTGGGTTCACAAAATGCCAGAAACGACATCTGATTTTGCGTTTTTCTCGGCGCCATGTGTCTGTAGACCACAACTATGTCATATCTACATCACTCTGATGTGGAATATATATTTGGAATCCGACTTGTAAACCTCGTCCAAGCTAACGAAACAAAATTTCCCGCGAGTCCTACGGAATCAAACATTCATGAATTTAACCAGGACAGCCCAACTCCATGTTGTATTAGTGGGCGTTATCAGAATTTAAATGTAGCCATTGGGCATTTTTGTAAGAGCCACTTGCTCGTCATTCGTTGATTCCTACCGATTTATTTCACGAATCATCCAACGCAATTGTCGCACCACAAGGCGAACGAGAAACTTAGTCCAGCGTTTGCATTGCGAGCCATCTGAGAACAATTATGGGCGAGGCAATAATCCTGATCTGATCAGTACTTGCTGAAGCTCTTGCGACCAAGTACGATGTTATGTATGCTCATGGCCGTGATGAACCATACAATACTCCTTACATACGGTGTGTGGTTATAGCAGAAGACTGATGCTGTTGATATCTGTCGTGCCGCTTGCTACGTGCTACACTAAGGCTAGTATCATGTACTACCATCGAGTAGCGTCATCTCCATTAGTTCCGCTTCTATGTATGGAAAACACGCACATGGTCGCAAACCGCGTCGTCGCTCGCGCGGCGTTTCAAGCTGCCCCTCTTCGAACCTCGTAAAGATGCGAACACTGTGGGGAAGACTTGACATTGACCCCTTTACAGTTCAATTTCGGTAACATTTAGCTCTTTCACATTCTTCACGCCACTTTCTTCCAGCTCTGCTAACCACAAAGCGGCTTCACATTCAACAACAGTGCATGAGTCGCCAGAGACTGAAGTTTGATTACATGAGTATTCCTAGGGACACTGTCTGACTCGTATGACGATAAGAGAGCTTCATAGCTTCTCCCAAAATTTGCTGGAATCTCTGCCGCATTTCTGTCTAGCTGCGAGGTCCAATGTTCAGGGTCTATCTGGAAGTTCCACAAGACTATCTACCTTGTTGCAGATCCAAGTTACGGAAAGTTTAAAACAAGCATTGGCTCGTGCTAGTAGAACATGCGTCAGCCGTGTTACAAAACGGCCTCAATTGCAAACCTATATATGCATGGGTCAACTGTGATCTTGCAAATGAAGAATCCCCACGTGAGTGCTGTGCCTTGATCGTTTAGGAGACAGAGCGAAATTAGACGCTACGGTGGAGCGGCAACGTAACTGTAAATGCTTACGTACATTAGCCTTACCATCGGTTCAATTTATGAAATAGTGCAGCTTCACATCGTCAATTGGGACTACATATTCAAGTAGCGCAAACAAAAGTTCGCGGAGGGTCCAATTAATCCCTGGTGGTCCTCCACTGATACAGGGAGTATGGGTTATCCTCGAAATTGGCCAGTTCGCTACATGATTCAAAGAGGAAGCGAACAGGATTTAGTATATAGAACAAGATCAGTCACGACAATCGGACTATAAATGTATATTAAAGTTCGTATAGATGGCTCGGGTACTGAAATGGCAAGCACCCCATATCTCTGCATGGACAACAATCTCCAAAAATCGAGCTCTCCATATAAAAAAGCTCCGCAGTCCTGATGTTTTTTTTTTTTTTGTAATTTTTTTTTGGAGAATGCCTATTTGAATAACACCTCGGCTTCGATGGTGAGAAGTTCGATCTCCAACAGAGTGGAGCAGCTGGTCCGATACCCTCGAGCGGGCCAGCGAACGTCTTGCGAAGACTTCTTGGCTGGCGCCGGGAAGCGAGCGACCGGTAGTGGTTGACGCAAAGCCCGGCTGGTACTTGAGGGCCTTTAACTGGCACGGCTTGATCGAGTTTGAAGAAGATGAACTCGGGCAATTTACGGATTGTACAACAGGTCTCAGAAGTTACCTTGGTGGAATAATTTGGAGGAGAAGGGGCGTCTGCATCTGAAGTTCCAAGAGATCCAAGCCCTGTGTCAGTCTCATCCAAATTGGCATATTTAAAAGTATGATTATCTGCGCGGCTTCGTGAACTTTGTGCCAATAGCTTGAGAGGCTATTGTCTCCAATATGGGAAAGACATATTGGTTGTGTACATCTCTTCATTTCCAAATCATCTACAACTACTGGCTCAGGTAAATTTTATACGTGGAGCAAATGTAATCAGTAACTATAAGCTTTTTGGGTCATCTGTTAAGACACAACAGACCACAAGACAAAATTATTCGGGAATATACAACAAGTCCAAGGCTAGTCTAAGTTTATCAGGCACAACTCCTATCCATCAAGAGAAGGGATATCCATACCCTTTCCATGATCTTCATCTTCCCTGTCGTTCATCAACCCCCAATCACTGTCATCGTCGGACTCTTCCGTTGCATGATCTTCAGAATGATCACTCGGCTCGGGGTCATGCGTTGCTTCCCCGGAGAGGGCAACATCGTCATTACACGCAGTGACTATTACAGGGCTTGAGTGGTCCTGCTCAATGTGGCGCTGAAGGTACAAGATTCTAATGGCTGTATGTTGAATTTCTTGACCCTTGCGTCGAAAAGTAAGCCATTCTAACAAAAAGCCTCGTGGGTCTTTGCGGGCCAGCTGAGCAGCGGTCTCGGCTTCTTCGAGCTCTGGGACGTCTTCAAAGTTGCCTGGTGTAGGGTATATCTTCAAGACCAAGACAGAGACGGCCTGCGAGGATTACAAGCTCTACGGAGAGCCATCGAGGGAAACTATAGCCATGAGGTAGCGTAGGTATGTTGTAAAACTGAAGTTGGACTAGCTTAGTCATACCTTTTGTAGTGGCGGCCGCGTACGTGGTCAAGTATACCTTGTCGTTTGTCCGTGAGTTGAGCTTCCCAATGACTTGCCATTGACAAGTAAGTGTCCCTCAATAAAAATATAGTGAATAACTTGCCGATAGATATGTCCGCCAACCCGGTTAGTTGCAACCGAAACAATCCAACTTGAATCATCCTGTTTATTGTCAGGGGAACTTGATGCGGTATTCCAGTCAGTGTATTTTCTTTCGTGAGCTGTACCAAGGCTGGACCAGATCGTGTTGATTTCGTTCTCTAGGCTATGTGCGTTCGTATAGATCGATCTTCGAATCACCGGACCGAGCGTTCAGGCAATTTGTGCATCGCATACTAGAGTGTTGCCCAAGGCCACCGGCAGTTTTGCAGGGTCTATTACCAGGTTCTGTTGGAAAGCAAAAGAAGCTTTGGTTCAAGATAATTTATCTCTTTCGTGGAAGTATACTTGATGACCGGTGTAAAAGTTCTTCTGCAATCAATGCTGCCCAAAGTTCATATTTCGCCTTAGATGCGGCAGCTTCTGACTCTCTGCAGTCTTGCAACTCAGCACGAATAGTCCGGATCCATTCCAGAGTGATGCTTCGAATTCTTAGCATCAGCTGCTTGGCGGAGATTCGATTATCACCAGCTGCTAATTCAAACAGTTGAATGCATAGTGTGAGTAACAGATCCATATATGGTGCTTCGTGGTATCGCAATTCGACACTTCCAAGTTCCTATCAATGAAAGATACCAGTTGATTACAGAACGAAGAGTCTTGAAACACGAAGTGAAAGTAGCCCAAGACACCGTGTTGTTGACTGGCAGGGCCGGCCTGCTTTGCGAGATGGCCAATCATAAGTACGGTCTCTTCCTTCTTGAAGTCGAGGTTTGTCGATTTTAGCTCACGAAGGATAAGCGGCCATCGCAAATTCCGGCTAGCAAGAAGTTGCTGCAAGGTCATGTATTCTTGTGCCAGAACAGATCGAGGACAAGACAATTGGTTTGCCATGACTTCGTGTGAGCTGGGGCCCGATGAACTGGTGTCTGGATGTGATTCCTTGGGAAATACCGCAATGCTAAGACTATGAGGTACCGAAATACCATATAAGTGTTCCAATGTTAAAGGTCCATCAAATTGAGCAAGCCATCGTTGCCCGTGCTTATCACAGTATGCCAAGTTGAGGCCGTTTGGAAGAACGATGCGTGATAGCTCCAGCTTGACATTTTGCCATTTGTAATGTGTATCGATGAATGCCTTCACATCGGATCCTAGAGTAATACACCCAGGAATCCAGTTGATGTAGTCCATACGTGCGACATTCCCATAGTCCTCTACGAGCTTTTGTGGAGACTCCAGATCGTCGGGTTTATTAGGATACGCAAGAGTGCTACAAATATTCCATGTCGTGTCTCGATATACTCGCAAGAACTGAGGCATCCCAAGCTCAAAAAGCATTGCATCTCGTTGGTAAGTGTCTCGAGGAAGATAGTCCTCGTGAATTGCGATCGTTATATTGAATTTTGCACCCCAGTACGAGCACTTTTGGCAGACAGGCTTGATCTTTATCCTGAAGCTGTTGTAGATGCATTCACACGTTCGCTCTCCAATCAGCTCGGTGAGACTGTCATATGCGTCGCATTATTCTATCCATTCGGCTTCTTTCTGGGTTCGTATGGTATCAGAGCTCTCTTTGAGGTTGATCATCGACTGTTTTAAGTCTCGGCTTTCTTCGAAAAACCGCGAAGGAAAACCTTCCGGTCTCACTGTGCTGATGATTGATTTGTTTGTTCCCATGCACCGGGAAACTCGGCGGTCGAGATATTTCTGTACTATATGGAGGCGCTCCAGCTCGGCACATGTAGAGAATTGCAAAATATTCAAAAGCTCAGGCGTGAAGACTGGATGGAAGCTATACAAAAGGGGACAACCTTCGATCGCTTTCGTATCTAAGCGTGTCCACAGCTCAAAGACGATCAGAAGGTATCCACTCATCTGTCTAGGATTAGAATTGTATGTTTCGCCTACTTCACCGATTAGTTCTTCGCAGTTCTTAGATAGCTGGAAACAACTATCTTCGACAAAGTTATCAGGTGCAGAAATCAGTTCCATTTGCTTCTCGACGCTAGCTTCATACTTAGCATGCTCGACGTATCGTTCAACATACTGCATCGATTTTTCATTGTGTCGTCAAGTCGTGGTAATGTGACTGACGGGCTGCCTTGCTGTTGTTGGAGAGGCGATATAAGTAAGCGGTTGAGGAAAGCGCCACTATTGGGCAACTCAAGGGTCAGGTCTCCCAGACTTGCACGTGAAGGCAGCTTCTCTATGCGTCTAATAGTGCCCTGTCTATACTTTTCGCAAGCTCTTGAGATTTCGATGCCAGACTTGTCCAAGACATCCTTGAAGAAACCGGTGGATGCCGACAGAAGCCACCGAAGCGTGTTCGATGTTGATTACAAACTATGTGCATCTTTCTCGAGTTTCGCAAGGCGTACAGCCAATTTGTCACGTATTTTGAAGCTGATTTCTGGACTTAGATTGGGCTTGCTTTAGCGAAGGAACTGCGCAATAATTGTGGCCATGAGAGTTTTGTAGCAAGCGCGGCCATTGTCGTTGCCAAATCGAGGTTGGAGTTGCCGGTGCGTTGCGACACGCAACAATAACCACATTGGAAGTCTGCGCCATGGCAGCTCCGCGTTGTTGATGTTGACTTCATCGCGCACCCGCTTGCGTAGTTTCATGGTGTTATGATGGCTGCCTATAGCTTCATGCATCGGCATGAGCATCTGGGTGATCAAAGCAGGATCTGTTGTTTCCCAGGACTCAATTACAGGCACGCTTGCTTTTGTTGTATGCGCTGCACAACTCTGGAGTTTTTCCGAGCTTGCTTGCTCAAGCAACCTTACAAGACTAGATTGGTAAGATTCATCTCGGAAAACGTCGGTAGGAATCTCAACACAACGCTCAGGAAATTCCCAAACAAGGGCATTTTCAGCTGCCAGCACCGCATCTGGTGTAGGAGAAAGTTCGAAAGACTCAAAAACAACCTTGTTGTCCCAATTTCTGTCACAAGAACGAATAGTAGTTGGGCATAAAATATATTTTGGACACGTTTGGACGGAACCACTTGCCCACTATCACGCCTGATGAGCAATGCCGCATTTTGCTGAACGATGTTCAACATCAACATTTCTCCAGGTTGGAGAGCTTGCAGTGCTTTCCGAAGACGCGACTTTTGAAGGTATTTTTAAGGTATTTTTAATTGAGTTCCCCACAAATCTTGGTTCATGAATTACATTCCAGGCTTCGACCAAACTAGGAGCTATGGCAGGTACACCAATGGGCGTGAAAGCTGTTGTCTCCTTCAAAGCGTCACATGCTCGAATCATGCGGGCAATCAGGTCGCTTTGTACCCAAACTTGTATTTGTCTAGGATCTTGAGATCCTGGCACCCTGCGTGGGAGGCGCAAGTGGTTGAAAACAGCTTCCATCAAGGAAGCCATTGGTACAGTACTCCGAACGATGATGGTGATGAGATATGAAAATAGAGATAAAATGATGTCTATGTCGTTAGCCCCGCTTTGGACTATTTTGTGGTCAAACGAATTTTGAACCAGGAAATTTTGGAAACGAGAGGAAGAATGGTGAATGAAGCTGGGCTTCTGTCTAGAACGTGGTTTAAGACGTTGAAGGCCCCAGTCGACGTTTGCACCCGTAGCTATTCGAGTGATATGGAATATCTGTGTTTGTAAGCTATTATCCCACCATGGTGCACTGAATTCTCGACAGTTGGACTAATCGAAACTTATCACTCATGTTTTTAGGCACAATCTAGACGGCCGAGAGTGCCAAGTGGTCACTATTTACTACACTGATAATGTATGTACTTTACATTTTCCACCCTCCGTACGTTTTGCCTCTTGTACCTCACACCCCCAGATGCCAGGATTGTATGGTAGTGTCTTGGCCATCTGATTGTGAACCTAATTCAATTTTCTGACAGTATTATCAGGCGAGAAAGTCAGTAGCCTAGAGCTTTTATATCATGTTTTTAAAATTATTAATTGGCTAAAAGATCGTAATTGTTGACAAGACAAAATAGCACGTAACATACCCAACAAATTACAGTCATTTCAACCTGGCATCCTCATACCTCAGAGCACAGCTTAGCTAAAACATGTTGGCCTTTCCAGCAGCTCAGCCGGTGATTCTATAAGGTCCGTCATTAGGAGCGAAGGTGTCTTCTGGCTAGAACCACAGAATATGCCAAAGTTAGTTAACCATAATAACTGAACAGACGAACCATGCACCGCGTGTTCCCAAGCGCTGGTCAGCGACAATGATTTCTACTATGTGTTACGCGGAGGCTAGCACACCTACACAGAAGGCGCTCCTGCTATAGCAAAGAGTATATACGGCCTAATTTTCCTTCCACATCATCTCTCAACATTTCAATCACGCGTTTAGAGTCAGAATGATTCGATTTTCAGAGACAAAAGAGATGCGACAGACTTGTTGTGACCTTGAGAGCTGAGTAGCACGCCATATTAATGCATATTTCTTGGATGTTGACTTGCTAACAGCTGTTGACTCCAACCAGCAATGAAGTCTGAATCTAGCAATGGCTATTTACGAAGCAGTCCAGATCCTTGAGCGATGTAACTCACAGCATGTGGTATAGCCGGAATACTGTCCTGGGTCTAGCGCTCTTGAATAAACGGGTTTGTACTATATGTTTTTTTGGGTTGCAATAAGAACCCCCGAAATTCCTCACGCCACACGACAGTCGTTAGCTTTTCACGGGTTGATACAGACCCCTTTTAAGGTCACCTCCTCATAGAGATAAGCAGAACGTTAAAGCAAAGTAAACGAAGGCTCTCAAGTTCAATCCCAACAGCAAACGGCTAGGAACAGAAACGAACGAATAAGGTTGCATATTTGCCTGTCACGGGAGTGTGAGTTGTCCGTCCCCGCAGCCGGCAGCTGCCGTTGGCCGTTGGCCGTTGCCCGGGTCTCAGCATTTTCAGCATACTTGATCAACGTGTACGAGCAATCATCGTTAGCCCTCGAACTGCCGTGCCAAAAGGAGGACTCATTTATGCAAGAAATTGATAGATTTCTGTATACGCCGGCGCGCTTTGAACACGGACGTCTACGAAGTCCGAATTTCCAATGTCTTTTGGGAAGGGACAGGGTTCTTGATCCTGCCAACCTTAGTACAAGCCCATTATAAAGTTTCGTCATATAAAAGCCTAAGGCCCAGCCGGTACCACTCGAAGCATTTTTTTGCGGCGTCTGTTCTTCACGCAAAGCTTGCACTTTGCAGTCAGTGCCACCATGTCCAGAACCGCAATCACAAATGTCCTAGTCTTTGATGGCGAGACTGTCAGCGGTCCCAGAACGATTGTTATCGACGGCGCCCATATCAGTGATGGCACCGGAAGTGAAGGTGCGGATATCATAGTCGATGGCAGCGGCTGCACTCTACTTCCAGGGTTGATTGATTGCCACGTACACATTGACAATGTGAAGCAGCTGGCCGTGTGTGCAAACTATGGTGTTACCACCGTATGTGACATGGCATGTTGGCCGATGGAAAAATACCATAGGCTCCATTCAGCTGACTGGCCTACTACCTGGCTTGGTGCCGGTCTCCCAGCATTTGCAGAAAAGTCAACACATGGAAAGTTATTGAAATTCGTGGGTGTGAGTATGGACAAGGCCATACATGACGGGGAGGGCGCTGCAAGATTTGTTCAGGAGAGGGTATCCGAAGATGTTGACTACATCAAGATTATTGCAGATACCCCAGGAATCAAACAAGAGCATATGGACCGGATTCAGGAGGAGGCGACCAGATATGGCAAGATGACGGTGGCGCATGTGGCGCAATATGAGGCATTTGCCAGGGGGCTGTCTGCAGATTTCAACATTCTGACACATACGCCGATGGACAAAGCATTGGATGCAGATCTTGTAGACAAGATGATTACCCAGAACACTGTCGCTGTGCCGACGCTGACCATGATGGAAACCTTCTCGAAAAGCTGGGTTATGTGGCTTATCCAAGGCAACATGAACTTCCAGAACGCACTGGACAGCGTGGCCGCTATGCATCGAGCTGGAGTGCCAATTCTTGCCGGAACTGATACCAACAGCAATCCAGGAATGAGCGTTCAGCCTGGAGCATCGCTTCATCATGAACTTGCACTTCTAGTTCGAGCTGGGCTAAGTCCTCTTGAGGCTCTTAGATCCGCGACAAGCTTAGCGGCACAGCACTTCCATCTCGAAGATCGAGGGAGGATATCGCCGGGCTTGAAGGCAGACCTTGTTCTAGTTGAAGGCAACCCAGCGGAAGAAATCACTGCGATTTGTGATATCAAGAAAGTTTGGAGTACCGGGAAAGTGGTCGAACCGGTTGGGGACAGCGGTAACTGCGTGATAATGTGAAATTGCATCAACATGTACTGTTTCTCAAGAAACACAGCTTTGGTCATCTACAGCAAGGGTAGTAAGGTCTATGAAATGTTCTGTTTGTATCATGACAGTTATTTCTTGGTTAAGGGCTTTGTATTATGTTGTGGCCCTCGTGGAACCTACACTTTGTCTATTATTTCGTAGACTAGAATCAAGTATACTCCTTTCAAAGTATTATCATACTAGTCTATAGTTTAGTCATGAAACCAAGTGTTGCATGAAGTACAGGTATCAGACATGCTTAACTACCAGGGGAGTTCGGATGTAAACCAAATTGTCCGACCTCAGGATGACATCGGCCGATATGTGTTATATAGGGTCTAAATACAGATGATGTTATGTAAAATCTTCATAACTGACGGGTTTAAGCGAGAAACGTCCGATTCCGGGTATGTGTCAATGGTTACCCCGAGACCCGTAGCTGCTTGGGGTTGCCCCTCAGTCGTGGTCCATTAAGTTATAAGTTATAAGTTCGGTTGAGTTATTTTGGAGTTTAAACACTTTGGTAGCCGCTTCTCAATGTTGGCGAATACCGATTGCTACCCTATCTCACCCTTTCAACTCGACCATGCTCCTTATCTGCGTGTATCATGATGGCATCCGGACTACCTGCTGCATTCAAAAAGTCCGTTGCAAACTCAAGATGGGAGTACCGTAGACTGGGAAACAGCGGACTAAAGGTCTCCGTTCCTATCTTTGGTTGTATGAACTTTGGATACCCAACCTCTTTATTATACTCTATTCCCGAAGAACAGGTGAGCTGAGCTGCAGTATTGTTCAACTTCATGCGGATAGGAATCTAATATATCCACAATCGCTTCCACTACCGAAGGCTACTTATGAACGCGGCCTGAACACCTAGGATACAGCCAACCGCTACCCCAAAGGAGCGAGCGAGGTCATCGTAGGGAAGGCACTCAAGAAGTACGGCATCCCTAGTGAGAAGGTCATCATTATGACCAAGTGCTTTTGGTGTGTAGGCGAGCAGTATGAGATTCGACACATCTTTAATCACGAAGAGTTCGAGGCGTCCAAGGATTACGTGAATCAATTCCATCTTTCACGTACCGCCATCTTCAACCAGGTCAACGCGTCTTTCAAAAGACTGAATACCGACTGCATTGATGTGCTTCATATCCACCGCTTCGACTACGATACTCCGCTTGAAGAGACTATGAAAGCCCTGCACGACTTGGCGGAATCTGGTAAGGTTCGTTACATTGGAGCCTCATCTATGTGGGCTGTCAACTTTGCAATTCACTGCCGAGAAGAACGTTCGTAAGTCATTTTACTGGAATTTCTGAAAACTACATGTTGTCTCAAACCGAGCTATGAAGCCTTGGAACTTGCCTATATTATTCTATGTGATTGATTAGGAGAGCATAATGAAACGACGCTCAAAGTGCGCTGACAAGCTACCAGGGATTAAGTTCATTTCGATGCAAAACAAGTACAACCTCCTTTACCGCGAAGAGGAGCGCGAGGTAAACCGATTCTGCAACGACACCGGCGTTTGGCCAGATCCCGTAGGCACCGCTATCCAATGGTGATCTGACCCGACCGCCCCGCAACTTTAGCACTACCGACCCTTAGTCCCACGGAACAGTCGAGTCGGATACGATCATCATAAAGCGCGTGCAGACAGTCGCCAAGAAGCACAACTGGAATATGACCCATGTTGCTCTCGCCTGGATGGATTAGCGAGTCTCTAGTCCTATCGTCGCGTTTTCCAACCAACAACACACGTAGTAAATTGCTAATTTCTTATGGTTTAATGCTGTGTTGTCATGGCGAAAAACATCGGCTTTCTTTACGAAGAGTTTCTGTTCCTTGCCCATTGTTCACAAGGGAGCCAAACAGGGTTATCTTCATTCCATTATGATATGATGTGCTTGACGCTGATAGACGAAAGCCAATCCGAATACACATCATCGGCTTAAAAAAAAAAAAAAAAAGGCAAGGTCGGAACTCTTATAGCAATTCCGATTTAGGAAATGCTTCTTCTTTTTTTTTTTCTTTTCAGCTCGCAGAAATTCTTCACCAACAATTAATGGAATATAATTCTCCATCTCATCGTGCAGCTTGCCAGTTTTAATCTGAGCTACCATCTTCTTCCAAGTTCCTCGGATCTGCGTATTGACGTTTTGAATCTCCTCAATGTCTCTTTTACAGCCATATGCATACCGGAGATGGACTAGGATAACGAGTTGTGCGAGGAGATTTGAGTAAGGACTGAAGAACATGGATAAAGCCTCGGACATAAGGCTGATTCCCTCATCACGCCTGCCGAGACGGCTAAGGATTCTTCCTCGAAGATAAATATAAATCGGATTTCTTGAAAAGCCGCTAACCAAGTCCACGCGGTAAGAGTCAAGTTGCGCTATTGCCTCAAGATACCGACCTTCATCCGATAGCATTGCGGCCTGTATGATGCTGCCCTTCATTGGATACTCTGTGTTCACGGCAAGAGAGCGGTGTTTATTCTTTCGAAATGCCCTTAGTGCACAGGCTGCCTCTCGTATTGGCTCGCCGTCATAGCTTGCGAGCTGTAGTGTAGTGTTTATCGGCAAAGTCGTGAAATAATGGCTCTCTGGGTTAATTCGCTCTCTGAAAACGTCCAAATGTGCCTCCAAAATCTTGTTACCAACCTCATATCGTTGGCTGGGATCCATGGAAAGAAGTATGGACCAAACACGTGTGAAGGGATGCGCCGGCCCCAGTTGGATGAGACTTAAACCAGCTACATACTCCAGCAGGAAAGCGGCAAGCTCCGGGACGCCGTTGACATGAAAACTTAGTATAGAGACGTATGTAGCCGTTAACAAACTTGGACTTCCATCAGCAAGAAGCGACTTGTATCGGTCAAAGGACCTTCCAAGAAGCTCGAATCCATCTGACGAGCCGCGCTGAAGATCGCAAAACTTCTGTACAAGACCCAACTCTAAACACCAGCAAAAAGCACCATCTTTGATCCACAGATAGAAGCCTTCCGGTAAGGACCAGTCTCCACTTTCAAAGTGACCATGTGTGTAGCTGAGAGACGCATGTATACACTTCTCGGTATCCAAGTCCAGGTCCGGCGATTTTGGGCGATATAGGGATGGCGACAAAGCGTTCAGCACTGCACGGGATGAAGTTGCCCTCTCCTGTTCTACGAGGTTTAAATATTGCCGGAATCTCTTTGACCCGAGCTCTCGGCCACGTACGACAGGCACCTTCACGACAGCACCCCGGTACGCATCAAGATGCATTTGTTTGGCCGTATCGCCGGTCAAGTTCTTTTTTAGTCCCCATGCTTTGAACCGCTCCTTGTACTGTCTCGCCCTTTCAACGTGTCAGCAACTTTTCGACAGTTCTCACTCCGAAGCGTCTCACGTGGCGCGGAACCCATGTTCTCTTTCCATAATGTCCATTGTTTTCTTCAAAGTTTTGTTTTCTTGCCAGTACAGTTTTATGATGGTCTCCTGGTGCAACTTCCAGTCCTCGGGGCCTGCATACTGGCATCGACTTCTTATAGCTAGCGACATTGTACAATGGAGCGAATGGTTCGGCTTGAACTGATTTTTCTCACCAAATCGATGCTCCAGACACAACAGTATGGGTGATAGCCACTCATTGCATGGGGCCAAGCGCACAAAGCAATGTTCCCAGGTCCACGCAACGTCGATTGTAAGGCTTTCAGAAAATGGCTAGAATGGTTTCTTCCTCAGTTTCTGCTTCTGTTCCTGTCTTACGTGTGCGTCCATGCGATAAACGGACACTAAAACACTGCCTGTTGTAGGATTGGTCCATTAAATTACCGCCCCGGGGGTGGAGTGTTTTCAGGACGGTCCCATTGGGGAAACACTCATCTTACTAAGCGAATATTGCCATATCATAGCAGTTGCAGGCAACACTCACTCTCCCTAAGACCGTCCTGGAAGCACGCCCCGGGCAGGGAGGAGACGGCAGTTAGCTCTGTTGCAGCAGATCCGGATCCCGTACAAGGGTCTAGCCTTCTGCTTTCCGTAAGCTCGGGCAGCTGCTTTCAGCCGCGAGACACAACACAGAGCTGCTATCCTGTCGAGTTCAAGTGGGTTTTGAGTCAACTGTTGAAGGCATTGTCATGGCAGCAGCTGTTTGCTTTATTCTCATCAATCTGGATGCCCAGGCGCACTTTGACAAGATCCCTCATGGTAGGATTGGTTGTTGGGCCTGTTGATAGGGGGCACAGCGCGGGCGCCGACAACCCAAAAGTTCGTTAGCCCATTCTCTCAGAGAAGGATACCAGTTGCTCCCACAGTAGGCAGGCTAGGTCGGAAGCGGGCCGGGGCAGCGACGATCTTTGTTGCTAAATCCATCAACATGAAGAACATTCCAATGCGATGATTTGTGTTGTGTTGTCTTGCATTTTTGCTCAGCGGCCAAGGACGTGATGCACGTGGCATGGAATCAGAAAAACAACTTCTACTATTTGTTAGCCCAGCTGCTCAGTAAGACTCATGAAGAAGTAAAAGATTACAAGACAACACCAGGCAGGTGGCAGGAATGCTCCCCGGACTTTGCCACTACTGTGCCGCAAGGCAGGATTTAGGCGGTGTTGGAGCTGTCAACCTAGCGCACGGCGCAGTCCACAGGTAAAGAGTAGAGAGGTAGGGCTTAGCATGGCAACATGGTACAGACGGCGCCCATAGATAGTACCTTATTTTGGTCATGGTTGCTCCTACCGCCCAATCAGCACCCGAAAGTAGTTCAAGGTCAGATGCCCGCTCTGGATCCTTTCCGCTAGTTATGCATCATACCATGATTCAAACGGTCTAAAACAGGACGTCACAGCATACGATGATCGCAGGGGCTGTACACTTGGCACTTCTGCCATTCTTGTGGTCGGAAGTCAAAAAGTCCAATCCTCCTCAAATGTTCCTGGTGAACAATTAATTAATCTTTCTCCTCTGCTCGAACTTCTGATACCCAAGTCGTCATCATACCAACACCACTGCTAGCAGTATTCAACAACAAGGATAGTAGTGATCTCCACCGTCGTCGTCAACAGTATAACATAAACCATGGGCACAGAACCGCAACAACCTGACCAATACCAAAATGGGCCTACACCACCCCAACCCAGTTATCAACAAAATGGTGCTCACAAGGGATATCAGCAGCAGGGGGGAACCCAGTCATAGTGCAACCGACACCATTACATCTGCTCGGAGAGGCGCCGGCCATCATCGACTGTCCATACTGCAGCCAACGGGGGCCGACGAGGATCGACGAGCGCGACTCGAGCATGACCGTGCTCGTCGGTATCGGCATTGGAATCTTCTGCATCTGCGCCGCCTGCCTGCCATGTATCCTGCATTGGTTCCAGGACGTGGACCACTTCTGCTCGCACTGCAACCAGCGGGTAGCCCATATCCCTCAAGGTGGCATCGCACAGGTCATCCAGCCTCAGCATGTGCCCCAGGGGTACAACATGGGCCAACAGCCGCAGTATGGTGCTCAACCGCAGCAACAACACCACCAGCAACAACAACAACAGCAGCAGCAGCAGCAGCAACAACAGCAACAGCAACAACAGCAACAGCAACAACAGCAACAGCAACAACAGCAACAGCAACAACAGCAACAGCAACAACAGCAACAGCAACAACAGCAACAGCAACAACAGCAACAGCAACAGCAACAGCAGCAAAACTATTACGAGCCACAGCAACATACACCTCAACAAGAAGGAGTTCATGCACCACCTCCAGAGTACAAGTAGCGAACCAGCTGCAGATTTGCCAAAGAGGAATATTTTACGCAAGGATTGCGGGACCCGAGGAACGACCACAACGACGACTGTCTTGGCATCACTGATTCTGGGTTGTATTCGTGTAGTTCTCTGGGTTAAATCTTTATATTGTTTTCAAGTTTGATCGGTGGGTCACCGAGGCGCTATAGGCTGCGTATACCTGATGGAATAGAAGACATGACGAGAATACAATAATACGTTATGATCCTGCTACCTCTTGTTCGGAGACGTCTGCATCTTGTGTGACCGATGCGGGTTTCGAGATAAAGGCCCGCCATGTCAGTTTCTGAGACCTACCCGCTACCGCGACCCAGAGGCCAATGTATTTCGCAGGCAAGAGTCCACTCACAGCACGCCGGCTGATCATGCCCAACGCCGCGTGACGTTGGTGCTCACTTGCGGTATGCCATAAGGTCCTCCTGCTCCTCGCCGACAGCAGAAGGACGTGAACAAGTTCCATTCCAGATCTCTTCTCGCTCGGTTTTCTCCTAGCAACCCGTCACCTCCCGCACAAGCTCACTACCGCCAAGTCTTTGCTCTTCGCAACTCTCCCAGAGACTCCTAGTGCTAGCGGGTATCATGTGCTTGGGAGCGAATACAACGAAAGAAGTAATGCTGTGGCTGCTCCAAAGAACCCCTGACGCAGGCGCAAGGGGCAAAAGACGATGGATAACGAGGCAGCAAAATTAAGCTGGGAAACGGACGATGTCGCATGGCAAAGAAGAGTTTGCCATCTTGCCATTTGTGCCATGTACTTATTATTCTATCTCCAAAGTCAGGTGACGGACCGTGTATTGGGGAGTTAGGGTTGTGTTAAGACCTGGGACGATCGAATGAGCCGCCGACGGGCACAAGGCAGATAGACAATATTCATCGCCCGCTAGAAGCCTAGGAAATTCTTAGGCGACAGTCGGCCTCCGAGAGTGTGGTCGAACAACTACACAGTCGCTCTTCCAGCCACGGAATAGGTATCAAATCAAAGCAGTCCGAAAGCACAACCAATAGCCCTAAAGAAGTCGGTTTCCATCACTCAGGTCTATTTGTCCGAAGTACATGCTTTAGTTATCTGACTATGACCATAGCTTTCAGGCCATTGCTAGTATAGTGATCGGATCATGGCTTTCGTCCCTCGATGTCGTTTGTTCCTACAGACGAAAAAAGATCCCCAACCCCGGGTATAAAGCCCTCGTTGAGCCAAAACCACATCGATGATCCTTTGAAACTCCCTGAGCATACTCGAATGGTGCCATCGCGATCGGGTAATTTGTCATAGCTTGACTCCACGACTTGTCACCTCACCACGTCCTCCAATATTTAACAGCACCCGACAGTCAGGGCAATACCACTTCGTCGTGCGAGCCGGGATCTCTGTGAGACCAACACACTCGAGGTGGAACCATTCTTGTTTGCAGTTCTGTGTAGGGTGTTTGGTCAGTATGGAGTTGCGTGAGTATCTTTTGTTATTGCTAGAACAGACAGAAGCAGAGGTGGAACGACCCGAACGACTTGAACGGGTCGTTGTACGTGAGGAAGCAAAATCAGAGTTGTCATCGTATTGTTTGCTCACATCAACATTGTCGCATTGGATCATAGTGCCAAAACTGACCCCGTTACAGACGCAGTATCTGGCTTCGTCTGGATCGATGACGTTGCCCTCGTCATCTACTTCGACCTCAACCTCCTGTTCAGCTTGAGGCCCCTTCTTGGTTTTCTGCTTCTTTCGAGGAGCTGCTGTCCGTTTGCCGACCGCACTCGTGCCACCCGAGGTCTTGTTGACAACGCCTGGTGCAGGACGCTTGACACGTTTACTGGGCTGGCGAATTTCAGGGGCTGGTGTATTTCGAGCGGTACTAGTGCGTCGAGGTCTATCAACCGCAAGAGTGGGTGCCGCTGGTTCGACACTGTTTGCTTTGCCACGAGATGCTGGTCGACGCAGGTTCATGGTCATAGTGGGTTGTTCCGGGCCAGGTGTGGTGACAGGAGTGTTCTGCCTAGATGTGTTGGGCTGTTTCGTATTAGTTGCAACAGGTTGCAAGTTCTTCTGCGCATCTTTCCTGGTTTCTCTCTTGCCAAAACTGTTAGTGGGCGGGAGGATAGGAGTAGTGGATGTCTTAGGAGTTGGCACTGATTTTGTCTCTGCAGGAGGTTTAGTGGGAACTGTGGTGGTAGTTGTGATTGCTGGCGGTGGAAGGGGAACAGGACTTGTGCCCGCTGAAGGCGTAGGAGCTGGCTTCTCGGCCACAACCGGTGTCTCTGAGCGAGGCGGCGCTGGCAAAGGCACGGGCGTGGCAGAAGTGACCTGGACAGCAGCATTTTGACCAATCTGCGGCGGCGGCACTGGCGTGACGGCCGCAGGTGGAACCGATGTTGGTCGTGGTGTGAATTGCGGTGGAGGAATAGGAGTTTCCGTCTTGGTCCGCTTGATTTGTGGGTTAGTTGGGTGTGCTGGTGCTGGTGCGGGTGTCCCATTTTCTGTACTCTCGGTCTTCTCTTCAGGCGCATTGCCCTCAGACGTAGATTCGCGTTTCCTCTTTTTGGCCTTCGGCTTGCTAGCGACTTTGGATTGTGAGGTTGGTTGAAGTGCAGGCTGGGCGGTTACCCCTGCTGCTACTGCTGTTTCTGCCACACTCCCAGAGACAGAAGGACTTCCCTCTTGGGTGCTCCAAAAGCTCATAGCCTGTGCTTTCATCCTTCTAGCGGATTCTTCTGCCTCCTCGACTGCCTGCTTTGCCATCTGCTCGCGCTTGAGTTTCTTTGCTTCGTTGAGCTTCATGCCTCGGTTACTAAGCTTCACTTCCTCGTCGCCAAGAGCTTCGAGCGAGAGAGCACCGATAGGTTGATGCTGGATACCAGACACAGCATCTGTAACTGGTGCCGGAGGGGCATACTCGAAAGGCCTCCCCGCATCCTCGGCCTCCTGCTTGGCAGCTTTCAGGGCGTCGTGACCGCGACCCAGTTGCTTCAGCTCCCGAGCAACCATGGTCTCGCTAGGGTTCCACACCGCGTTCTTCTTCATTCGCTTTCTAAGCTTTGCAAGCTCCCAGGGCGTGAGCTGGAGCCATGGTCGATCGGGGCCGCCCAAGGGGGCATCGGGTGGTGGCGGTCTAAGTTTCGCGAGCGCGGAACTGGTAGACGGAATGGGCAGTCCATCGTTGAGTTGTTGTCGCGCTGCACGGGGCTGCTTGGGAATCTTCTGCTTGGGGAACTTGGAACCCTTGACGAGCTTGATTCGAGGCGCAGGAGTATTTATGGGCGAAGGGGAAGCCTCTTCTTCGGAGCTCGACTCACTGGACGAGCTATATGGGTTGATGTCAATTTCGTATGGGGCGAGCACCTCCCCAGGAACTGTGATTCTAGGCGGCCCGCGGATTTTGTTGCCATCCTTGTCCAGACGTGGTGCGGGCTTGGCAGTCCTGCTCATCTGTGGAGAGCGTGTCTGGACCGGACTCTTCTGCTCCTCTGTCGGGTAGTTGTCCCGCATGTGTTGAAGCTTGGCTAAGATCGTCTTGGCCCTATTCACATGCCTGTTCACATATTCTGCCATGCGTCGGGCCTCGGCATGGCTCGATATACGTGCGTTGACAGCCTGACTGAGATTGTCCGATATATCAGCCCTCAGCTGGACGGGAACAGGTCGTTGGTCGGCTGGTAGGGTAGGGAGCTTGCCCCATGTCGAGGTAAGCTCATGGACGAGTGCTGAAGCGTCGATATAGGTCTGGTCGAGTTTGCCGATGAGGGTCAAGCTGCGGTTTACGTCTGCAGGAAGGTACTCGGTGAAGTCGAGATAGTCTGTGACTGTTGTCTGCGCATCAGGATCGGCACGCTCGTTGAGAGACTCGAGAGCATTGTTCTGCGGCATGGCTGGAGCTATGGCGGTTTTGTTCGTGGGGGAGATGGGAGTCTCCTCGACAAGCTCAGCAGCGGTGGCGCCGCTAACAGTGCCGTTTGCTTCTGTGTCTGCCATTGTTACGCTGTATGCGGATCGCAATGTTCTGGGCCTTGCAATATCATGGTCGTGCGCAGAATGGGGCGATCAAGTGCACGCGACAAGCACTCAATGCAACTACGTGCGGAGGGCAAGAGCGATGATGGAATATTCGATGTTGGTGGGATTCAACAAACTGCTCATTGCGCCGACGCGATGATGCGAAGTCGCGTTGCAGCATGCCAAGATTCAAGTGGGCCGTGCTTGTGCTTGTCCTCGTCCTTGCCCTCTCTGCATCTAATCTGGTCTAGCTTCGGTAATTAATAGCTGGATAGCTGGATAATTGCATCAACTGCAAGCGTTGCGTAAGATGAAGGCCCTTTTGACTCTTCGATGTCGAATCATTTGCCTGCTGCTGTTTTATGATTATCACTTTTATATGGTTTGTGACTTCTAGTCTGATGCATGCCAGATAGTTGACTGGTCTCTGAGATGCCCGTCCAAATAACAATGCAGTTCGCCTGCTTGAAGTACCACCACCAGCACATGAGGTGTGCACAATTTAGTTTTCCTATACTCCATGGACAGAAAGGAAATGTGGTTTTGTCTCTTGAAACTGTCCTCAAACTCCTGGTTCCTAAATTGCCTATAGCCGACTTCCAACCTTTGCTGACCAAATCCCATTCCTCCCTGTTGTAATGCGCCGTTCTTGCTCGATGCATTCTAAAATGCACGACTCGCCAAAAGGTCCTACCAGTGGTGCACGTGCTGATCTACATGCACGAAGTTGTATCGTGTCCTCACCTACCTAGACACTGCCCACAGCCCCCAAAGCGACTCCGGTTACAGCAGAAGCAAGGACCCAAGGGGTGGCCCATGCAAATGCGCCGATGGGCTCAGCGCCTTGAACAGTGAGGGCGGTCTGAATAGTTGTGCTAGCACCCGTCACCAACATCAAAATAGCGGTACGCTTAACCACAGTCTTGGTTCTGTTGCTCCAGCCCCAGAAATTCCAGGATAATGTCTCCTTCAAAGACGCATTAACGGGGTCGAAGTCAACTGCCTTCGTCTCTGCCTCGGCTTCGGCAGGGGTGAAAATAAAGTTGGTGGCAGCGAAGCCAAGCGTCAGCGTAACAGGGAGGAGATTGATGTAAGTCGACTCGTGTGCCGCCTGGATCGATGGCAGGCTGTCGTAGTAGACAATCAAGGCCGTGGGGAGGTAACTTGCGTAAGCGGCGAAGAGAGTCACGGTATAGATGGCACCGGAAAGGAGTGTAGTCAACAGAGCAATCGGCTTGTCAGTCAGCAAGTCGGCATTGGGCGCGTTGGCGGGATCGCGATGCGCCTTGGACAATGAGCGGAGCAGCCTGAATGGAAGATAGGTCGCGAAAGTCTCGATGGCAAGAGTCAGGATGAGTGCCGAGGCTGGCACTCTGTAGAAGGCGTTCAAGAGGTAAAGCTGCAGGCTGATCAGTCGTGACATTCGGGCAAAGCAATGCGCACCCCGATGTCTTGATCGGTTTCTTTCACGTACCGGAGGACCATGTGACAGCAAGTTGAGCGCCGCCAGGTCATAGCCATCGTAGTCGCCAAACCAGCCCAGCGCAAGTTCGAAGCTGTTTTTGCATCCATGGTCAGCACAACTCACAGCGAATCGTGGCATTATGTCTCTCCCATGATCTAAGCCAGATCATCCCGGGGGGGGGGGGGCTCACATTCTCCAAGCCATCAAAGTTCCATATTCGCTCCAATGCTCCAGACTGCGCGCATGCACAGCTATAGCAGCCTTCGTGTAGGGATAGGTGATTGAGTACCCAACGGACGAAACGGCCAGACTCAAGATGACGACAAGAGGAAATTGGATGGCCTTGGGGATCTTGGACTTCTGCGTGACATTCCTCTTTGCCTCCTCAAATGCTGCGACGACCGGCTCCGCACCCTCTCTAACAATCAGCGCGTCCGTGGAGGGAGACGGCGGCAAGTTGGGCTCCTCGGAGCGCGCAGACGTAGAAGCCGTCCCAACAGCCTCGGACTGGATCTTGTCTTGTCGTCGGGTGCGCATTTTACGCTGATGTACGGGAACGCGGGAAATAAGGTAGGATACGGTTCGTCGAAAGATGCGCTTGCTGTCTGAAGTTTGGAATGATGTTTGATGGCAACGTAAAAAGAAAAATGAGTTTGCGCTCAGTGATGTTATGCGATCATAGTGGGATTGCAGTGGGTTTCGGGGAGCGGCTAGCGCGTGGAGAGAGCTGGGCATGAGCTCCAATGACGCTAAATACAGAGCACTATGGGCTAGTAAACAGATGGAGCTCGGTGACGTCTTGACGCGCCCCCCCCCCAAGCACCATGTCTGTGCCTATGTATGCGTGTAGGTATGTAAGCAACCCGAAAACCCCAAAATGATGATTGATGTTTGTGCATCCTGAAGCGCTCGCTATATTCACTACAGAGCATACATGCGAACAACTGTTCAGCCATTATTGTCTTGACCTTTAATCTGACCGGTATGGAGTTCATACCCTTCTCGTAGTGCCCACCCCTCCCTGCCAGCCTGCCTCGCGAGACAGTCCGACTGTTAGCCAGCTTTGCCTATCCCTGTGCTAACGCTGATTCTGTCTACTGGATGTATGAGTCTCATCGAGAAGGGTCCCCACAGGCAGCCACGGGATCGTCCCGATTCTTTCTATACAGAGTAGGTTATCCAGACCAATTGACGTTACCTATCATCCAACTAGTCGGTTTCAATTTGATCTTTGTGACGTGCATCCCATCCAAATCGATCGATTCGAGGGGTTGGTTCGACATGGCTTGCTTGTTGTTGAAAAGGGTCCCCAGATCCCCCTCGTGCTCTTGTGACTCGCGATCACCGCTTCTCGTTTGTCTTTCGCCGTCTGTTCTGCAAACTCCCATCAGTTCTCCTATCTGACCAGCACTGGCCATCACAGCATCTGTCATAACCAACGCAATCGATATCGCTGAAGGAGGCCCTTCCAGTCTTCCTCACGCCAGCTCCCGATTCTACATTGTGGCCACTTCAAGCTCTCCCGCTTCAATGAACTTGCTTGGCATTCGTGCCTCATTCAGCCATCACGAACCCAAATTAACGGGCCGCTTGAGTCATGCGCATCGAAGGGTCACAATACGGAGGTGAGACCACCAGGTAGGTCGATAAGTTGGTTCATTGATCTCATTTGATTCATACATGGGCGAAGGAGTGTCTTGTCCTATGGTTACATCTCCTGCTTGGGCGCCTCATAATCCCTCTGGATCAGCTTCAATGTGCTTAATTAGGGTGTTCGCTCGACGCTCTTTTCCGATCCTCACTTTAACCTCGTGGCCTATTCTTTAGTCATCTCATATCATGGTGACCATAAGTTGTCCACTCTTCGGTGCTGAGGTTTCGATAGCGGAGCCGAACCACCACGTTTACAAAATTGGTATAGGTTCGCGGTTACAAAAGAAACAACAGATGCCATAGTAGAAGGTTCATAACATGCGTCCCGGGTCGTCGCTACAAGCAGCAGCATCATTGAATGCACTCATTCTGGTGCGTTCACTCCTCCATACGGCCAAACACACCGTCATCGTCATCTTCACTGCGGACCCGGGATCGCCTGTCATCTTCGTCCTCGTCCATCTCGCTGTCTTCCATCTTCACGTCTTCTGCGTGACGGTATTGTCCGCGTGTGAAGCTCTCGGGCATCTGCCGTGCCGAGTAGCTGTTAAGAAAGCTGGTGCTGGGGAAGGCCGCCTGGTCAAGGTATTGGGCGGGCAATGGGGGAACCGGTGGAGCATCGTCGGGAAGCCTCGTGTCCCGGGAACCGCCACTGCTGCCGAAGCTGCAACTAAGCAGTTCAACGGCGGCTGCAAGGTCCTTGTCCTCTTGGCCAGAGCTGCCCAATCCAGAAGACGTGGGACGGACATCAATACTACCATGGCGGTTGTGGCCGAACCCAGAAGCGTTGGAAATGCTGCCAGACAGGAAGCCGTTTGAAGCAGCAGACTGATATGATCGCGCATAGGCACTACCATTGCTCGATCTCTTGGCATTGCGGAATACGAAACCACCGTGGTAAGTTTCGGCCTGTGGTGGCGGGGTTGTGTCGGCCGAGCTTCGCCCATCGTGTTGGTCCGAATATCCCGAGGCAGCCGGCGATGCTGCTGATTCGGGTTCGCTGCCGAAGTCTCGGGCGGAGTCCGGAGGGGTGGATTCATCCTTGATGATGTTCATCTGGACGAGCACCGAAGCAGCCTCGAGAAGCTGCACTTGTTGGTGCTTGGAGATGAGCAGCTTGGATGTGTACGACCACTCGGGAGTGTGCTCCCACCTAACCAGCAAAACGTCAACACAATGTCTCCTGCGAGCAAATCCGGGGTAGGTTATGGGAGTCTGAGGTGGGGTCCAGGCATGTACGGTCTAGACCTCTACGATTACGCAATCGACTATCCAGCGGCTGGAATGAGATGGTTTAGGGAGAAAGGGGTAGGCAAGAAAATGGGCACAAACAAATGCTTTGTCAAACAGCTGCTGTGCTTGTATGTTTTTCCGCACTTGTCGCAGTGAAGCTCGACGCGGCTGCTCTTCTTGCCGTCCTTGGTAAGAGGCTGTCCGTCGCTAGCACGTCGAACGCGAGCCTGCTCGAACCCGTTCTCGCCTTCCTCAGCAGACATCTCGTTGGAATCATCATCAATTGCGCTGTCCTGGCCTTCCGGTTTTCCGGACATCATGAACTTGTGTGTAGGCAGGCTAGCGGGTGGAGAAGGCAGGCTTCCAGCGATAGCGGACCTGACAGTAGCCGACTTGGAGACAGTACCACGGCGACCGTTGATCGTCATGGGAAGGGGGGTCATCTTGTCGCCAGCCTCAGCCAGAGCAGCAGCGACGGCCGCGACATTGGTACCATTGTTTGTTATACTCTTACGGCGATTGATGCGGTGGGAAGCGTTGAGGGAACCGGATAAAGCCGAGTGGGCGTGGGAGTGGGAGCTGTTGCGCGAGTGAGACGACGGTCGGGTAGCAGATAGGGGGTTCGTAGAGCCGGGTATCGATTGACGATGCTGGGACAATGGCCTCGTCGTCGTCACGGACATCTCCTGTACAAGGAGACAAGTAGTCAGCAGGCTGCTCTCTTCTTGGACACAAGCCAGACAGGCATATGATGAGTGAATAACTAGCTGTTCAAGGTACCTTTGTAGAGGCCATTCCTGCACAAGTGTATATGATAAGAGGTGTCGTTGGTCAAGGCCAGAAAGCGGGATTGCCAGTACACAAGTTGATGTAGTGAAAGAAAACAAAAAGCACTGAGCTCTGGAGGTGCAAAGCAACTGTAAGCCGTTGCGGATAGGGTTCAAGCACGAGAGTCAAGGTAGTGGTGGGCTCATGCGTGGTGTGGTGTGGTGTGGGATGGGAATTGGTTGGTTCGGGTTGAGGTGTAAGTGGCAAGCGACGCAGAAGCCAGAGGTTACGTGAGTTGTTGATGGGAGGTGAGGTAGGTAGTAGAGAGGGAAGATCACTTGTCAGATGGTAAATAAAATAAATTATTTTTTTGAGCAACTGTCTGGAACTTGCTTGGGGAATTAGGAACAAAGGCAATTTTGGCCAAGTTGTCCGGCTGCGCCTTCAGGTTCCAGCGCGCGGGCGGGCGTTGCGTTGGGTGGGTGTGTGTCTCTTTCCTAGGTTAGAGCCAGAGCCCCGACCACTGGGCAGTGGGCAATGGGCACTGGACACTGGACAAGCGCACGCAAGCATGGCGACAAGCGATGAAGGAGGAAGAGGAGGAGGTGGTGGTGGAGAGAGGGGGCACCAGCGGGCCTGAGGGGGGTGTGAATACAGAACAATGGAGGGGGGTCACTCGTTGATTGTAGGCAGTGCGAGGAGCGGATGCTGGACACAACCCGACTGACCTTCAGTCATGATTACATCCCAGCAACTACTTCCGTCCCAGTACTTACAACATTGCTCGACTCTACTCTACTCTATTCCGTACCATTGCATGCGCTCATCCACGCGCTTGTCGGTTCTAGACTCTAATGCTTGTCTTCTCCTACCAGCTTCTTCCATTCATCAGTTAAACAAGACAACTCAGGCAACACTGTGTGAAATGCATCCATGGCTATGGAAGTATGGTCCATTTCGATTATGTATTACAACACATCTCAAGTATGGACATGTACCGTAGCCCGTACTTTCGGACCGGCGCCAGGCACAGGAACCCACCCAGCTACTGTAGATGATAGGGATAAATATTCAAAGGCGTGTCATTTACTTCTGAACCCGTGGAAACTCAGAGAACCACTTTGAGTTTGGACGTCCTGTGATCACTGATCACTGATCGGTCGGTCACCAGCCGCCGTTTCTGGATAGTTTGGCGCGCTTGATACCTTATCTAGTACTCTAGGTGGTTAGGGCTTTGGTAACCCCTTTGGTTGTTATGTATCATTTGTGGACCGCTTCCCCCAGATTCTGAAAGATGCAGTAGACGCCGATTAGGTCTGCTCCTAATTACTGTTACCCTAATCAAGTCACTGTTGTTTTCGCTATCAACGGCATTGGAAACATCCCGGCGGAACATTTGCAACAACATGTTTGAGACGGCGATGGTTTTGACCTGCCTAGGATGGGATGAAGAACCAGGAATACCAAGCATGTACAGCTTGTTGGCTTGAGCTTGCTCAACTGATTGAGCAGGGAAGGTGATCCCGGCCACATCGGCTCGAAGTTGCATCGACATCGACTACCCCAGGTCTTCATTATTATGTATTTTTATCTTTTTGTTCGCGATATGCAACTTCTGCACAAAAGACGACGGTCTGCCCACGGTCGTTCAGCTGATAAAGCGAGCCCATAAATTCTGTACATACATAGTATTATTAACTACATCAGGGTTGGGTACGAGAGGCGGCATAATCAATGATCCCAAGACAATTCGCTCAGAATTTCTGATCCTGTCTTGAATTAATCATTGCAACTGCCTCAGGTTGGCAAGAACCTTGTAGTCATCTTCTATTTGCTGAGATATGATATTATGGAAGCGCTCAGAATTCCTGCCACTCATGTCCGCATTCAGAGCTGGAGTCTTGTTGGACTGTTGGACGGGCCGCTGACCACGTACGGTTGGCTTGAGCGACATGTGGCATACAATAAGCCAGGTTGGGCGCATTGGATAGGACAGTGCAAATCCAGACTCTCAACACCGTCCCGGTGTTGGCTTCCTGGACACTGATTCGCTGAAATGGAAATATTGGGCAATCCCATGGGAGTCAACTGATAAGACAGTGGCCGTGTATGGAGAAGCGACCCACTCATGAATAGTTCAAAGTGCACTTCGAGGTCTGGTTTCTCGTCGGCGTTCTCATTTGCCGGTCAATGTTCTCGCTCAAATGGCCACTTTCTCTACAGTATGCGAACCTTTGTCATGCTTTTTTATTGTTGTTTCTGATGATGGTATCTATCTTAGCTTGATGGATTTGGCCTAGGTCTCACCGTTAGCCGCCCTCTGACCTTGGTAATCATGGTGACAATTTAGATCAGTCTTGCGCAACACCGTATCTGCCACCTGATGTTATCCAAGTATCTATCAAGCGCATCT
Source organism: Truncatella angustata (assembly GCF_020726525.1). Lineage (NCBI taxonomy): Eukaryota > Fungi > Ascomycota > Sordariomycetes > Amphisphaeriales > Sporocadaceae > Truncatella > Truncatella angustata. Next base: position 2,105,022 of record NW_025763384.1, on the reverse strand, counting down.
CCTTAGCGACATGCCTCCGAAACATAGACTCGACTAAGAGTTCCCGTTATTGTCCATGGAGCACTTGTGAAATATGACTGCGCTCCGGCTTGCGTCTATCCAAAGCCGGCTTCTCAACTGAAACACATTTCCCAGCTCCCTACTCACAATCCATGAGCTTTCAGTTCTCAATGAGATTATTCGTGCAACTCAATTGGACTGTTGTTTTCTTCAAGCTGCCATGCATCTTGGAGGTTCGCGACAATGAAAAAGGTCCCGGATTGGTGACCTAAGGAGGGGTACCGGAGCGGAGCATCATGCTTCTGATGCGACCTGACCAAAGAAGTTCGTGCGACGACAGCTCTCCACTGCCCAGCTATGTCGATGTCGTTGATCATTGCGGTATGGGGATTTTAATGGTTCGAGAATACCTTGCTCGATTCCCTATTTGTGAATCTGTCTTCGGCACTCCAATATCATTATGGCAATCATCATAACTCGTCATAGAGGGTTGTTCTCTCCGAACCACATTCAACAGATACAGATACCATGCGCAATCGTCAAGCTAGACATGAAATATGTCAAGGTAACCTTCTCTCCGGTGTCAGCAGACCATCTAGCCAGTCCAGATGCAGGTACTCTTGCATTATGCGTAGCCTCTATACCGCATACGGGAGAATAGAACATAAACCCAGCAGACATGTCAAACTAATGCACGAAGGCTACGACCACGCCCATCCGAACATTATCCAGAGTCCTTGTTAATTGGACAACTCGAGAGGGGGTTCATATTCTAGCTCGGTCTCTATGCTTGGTTCCCTCCGTCTGAATGCAAGACATCGGTAACAACCACAGTGGCTTGTCAGGAGACGCGGCATATCAAGCCACCTCACTACCGATAAACGAATTCATTTCTTGCCAAAATATGGAAATATTCACGAATGCACCGCAGGCTTTGATCCGGATGGTTCCCATGGGAGAACCGACTTTCGTTTAACCTCAGTAATGAGGATATTCCACAACAATCTCTGCTGACAAAAAAATTCTGAAATATCCCAATGTTTAGACAGAAATAAAAGAAAGAACGATTCCGATCGACGAAGCCAAATGACTATTTCTCAGCCGCAACGAGGATCTATTGTTGCTGTCTGGCGTCAAATCTCGCGATTGAATGAGCCTGTCGATTCTCTAAGCGTTCTAGGGCACCCTGAAGTCGATTCGCCGACTTGAGACGGGCTTTTATTAACGGGCACTACCAGGCTCGCGAACGATTGATCTGGACCAAATGATCGTCGCTCGATGCGGCACAAAAAAAAGTTGCACACCATCAACCCCCGTCTTGCCTGTTCGTCAAGTCACGCGGTCTTCCCGTGGCTTACCGGTGCCCTGGATTCCTTGATAGAAAACTACTACTGCACCTGATCGGGAAACGGCACCTTAGAACGGCGCCGTCCGATCTGAGGCCGGGTGCTCGTTCGACACTATATGTTTGGACAGAGCGCGCCATCAATTGTGTAGCCTAGATACATGTGCAGTTAGCTTGGGATATCAAGCCTCATAGATCTCATGTTCAAGTTTCCAACGTAGAAAGCCCGTCGGCGCCTCAGCAATTTCCCCGATGGCTCGGTTCCAAAAACACACGTTGTCCTCGTCTCCAGGCAGTCGTTTTATAGACTGTTAGCAGCCAATCAAAAGCATCCGACTGGGAGCAACGTTTTGGTTTGGCTCTTTTATTTAATTGTATGGAAATCCCGACAGGAAATATCCAATTCTCCCTGAAACCCCGAATAGCCGAATCACTCAAATCATTTGGTGCCCTTTCTTATTTGTTAGATCATGATAAGAAGAATATCCTCAGCCGACAAGAGCTGGTTTGAGAGGAGGGTTCTTTGACGTCACTAGCGCTCAGATGACCATCTTGGAACGACGACGAGTTATGCGAGGGATAACCAAGCCATGGTCAGCCATGGACTGCGCCTCCAAGCTGTGGCAAGCAGCGAGTGTGTGCCTTCATTGAGGAGGCGTCGTAATGCTTACTATTGCCCACGCAATGAGCTTGTTGCAGGCAGAAGGATTCGAGAGCAACTGCTTGGCGATCAGCTTAGAATTTCTACTCAGCTTTCATCAGCATTGCAATACCGAGCGTGCCGGATTTTCCATTCTGGCAGCAAGGCAAGATACATAGGCACAGCGAATTTTACTCCACCTTGAGCTGAAACAAACTCTCCAGTGATAAGTCTACCTTGACACAGATTTAGCATGAAAATTTCCCCGGACTATGCAATGGTTCCTGATCTCCAATGATCAACACCGCCCTACCCGCGGGCTGCAAGAAATTCCCCGGCCCAGTGCAAGTATAAAGCTGGCGGGTGTTGAGTACGCAGCTTTGATTTTCGTCGAATATATCGAATCATATGTACAGTCCTGGCTGCAGCTTGTAACAGCCATGCGACCCTGGTCGAGACGATTACTAGTAATGAAAGGTGATACTGAACAATTGATACGATCAAAGTACGGAGGCTCAAGATCCTGCCTGTTTCAGCAATGCAAGCAAATGAGGAACAATGGGGAATTATGAAATTATGAAATTAGTGCTATTTGTAGTTTTACCGACCGATCAAACAAGGATCTTTGACAGTCGTATGATGTCAATTCGCTGCAGGTACAAAGCAAAAGGTATGTTGAGTTCGAGTCATTTTACAGTACATGTATTTTTGACTTGGCATTAGCCATGAATTATTGCAGCTGTCAAATGGTTGTCGAAGTTCACTTTCTTCCTCTTTGTGAGGTACCACAATTAGCATTTGTTGGGATTTCTTAAGTCGTACAAAGAATGCACACATGTGACATTCCTGATATGCTGACGTGATTGGGCAATCTTACATGTCTCACCCGATGGGATTTTTCTTCTTTCTCCCTGAGCTGACGAGATTCTTCGCAATCTAGAGCTATGATGTTACTTGAAAGTAGTGTTGTGTATTTCAGCATCGAGCGGCATCGTTGATGCTAACGACACACCGTTGCCAATTGGAAACAAATAATTATTGTGAAGCGGTGACAGGGCCTCAACTGAAGCCGAGTGGCCCCCAAACTTCACGAGCTCACTCCGCAGTGGAGATGTCGCAACCCGAGAGCCCCCTCAATGACGTAGTAGGCCTTCTGCTATGGTTGTGAAGTGAGTCCATGGCTGGCGCCGAGATGCACGTCTCGGGTCTGGAAGAGAAGAAAGCACGTTGCCCCCATGGCCAACCACAGCCTGAGGCTTGCATCCGAACAACTCTTTTGTTCAAGAGGATATGGATCGCATCCTGCATATGTTTACTGTGAATTTCTTATCATTGGCACATGGTGACAAGCACAATAAAGTATATACTTTTGTTTTCTTTGCTTTTCTTTTCCTTTGGAGGTGTCCAACAAGTTGATTCCCGTCTTTTGCCCAAAACCCCTCACCATTGAGGAACTAGACAACGACCGGGGTGGAGAATTTGCCCCGCGATGCTCTTGGCATTGGTCGCCTTTTGCCTTGAAGTGGCAGCGTGGTTTCATAGATAGAAACACCCAGTTGCTTATTATCTTATTCCACATTAAAGTTTTTATACTGTATAAATTGGATTTTTCGGAAAGTGGATAGAAACGTCAGAAGGAACCTGGGGTTAACCGAATAAAGGTCGTTCAATCATCATCGTGAACTCATAACCCCAGAATACGGGCATCGTCTCCCACGCAGATACCCCACCTCGATACTTCGTACCTGCTTTCCCTCCCTCCCTCCGTGGAGTCAAGGTACACAGAAAACCATGGCCGACGCATATCGCAAGGTCGGCCGCGGCGGCGCCGGCAACTTCTACTCCCAGAAGGACGTCGAGGACGCCACCAAAAATGCGGAGGAGTCGTCGTCCAAGGACGTCGAGGCCCAGAAGCCCGCGCTCGCAGACGAGGCGCCCTCCGACCCAGCTGATCCTCCCGCGCCTGCCTCGTTCATCAGCACCGAAGCGGCAGCAGCGCCGGTGCGTACTGGACGCGGCGGCGCCGGTAACTACGTCGACCCTCTGACGGCATCTTCAGGCTTCATCATCTCAGGTGCCAAGCCGCACCCAGCGACGGTGCACACGACGGGTAACCCCTCTGCCAGCCGGGCGCTAAACCCGGAGACGTCCTCGTCGACGGGCACGCAGGGAGGACCACCGCCGCCGGCGAGAGCAGGCCTCTCGGGTCGGGGCGGCGCGGGCAACTGGTCGAGCGGGGAGGACCACAGGGTGATCGACGAGGAGCAGGAGAGAAAGCGGAAGGAGGCGCTGGACAAAGGCATTTTTGACGACGTGAAGGCGTCGCTCAGGGAGCCCGGGAGGGCGCACACGAGGGTGCACCCGCACGGGAGGGGAGGGGGCCCGAGGGGTCTGGAGGAATCGTGACTCTTCCACGATCAGGTCTGGCTGTCTATCGCGTGCTCCGAGATGCTGCAGAGTGCCGATCTTCGTGCGCGTGGTGCGGCGGTCGGGTCTGGCGATTTGCAGCACGAGAACCGCAACGACAAACGAGGGGGCGGCGGGGGTAGTGGGATGTAGATGAAATGTGAAATATAGTGTGCGACGCGTCGGTCGCAAAGGCTCGAGGTATGCCAAGAGGATGGTAGTGTAACATAGGCATACACGTGCGTATGCGTTGCGGTTATTACAGCACAGTATTAAGAATAACACCATATATAATAAAGTAAACATTTCTAGCGGCCCAATCCCCAGCGAATTTGTATCCGAACGCTCAATATGGCCGGATAGGGGCAGTTGGGATGGCATCTAGCTGACTGTCTGTATCCCGCCTACATACAGAGCTGCTCGTAGACCGCTTTTCATTATTGGATATAAAATCCCATTAGTGAAATGTCGTTCCCAAGGCCACGGGTCGCTTCGTGCCTGCCAGAGTAGCGCATTGGTATCATATTTGCGACGCTCAAAGGATATCACATTTTGCACAAGCAAGATGTCACACTCTTAAAATTCAAGACAGCCCACAAACATGCCTTCTCTTAAGGCAGTGTATCATAGATGAATGCACTTTTCCAGATATCTACGTGATCCCAAACGCCAGAAGATGCCGAAAACCAAAAGCAGGTCCATGGAACGCCGTACTCATCAACCTCGAGTATTTCGTGATTAAGCAACCCTTGATGTCCGCGATCCGTTGTAATATGTCGTCGCGACTTCCTACTCGGAATCCATCTCCATGTCGCCCTCGGGTGCGAACTCGACACCACCGTCCACTCTGACCTTCTGGCGGATCTTCTCCTTGCCGAACAACTTGTTGGTGGCCGACGGCAGGACCTGCTGCTCCTCGAGTCTGTTGATCTCCTCCTGGGACAGACCTTGTTCCAGTGCCAATCTCCTCTTCTCGCTTCCACGGAGTCTGGGTAGCAAGTGGCTGTGGGTCTGGACGAGCTTGCGGGCGTCGGCCAATTCTCTGGCACGCTTGCCTGCCATACGTCTGCGGTAGAATACTCTCTCGCGCTTGCTTCTGATTTCCTGGATGCGCTCCATGGCCTTGAGAGTCCTGTAGTAAATTTTGTCAGCGGTCGGTGTTCCCTGGACACGTTGGATCCCGTAGGATGGACGTACTTCTGAACCAAATCCCGGTTGTATCGAACTGGCACGTTGCGGCGCTGTGCGAATTGGAGGGTCGAGTCGACGGTCATCTCTTTGCCAGCAGCACGGCGGAATGCCTTGGTCCAGGCAAGCTTGCGCGGGTTACGCTTCATCTTGAAGTTCTTGTGGCACTTGGACCGGCAGAAACGAAACTGCTTGGCATCATCTGCGGCAGGTTAGCGAGGCGGAAGAAGAGCTGCAGCAGGCGAGATGCTTACTTCGAATGAAGGTGATTCCCTTGCTGGGATAGGCGGGTCGGCTACAAAAGTAGCAAGTCTCGATTCTGACCATGGTGAAAAGTGTTGCGACGTGACGCTACGTTCTAACACAGTTCTCTTGGAGTGGGTGGTCGAAAGGAGTGTTGTCGAGCAAGAAACGGGACAGAGAACGCTGTCGTGAACTGCTTGATTTACTTTACTTTTGCTACTCTGACCGTTTATCGATTGTCGAAATCCAAAAATTTCGGGGGACCCTCCAAGCGGGCGGCGTTTGGAGAGAGTGGGGCCGACATCGAAGTGGGCTGCGCTGTGGACAATGCCTATTGGCTCCGCGGAAAATCTCAGATACCGACACTTGCCTTGGGGAGGGCCCGTGCACCAAGAAATTCATCGCCGCAGTTAGGAGCGGCAATGCTCTATACAATCCAATCCACTACAAATACACACCCGATGCTTTCCCACGCTGGCTAACACCGTGTAAATACCCCGTAACACAAGCAAACTCACGCAATATGGCATCAACACTAGCTATCGGCGCTGGAGTCGCAGTGGCCGCTTTCCTGGTATGTCTACTGCCCTGCAACCTTTGAAATCGCTTCTCCGCGAACTAACAGCGCATCAACTACAGGGCCGAGCTGGACTGGTCGCATTCAGGCGATCTAGAGGCGGCGTCGGCGCCATGGGCAAGGCCTTCTACAAGGGCGGCTTCGAGCCCAAGATGAACAAGCGAGAGGCTTCTTTGATCTTGTCTCTAAAGTGAGGACACACCATCGCGTGAAGGGCACGGCGGGAGAGACGGCGCATGCTAACAGTCTCCAAAGTGAACGAGCCATTACCAAGGACAAGATCCGCAAGCAGCACCGAACGCTGATGCTCCTCAATCACCCGGATCGAGGCGGCAGCCCCTATTTGGCCACCAAAGTCAACGAAGCGAAGGAGTTCCTGGAGAAAAATCAATAACGACTGCCACCGAGGCATATAGACGACGGCGATCAAGAGGCGGACTGTAAATACCTGTACAACACATTGGGGACACGTACAAAGCGACGGCGTTTATGGAAGATTGGTCATATTGCATGGTAATGGCTGTTTTGGTTCATGACCACGAATGTATTCATTCCTACGACATACGGAATACAATACTGCCCTTCCTGAGGGTGAGATCTCTTCTCGACATCTCCTAAAACAAAAGCACACCACGCAATCATTCCGTGACACCTGCCAAGTGATCAGCACGAGGTCAGTTCTAGGATAAACTACGCGCTGATAGAACAAATCTTGCGGCCGGCTCGATCCTCAGGACATGTCATGAATACATGGGACATCCCGTAGATCGTAGCACCGAAGCCATAAGCGTTGGATGGGAACAAGGTTGGAAAAGCTGACTCACAATTAACAAGAGCCAGGTTACAGCCATGAAGACAAGTAGTGAACTGAGTTGCCAACCCCTAGAAGTGTATGAGCGTAGTAGTCACCATCACCACTAGCTCTGGGATCCGGTAGGGGCTCGAGTAACTGGTTCTGGTTGTCCAGGTTGGACCATTTGAATAGATGGCCCTGCCGACTTGACAGGAGCGCCACCATCGTCAAGCTCCCCATCACTCCAGTCATCGAACTTGGCATCGAAGACCCAGCCGGCCTTCTCCGACTCGGTCATCGGACCGCCGACCTTCTTTCCAACAGCCATGCCGATCATGGCCCGGAGAGTGTACATGGCGTCATTGCCCGCGTTGTGGAAGTTGTAGCCAGGCATCCCGAGCTCTCGACAGACGAACTCCAGTGAACGACCATCAGGCGAGAATTGGATTCTCTGAAACATCTCCTTCGTATCGATCTCGTCAAGTAGCTTCTCGAGATTCCACATGTTGTAGCCTAAATTCTGAAGATACCGGAGATCGGCGATTGCTTCGTGGCCAACCATAACGATGTTGCTCTTGTACTTGCTGTTAGAATCGCCGATGAGCTCGCCAAGGCGGCGACAAACATCCTTTTGGGCGATAAACTCGCTGTAGCCGAAGCCAAATTCATCGGGGCAACCTTGAATGTATTTGCTGTTGACAATGGTCCTGTATTCCTCGATGCGAAGGTGGTGGGCTTCGATGTACGGGAACCAACTCTTGCCTCTCTCTCCTGGTGGAACATCCTCGATATCCTCAGTATCTAGAATTGCCAGACCGATCTCCGTGATGGTGGAGGTATTCAGTTCATTGGCTTCCACATCAACGCAGACGAACTTCACGGATGAATCCATGGTGAATGGCGCCTTGCAGGAAACATTCCAACCAGCATTAGTAGCATCTATAACACCGTCAGCAATGTGATCGTGCCATAGAAGTCGCTTCAGCCTTACCAGAATATGGCACAAGGCTCAGTCGTTGCCGCAGCCCAATGTAGCGTTGGACACGCTTAATTGCCTGTCCAAAGCCCTTCTGTCGGTTGATGACCTTCAGACGCTGCTTTTCTGGATCCTTTTTGCTCTTGGAGGACTTGACAGAGTCGTAGATCTTGTCCATTTTCTCCTTGAATTGGTGTAGACGGCCCGCGTTGAGTGTACTCAAGTCATCAAGTATAGCTCCCAGTGTCTCTTTGGCATTTCGGTAAACATTCTCGTCTTTGACTTTGCCCATGAAGCGCGGACGAGGAGACTCCCCAAAGTAGATCTCAAATATATCCCCATTCCTGCTCTTAGCCGGAATCCTGAGTGAAAAACCTAGCTCGGTATTAATTTCTTGTAAAAGTTGTGAGAATTGAGCAGTTGGGACCAATATCAACGGATCGCGACGTTCGTAGGGATCATGGATGTAAAACATGTCCCATGAACGATTTGTGAAAATATTGTCCTTGAACCATAAGCTTGCCTGCAATTCTGTCAGTGATGAGGTCTAGTAGTTAATGAGATGAAGTCTTACTTGCTCACCCCGGGCCCTGCCAACAAAGCGATATGGATATGACTGAACCAGCTTGAACGGGCACAGAGCTAATTCCATCGGCACCTTCATCCCCTGCATGAGATTGCATGGTCGAAATGCGCCATCCGAGGAGCTTGGCCATAGCAGCTCATCCTGTTGACGTAGCTGAGCTTGAGTGGTTAGAGGGGCCGATTGTGACTGCTGCCGAGGTTTGGACACATCCCAGTTCACATCAGCCATGGTGATGATATCATCATCATCGTCGTCGTCTCTGTCCGGTTGATTACACGGGAACAAGCTTATGGATGCCTGCTCACCCTCAGAGACAGTAATATGTTTTATGCGTGGCTCTAAGTCCTTAACTTCAGCTGTCATTGTTTTGGAGGATGCGGAGATGTTATTGGTTGCTGACGGTGATGAACCAATGCGTGAGAAAAGGGAATCTGGTGCTGCTATGATTGGCAAAAGAAGAAGAAAAGAGTCATTAGTAGTGAAAAATGGTTAGTAAGTTCTTCTACTAATCAATTGAGGACAAACGACACAGTGCAGAAAGCAATGGCAGGTACGAGCTTAGGGTCACTGCATCAATCGACTTTTTTTTATATATTTTTTATATTTAAGTAGATAGCTGTTCAGCCTGTTGCAGGTCATCCAAATGGAGAGACTATTCAATCCTTAAGTCCAATGACTTATTTGCTTAAGCCTCAATCACGAAAGCTGCAGACTTTGTGTTGCTCGACAGGGCTGATCTTTCAGCAATGCGGTTATTTGCGTGATAATTATCACCTGAAAAAGCTTGTTACGAACATATATGGGTTTCCGGTTTCGTGACACGGGATGATATGCACTTATGCCTTGCAAAATAGTGTAGTGATACATGTTTTCTCATAGATAGATTACTCAAAGGCACATCCCTTCAGATGAGAGATTGATATATTGTATACACCTAGATCTTTAGACCTCATTGATTTTGAGTTTGAAGTAAGGTCTGATGTTAGGCTACAACGGTACCAGTTACGGCAACTTCAGAAGGCCTTAACTGGGGTGTTTCTGATCCCAGAACTGTTGGGTATATTAGCCATAGTCCAGTTGACAGTGAAAAATCCCGAAAACATACCTTGGCAGCATCCTCAGATGTGACCTTTGACACATCCGATATCACGTCATCGATCAATCCAAGTTTAGAAAACCTCATCTTGCGAAAGAATTCACGTCCCCCTCCTGATTCCTTACCGAGCGCCCCTGACAGGAGTTGACTCTTGAAGCCTTTGAGGAAGTCGTTATACAGCTTCGGCTCTTCGAAGTTGATCATATACTCGCGGAACACTCCCAAGTTCTCAATCGCACGGTCATCATTGACGCCCCCCATGTTATTGGTGAGGAGCTGACGTATCACATCACCCATTTGCTTTGCGGCGTCAGCGAAAACTGATTCCTCCTCAGATGCGTCCATCATTTGCTTGAAAGACGGGATGGCATTATCCGGATCGACCTTGGTTCGCTTGTTGGCAGGTTCCCTCAGGAGAGCATCAACATCCAAGCCCGAAATGGGCTTGACGCCCTTCTGCTCTTGTCGGCGCCTCTTGCCAGTAGCCTTTGGTGGAACTAAACAAAAATTAGTATAAGCCATTCCAGGCTCGACATCTTCGACATACCTTTCTTGATCTCAGCGACAGCGATTAAGTCCTCAAGCCTCGACTTTGCCGTTTCCACTAGCTCTTGATCTGGCATAGCGTACTTGAGTAGAATAGGCGGAATAGGCGGTACCGGCTTATCGTGATGAATTGCACGATGTCTAACAACTTGGTTGATTCGATGTAGCGCTGGACTGTAAGCATCATCCACTGTCGCATACTCCAAAGTCCTCTCGCCCTCATCGTCCAGGGCGTATGTTGAGATATCCATGGCATCCACATACTCACTCATCGACTCAACGAGATCCTCAGACGGCAAGAAACGGTGCTTGGTCAGAACTTTATTGTTCACAGTGACCACTTTCTCGAGTGATGGGAATGGGTATTGCCTAACATCTTCGGCGAAAGGTAACGGAATATCGTAGAGACATTCAAAATCCACATCAGCATTCGGCGCGAGGAGGAGTAGAATGGGGTCTTTCCCATCCTTGGCTACGAAACGCGCCAGCGCGTATGACTCGAGCTCGAGCAGAGAATGGATCAGGGAAGATAGCTTGAGAGCATCGGCTGGGCTATTCTTCTGTGCCACTATAAGACAGCTTTCGCCGGAGTTGAGAAATGGCTCGAATTTGTCTTGTTGAATAAAGCCGACGATTGAGAAACTCTTTTTGCTCTCCAACTTGGTGATGTTGAACTCTGCTTCGCTAATGTGCACAGCGGTTCGGCCATACTCGTACCCTTTCGCCAACGACTCAAATTCGACGTCTCGCTTACCGCCTGGTCCTTTAGGATCGTTGACCCTGTAAGCCCGAGCGTTCTTGACGGCCGCAAAATCACTTCCACCGCCATACTCTAAACCCTCCATTTCATCGTTTTCGAGGGTTTGTGTCGACTGACTTCCATGATGTGCTTTGAATACGACATTGCTAGCTGAGGGTGGGGGGGCCCTCTTGGTCTTGAAGTACCGCTCGATATGAATGCTCAAGGCTCTTGGGTCAACTTCGGGATCACCAAGAGTCAGAGGGCCATCATATGATTTATATGGTCTTGTTTGCTTGAGCCTCGGCGCATCGAGCTCGTCAACAGCTTCAACAATAGTACCAAATGTTCCAAGATCTTCACCGACGGCATCGACCAAACTCTTCAGCAATGCTTCATTTGCTGCCTTCTGCTCGGTCTTATCTTCTTCTTTGAAGCCGTACTCCGCGTCATCGAAGTCAATGCCCCTAGCCGAATGTTAGTCTTCAAGATAATGGCAAGACAAGGAACTTAACTTTACAGGATTGTCAACTGAATCTGGTTTTCTCGGAGTCGTGCCGCTATAGACTCTATATCATCCGGATCAAGGTCAAGAGGAGCCTCCCCTGAAGTGACCATAAAGATCTTGCGATTGAACTTGAGCCTCTGAGGCGCAACTGTATCAATCATGTCAATAGCGGGAACAAGCGCGGATATGCAATCACCAGTGTTTGTGTTGCTCGGCTTGACCTTTGGTTGCAGCTCTCTCAGACGGCCTAAATTCATCGGCTGCAGCTCCTGGAGTATGGATATGTTTTCATATCCCTCTTCAACATTTCCATCATCATCCACCATGGGGTTGTTTGTCTCATCTGTCCTTACACCTATGACGCCCACGTGCCATGTTTTCCTCCCGGCGGCGACCGTGGTAGATATCTTATCCCACACCCATCGCATAGACCAGTCAAGATCTGATTCCGTCCTTCCGTTGTGACAATCTGCCGTTGACGACCCAAGGTCAACGATATAGATTGCGGTCTCCTTGTCCGACATGTTGGCGTTGATTTTGCGAATGAACGAGTGAAGTTTTATGGGTGAGCAGTAATCATGTTGGGAGAATTCGTGAGTTTAGAACAGAGGACTGGTCTGAGAACTCAATTCACCCAAAAATTCATCCTTTACATCAATGCCCAGCTTCTCCAGTGCAAGGAAGCCAGAAACTAGCTCTAGGCAGGCGCGGCGTAGATCCTCTCCAGCGCGTTGGGCCAGGGACGCTTCAGGTGGGTCTCAGGACGCGAACAATGAACGAAGTCACGCTTGAGTAGGCAGCTGCGTCTATGTACTATGTACTGCATGGCCCAAGCTCCTTGTATGACGCTGGGGTAAGGGTCCGTCTCCGTCTCTATCTCCGTCTCCATCTGCAACGAGCAAAGGGCGCTGAGCCGCTTCTGAAAGTGAAACCGTCATTGACTGAAGTGGAGTGGGCCGAGGTTTGTATTCAAGAAGCTCGATCATGCCATGCATGTTACGAATGTTCTTGAAAAGGTGGTAAGCATTTCTCCGTCTTTGGAACATCGTAAAGACTAGGTGTAATCAACAAATCGACTGCACTCAAGATGGCAGCAACTCTCATCTTCTCACCTGGTCCTTACCATATCATATCGTATGTCTAGACTACTTCAATATCTTCACTCGCACTTATAGGTCATCTTGCTATTTAGTCAATACTAACAACACAATCAGCTATGGAACTCTCCTGGGAACCCAGGTTTTTCACGTAAGCGCTTTCTTTTCTCGTCTTCACTTGTGCCTGTGAGCTCACATATCCCTTTGCTCTCATGTAGTCCTTCATCAACGCGACAGCTGCCTTCAGGACCCTCGAGCGACCCGCATTTGCCATACTCCAGCGTGCCCTATTCCCGTGGTACTTCGGCATACAGACTATTATGCCTGTCGCCCTGGCACTCACATATCCAGGGAGCCGTATCGCAGCGAGCGGTATCCAAGGCGCGCTCCTGAACGAAGCAAACCGATGGGACGTTGCAGTGCCACTAGCGACCATGTTCGTTACAGGTCTGATCAACTGGGCATATTGCCTGCCAGTCACGAATGCCATTACAGATAAGAGACGCACACAAGAGAAGAAAGACGGCAAGCAAAGCTGGGATGCGACGCCACAGTCGCAGGAGATGCAATCCCTCAACAAGCAGTTTGGGAAGATCCATGGTATTTCGTCTCTTCTCAACCTCGTTACGCTGCTTGCGACGATTACCTACGGATTCAACTTGTCGGCAAGAATACAATGACCAAAGCACAACGATAAAAGGGCATGGCCACGCTTCGCTATGGACTGGTCGTGTACGCGCGAGCATTGCTTGGTGATTATGATCTGAAAGCTTCGAGTGTTATTTAGCTCTCTAAAATACAGCACAGTACAATATAAATTGGCGAAGATGCTGTTGCATTCGCTCAAACAAAACCCTGAACTCTGCAGGAGAAAGAATCGGCACTTTTGCCAGTTTTGGATCCGTTGAAACACCATGAAAATTGAACCGAATTATCCGTTACGCCTTATTATCGCCTCCCTGTGGGTATAGTGCAAGACCTGAAATGCAGGCCCTTTCAAGAAATATCAACGTGTACTGGAAACATGGTGCTGATAGGGTCGCACAGTTTTCGTGTCTGGAAAACAATCAGTCGGAAAAGGGTCGTTAGGCCTTTCCGGCGAGTGCAAGGAGTTCGGCCTTGGCTGCGGCCAACTTCTTAGCCTTGGTCTCGGCATCATCGATGGCAACAACCCGTTCCTTTGCTTGCTTGAGAGAGTGGTGCAAAGAGAACTTGCGAGGCTCAAGGGAGAGCTGCTTGGCGACATCAATCTCCTCGGTTGGTTTGGAAAAGTCACGGGACATTGGGTCGAGTGGGTTGAGACCAGTGTGCGATCGTCCGAGGGTTACGGGGCGCAACTCGTCGGAGCCTGTCGAGGTAGAAGATACAGATGATCGTCGGGAAACGGCAACCCCGCCAGCCTCAGGAAAGTAGCTCTCGCCGGCTTCTATGGGCTTCCTAAGTCCGATGATGTGGGAGTCTGTAGCCGGAGACTCTGAGACGGTGAGAGGGGTGAAGAACCCGGTGATGTAGGAAATTGCCTGTGCGAGAGTCGACATTGTTGTGTATGATATCGGTACCGGCCGGGATATTTATTGCTTAGATTGGTCGTGGCAGAATTATTTGGTTGTAGAACAGCTGTCTGTTTTCAATAATTGTCACAATGATGCAAGATATGTTGTAAAAAGAAAACTTTTTGAACTGCAACCTTAGTTACAAGTATATGTTATCTTGCTCTGGACTTGGGTAGAGGCACTAGATGTGAGATGAACACAGAAGAGTGGAGATTGGAGAGATCAAGAGAGAAAGAGAGAGAAAGAGAGAGAGAGAGAGAAGACGAGTCACGATGGGGAGGGTTTGGAAGAGCGTTGGCGGGAAAAGAATTGGGTTTTATTGCAAATAGGTCACGCCCAGGTCCCACTCACGATGCCCTCAGCGGACCATGGGAGAGTCGGACACTAGGTAGGTGCTGGAATTGTTGGAAGACCCCCACTCCACTCTCTGAGTCGCAGCTACCCGCACGTTGACACCCTTGATCAGCGCGCCTGGATTCCATGCAACGCAATTTTGCACTTGAGTAACAGGGCATGTACTTGGATTAGTCGTTCACCGCATACAAGTAAGTTGCTGAGGTGAGTGAGTGTAGATGAAGGATCCTGGAGACCAAGCGGTATGAATCATGACTTCTGATAAGTCCAAGTCGACAAGCTGCAGATAGGGTCCTATCCGGCCCCGCTCACCCACAGATTCGACATGCACCTGCACATCGTGAGCTTTGGCGGGGCCCAATGGATTGTCCCAGGCAGAGCTCAGTGCACAGGGACTTGATCCCGGTGCCGGTCGCCAAATGCGGGATAAGAACGTCCAGCTGCAGCGAGTTTCGATGCAAATGCCCGTCCCGGTATCTACGGGCATATCCAGAACTGTGCCCCCGCGTTACCAAGAACTCAGATGTACACCTTCAAAATTTGTCCACGAAATTTTTCGGATTCTATCAACTACGCATGAGTCGTCCGGACCAAGTTTCTCGGAAAACTCAGACGAATATAGGAGTCATGAACATCAAATCCACAAACCGAGTAAGCAGACCATGCCTAGATGCATGCAGTCAATCAACTTTGAACGCGCCAGAAGCGAAGCTGCCACGCTAGAACGAATTAGACCGTCTAGGATTACGCATCTCCGGTCTTAAGGCCGATGGTGGCTTTTGAGATATGCAGTTTAGGTTTCAGACAGCAGTCGATCAAATTGAGCCTCTTGACCGCCAATTGTTACTCGGCAAGTGTATTTGCGGCCTTGGATATCTTAGTGGTTTGGAAGAACCACTTCAGAAGATCGCGACAGTCTTGGAATTGTCGCGGCACCGTCCCGTTTTTCAGTCGCACCATCCAATTTGCTCGGCAGCATGAACCACCTCAAGCAAGCCTCCTGGCTAACATTTTTGGCGGACTCGAGCAGCGGATGACACCTCACCACTGCCGCCTGCGGATTGAAAGCTGCGGGGAATCTCCCATTTTCGAGGTCACGAAGGATTTAACAGTCTTATTTGCATGAACATCTGACAAATGACGTCCACTGGCAGGCAGGTCAGCTGCACAACTCGCTCTGTCATGGAAATCCTCCCCCCAAACGGCCTGGGGCGAAATATAATCACCACCGCTTCATCCATCATTCCACGTCCTGTCTTGTAACACCCGTGGGCCCCGTACAACATGGCGGATGCACCGCTGCACCTCCTGCGTCATGATGCAGTGAGGAGAAGCCTCGTGCCACAGTGTTCACCCTCTCCCTCAACCGATCTGTGAACAACACGAGTGCCTCATCACCCTTTGCCACCAGTGGTTTACTACTTCTGCTTTCCAGCTTGCTCCTTCCGTTCTTGTCTCGTGGCTAGCTCGCTTGTGCGAATAACCTTTGGCTGAGGCGCCTTATACGGTGTAAGACTGGGAACCGTCATGCCAACTTGCCCTTGGTAGTGTTTGTACTCGGGGTATTTTCCTGCAGTGATGAGCTCTGTGAGCCAAGTCGAACCCTGGAATAACATGATCAAGAATAGTGAGCCCAATCCAGTCCAGCTATACAAGACCTGGGTCGCATAGCAGCTCCACTGGTAGAGCACAAACCAGATTGTTTGTTCCGCAGTGAAATTAGGATGTCTGCAATATGCCCAGAGTCCAGAGGTAATAAAACCCCGGTCCAGTTCCTCATGTTCGTGCTTTGAGCCGCGTGGGACTTTAGCAGTCTTCTGATATTCATGCTTAGTGTTTTGATAATCTGGGTTTTACTCTTGTTAGATTATAACACTCATTTTTCTTCTCCTCAATTGTCGTGGACTTACCCCATTGCTGCTGATCGCTGAACCACTCGCTTGCTACCAGCCCCAACTCGATGGCTGTGAAGACCAAGTCTGCCACAGAAATATCTTTTTCATTCTGGGAGGCAAGCATGATTGCATAGGTAGGCGACGCAAGGAGGAAAAGCAGAACGCTCTGCATGAAAGAAATAAAAGTGAGGTTCAAAACGAAGAATGGAACTGGTCCAATATATTTCTTCACGAGTGCCCTAAAGACGGTTAGCATGCCGACAGATCGATCCAGCTCATATACGGCTTACCACCTATAGTCCTCCGAACCAACCTGGTACCCTCCTTTACGCCAATAGTTGAATGTCAACCTAGCCTGAATCTCGATTAGTCATGCCAAAGAGCAGGTTCATAATGGGAATTCTTACACTCCAAATAGTACTCCAGAACAGAATAAGATTGAGTCTTTGAGTGTTGAGATGGTTCAAATCCGCCCAGACCTTGAAATGCGCATTGTAAATAGTTGGCAGCAGACTCCACATGCGGTCAACTTGAGACCAGTTACGATTGACCTCAGCCACAACCAGGAAGACAGCTCCAAGAAACAAAGAGAAAGCAAATCCTGATACCAGCGGATTCGTCTGCTTGTAAAGTTCCAAGAGGCTGTGAGGGTTAGTAATATTGTCAAGCAATCGTCGCGGAAGCTCGTATAACTGTGGCAGGAACGGCTCAACAGTCTTTGACCATTCTGCGCAGGCTTCAAGCGATATGAAATGCGGGATTGCCATGGTTGAAATGCACTGGCGATTGGTTTCCTCAGCTATTGCACGGGTTCTATATGAAAGACGAACCGAAACGCTCCAGGATTGAGTTGATATACGGTCAGTCAAATGAAACAAGAGATCCAAAAAGTGCGTCATGACTTCAAAGCAGCAGTCTTTGACGCTAGACTAGGCGACACGCCTCTTAGCGCGCTGGATCATTCATGGAATGTGGGGCTGTACTTTGTTGACTTTGAGTGCAGGATCGACCATTGACGATGGCTTTTGGTTTATCAACCACGAAGGAAGGTTACACACGAACGGTCAACGCGGCCATCAACCGTGGTAATATCGAAAATTACGCGGCTAATTCTTGATTGCTCTCGAGGAAGCTGTCTATGAGGCTTTGATCCTCGATTCGACCCTAGCAACCCATTGTTGGAACAGAAGTCTGCTCTAACTTGGAACTCAGCCATGCACGCATGCTAGTTGTGGTGTCAGATGAACGCTTTCCATATTTCCAGTCCATATCTTCTCATTTCTCTCAAGCCATCATCTACAATTGTCAGGACTGCAATTTCTACAGTTCGTCATCAGTCAAAGATGCGGGTTCTTTGCGTTGCTGAGAAGCCTTCAATCGCCAAGGCTGTTGCTGGGCATTTATCTGGCGGGAGTCAGCAAGTAGTCAGTCGTCTTCAGCATGCATTCAATAGGAATTTTCGTGCTAACCAGATATATCAGCGGAATACCCGTGACAAGTATATCAAGAATTACACCTTTGACTATGACTTTGGCCAAGGTTGGGGCAATTGTTCTGTGACTATGACTGCGGTCCTGGGTCATCTCACAACTACTCAATTCACTGCTGAGTACAAAGATTGGAAATTTCCTCCGCCTGATAGTTTGTTCAATGCTCCAGTTGTAACAACCATCGTTGAGGTATGAAGGGAAAAACCATCAACTGATATAGGCACAATTCCTGACGATTCCAGGACAAAACCAACGTTGCCAACAATATTGAGCAGCAAGCTAAGTATTGTCAAGGTCTTTGTATCTGGACCGATTGCGATCGTGAAGGTGAACACATTGGCCACGAGATATGCGAAGCAGCCAAGAAAGGAAACAGTCGCATTCAGATCAAGAGAGCTAAGTTTAGCAATATTGAGAGAGCGTGAGTCTGATTTGAGCCGTCACTTCAGATGCGATTTATTGACTTCTGGTAGGCATATTCTGAACGCTGCTAGAAATTTGGTTTTATTAGACGAAAAGCAGGTTAATGCTGTATCAGCCCGCATCGAATTAGACCTGCGTATTGGTTATGCATTTACTCGATATCTAACAAACAATCTCAGACCACTGGGAGGTCCTCTGGCAAACCCGAAGTTAGTCTTGAGTTATGGTAAGTTGAATTCCATTCCTCCAAAAAACCAAACAAAAACACTCCCATTTCTCAACCACATTTGCAGGATCATGCCAGTTTCCAACATTGGGCTTTGTTGTAGATCGGTATTTCCGCGTTCAGAACTTCAAACCAGAACCGTTCTGGAGTATCAAGGTTATGCATAAAAGAGAAGGAATCGATGTAAACTTCATATGGACCAGAGGCAGGCTGTTCGATCGCGGTTCCGCAATTGTTCTTTACGAACGATGTCTTTCTGCAAAGATGGCTGAAGTCATCAAGGTTCAGGAGAAACCAACCAAAAGATGGAAACCACTGCCCTTCACCACGGTTGAACTACAGAAGTTAGCGACTCGATTTTTACACATGTCAGGTCAAGAGGCAATGACAGCAGCCGAGAGCTTGTATAACAAAGGCTTCATCAGTTATCCCAGAACTGAAACTGATCGTTTCGACTCTGGGATGAATCTCCGAGCTTTGGTGCAGAAACAGATAATTGACCAACGGTGGGGTCACTTCGCCCAGAATTTGGTTGACGGCGGATTCAACCAACCTCGGCAGGGACGCAACGACGATAAAGCCCATCCTCCTATTCATCCAATTGCACATGTTTCCGCTGCTGCTTTGAACAATGAGAACGAAAAGAAGATCTACGAACTTGTTGCTCGTCGTTTTCTAGCTTGTTGTTCGGATGACGCAAAAGGTATGGCTACGGATATCGACATTCTTTACGGCGAAGAAGCTTTTCATGCCCATGGCGTTGTCGTCTTGGAACGTAACTACCTCGATGTTTACGTCTACGACAAGTGGACGGCTACTGTGCAATTACCTAGGTTTACTGTTGGCGAACGCTTTGAACCTTTTGAGGCGCTCATGGCAGGAGGCAGAACTACTGCCCCTAGTTATTTGACAGAAGCGGATTTGATAGCCCTGATGGATGCCAATGGTATAGGCACAGATGCGACCATGGCGGAGCACATTCAGAGGATACAAGATAGACAGTATGTTAGTGTTGTTTCAAGAACACGCCGCCAAGCAGATGATGGAGATGAGGAAGAAGACCATCCACCGCCAGCCCCGGCGGGTAGAGGTGGACGCGGCAGCGGTGGACATGGTCGAGGACGCGGTGGCCAAGCAGGCACAAACACGAGAAGGGGCGCATCCAGTCAGATGGAATTCATTCCAACTCAGCTGGGCGTGGCTCTAATAGAGGGGTTCGATCGGATGAACTTCGACACGAGTCTCGGTAAACCATTCCTTCGAAAAGAGATGGAGTTGAAAATGAAAGCCATTTGCGAGGGTCGAAAAACACGACAGGCCGTGCTCAATGAGAGCATCAGCCAGTATCGACAAGTTTACAACCAGTCACAGGAGAAGTTAAATGTCCTCAAAGCTGTGAGTCGCCCCTTGGGCAGCGAGCGATTCGAGCCCGATGAATGTTATTCGATACTAACCCTCCAATCCCTCAACAGGCGTGTAGACAATATCTATTCCATAATGGTGCTGGCTGATGCGGTCTCACTGCTTGAGGCAATCGGTTTCATTCTGCATATCCTACTTGGGCGAATGAGCCGCTTCCTGTTTTTGTTTCGGTCGCTACTGAATCATGTTTCAGAGCCGAATCCAGCAGCGGCAAGCTTTTGCAGCAGAAAGCGCTGGCGACTTAGTGATCGACGAATATTCGCAGATTGAGACTTCCAACTTGTAGTCTTTCACAAAAGCAATATCGCGCTGCATACTCTTGCAACCCTAATTGGTTGATATTCATTACATCACATGAAGAAACATACGGAATAGACCGGGGACGGCTGCACCTTTTCTGGAAGCGCGAGATATCATCTCTGCTTTGATATCTCGAGACATTCTGAAGGGCGTTTCGGCAAAGGCTTATTACATAAACCTTCTGCACCACGAAGCTGTCGACCTCAACCTCACCAATGGCTTGGGCAAACAGGTGTTTCGTTGGGATTTTGTCCTGCCCACAACAGTTCAAAACGTGGGGGAGTTTATGGAAGGAGAATCTTCGCTGTTCGTAAGTTTCCAGCGGGGTAATGCAGTTGGATATCGAGCCGGAGTCCGAATGGTTTTCGGGAAGCGTCTGCGCCATGCAAACCCCTCAGTATCTTGCCCACTGAGAATCGCTTTTAGTCGCACACCGTCCGATTACAATCCGGATACGACCAAAACGCTGGAATTATTCGTGGCGACTACGAGCAGATTTCACGATGTTGCGGGGGTGCGGAGTTGCAACACCAGCTATGTCAACAATCAGATGATGGACCCGATCGGGCAAAAGTATCAGCTGGGCGACCATAGTGAAAGTTTAGCAAATCAGCCAATGAGAACATAGTCCTTGCGAAACGTGAAGCGACCACTTGGATATCTGGGGCTGCAGCCAGAAGCACGTTCTTGATTTTAAGGTGGTTGTTGACGGTTTCAGTGACGAGGTGCGAGTCATTTTCGGGTAAATTTACTCCATTTTCCCTGCAGACGACTTGGTCCACGAAATGTAGGTACGCGAAACTATATCGCAACAGTCCCATCATCAACCTTGGCGACCATGCAACACCAGGTCAGCATAATCGTTAGTGTAAAGACAAAATTTGCGGATTCAGGGTCCAAAGCCCTCCCTATTGTATGTATCTTTTCACCTAGCTCCGATCTTGACTGATGGTGTTGTGGAGTTGACGATGGTGGAATTTGCGACCGCTGATGGCTGATGGCTAGGACTAACACGCGTCCTGAATCCTGATCTATAAGTTACCGGGCTGAGTGCAGCGCATGTTGCTGAGGATACGAAGGCCGGCACAGTCAGCGTAGAGAGCAATGCCTCATCCGGCATGCCCGAAACATTTCGTTCTTCCTAAACACACATATCAGGATCCTCGAACTTATTACATAGATCAGCGAAAGAGTCAGCTATCGCAGGTTCCCCTATTCGCAAAAAGACCAGCGCGACAAGCTACGAGTTTTGGGTGTGAACTTTAATTACCTATCTCCAGATATTCGTGTCATTCCGGGTCGCTCTGATCACTTTCGGATCAATGAACTAGTGGTATGTAAAGTGGTCCAATACGGGCACACCCGCTCGAGGAATAGTGGAGATAAGGCCCCCATTATCTGCTTTGTACAAGTACGGATCCGTAGGGCCATGGCACCTGCGAACGGGGCAGATTACTTGCAGTGCTTCTTCTCCGTGCTGTGCTGCATGGTAATGATGGAATCAACGAGACCAAAGAAAGCGGCAGGTGCTGCTGCGTTGCCGGAGCCCAGCACCAATCCACACGTCCAAACTGTAGGATTCTGTCCTGCCGTGTTCGGGTTTCAACAAGACTCTCAGACGGCTTTGCCGGCAAGGAAAGCCCTACGTCATTTAGCATTGCTGGCAGCTTTCTAAAACAAAGAGTCGAATCCACAGTAGCTTTCCAGAGAGCCCAAGTGGAATCCGAGTAGACTTAATAACGCAGACCGTCAAACATGTCAGATTGCTAGGGCACACAAAAGAAAATGCACCAGGGCTGTCTGCTTTCTATTGTTTGGGTCTTGTAAGAAGCGGTAGGTAGCTCTCAGCAACGCAGCCAAGAACAAAAGAAAAGGAGTGAGGGAGAGGTGAGTATGTACCAGCAATGTCCTCACCCTCACCCCTGGTCTTCATCCCTTTCAGCACTGATAAGACCACGCTGCGACCAGCACTGTCCGTACTACCGAGGATCCGGCACTCAGGAAGAACGTGCCGCGAAACAGAGAAACGGGTACTTACCAGGTACTGGTTCTAAATAGTTAGAAGGAAACTAAGGCCAAGCGACATTTCCTGTAGTACGGTATGGTCGGAGTAGCAAGAAAGCCAAACGCCTAGGAGCCATCGTCCTGGGCCAATTCATGGAGCACGAGTTGCAGGGAGGGGGCCGCATAGCCGCTAATACTACACCTCCACACAGAGGACTCAAGTGACCTGCTCTCCAGCTCCGTACTGCGCACAATACCTGTTGAAGACCCCTGTAAGACCCAGACCCAACCAAGTCAACATACCTTGGAACTCTGCTGTGGTCGCTGTGCTGCCCGTCCAACAACCCAGCGCCCAGCGTGCTATCACTGACACACGCAGACACACACACACACACACATGCCCCCCCGTCAGAGCCATATGGTATGTAAGTGCGCCGTGTCGCTCCTTTCCTCGTTTGGGGGGGTCTCTTTTTTCCTCAAGCAATATCAACAAAGAGAACAACGACACGCATTTTTGCACCCAAAGTCATCTTCTTGTCACAGTCAGGTAATCGCGACAGCACTGCTATTCTGCCCTTCTTTTATTTGTGGTTTTGCCCGTTGTCATCTTCGAGCAAACACCCCATCGCCATTTCAACTTGCCTACTTCGGAGCTGTGCTTGTAAGTCGCCCTCTGACTCAACCCTCGCCTCCCAGTGACTCGACCCAAATACACGCGTCACACACGCTCGGTCCTGTTCAAACATACTTACTCTGCGTCGCTTCAGTATACCCACACGTCCTGAGGTAACCAACTCTCAAAATGGCTTCATTGGCAACCGCTGCTGCTGTTCGCGATATCCCAAAGACCTCCTTCGGCCGAGACAACTTAACTGCTGTAGCGGCTGCTCGGAGCGTCCCTGTGACACGAAACCATCCCCTCCCGACTCCTCCCAACTCCATATCTCCCGCACTGCCTCCTCATGGGCTCAAGGCGGCCCTGCAGAAGGCCTCCAGGCTTGACCCCATCGACTCAGATCTGGACCTGCACGATGGTACCGATTCGGACCACTCCGTAGGATCTCCGACTTTTGAGTCCGCAGGTGCCATCTCCCCAGCCCTGTTGTCCAAGTATCACCTCCCGGAGATCTTGCTCAACCACGGACCCATGCCTATCCGTCACATCATGGGTTACCTGACAACATCAGTCCCTGGCTTCGCCGGCATAGCGCCTCCGAAGGCCCGAAGACTTGTGGTCGCAGCACTGGAGGGACGTGGACAAGGACATGGAGTTGAAGGCGGAGGGGTGACCGGTGACGTGGTGTTTGAAAAGGTTGGCTGGGGAAGATGGGATGCGAAGCGACGTGGCCAGCCGGGTCGGGATACTGCATCTCGAAGGTCACCGACCGCTGCTCCCTACCCAACCAGCATCCCCATCATCAGTGGCCCACGTGGCATCGATCGATCTCGGTTGAATGCTCGTGCCACTAGCTACGGCAATTCGGCTGCCTTCTCTCATGACGATCGCGACGTCAGCATGCTGGAGAACGAGGCAGATAAGATGTCTCTCGACTCCCTAGATGGACCGGCTTCAGCTTCTTGCTCTGAGGCCCCTGACGACGACGATATGATCATGAATGACGACCCAGAAGATGCTACCGACGACGAGGACTGGGCTGCCGTCGGAGCCGCTG
This sequence comes from Truncatella angustata, assembly GCF_020726525.1. Classification (NCBI taxonomy): domain Eukaryota; kingdom Fungi; phylum Ascomycota; class Sordariomycetes; order Amphisphaeriales; family Sporocadaceae; genus Truncatella; species Truncatella angustata. Next base: position 2,080,942 of record NW_025763384.1, on the reverse strand, counting down.
CCTTGCGAGCAGCTTCCTATTCTAGCCCCGCAGAGGCCCGCCATGGCTTTTCCCATGTATATAAATCTACCAATGGCTTTCGCTCCTTTGGTGCCGGTATGCTCCGTGAGCCTCGACTGGATAACATCGACATGGCCGCGTTAGCCGCCTCACCCAACACCCAGGAGCGGGAGGCTATTCAGGCACTTTTGCAACTTGGTTCTGTATAATAATCTTGCATTGGCGGCGTTTTGAGGGAAACCACCGGACAGGAGACGAGTTGATCTGGTTTCGGTCGGTTGGCTGGCTGCACTTGTTTGTGCCATGCATGATCGAGGCGGCGTTCCTCTAGATCATATCCTGGTATTTCATGGACACGCGGCGTATCTGGCATAGCATGATCTGGAGGATTTTGGTTTGGTTTTGGTTTTCAGGCAACAACTCCCCATGACGCCTTTTACAACATGATTTCGGCGTGCTCGAGACCCCGGAGGCTCGTTTAACATATACCCTCCTTCGAAGCGGGCCTCATTTGGGGTCGACATCTTTTTATTCACACGACCTGACGACTTCTTTGTGGGAGAATCCGAAACGGATACATCCACGACTCAACCAAGAGGACATGACCTTGAGACCATGGACGCGTCTATGCGTGCTCGGTCCCGAAGTCTCTTGTGACACATCTTCTCAACTCAACATTATACCCCTTTTAGCATACATCTTTTTCTTCCTGTTTTCCGCTGGCAGAAAATATACCCACTTCAACAATTCTGTGGGGTGCTCACTATCTCATCTGGCAGACGCTAAAAGCTGTCGGGAGCTGAGACTAGCTACGATATTTTGAGGAATGCTATACTACGCACTCACGTACACAATTTAATTATCGGTGGAAGTCTTGAGCAATTGGCTCGCACTTCAAAGTTCGACCTTCGCATTACGCAGTTGGACATGCAGAAACAAACCTTACGGTGGCCATCTGCTTTGGCATGTGGAAAATGGATGATTGGTGACGGGAGCGAAAGTCACGCAATCACACCAAGCAAATATTTGATGAGAGCTATCTCGACCTGGAGGAAGAGCTTTAGAATCGTCATATTGTGAGGATTGGCATGATTAGTCATAGTTCTTGTAGCGTTGTTGAGGGCTTTGTCCCTGTCCGTCGCAGAATGAAACTATCAATCGTCTTTCTCCACTGCCACGGTCTCTTACATACAGTATGTACCTGCTGCCTGTGTTACTGATCGACCAGTCATCTCGAACATGGCTTTAGATTGTGGGGTTGGTCAGGTTTCAAGAGCCTCCACCTTAGGGTTATGCTAAGTTATATTAATAGACCTGGTGCTGTGCTCCTGGCATATCGTCAATCGAAGTCCCATTGTTCATGGGGTGGAATCTCATATGAACCGAAGCAAAACCGTATGGCAGCTAAAGGCCTGGACCTGGTATTCCCAAGAATGCCATTCGCGGAATTGCCTGATCAGCGATGTCGGGACAGATGGGTCCTGTCCAGGGCAAAGATACATGTTTGCAAATTCCATTCTCGTCCATACCCAGCAATATTAGGGGAAGCATCCGTGCAAGACAATCTCAATCATATCTCGTGTTCTGTGCAGTGAATATGTCGTTTGTGCTATTGTAATCTCCGAACATTTACCACTCAGTGCGTATAGCGAATCAAGCCTATGACGCCACGTGAGGCCCAAAGGTGATATCCTTGGACAGTCAGGGAGTACCTCATCAAACGAGTACTTCTCCCCCCATTGAATGCCGGCGTCATGGCACAGCGTTTCTCTCATCCTCGGGTTCTTCAACGAAGACTGGCCTACATTGCTGGACATGTCCTTAAAGGGTGCCGCAATTTCATTCTAGGGGAGATCGTAACTAACCGCCCAAAGACGATGGCTCACAAAGCCTCGACACCACAGCTCATGGATAGGAGTCCCGGGACCAGACACGGGATGACAAAATTGTCCGGTACTATAATAACGGATCCCAGAGAGAGGACCTTCTTGCCAAGCTAAAGCCTTAATCCAAGGACATATACATATCTTGTCTGGGATGTCCGATCCCGGCGAGCATCGTCGTACGGATCATATGGAAGGCTAATGGTCTTGGGGGTCTCGGAGGAAACGTTCGGGCCACGGTATGTGGCTCTCATCGACGTGCCGGCAGTTCGGAGTCGACGTATCACTCACTGCCTCGCATATTGAACCGGGAGTTGTTAGATGCCTACACAAACAAATGTGAAGTACTTAAGAGGCGTCTCTGTCTTTCGTCGAGCGGACTGGCCGATGTTATCCTCCCATTGCTAGAGCTATCTACTGTATTACCTGATCCTTTGGAGGAACAGTTCCCAGTCATAATATGTTACAGGAAGTTGTAAAGGCCAAAGGGCTTTGAAAGTGGAAACGGATGATATTTCTTACAACTGCACCGATCGCTGTTATAGCACTTGCACGTCTCATGGTTCAAAAGCCTTGCTACCGTACGTTTTCAAATGCTTCTCAGATAGGGCCCCTGAACGCCACAAGCCCATTCTAGCCGGTCGACGCCCATCAACGGATGAAGGGAATCATGGTAGGTACACGCTTTTTGTACTCAATAAAATCCTCACCAAAGAACCGAGCCATGTGCGCCTCTTCGGTCGGTATTCTCGTAGAAAAGAATCGCCAAAGCACGGCTAGATATGCAACGAAACAGATGGGGTTACCAAGTACTATTTGAGTGCCAATCCCCCACCAGAAGAAGCCAAAGTAAGACGGGTGCCGCATGACTCCATATATGCCTGAAGTCATGAGCTCATGGCCCGTCTTCTTTCTATCCTGGACAATATGGTTGAAGTTGGTACCAAGCTGCATCATAGCAGTAGCCCGAACAAATTGTCCAATAAAGACGAGCAAGAATCCGAGAAGTAGGAGAATGTGTCCGGTATACAAGGGGGCCCATGAACGATTTGGCCACAGTAGTTTCGTGAAGAAGCACTCAATCGTCGCAGACGAATGCGCAATGAAGTACATAGGCCAGTTTGCGGTCAGAAGAAAGGACTCGATCTTGGCCTCTTGCGTATTGTACTTTGCGGTTGTCCAAAACTCGAGAAAATGGAATGTCGAGAGCGCGGCGAAGAAGAAAGGCACTCGCCATAATGGAGAGGATGAGAATAGTATGACCGCCGCGATCGCCACCGCAGACAGCGCAAGCGAAATACCCAGACAGAAGGACCGAAGCGCAATGCCTTCTAGCGACTTGGCTTTGCCGGGAAAGTATAGCTTATCAGGCGAGGGGCGTGCGCTCATAGGACTGGCGATAGGAAGCAAATCGTCAGCATCCTTCTCTGTAGGCTCACGACGAATGGTAGGCAACTGGAGTGATATGCGCCTGTCTTTTCTCTTGTTGTTGGCCCACAAGGGTCGCTTGACATCTTCGTTCTTCTGGCCGGGCAAGGCACCACTGGTCCAAGCTTCATCTTCCTGAACCTTCTCGCTCGGGGCAAAGGATGACTTCCATGTTGGTGTTGAGGGTATCTCGTCATTCACTAAATAGTGAAAGCCAGCAGGTGGCTGATCATCCTTTAGGGAGACTTTGGGAGAAGCTTGTGGCAGCGGCGACGGCGGCGAAGCTGTTGGTGGATCTTCTGATGACTCAGACATCGCGAAGCTATTGTTACTGCAGATTTTCCTGAGGAAAAAAAACGAGTAACGGACGCAAAGGAGTCACGATGCAGATGAAGCGCGAACCGCCGACGAATATCTGTAGAAGAAGAAAACGACCGACTTACCTATCTGGAAAACTCGCCATTGTGACGGTGTGAAGTTGGTTTGTTCCGTGGGGATCAGACCATGCGTGCGACTTGAGACAAAGGACCGCTTGTGTTTTCTTGTCCTTTTCATGTGTTGTTGCCACAACCGAGAAGCTGCCTTTTGTTGGGTGTTGTCAAGAAGCTGTCGGATCCTCGAAGCAGCCTTGTCTTCTGGCGGGGGGTTCCGGCAGGAAATAGAGCCTGATTGCTGGAGGAACACGCTAAAATTAGCAGTTGCTCAGGTACCTCGGATCATTGGCGGCCGGAAACGGCATTGCGACAATGAAAGGATCTTTTGAGTATGACGCCATATCCAATAACACTGCTCCGCAGAAGAGAACCCGAAAATTATACTGAGCTTCATCGTTAGCATTACGAAATATTCACTTAAAGGTTTGCATTGATATTCATAAAAAGCTGCTTTGAGGCAGGGAATATCAGGGCCGGAGATAGTGTATGGCTACAGGTTGGAGGATCCATTTCGAGAATACGCGGGGGATATATAGTGGGGGGAGGGTGATGTGAGGGATGATGCACCTCAGCCATCCAAATCCAACGTGATATACACTCTAACTGTCAATATTCACACGTATAATCCGTGACAGACCATAGATGTGTACAATGGACCCTCTTCGTAGCATAGACCTCGAAGAGAACAAGCGTCTCATGCGAACCGGGGAATTGTACTATGCTTTCACACCAGATCTTATCGCGGACCGGAAACGATGCCGCTTGGCGTGCGAGACTTTCAACAGTGCTGGTGATGTCTCACGGCGCAAATTGGTTGAACTCTTCAAACTGTAAGCTACTGGACTCTGAGTCCACCCGTCCCAAGGCTGATGTCACCCACGCCAGGATCCAAGACGACAAGTCCTCACTACCTCCGCCTGCAGCCACTTCCGAGGAGGACGAGGACCTTTTTGGAGAACAAGTCTGGTGCGATGCTCCAATAAAAATGGATTACGGCCGTAATGTCAAGTAGGTGATTCCTGATGCTGAGGTTAGCATGAGCTCACATGTCAGATTTGGGGACAATGTATACGTCAATAGTAACAGCACCTGGATTGATACATGCCTGATAACTGTCGGTTCTCGGACTCTCATTGGCCCCAACTGTTCTTTCTACTCGGGCACGCATCCAATCGATCCCACAATTCGAAACGGGACCAAGGGACCCGAGAGCGGGAAGCCCATCACTATTGGAGAGGACTGTTGGTTTGGAGGCAATGCCACCGTGCTTCCTGGTGTGACCATTGGCAAAGGTTCCGTCATTGGAGCTGGGAGTGTAGTAACCAAGGACGTTCCTGAATACAGCGTGGTAGCAGGCAACCCAGCGAGAAAGATAAGGAGTATCGTGCCGTCGCCGACACAAGCTCCAGTCGGTGTTGTGGGTACGGAGACGGTGACGCCTCAATAGCAGATGGATGCTTCATTCATAGACCACCTTGAATGGTGAATGATGAAACAATCAAGACCAGGACGTTGATCCATCCCCAAATAAAAGGAATCCATGTTGACATAAGGAATCGGCCATTGAAATAGACGGCGCCCACCAGAACACCGACGATGCTGCCGGAAATGACTGCCTCAAGTGCAGCCGCGAAGGCATATATGATTGGGACGGTCCATAGATACTTCCAGGTCGACCGGTGTTTCCCTACTTGAACACCAAGAGCTATGCCCGCAGCACCCATATGGAAGATGGCATATAGAATGAGTGTCCACAGTGTAGTGAATCGCCAAGAATCCCACAGGTAGTAAATAGCATGATCACAGCTCTGAGCCGGCCAGTAAAGGGATGGAAAAGATGGACGACCAGGCTCACATCCTGCGGCGGTGGTTGAACTGCGACGTATCAGCTTCCTGGAGACACGGGTTGCTCGTCCTTGGATGACCTACACCTGTTGTCCCATTGCAAGCGCGTAGCGACGTTGTATGTCTGCACGTGTCGAGTGTCGAGTATCGAGTGAGTGTGGAGCTTTTAGGTAAGGTGCTGCAGGGTGGAAACGATTGTAGGGGTTGGAGATGTGCATGTGGTAAGTAACGCTAGCAGCAGCACTGGCGTGCAGGCTGGGGGTTCTCTGCTGATTGACGTCGTGCCTCGGCAATTGTGGGCAGCCAACACCGACAGCGCTTCATCTCCAATCCAAGCTCTAACATCGCGACTTTCGGCAATGCAAAGGAACTCCCACGATGTGACGCGGCTTTGGTAAAACCTTCCACCATGTCAGTCGACAGGCTCTTGACAGCAGCCTTGCGCGCATATCAGGAGCCGCCGAACGCTACAGAGACCAACAAGATATTTGCGACGACTACGACCCTGCTCTCCAACTTGAATAACCCGCTGAATATCTCGCTTCTGACTTCACATGTCCTGACTGCGCGCTCGATATGGGAAGCACCGGACGGGTTGAGAACTTGTCTTCGCATAATAAGTATATACAACACGGGAGCAAAGCACATCATCCAGAATGAGCAGGACAATGCAAAATTAGCCTGGGGTCAGCAGCCAGTGGGAAGCGGGTTGCGACCCGAAGCATGGGCGCGTGCTGTTGCAAAGGGTGCGGATGAGCGATCAAGTAGGTGGAAACATCTCCTGGTCCTCACTGGCATGCTGCTTGGAATGGAAAGCGACGAAAGGCGGACACTTTCATCTGGCCTGCGGTCGACCCTGGAGCAAGCCGTGGTGGCAGCAGCCAACTTTGCACTGGAAGACCCTCCACAGACGCAAGCATATGGGGCGAACGCCGTCATACTGGCATTGACATATGCCTTCCCGATATTGTCAGACTGGAATAAGCGGTCGCTCAACTGCAATCTAGTATTGCCGGCTGCAATAAACGCGATGATCCACGTAGAGGGCTTTCAGGAGGGAGAGTTTCTACGCACTATCTCAGCTGGCAGTGTTGCAGGTCATGAAGCATTCTACAGAGCGTCGCCAGACTCTTTCGCTCATGTGCTTCAAGTCTCAACACAACCTTTGGTTCAGAATATGGGCCCTCTATCACGAGTAGTGGCTTTCGCTGTGGAACACGCTTCCATGTCGACAGTAGTGCTACATGCTCAAGATCAGCTATTGGCTTTCTCAACCAACCTGCTTGAAAAATGGAGACTCTGCCCTTTCTCTGCCATTGACATATCCGCCGAGCCTGTGGTTCTTTCGCCTGAAATACGGGAAGGACCCTGGAATGTGTTGTGGCAACTTCTTAAAAAGCTCATGTATGCTGTCGTCGGGTCTGTACAACCTATAATCGGGCGTTGTCTGCTCGATGCGCATCTGAGGAATGATACGGTAGCACCGAAAGTTGCATCGAAGATACTGCATACGCTACGCAACCTTTACTTTATTTCTTCACGCGAAGGATCCGATGCCTTCCAGGTATACACCTTCACGTACCTCACCTCCATCGATATTATCTCTAGGTACCCCCAAGCTTGCGCTGGATTCCTGCAAGACACACAACCGATAGTCCCACAAGCGAATGCGCCGCCACTAACAACTCTGGACCAATCTCTCACGCTATTCTATCTGAACTTGGCAGAGCATTTACCGCTCTCTCTCCCTACACCTGCCGCCGAGAATTTGATTCTCAATTCCGCAACATCCCACTTGTCTCTAGCCAACTCGCCTAGAGGAAATGCGTTGCCGCAAACATCTCTAACTTTGCCCCTTTTCGAGGCGTCGCATTCCGCAATCCTCTCAGTCATGTCGTGCCCACAGCACGCAGACCTGACCGTCTCCATATTACCATTCTATGTTGACAATCTTCTCACTGCATTTCCTACCCATATATCTTCACGACAATTCCGACTCGCTTTCAAAACGGTCATGCAAATCGTCTCCCCTCCGTTCCCGATATCCGCAACGCATCCAGAGCTTTCGGAGATTCTTCTGGAAACATTACATTATCGCTCTGCATCAGCGGGCGTGCTTCCTCTCCCAGCCGAACCTGCTCCAACCTCGCCGTCACCTTTAGCATCACAACAGGCGCCGGTGGATCATGTTCAGCAACCACCTATCTGCGAACAGACGACGCTAGTCCTCGCTCTTATCGATGCACTGCCATTCTTGCCATTACATATTGTTGACGAGTGGCTGTCACGGACTGCCGGCGCCATGAACGCTGTGGCAGATGCCAGTATGCGCGAGGTGGCGAGGAAGAGGTTCTGGGATGTATTAGTCAGTGGTGAGATGGACGTGGAAAGAGCGGCAATCGGTGTTGCATGGTGGGGCACTGGAGGCGGTCGTGAAATGGTTCTTTTGAATGCTGTAAGAATGCAGAAAGAAAGGGGGAAGAGTACATGATGAGCGGTGCATTGGCTAGTAAAGAGGTTTCGAAGTTATAACACATCTTAATTTGCAGCAGAGGGGAATGCGTATTTACCATGCAGACCTCCACGGCCATCGAGCACAACACTCAGCAGATATTGTGACACAGAAAGAGGCCAATGATACGCAGTGATAAATCCTTTACTCTTATATTCGTCACTGGTGATACAGGATTTGTGACTTAACATTATGTTTGGGGAAACACCAAATTGTGGTGTGCTCGCACGATCCTATGGAACGGGGGCTGCGGGATACTGACTGTGCCTTGAATTGCTAATCTGGGGCTGTAATGTTCATCCCACAGGGCCTGCTGTTGGCTCGACTACCAGCTGGCTCCCACGAAACTAAATGAACCAAAAAGCGGTTGCGCAAAATCTCATATTTCCCTCCCATGGTTTTTATCTACGAGCCATGGCAGGTGATGCTGTTTTCCAGAATTCCTGGTGTTGGACCACCAGAGACTTCGGGTAGTGGCCAGCAACGCGGTCGTTGGGAAATTGCGGATTAAGGATCGCAATCACATTGTCAGACGCGATCCTTCTCGAGACGATTGGCGCATGCATCCCCTGTCACTAAACAACGTTATTTTCTACTCTCTTGGCATCTTTGAAATATCCAGGCTTATTATTGGTCAAATCAGCAGGTTCGAGGCTGAAGGATCAACTGTGCCGCACTTGCGCATATTCAGCTACGATGGTCAATATTCACCGCGGCTCTGGCCACACTCAAATGGTCTCATTGCAGAATTTCCGAAATGAAACTACTAGGGCCTATGAGCAAGCGTCAGGCTTCAGTCCATAGCCCAGCGATCTTGGCAGATAGGGTTGGAATCGGATCCTTCGTGGAGGCCATGCTTGCTAGTAAATGCCAGGCCTGACCTTGAACTCTGTTTCATTCCTCTCTTGCAACTGTGAATCCTTCCCTTCCGCCATTGCAAGATGATTTTTCCCGAGGCCGTGCTTTTCTTCATTGATCGACCAACTTATTTCTTGTAATGCGCCAAATTTGGTGAAGTGGCCATACCGTATCTGTCTGCGAATACTCGGATGATCATGGCCATGGGCCTGATATCGATCACTATGGGTACTCAGCGTCAGGGTATCCCGGGCTTATTGTGCTTGTACGCGGCTCTAATAACGGCTGTTCAGGGCGCCGTCAAGGGACAATGGTCAAACAGAACTTTGGGTCCAGATGGGCCTTGGAACGCTTTGGAGGTAACGATGGGATACGACCAACCAGTAACCATTTACGGCGGAAAGTTCTGGGAGTCATTCTTGCTCGGCAGTAGCTATTGTACTGCAACCACCACCGGGAACGATCGATGTTATGCAGCGGAGAAGGGTGCCATATACTACGAACAACGAGGGACTGGTAGCAACATGGGCATCTCGTTTGCACCGCCCGACTTTTGGTCCGACAACGTGCAAGTCAAGGGCGGTGGAACATCCCGATGGGCAGACGACCTATACATTGGAGCAGACACTTCACTATGGGGGCTCGGGCCCATCCCGAATATATCTATTGCCCTCATAAACGACGAACAGCTCGTATATCCAAATGGCAATTCTTATCCCCTGTTTGCCGGATGTCTAGCATTCGGATCGGCACCCAACGCAGTCAATCAAACATTCCAAGTAAGGGCAGGTACACTCGCAGGTGCTAAAAACAGCAGTCTCCTCTCTGGGTACCTGTCTAGTCACGGGAAGATCGAATCCAACTCCTTTGGAATGCATATAGGTACCGGAGCGTCCCCTTCTGTCTCTGGATCGTTGTGGTTTGGTGGCTACGATCAGAACAGGGTTCTGAACGATGTATTGGCTGTACCTATCGAGCCCGAGTACATGAGTTACTCGATAGAGCTATCAGATATCTCTATCGCGACGCTCGCCGGCGACTCGCCTTTCTCGTTCACTTCAAAATCTGGGCTATTGGCATCGGGAAATACTACTATTGGAAGCTCACTTAAAATGGGAGTTGAGCCATGCAATCCATACCTTAATCTTCCGAAAAGCAGTTGCGACGCAATCGCTGCCAATCTACCAGTCACATATAATACGGGGCTTGGGCTGTATTTTTGGAATACCGACTCAGTAGACTACAAGCGAATCGTGTCGTCAGCTGCAGCTCTGACCTTATCGTTTCGTGACCCCGACAACAACGCGCGAAATGTTAACATTTCGGTCCCCTTTCGACATCTAAATCTGACACTCGAAGAGCCTTTAGTGGATACTCCTACACCTTACTTTCCATGCAATGGCGCTTCGCCAGGCTATTCGCTTGGACGTGCGTTTCTCCAGGACGCATTTTTTGGTACAAACTTCGAAGATGCTGTCATGTTTCTTGCACAGGCGCCTGGACCCAACGTCAAGGCTGAGAACGTTGTGACGATTGACGGAAATGGTACCGTCACAGCGAGTCATAACGATCTCATTAAGAGCTGGGAGGGCTTCTGGTCTTTGACTGGGGAGACTACCGCCAACTTGACGACGACTTCCACCGGAGGCACAACAAACGAGACCAGTAGCTCGGACACGTCAGACACGAGTACAACTACAACCTCCAAAACGCCTTTGATGGCAGGCGTGGTGGGTGGCGTTGGCGGCGCCATCGTGCTCGCAGCCGTGGCCCTTGTCTTCTTCTGGCGACGCAAGAAGCGAAGCCAGGCCACAGAACTATCTGCACAAAACGATCAGACACCGGCGGGCTACTACGAGCCAAAGTACCCAGAACCGTCGCCCTCAGAGCTGACTGGGCAACCGACGCCGCCCGAGTTAGGTGGGTATTCGAGGGCGGAGCTACCTGCTGGCACGCCGCAGTACGAACACCAGTATTCAATGCCCAGCCAATTTGGTTCTTCACATGAAATGCCGGCAGATAACCCTGCCCCGGAAAGGGCGCAAGGATACTACAGCGATGGTTCACACGGCGATCTGCAGGGCATGGATAGTAGCATAGGACCGACACACTATAACACTAACACGAATACGACATATGTGTCGATGGTGGCAACGCATGATGCAGACCTCGGTGCTCACGGGCACGGGCACGGTCATGCTTACGGGTATTACGATGGTAATGGTCACGGATATTAGAATCTTCACCACATCTGTATAGTACCATTTCTCTTGTTGTTTCACCTTTTTACTTAGCGAAGGCGCAGGGAAGCCATGACTTGGTTGTATTGAGTAAGCCGAGAACGAACATGTTAAAACCAGTCTCAATTTGACCCCCAACCTTGAACAATCTGCAACGGTCTGTAATCGATTATATGACGACTGGCTCCAGTAGGCTCGGTAACGAGTGAAGGAAACGTGCTTGAACCCAAATTGACCGGTAATAGTGTATGCTTCTTCACCAATTAATTTATGTCTAATTCTCGCACGCCAAGTATGAGGCAGTATTCGAATACGCACCTTTTCTTCTTCTTTTCTCGCCTGCAATACTTTTAACAAGTCTTGCCCGAGGCATTCCTGTTCAACCCAAGCGCTAAATCAGCTTGAGGTAGCATAGAAAGGCTACTGGTCATTGGTCGACGTTAAGTCATCGAACTTGCTCATATAATACTGACAATAAAAATCAGAGTTTCGAAACACGTGCAAAAACTACTCAAACATGCGAATATCTGGAAAAAAACAAGACAGCCCAAGTTTATCAGACTGCTCAGGACGTCCCTCCACCACAAATTCTTCGGCTTGAATATCATCCAAGACTGGGCACTTGTTCGGAATACACTAATGTAGGTACAATATGTATGTAGCAACATCGGACCATATGCATGAAAACAAGCATAAGTGACGATGACCTGTCCTGAGGAGGCCAAATGGGCAGGACCCGTTTGGCAATTTAGGGGTAGTCAATCAGTGTGTTTGCTCTTAGATAATGGAGGCTGAATCATGGGTTTGATGATGGCTCGGGCTAAACTGATGCATACTAGCGCCGTGGCCCGCTTCTGGGACGCATGAAATTGACGCCACAATAGCGCCGGACGCGCCAGTTGTTGTCCTCCAGTGCTGGGCTTGTTATTTTGGCTGAAACAATGCAATTCTCCGGGAGCATCTCTATCTCAAGATCCAGCCAAATGATCCAGACGTCAGGCTTGGCACGTGAATCAGCCTTTTGAGACTCGTTCCGGGCCGTCGAGGAGGTCGATTTGTATCATGCAAAACGCGTGCTAGGCTAAGCACTCTGAACGAACGTCGCTTGTTGATGGTCACTGACCTACTGTTTCTTATCTGCAACAGCCATGTCCTGACCTCCTCCTGTTCGCTATACCAACCCAAAAGCTTCTGCACCTTGTACCGGCACCTTATACCTGCACCTACACCTTTCTTTCCAAGTCACTCATTTCTCGAGCCACATATAGCTCCTCCCGGGTTCGCTCACGGCATTTATTGTGCCAATATCACCCACCACTCGTTCCCACGACTCTCTGGGCATTCTGCATCCTCTCTTTGCGCTGGCGTTTAGACTTCAGGGGGTTTTTCTATTGACATCTCCGGATGCCCCCGTCCATACTCTCCTTTGTTTGTTCAGCTTGACAGCATCAGTTGGTGAAGACTGTTCATCACCAACCTTGAAGCTTTTAACCCGCACGCGGCCGAAAACCGGCAATTATCACATCGCCCGTATTGTCGATCAGTCTTTAGGTTCCATCATCCCCAGGACATTTGCCGCCAGGAACAACTCGATTCAAGGCGGGCCATCACCCCCCAACCCCGCTAGATTCGGACCACTTGACTGCATCATTCATGCAAGGCAGTTCACACCGCAACGTTCTCATTACTCGGGGAGTTAACCCGTCATCTTTAGCGCTGCAGTTCCCAACATACACCACCTGGGAATACTCGAGCTCCGTTCGCGACCACCACATACCCTTCTAATATCTAATGCGCAAACCCATCGCTCGCCTCTGTCAGCCATACATCCAAATACCCCCCATCGAAAGACGTCCAAGATGGCAGCAACCCTTAGTTCGACCGCAGGGGACGTCCCCTCGCAAGCAACAAAACTTCCCAAACGAGGCGCCAAGTTGACGATTCCGGCCGCGGCCGCTTCCCTATCCGCGAACATCACGAGTCGCCTACGAAATCAGCTGCCTGTATCGAGTCCCAGTCCTGTCAACCAGAATGGCAGCTTCGAGTTCGACCGGGTCATAAAGGCTGGCTATGTACAGAAGCGTACACAAAAAACCAAGGTAGGTAACTCGTCATGTGTAGGCCGGACGTAGATGCTGAAACAAGCCTGCTCTAGACATGGAAATCAGTCTACCTGGTGCTGCGGCCAAACAACCTATCTCTCTACAAGTCCGATAATGAGAGCAAACTGCGCCACAAAGTATACCTGTCCGATTTATCCGCGGCCACACTTCTCAAAGACCCCAAGCAGAAGCGCCATAATCTGTTCGGTCTCTTTTCTCCCGCCAAGAACTACCACTTTCAAGCACCGAGTGCCAAGGATGCGCAGGAGTGGATTGAGCTCATCCGCCAAGATGCGCGGATAGAGGAGGAGGAGGAGGAGATGTTCTTAGCAAGCCCGATTGTGCGGCGCCAGTCGTACAACGCTGTTGGCCTGCTGGGAAACAATAACACGTCGGGCGTTCTGAAAGAAACGTCCATGGATCATGACAGGTGTCTCTCGTCCTCACCGGAACCGACAGACCCGCTGCCACCCAAACCCCTATCCTCGTCAGGCAGGACGCTTTCGCAATTAGAGTCATCATCAGGCGGAATCTCGAGCAACGACTTCGTATCTCACTCGGATTTCTCGGACTGTGAGGCTCCCCGGGTGGGTGCATCCATGGAAAATCTAGCAGTGCGATCGCTCTCCAATTCGGCAGCCCAGCTCCGGCCGATGCTTGGGGGTAGGAATCAAAGCCAACTAAGCGGTCTCAACATTGAAAACGACCCTGATAGAGTGGTGTGGCAGGGATGGTTACAACTGCTGAAACATAAGCGTGGTGTTAGGCAATGGAAGAATTGTTGGGCCGTGCTTCGGCCAAGGAACATGATCCTTTACAAGGACGAGTCAGAGTATACGGCCGCTTTCATCATGCCACTTTCAACCGTCGTCAATGTCGTCGACATTGATCCTCTCAGTAAAGCCAAGCTGCACTGCATGCAAATTATCACCGACGAGAAGAGCTATCGCTTCTGCGTTCATGACGAAGAGGGACTAGTGCAATGCCTGGGCGCCTTCAAGAGCTTGCTCTCGAAAAGGAGGGAGCTAGAAGCGTGGCAAAATGCAGCAGGTACCCCCAGCGGTGCAGCATCGTGAGCACAAGATTAGGTGTAGATGCTGGATCGATTTTTGCGCCATGATACCCCGGAGTTTAGTGGGAGCACCCCCGTGGATTTTGACCATGCGGGCATTGGAAAGGTTTGATTTGGAGTAGGTGAGGTGTAATAGACACAACCTCGTGCTCATGCACCGGGGCCGCTTGCGGTCCCTAAACAGATGTATGTACATAGTGTATAGATAATGCTACTAGGTTGTGCATCTGGCTGGACCTGCATCTTCAGCCACACACGGAACGGTGCATCGCCACAACGTAATGTTAACTTGCAACGCCAAGCAGCTACCCGTAGAAAACTCAGTACCAATGATATTGACCACAAAAGCCAGCTGTATACTGTAGTAGTAGTATGGGATACGGTGGGCAGAGATTATCATTGGAGCACCGTGGTCCTTCGCTATGCTATCAGATCCCGAGGTGTGTTCCTTACATAAGTCTGCTATTGGCAAGGATACCTGGGAGGGTTACGGCCTATGAGAGCTCTCTACCGCAGATTCCTGTGTAGATTGCAGGTTTGATAGGGGGCCAGTGTGGCGTTTTTACCCCACAGCAGCGGCAGTTCACACGCTATCATCACTGCCAAGTCAATATGCCAAGTTCCCAATGATTGTCCCAATCTGGAGCGAGACGAAATGACAGCTCCGGTTCACCCACACCATCTCAACTTCATCCGACCAGGCCTCGTGCATTATGAACCTATCATACGCTTTAGTCACGCGTTTGGCACCCCAGGTCTTCTCCAACAGTGCTGTGACATCGCTTTCTGGGCCTTGATTTTTCCACATTGGCCACTGACTCTATGCCCTGCACAAAAGGAAGTTGTTGAAAGGCTCGAAAACAAGGATTCTCTGCCACGTTGATATCTTCTCAGCTAAGAACGAATGGGTGTATCCCGATCATGGCTGCTCTTTGGCAATCCTTCATGGGTGCCGCCCCTGCATCGATAACCCCGAGAGGCCTTGACAGCATGTGTCAAACGGTGGTATTCGTTGAAGGTCAGGTATACCACCTCGCATTTTATGACATAAAATTTAGGTAGTGATTCCCAACTATGAAATAATGTCCCATTCACGTTCGTTCTCTTCAAGACTTCTCGTCATCCGATCTCTTCGGGCTTGCTAGCCAAATGACACTTGTTGCCACGCGGGCCTATAATTTGATATATAGCTACCACGATTATGTCCAGCCTGCAGATACGATAAAAAAAACTCATTCTCTGGCCCAACTCCTGAATCTAAAGGCGGTGGTTCATTGCGCAAGATCTCTTGAGTGTGTCTGCATAAGTGCGCAACGGAGGGCGCAACTTTGAGAACATAACATATTTATATTCATCTGCCCACGACCCAACTCATACAATCACTTTTATAATTTCACCAGTTCACATTTCTTTCGTTTCTCGTCATCCTTCACTAAGGTTCAACAAACGCGTTCGATAGCTAGAGTAATAATGAAGCTCTCTGCACTTTCAGTAATAGCGAGCCTTGCACTCAGTGCGCTGTCGCAACAAATATCATTGCCACTCAAGACCGACAGCAGATGGATTCTCGACAATGCTGGCAACAGGGTCAAGTTACGCTGTATCAACTGGCCTGGCCACATGGAAACGAACATACCTGAAGGCTTGGACAAGCAGTCAATTGACTACATTGCCGACTTCATCCAACAACAAGGATTTAACTGCGTTCGCCTTACATACTCCATCGACCATGCACTGAACCCTGAAGTAAGCGTCCAAGACTCATTCATCGCTGCTGCCCTGGCTGCCAACATTCCGGTTGAAACCTTCGATGCGACGTACGCACGTGTGGTCGAGAAGAACCCCTTTGTGGCAAACGCAACCACGCAAGATGTTTTTGGCGCAGTCATCAAGTCTCTCTGGGATAGAAATGTTATGACTATCCTGGATAACCATGTCAGCAAGGCGGGTTGGTGTTGTAGGTGTTCCTCGTTTCTTTACATATCAAGTGATCTATTGCTAACAGAGCGCAGGCGACCTTGATGACGGTAACGGCTGGTGGGACAAGGCGCAGGGCTATGTTGAATCCAACAGCAGATATTTCAACACCGGAAACTGGCTCAACGGTCTTTCTGCGATGGCAACATGGGCAACCTCGCAGCCAGGTGTCGTGGCGATGTCCCTTCGGAACGAGCCCAGACCTTTTCCAGTCCTACAAGATTTCTTGGACGGCCACTCGGGATGGCTTAACTTCATGCAGCAGGGTGGAGAGCGTGTCCACGAAGCGAACCCGGATGTCCTGGTCCTTGTTGGAGGAACCCAGTCCACCCAGGATCTGACCGTTACGAAGACCAGAAACCTTGACTACAGTGCCTGGGCTGGAAAGCACGTCTGGGAGATGCACGCTTACGAGTTTAGCGTGACGTACTCTGCAGCGGGAGATAACTGTGATATTCGTCAGGATCTGTACGGAGCTTTTGTTGGCTTCGTCCTCGAGCAAGGCCAGGAATTTACCGCGCCACTAATCATGTCAGAATGGGGTATGGCTCTGTCGGGTGGTCCAAACGATGGGCTCACCGACGACGGTAAGAATTACTACGATTGCGTGAAGGAGTATATGTTGGGCAACGACATGGACTGGGCTTTGTGGGGCATTCAGGGTAGTTACTACGTCAGAGAAGGGACCGCCGACGCCGAGGAGACTTGGGGTCTTATGGATAAGGAATGGAGTGGTTTGAGGAATGAGCAAATTTACACATCGATGGCAGATTTGTTTACAGTCACGCAAGGTCCTTAGAAAGGAGCTGGTGGTGTGAGGTTATGATGGCTAATAGATGATAATGGCATAATTTTTATTATGTGGACGGGAGAGACGCTTAGAAGTACTTTGAACGGTCTTGGATAGCCTTCTGGTTTTGTGAATACGTATTTGCTAATTTACACCAAAGATTCTGAGATCAGAGTGCCTACAGGTGTATGTTCTATACAGAAGGCATTAGACGACACTATACTGTTACACACCGGTCGAATAGCTTTATGCATGCGGGCATAGAAACTCTCCGGTGGGATCTGGTCACTTAGAAACTGCCTCCTTCAGTCCGTTCAATAGCCGCACTGACGTGGCCAAGCTAAGCTGGCATGAGTATAGTGTTCGGCAGTGTCGTCAAATCTACAGTTACCCAGTAAATCGCTGCCAAACCATCCCTTCATATATTTCTATTGCCCGGAATTGGTCGTTTTGTTTGTTAATCGATCTAGCAAGGGCTTCTATGAGCCTCCCCTTGGAAAGTTTATCCCGAGATATCTGCAAGGGCAAATTGTGGCGGAGCCGGCCAGGTAAAAATGGGGGTTATAGTGGCATCCATAATTTAAGGTTATGTGTGGAATGGCTTCTCCATTCAATTCTTTCCGTACAGTTTGGGCGACAAATAGATCTATTCAGCGCTATCGTACGAAAGGAAGAAGGGATTCTTCCCATCGTACGCGATCTACAGATAGGGGTTTGGCCTATACGGCTGCAAGCTGCCGACAGCCACGGTGTGGCTGTAGTGGCTTGCCGTCAGTACGCCGGTAACTAGCTAGACTATATGGTCGTGCGAGACCGCGGATAACCATATTCCAACATTATGCGTAATATTTGAGAGTTATAGTGCTGCGCCCAGTGACACTAAAGCTTAAGTCATCTAAGGCCGATTTTACTCTTCGAGCAGACATCAGTTTTCAAACAATGCCATGCATGTGAGACAAGTCGAGATCCCTAGCCTTTTATACTGTCGCGCTGCCAGCGATAATTTGCCACGTTCTGAGATTATCGAACAATCTGGCCGATCTTGGACCTGGGAAGTGTATAGGATGCTGATTAAAGGCAAGCGAAGCTTTATTAAGTAAGCAGGGGATTTGCTGGGTCTCCTGACTACAGACTAATAAATCGTTTTGTGATGCCGAATTCTACTACCAGATACTACCTATGCCTGAACTGTGGCTGGTAAGAAGGATCAATAATCTAGCATTCCCTTCACTTGTCTAACACCCTCCAGGACGTCTTTCAAAAATTCAAAGCGAACGGTTTTAATGCCGTTAGTTATATACTGTCTTCATCCACGACAAATAAGTATAATTGAATGACCTCAGAACTCAGTATCTACTTCCTCCGGGGCTACCATTCCTCATCTAGGGATGCGTATGACTTCGAGGAGGGAGCACATAACTTGAGGAGGCTTTTCGATGCGGCCAAAGAGGCAGGATTGTGGGTCATCAAATCCTCAGAACCGTATATTATTGTATTCCCTCCGACAGTCTAGAGATAAAAACAGCAAACAGTCTAATAAAGAAGAGAACAGGCCCAGATGAACGCCAGTGGTTTCGATTTGTAGGACATCGGGCGGTAGTATGGGTAAGCTGCCAACCTCCAACGACGCGAAACCCCAATCATGGCCCCCTTTTATGGTCCAAGTCGGAAAGATTAGCGCAACACATTAGATCACGAATGATGGCGTAAGTATCACAAAATACACCACGAGAAAAAAATCAGAGTCTCATTTGTATTCTTTATTCAGTCGCAAGGCTGATAATAGTTGCTCCTCGCTTCGTTGGCGGATCTTAACCTCAGAGTTTTCAGGCTTGCGCAAGAAACAGTAGGATAGAAGTCACGACTCTGCTGACACTTGCAGATCAATGGAAGGCTCGGCTTTGAAATTGCGCCAATGGCCCGCAAGTGTGAAGCATGGTGTGACCCTCAAGAGTACCACAAGGTCGTGCGTGAGGAGTATGGTAAATGATTTGGTAAAGGTGAACAGGAGCATTGCCGTCATTACGAGGAAACGGTAGTAAGTATGTGAGCGTAATGGTGCCAGGAATGGGCGGTAGAAGCTTATGGATCCCTCCGTCCAACCCGGTTGAATCTTTGACAAGCCTGTTGAAACATATAAATTGTTGGAAGCAACCACGAGGGGACAAGACACAATGCACTAGACATGTTAAGGTAAACTACTCAGTTTATGCGTTTGGGCATACTTACAGCCAGAAATGGATTTCATTCGAATTGCGCTCAATGATGCAAGGCACGACAATTGGGGCGGTGGAGAGAATGCACCAAAGAATGCTGAAAGGATGAGCTCGTAGTATCGTAATTTAGCTTTCAGTGCTAGCGTGAACACGAAAGAAAGACGCAAGAGTCCACTGGAGCATGATCGAAGTTCCATAATGTAAAAAGGCTGTTGTCTTTTCTGCGGTGAATTCGAGCTCAACAACGTCGTTTGGTAGTAATGCCTGTGGTGTTGAATCAGTTTGCCCCAGCCCATGCTCCATCATTGCTTTGACTGTAGGGACTAGTGAGCGAGAACAAGACATGTTAGTATCAAATGATTGACACGACGAAGTCTTCTAACTGTAGCACGCGACGTTTTGAAACCGTGCCGGTGTACGCCGGGACAATGGAGCATATGCTCTCTTGACAATATATCATGGTAGCGTTCTGTGTCGCCAGTAAATGTATGCTACGTTGCCATTGCGCTCCCAAGGGACTGAGTCGATGTGTTGACTTCCATGGTGACACCGGTGTGACAAATACATGGTGAATAAACATAATTGAAACGATGCGTTTGACGGGGACTAATGACCGAGAGTCAGTATACCCACATTATACTGTCGTTGCGGCTCCTTTTCACTCAGAGTCACGGGCACTTGTAAAAAGCGACTGGCATGTGAGTAGGGGCCTGGGACGTATCATTTGAACAACGTTTCCAGGAAAAGGCACGTTATTGAAATGTATGCCAGTTGGGAGATAGCTTTTCTAAGCTCAATCAATAGATAGGGGTTAAAGAGTTAGCAGCCAACAGTGAAGGGTCTTAAACCCCATCCATATACTTGTGGCTCCAGTTTCCAGTATCAGTGGCGTTTAAGACTAGAATAGACTAATTGAGCCCAGTGCATAGAGCCATACAAGATATGGAACCTGAATAGGAGAATGCGCTAAAGAGATTAATTAATAAGAAATTAACTCTATAGAGTGTATTATGTTTTTAAGTTCAAGATCAGAATTTGGGGCAAAGTGAGTTTACGACCAAATTAGACTTCAGAGGAGACTCGTGAGATTTGAGGAATGAGGACGGCTCGACGCAAAATATTTCCGATGGTAGTGGCGTGTCTGGTTTCAGACAGACAGGTCAGGGATTGTGAAAGTGGGAGAAAACCAGTGGACGAAGAATTAGACCGCTTGGTCAACTATGTGACTATTGTACGTCTTCATTTCATTTGCTGCTAGGGTGGGTTCGATCGTCTTGTCGCTGGCGGTCTAGTTTTATATAGCGACGGACACAAGCTGGCCAACGAATGGATTGAGATGAAGTGGCAACCTCGAAACCGTAGTCGTCTATATTATTATTGACAAGTAGACCGTGGACAGTGATCATACAGTCGAGTGTGCTGGGACCCTTAATTGTACAGTATTATTAGAGATGTTAAATGAGATGAGGCCTGATATAAGGCGCAAACGCGGTAAGCCAGCTATGTGGTAGCTGAAAACAAAAATAAAACAATGTGCAAACTACAGCGAAAAAAACGGACATTAATAGGTTAACATAGGGCTATAATCGATCCGTAGTCAATCGAATTTTTCGCTTGATCTTGTATGAAGACGGGCTAGCACCAGCGGCCCTGTAAGTAGAGGGGTGTGACGAGATGATCCATTATAGAACAATCGTAGCAATTGCCACCGCTGCAATGAACCATGTACCGATTGAAACGCATACTCAACTACATGTGAAAGCACCGAGAACTTGGCCGATCGTTGTGGCCGCTAGATATTGAGGATCTAAGGTAGAAGACTGGCCGCTTGACAAATAGGGAGCTAGCACGCGGCATTTGAGATAGAAAGATCTTGGTAGTAACTCCTGACAGACCTGAGCTTTGATTTTGAGAAATATGATTCGCTCGAGACTCGAGGGTTTTTAATAATAGATAAGAAAGATATTGTTCGATGCTTTGTCGTCGAGTGCTTATTCAAGCCCAAAATATGCATCATTGAATTGCCCCATATCTGTATCGGCATCTTCATAGAATAGATCGTTGAAAGTGCTGTCATTATTTTCACCGTCGACTTCCAGATTCAGATCCAGGTCCATAGCATCGATATTGCCATTCCCAATATTGCTGAGGTCATACATGGGATCAATATTGGTGGCTGGGGCGGTATTGTCGGTAGTCTTTGATTCTGCTCCTACAGTTGCATCAGCTGGCGCTGGGTCGGTTGAAGGACCGCCACCGTCAAGATTATCCAAGTTTAGTAGATCGTCTTCTCCATCCTGTGTCGTGAAGGCAGACAAGTCGAAGTCCTGCATGGGAGCCGGAGGAGCGTTTTGCGACTGCCCGTCGGACGGTGGTGCCAGGGTGAATTCCATGTTAGTAAAATTGAGTTCGCCACCTGTCATATCTGCCGTTGCTGCACCACCTGCAGGAGATAAAGATAGCATATCATTGAGGGAGCTATCTTGTGCTGTTTGGGTTATAGGCAGCTGCTGTGGAGGAGAGGCTACCTTTTGGGCCGTAGAGCCAACTGCGGCTGGCTGAGGAGGAGCCGGCGAAGATTTGATGGCAGTAGCTGGCTTTGGTGACTGTTTGACAGGAGTAATTGCATGCGGTTCTTGTGAAGGCTTAATGTTGCCATTAGGAGGCTGTGGTGAAGCAGAGGGCGCATTTGTGTGAGATGATAGGTCAACGACGTCCATACCCATGTCCGGAAATGGCGCTCGTTTGCTCTCTTCTTTAATAGCCTTGAAGTTCACATTGGTATTGACCGTATGTGATGCTGCCGAAGGCGTTTCCATCATCATAGCAGCCGGTTGTCGAGGTTCCGGAACCATGGGGGCAGGCGGAGCAACAGGAGACGGAACAGACACAGGAGCCCGAGCTACTTGCAGCTTTCCCAAATCCCGTAACAGAACTGCCTTCGCTCGTGTCTAACATTTGAAATCAGTCAGATACCTCGGAAACACCTGGCATGGTTCAACATACAATTTCGCTCTCAAGGTCATCTAAAGCGTAGTGGTACGTCTTCATTGTCTCGGGCAATTTTGTGCGCAGCGCTGCGCCCGCGCTGACTCCACTGCGAGCCCCATCCTTATGAGATGCCTTGATAGCTTTGCCTGTTTGTACAAGCTAAGAAGGTCAGTGAATATGAATGCAATGTGATGGTGAGTACACGCACGACTTCGTTGAACATGGCCTGGAGGACATCCAGCGGATCTTTTGCTACAGTTGCGGCCATGTTTAGTGACTCGATAACGAGGGTTTAACTCGATATTTATGGGTAGATGACATGTAGGCACGGTCGAGATAGATTGAGGATATACAAAAAGAGATCCAGTACGTTATGGGGGCAAACTCTTTTCAAAGGAGGATGTTTGAAGCTGGAAACAAAATCTAGCAGGAGCTGTCTGATTGGGGTGCGGTTGAATAAGGTTAGATTGTCTGCACGGGAGTCGCTCTAGCACGGTTGCTAAAAATGCACAATGCCACGCTACAAACAATGGGGTTTGCCCCACGTCTACTCCCTGATTCAGATCATCGTGGAGACCAGGCTAACCTTAGCAGCCTGTCATCTGAAGATTGCTACGGTAAGCAGTGGCACAAATCTTGCCTATGGGCACATCTTCTGGCTAGGTTAGTTGACTTGGCTCCATGCTGAACTACATAGATTGTAAAAAGAGAGTGAGACGGCCTCAGCGAAATTGACGAAATCATAGGGGTCTAGGCCCAACGGGCAAGTGCACGATTTCAGACAAGCGCCTTCATGCAGGAGCTATCATTCAAAATGAAGGGGCTGCTTTATGTGACTCGGCAAACCCCTCTCCGTCCCCCGTGAGTGTTGATTAGAAAATACCCCATTCGTTCAAGATAGTCTTTGGGTACAGAGGCACGGATAGTTTGAAGTGGTGGAAGCTGTTAAGATAGCACCTGAATATACTCGCGAACTGCGGCTGATCAGAGGTGCAATGATTATCTCCATAGGACACAACCCTTGAAGGAGGTAAACTTGTTATTCACACACTGCAAAACCGCAATGCATATGATCGGCTTGGTAATAATGGTTTCCCCCCTCCCCTGCTTGCAGTTGACCCCTAAAGTGTATAATTAGTTCGGCGGGAATGAACCGAACCAGATCTTTGGAATTTGGTTGCTCCGGCCACCCCACACAGGGAAGAAAAGAGCCGCCCCAACTCTGTTCATTCTCTTGAATCTTGAATGCACACTCTTTGTACCTCGTAAAAGGGTTCATATCCAGGGAAAAGCCCACTTGCGTGCAGAAATTGTAGTTTGTGGCTGCGCTGCAACTTGCGGCTAACCGCCCAGGGCAATACGGCAAGGGAAAGTCCGCCAATATTTCGGAAGCGAGTCGATTTAGTCAGCTCTGCGAAGAGACATACATATTTGGGATACTTGCTTGTCAGTTGACAATGTTGCTGAGATGGTCTTACGAGGACCTCTTGGAATCTGGACGCTCAGAATTGTTGACTTGGCATAATAAATGCTGCATCCATTACGACGAACCTGAGCCAACGATGGATATGCATTGCTTGAAGTAACCCCCCGGTGTTGGCTTAAGCAAATGTTCTCCACACGCCTGCTTCCTGTCGCTTGAGGGACAGGGCAGCCAGGGCTACAGTACTGTACATATATGGAGGACCAAAAGCTTTGGCTATCCTGGAGGGTGGAATGAGGGACCAGTCACCAATCTGACAACCAAACGGTCGGCGGAAGTCCCTGTCCCTGCCGCCGTCAAATCCCCAAACCCAAACCCAATCTCAATCCAATCCGCCATCTTGCGTGACGAAGGGTTCCGTTTGCTTTCTCTTCCCTCTCCCATCTTCATTCGTACCGGCAAAGAAAACCAGGTTTCCGGTGACTGTGCGTTGAAAATCGGGGGACTTCTCCAAGGCAGTTTCCTTTTTTCTTCCCTCTCATTGTCCTTGTGTTGTCTCCTCGTCAGTCGTCTTCCAAGTCAAGTCAACATCCTGATCGTCGTCGTTTCTCTCTGCTTCGCTGTTTCCCTTATCAGCCGCCGTTTGATCGGTAATTTCTCGAGACTGGGACATCCTGTCCAGCTCCTCTCCTCTAGTCGTCTGCTCTCCTAGAAAGTCAACCCAAGTCAGTTCAGAGAATCGCATCGTCTCGGCGTCGGAGTAAACTTGGATCATTTTCGAATCCTAGCGCTTGCAAGGCTTCCTTTCTGTTGAGCTCGCGTCGTCTCTCATCTGCGTATTGCGCGTCTCCTCTCTTGTTCAGAACACGATCGCCTTACTTGTGGTCTACGAAATTACGCTTTCTCTCCTCTACGTGACGCAGAAGCAGTTCTGTGTTGGGTTAGTTGTCAAGAACAACATATTATTGTGTCATTGCTCCTGGACATTTTTGGTTCTTTCTCCTTGAGCCCCGCCAAAACCAGAACCAGAACCAAAACCGTGTTCGTGGTTCAGCACTGGTCGCAGAAGCTGCGATTTGTGTACTTTTCTTTGGGAATCGTCTGATCCAGGCATCGACCGCTTTCCCCGTGCAATAATTGATTGCGGCACCGCGTTTGCGACTCAAATTCTATTGGCCCACCGCTTTTCATCATCCACCAACCTTGCTTTGCGCCGTGCTTTTATTTCTGAGCAACAACTTCCAACACCAAATCCCACCTCCGTACTACTTTCCTTACTTACAACCCGCATCACCGACAAAATGGCAGAGAACGGACCCCCGACCGGCGCTCAGCTGCCCCCACCGCCGCAGCCGAATGCCGGCGCCCCTGGCTTCGAGAACAGCCAGAATGGCCAATCGAACCCTGCGCATATGCCTCCGCCGCCTCTGCACATCCCGCAGAACACGAACCCTATCCCGACCGCCATCACCTCTCCCTTGTCCGGCGACCAGAGTGGCTTGATGTCGCCGAGCAGTGGTGGTCCTTTCCCGCGCCGCATGGCCCCCGAACCTAATAAGCGGGCGCTTTATGTTGGTGGGCTTGACCCCCGGGTGACAGAGGATGTTTTGCGTCAGATCTTCGAGACTACCGGTCACGTACAGAACGTCAAGATCATTCCTGACAAGAACGTAAGTGGACACATCGCTTCCCGGCTGTTTCCCACGTGGACACCCGGAAGCATAGGCCTCGCCCCCCTATCATATCTGGCCGGAAATTTGACAAATTGCTGACTCGAAAACAAGCAAAAGGGATACAACTATGGTTTCATTGAGTACGATGATCCTGGTTCCGCTGAACGGGCTTTGCAGACCTTGAATGGCCGGCGCGTTCACCAATCAGTGAGTCTTTCTTCCTGGCTTGTCTGCCGGTTATGGTTCACACGAGCTTACTATCGATCCAGGAAATCCGTGTGAACTGGGCCTATCAGTCCAACACAACGAGTAAGGAGGATACATCTGGCCATTTTCATATCTTTGTTGGAGATTTGTCAAACGAGGTCAATGACGAAGTGCTCCTCCAAGCCTTTTCTGCCTTTGGTACCATCTCTGAGGCACGCGTCATGTGGGACATGAAGACTGGACGTTCGCGGGGCTACGGATTCGTTGCCTTCCGTGACCGAGCCGATGCTGAGAAGGCTTTGAGTTCCATGGATGGAGAGTGGCTCGGGTCTCGTGCCATCCGTTGCAACTGGGCAAACCAGAAGGGGCAGCCTTCGATTGCCCAGCAGCAGGCGATGGTCGCCATGGGCATGACCCCTACAACTCCTTATGGACACCACCACTTCCCCACGCACGGCATTCAGAGCTACGATATGATTGTCGGCCAGACGCCTGCATGGCAAACCACTTGCTACGTCGGAAATCTGACACCTTACACGACCCAGAACGATCTCGTCCCCCTATTCTCGAACTTCGGCTACGTGCAAGAGTCAAGGATGCAAGCGGACCGAGGTTTTGCCTTCATCAAGATGGATTCTCACGAAAATGCTGCCATGGCCATCTGCCAGCTCAACGGCTATCAGGTCAATGGCCGGCCCTTGAAGTGCAGTGTGAGTTGAAAGCTTCCAAAATGCATTGGGATATATATGCTAACAGCACTTAGTGGGGCAAGGACAAGACTCCGACCTCAGCGACTCCTGGTGGCTTTGATCCATCTCAGCAGGCTTATAGCCCTCAGAGCGCTCACGCACCTTCGGGCTATCCCGGCACCCCTTCCACCTACTTCCCCCAGTATGGTGGTGAGTAAACTCCTTCCTTTCACACGCCAGAAGCTAAACAGTCGCAGGTCAATACGGTACCCCTGTTGCACAGCAACAACCTTATGCTGGCGCACCCGCCCAGTCTCCTGCAGCCTACAACCCTCAGCAGATGGGCTATGCTGGTCCGCCCAGTGCCGGAGGCTACGGCCGTGGTCAACAAGCACCAAACCAGCAGTGGACCTCGCCTCCTCCTGGCCAAAACTTCAACAACGGATACCCTGGTTACCAAGGTTAGGAAGTTGGTGATGTTTGAGTTTACTCTTCGTTCGCTTCTTGGTGCATTCCACTTTGAGAAATAAGGATTTGGATGTAGGAAAAGGCCAGAGATATGATGTTCAATGTGCCAACGACATCCTCGACAATTTCTGACGACTCGCAAAATGCATTGTGCAAAGGCTAAATGTGATGGAATCGGGTAAAGACTGTGGAAATCTCTTTTTCTAGCTTCGTATTTCATCTTTGATTTCGTATCTCTCTATCTCCTTCTCGGCAGCGTTGCTTTTGACCTGAACCCTGAGAAAGAAAAAGTTGGGCCTGTCTATCGTTCTTCCTATCTGATACCTCTCAGCATGTGTGGGACACAGCTGACACGATGTTACGTCAAAATCTTTCCTCTCTGATCTGCATTATCAGTTTATCTATTGTCGAGCCATAGCGAGGTTCTGTGAATTAGCATGAAGGATATCTAAACGGGGGCGACATGGAATTTCGTGGGTTTGTATATGTGATGCAGACCACCGGTGAATCGCCTTTCTAGAGAGAGAAAGGACGGCACATATAAATGAAGAAAACATAAGAAAACACCGGTTATGCAACAAATCGATGGTGATCCGGAGACACGAAATTCTCACAAGCTGAAAGCTATCCATCCAATTGATACCTCCTGGTGGAATTTCTACACGGCACTATTGCCGCTCCCAGCATTGGGCCTTAAACCGCAAAATCATACGGATCCATAGTCGAGACAAGACAAACAGGGGTAAGAGAGGGGTTGGCTTAAGCGACCCTTACTACCCCATGAATAGTTTCCACTGGCCGTTGGCGTCATTGGGCTTCGAGATCTGGCATCTCACAAAATCCTGATTGGGCGAAGATTGCATAGGATGCTCATGCCCAACGAGCTTGTTTTCAATGCGTTGATTGATAGACTTTGACCGATTGTATGTTGGGTTGGCATATGGTAGCGAATACCTCATATGTGAGAACTGTGATGTTGTACACAGGCACTGCAGTATAACTTGGAATGAGCGGTGCGATGAGAGCTTGGTTATTTGGATTATCAAGTGCCTGAGCAATCTGAGTCTGCGTACATGCCTGCTGGAAGAACGAGCAATCATACCTTCAGAGTTTGCTTGATTCAGATTCTGCTAACAATAAGCATGATCTTCGGCATGTTTATGCGGTTGTTCTTGGGTCTATCGAATTCAAAACTTTATCGAATCGGGCAAAGAGGAAAAGGTTCGGATGCTTGCATACCCATCCAGTAGACATCAATGACAGCTTTTGCTGAAGTGTCGAACTATGATCCCCTTCTCTAGACGAGTCTCGCTGCTCCCATACTAGCACTTCCAAACTTGGAAGGCACACGAGCAATTATTGGACCTCAGCCAGCTGCTAACGATACATAGATATATATATATATATATTTGCTTATTGGATACTCAGAATTATGTAATATGAGAACCTCATTGACCTCATCATAATTTATTATCTATTTATTTTCAAGCCAGGAAATTTCCAAATTGTCAAGAGCGATCAAAGTTGGGCCGCGTGAAGGTTAAAAGGCAATTTTAGGGGAAAGATGGCTGCCAATTGGCTGCTGGTCTGGGTTAAGTTAGCCCAATCCTCATGTTCCTCTTTCTTACACCTGTACCATGTTTTGCAAGATGCAGGATGCAGGCGCCGTCATTTGTGCTTATGAAGTAAATTTTGTGATTGTCCAAAGACGCGATATCTTCCTGGAATTGTACTAGCAAAACGTGACTGCATGCTTCATATATCTAATTAAAGAAGCGCGTTGCAACCAGGGGATTCTACTTGGACCTATTCATCATTGGAACGCCCCCCACAGTCACTGGGTCGACGGCTCCAAATTCCCCTCCATCTGCCGCCATTGATCGTCTCTCGCTCTCTCGCTCCTGCTCCCTGCTAACTCCTCCCACGACTTGGACCATTGAGAGGTCAGCCAGCAGCCAAGTACAGAGCAGACAGAGTAGCCCGACCTGGGTGCAAGAACCCCGACCTGAACCTGAACCTGAACCTGAACCTGAACCTGAACTCGAACCTGACCCTGAACCCGGGCCAAAAACTAACTTGGGCCTGTCCTGACCTGACGTAGGTTGGTGCAAGGTATTATCACACACATCAACTCCCTCAATCACACCTTTTCGAAACGGGGACAGCTTTACCTTTTGGTATGGTATCGTAATTACATTTTCTGATCATGAATTCCTAATTCAATACTATACTTGCCCCATACCATTTTCTTTTTGGGCTCCCCATTTGCGGTCTTGTCCATCTCGAGTCCCGTCTCTCCGCACCACATACGGCCACGGCACGGCACATTTAGTCAGTCGCCAAAAACTGAAGCTGGACTTGGACCCAACTTGAACCTAGCCGGCCAAGCGAGCTCTTGTACTCTTCTCGCACCTGGCCTAACGCGCGTCTGACGGACAGACACAGAAGCGCCAACAGCAATTCTCCTTGATTCAATCATTCATTGATTGATTGATTCATTCATTCATTCCCCGGCAAACCAATCTCCTACGAAAACGATATCTGCCCTCCTCAAGCTCTCGGCAAACAGCAAACTTCCGTCATTACCATTACCCACCCCCTCACATCACGTATATCCCCTCGTCCACAATCCATCGGCCTTTAGCGACCATGGATCAATGGCAGGGCTACTCAGATGCCACCGGCGGTCCGCAACGAAGATACAACGGCAATGGCCAGCAGGAGTATAACGTCAGTCGCCAGAACAGCCAGCTCCAGCATTCTCCTGGTGCCTTGCGATATGATCAGTATGGCAATGTGACGCATTCTAGCGCGACCTCGCCCTTGTCCACCCCGCAACTGCGCGATAACAATGGTGATATCCCCATGGCTGATGCTCATGATGCTTACGGCTCCATGAAGTACCCAATGCGACCGCATCACCAGTCGCACCATTCTGGCGGTCGTCCTCCCGCCATGAACCTGCCATCAGAACCATCTGCCGCCGCACAACGATACTCACCCATGGAGGTGCTGCCACCAACCTCTCCATACAATTCCAAGTCTGCGACTGGTCAATTCTCGCCCCATCGACAGTCACCAACGCGCGCCAACAGCAATCACGACTATTCATCGAGCCCTTATTACGGCAATAGCAGGCAAGGATCACAGCTCCCTACCATTAATCCCTACGGCAACAATGGCCAGGACAGCCAGCCGAACTCGGCTGTATCGCCATTCGATGGCGCGACTAACGATCCCAAGTCGCCGCAAAGACGAACATACCCGGCAGAGAAAAAGCCCGTACCTGAGTTCAAGAAGATAAGGGCTCCTAACGATTTGAGACCCAAGGTCAATGCCCAGCCCGCGTTCCGCAGAGCTGACCCTGAGGGAGGATTCATCAGTGTAGGTTCGCTATTAGACGGCCAGGAATGTCCTATCACTGACGTTTCGGAAATCCTAGCCTCTCAAAGCGCTCACAACGCAACTCCCCTCCACTTACCGAATCTGCAATCCTAGCTTCAAATATGAATCATCTCGAAACCCACGCCGAGTGCTCACAAAGCCGAGCAAAGGAACCAAGAACGACGGGTATGATAACGAGGATAGCGACTATATCCTATATGTGAACGATATTCTAGGATCCGAGGAAGCAGGCCACAAGTATGAATATTTTCCCTTCTCGCCTTCAAGCAATGACACTAATTTTCCTCCACAGAAACCGTTACCTCATTCTTGACGTACTAGGCCAAGGTACCTTCGGTCAGGTTGTCAAGTGCCAAAATCTCAAGACTCAGGAAGTTGTGGCTGTCAAGGTTATCAAAAACCGCACGGCATATTTCAACCAAAGTATGATGGAGGTGTCGGTCCTCGATCTGTTGAATACGAAACTTGACAAGAACGACGACCATCATTTACTTCGACTGAAGGACACCTTCATTCACAGGCAACATCTGTGCCTGGTGTTTGAACTCCTCAGCGTCAATTTGTACGAGCTGATCAAGCAGAATCAGTTCCGAGGTCTCAGCACTACCTTGGTTCGAGTATTTGCGCAGCAGCTCTTGAACGGCTTGGCCCTACTAAACAAAGCCCGTCTCATTCACTGCGATCTCAAGCCTGAGAACATTCTACTGAAGAATCTCGAGAGTCCGATCATCAAGATTATTGATTTTGGTTCGGCATGTGATGAGCGCCAGACTGTTTACACCTATATCCAATCCAGATTCTACAGATCGCCCGAGGTGCTTTTGGGTCTCCCCTACTCGTCAGCAATCGACATGTGGTCGCTCGGCTGTATTGTGGTTGAGCTTTTTCTTGGATTGCCCTTATTCCCAGGATCGTCAGAATACAACCAGGTTTCAAGAATTGTCGAAATGCTTGGAACCCCACCAAACTGGATGATTGAGGTCGGTAAACAAGCAGGTGATTTCTTCGAGAAACGACAAGACGAGTTCGGGCGTAAGACATACCATTTGAAGAGTATGGAACAGTACTCGCGAGAGCGCAATACGAAAGAGCAGCCCAGCAAAAAGTACTTCCAGGCGAACACGTTGCCAGAGATCATCAAGTCATATCCCATGCCGCGTAAGAACATGAAACAGAGTGAAATCGACAGAGGTATGTGCTCACGTCGTCTACTGGTCGGAATCTTCAAACTAACACTTCCCCTAGAAATGAACAATCGCATTGCGTTCATCGATTTCGTTAGGGGCTTGTTGACTATCAGCCCTCTGGAGAGATGGTCTCCACAGCAAGCGAAACTGCACCCTTTCATCACGCAGCAGAAGTTCACTGGGCCGTTTGTACCCCCAATGAACCTCAAGGCGAGCTCTCTTAATCGGACACCCGCCCCCGGAACTCAACAACAGCAGCAAGCTGCCGAACTTAGCAAGCAAAGGGCACAAGCAGCACAAGCTCAGGCGCAAGCTGCGGCACAGGGTGCCTATGGCATGCAACAACCAGGGTATCCCCAGTCGCCACATGGACAACCGCCGATGTATCCTACCAACAACAACAATACCAACAACATATACTCACCGGGTGGTTCACACGTCGCCGCGGGGTACGGCACACCTCAGCAAGCCCCATACGGGCAAATGCCTATGGGTCAAGTGCCGGCCCAAATGCCGCCAGCTAATTATGCCGGTGTTCAGCCACAGCCAAACCTTTACCAGCAAGCCACGGTTCGCGCTGGCCGGCAGCGGGCTTCGACTATGGATCAGCAGCAGAACGGTATTCCAGCGACGATACAACGAGTGGCTAGTCACCTCGACCCGAACCAGCCTATTCGCCTGCAACCAAGTCCAGCTTACTACCCACCGCCAGCTGACGGTCTCGGTTTACCTGATCCTAACTCTGGCAGGATTACCGGCAGGAGAGATAGCAGATCTCAGCGGGGCGGTGCTAGAGGAAACCTTATTCGTAACCTAGAGGAGAGGACATTGGAGGAAGGGTTCATGGGAAGTGGCCAAAGCCCATGGCACTGAAGAGCTGAATCACCAGATGACCGACGGAAATTTCGAGACCTAAGCACTTCTTCATTGTCACATTCTGATAAGTAATCAAGCTCACAACGGCCGGGTATGAGGTGAAGTGAGTGATCGAGAACATGCCTAGGAAAGCATGCGCTCTTGTTTGCTGCAAACCGTCGTCTTTGTGTCCTGCGCGTGGATTATCTTTACTTGTCGCCAAGCACCAAGGAATGTTACAGAGCTCTTCTGTGAAACGAGCAACATGAACTACTACTACATGCCCTATCGACAAACGTGGCCGAGAAGTCGGTCAGCTTTTCGTCGTGAGCTTTTAGCATTGAAGCTTGGTCTGTACCAACACAGCTTGATGCAAATTTCCACGACACCTGAGTAGGGAGAGGTGGAGGAGAAGTTGGGGTCAAATCTGGCGGCCCTTGATGTTGCCTTTTTGGCTAGTAGTGCCTTGATACACGGCCGGAACAATGATGTTCAACTCAACATCCGAGAGCACATTGAAACGCGGCAAATTGAGGACGGCGCGAACGGTTGCTCTTGGCATATTTTCAACACTTGATTTTCTATACAGTAGGTGATCCTGGTAATGCTTGGCTTCCTGTCAGGCAATTGCTCGATGGGGGAGAAGCTTGCCGGTCATGGTTTAACACGGGCTGTTCGGATGTGGTGGGAAAGGGTAAGATGACTTGGCCGAGATTCATGAGCATGAGCATTGCATCACGTGGTAAGATAAAAAGCTTCGATACCTAGATGCAGACATGGAAGGCGGTATATGCCGTTTTCACTGCCTTCATGGACTGGAACAGATTGCGCTGCTGAGGAGGCTATTATGGACAGTTTTCATCCTCTCAACGAGTGCTGCAATGGACGTTGGAGAAGCCCTATCAGATAGGAATATACCCGTGCAAGCTCCATCTGTCCCCTACTGCAGGTCCTGGAAGAGAACGTATTCAGAACGGTTATGCAATTTAGGAGTTTTCGAGCTTGGTATGAGTTGCGCATTTAATGTTTGTAGACCAGTAAGAGTTCGGGCACGCGAGGGACTTCACGAGATAGGTGCATTAAGACTTCTTTGATCGCAATTCGACAAGGGAGAATTCTGATGTCGCCTACCAGCCGCACAACCCATTATCATCAAATTCCATCGTACTGCCGTATGAACGGATTGAGCTTTGTAATATCATGAGGGCAGTTCGTTCCCATTTTCCCGGATCGTCAAAGTGCCGTTGCATATTGACATTCACTTGCGTGTAATCCTCCGGGGTTTGTGTCGATCCCATGCGCTTTACTCTACCACTGCATTACACCATAGACACCGAAACAAGATGCTGTTGTTTCTCAAGCAGTTCTATGGAGGCTGGTTGCTCAAAGACTTGAGGTAAGTTTCCTCAAGAATAGGCAAGTCTATAAGTTCTAAGAAAGCAAGACTCGGGAATGCGAAGGAAAATTCATGGAAGGAAAACAAAAACATTTCAGGTCATCATGGAGATAACGTGCTCGTAGATTCATCAATACACTATTAGTCAGTATATGGCGGTTCAGACGCATGCTCAGCGGGACCCGTTCGCCCTCAATCCAGTGATAACCACTGGCACAAAACGCCCCAACTCCCATCTTATGCATCAACTTGGGAACAAGAAAAGCCAAACACTCTAGGTCTTCGGCAAGAAGACCTACTCTACCGCCCACCTCGACCGCGGTTGTTCTGGAAACCTCTGCCTCTGCGGTTGCCATTGCCGCCTCTGTTCATCAGCGAATCGCTGTAGAGGCCGCCGCCGTTGCTGACGTTGCTGTTATATCCTTGATCTGAATCCACAAGCTCATCAAATCCATTTGTACCATCCACTACGACATTGCCAGCGGATCTTGTTTCATTGGCTCGAACACGGGGTGCAGGTGCTGCTGGGACATGGCTGCCATCAGCTGGCTTGTGGTAGACGTAAAGTAGGCGTCCATCGGCCTAAATAAGCTGGTCAGCATATTGTTTCGCCATTATCACCCGAATGAGATAGACTGGGAGACAGGATGGGATAGGAAGAGATCATCCAAGCCTGTCACTTAGCAGTGCAGCTGATCCCACCTTGCTCCATAGGTGTCCCCATCTTTGCTTCCCGTTTATGACATACCGTTTGATTGTTGAAGGTTTCAATCACCCGATCGGCCCCCTCTTTGCTCTCAAAGACAACTTCGGCGATGACGATTGGCTGAGACTTGAGCAAGCGACAGCTCTGAACGATACCACCGATGGGGGTCATGGCGCTTTCGATGTCTGCTGCTGTGGTGCCGGGTGCAAAGTTCTGGGCCCTGATGGCGAACGGTCCGGCGAGTCCACGGATCGTGATACCCCGTGGCTGTGTCGGTGGTGCCTGTGTGATGTTCATCTGTGCGCCTGAGGTCCGCGACACGGCACTGGCTAGCCTGACTGCACGACCACCTGCGCGAGGGCCAGTAGGAATGGCCCTCGCGGCGGCTGGTCTTGCACCAGGGGCATGTATCCTCGCTGCTAGCGAACCAGCCCTGGGCGCTGCCTGTTGGTTGTTCTGCGCGCGCAGGTTCGGGGTCGAGCGGGTGCCGTGTAGATCGTGGGCCCATCCGGCATTGATGTCGCCTGGGGGGATGCGTGGCGCAGATGAGGTGGACTGCCGCTTCTTCACTCCGACCCTGCTTGCCAAGGAACCGCCGGCGGCGGCCCTGCCTGGTGTGCTGGAGCGGCGGTTGTCCTTGGTGCCGAAGATCTTGGCTGCGAGGGCTTCGTTCTTCTTCCGCTCGCGTCCCTCATTGATGATCTTGTTAAAGTCGGAGGCGATTTTCCCCATGATGTCTGCTGCTCAGATGCCTGACTGAGGCAAATATCGCGGGTTCAGAGGAGTGTTGGAGTGGAAGAATGAGACGACAAGATAGACGATGGTTGCGACACGAGGCTGTGTTGAGCTGTACGGAATATTACAGTACATAGGTTACTAGGTATGCATATCCCTTATTTGATTACGCTTTCTCCGATATGGATGGGGGCGCGAAAAGGTACATGTCATGTACAGATACAGCCACGGATACGGCTTGATTGGGATTACTAGCGCGTCTTCTAGGGGTTCGTTCGCCCAAGCTCCTGCTACGGAGTCGGAGTACTGTACAATGTAACTTCAACGTCAATTCGATGTGAGCAGCATGCACGGCCACAGTCCGACAGTCCACGTCGGGACTAGCCTCGGATGGGCGCGTTGCACCAGCCACAACTGAGGAGAGTGGAACTTCAGATTTGTGTGCCTCAGGCCGCTAGGGTCGCTCAGGAGGAACCCCACTTTCCAAACCAGCCCAAACCAATCACTAACTGGGAAGCCATTTCCCACAAACTCGACTGCACTTGCTGGAAAATCCGCAATTTTCCGGTGGGTTGACTTTTGAGGTTTGAAATCTTTCCATTCCCATCTATCACGACTAACCTCAACAGCACAACAAGTCACGCCCAAATAGACCGTCAAAATGGGTCGCGTGGTATGTAACATCGTCCATCACAGCGATTGCTTTCGACAACTGCTAATGCCATCGATAGATTCGTAACCAGAGAAAGGGTCAAGGAGGTATCTTCTGTAAGTCATCACCATGAAAAACATCCACTCGGTCGGAAAGATTAGACAACGCTCTCTATCCCGGAACCGAATTCCACCAGCCACTACGCAGGCAGTTGGGACAGCAAGAGATGAGGCACGGGCGAAAGAAGCAACGAAAGAAGCGGATGCAACACCTACAGAGCAATATCTCGGGTCACGACAAGACGAAGAAAACCTGGTTTGCAGAGCAGATAACTAATTTGCTCTCTTCTCACAGCCTCCAACAGCCACTTGCGCAAGGCCCCTGCCAAGTTCCGATCCCTCGATTTCGCCGAGCGTCATGGTTACGTCCGCGGTATCGTGAAGGACATCGTCCACGACGCCGGTCGCGGTGCTCCCCTCGCCAAGGTCGCTTTCCGATCCCCCTACAAGTTCAAGCAGATCACCGAGACCTTCATCGCCAACGAGGGCATGTACACGGGCCAGTTCATCTACGCCGGAAAGAACTCTGCTCTGACCGTCGGCAACATCCTCCCTCTCAGCTCCATGCCCGAGGGTACCGTTGTCTCCAACGTCGAGGAGAAGGTTGGTGACCGTGGTGCGCTCGCCCGTACCTCCGGCAACTACATCACCATCATCGGCCACAACCTCGATGATGGCAAGACCCGCATCAAGCTCCCCTCCGGTGCCAAGAAGGTCGTCTCCAGCTCCGCTCGTGGTATGGTCGGTATTGTCGCTGGTGGTGGCAGAACCGACAAGCCCCTCCTTAAGGCCTCGCGTGCCAAGCACAAGTTCGCTGTCAAGCGTAACAGCTGGCCCAAGACTCGTGGTGTTGCCATGAACCCCGTGGACCATCCTCACGGTGGTGTATGTTTTCTCCCGTATCCTCTTTTTTTTCTTCTCGTTCTTGACGACAATCTTTGCTGACATATGTGCCTCGTAGGGTAACCATCAACATATTGGTAAGGCATCTACCATCTCGAGATACGCTGCACAGGGTCAAAAGGCTGGTCTTATTGCCGCCAGAAGAACTGGTCTTCTGCGTGGTACCCAGAAGACAAAGGACTAAGGGAAATGAAAATCTCCAAAGCATGCACATTTGGTGGTTCTATATCACAATGGGTTCGGAGTTTGCTTCGTTACTTCTTTGCATCTGTAGGTACAGGTTTGAGCTAGGCATGAGAAAAGGGCTCAATGGGATGTACCCGGTCAAGACAAATTTATTCTGATGACACATGCAACTCATCTGCTTCGCGATGTGATGTCGAGGGAACTCATGGACATGAGCGGCTACATTTGATGTACACGACACTTGTCATGGCGAATTACTGGCCAACCCTGACTACGAAGTTTACGATAATTTCGACGAGCGTTGGTATTGAATTTACGAAGTGCGGGCGACAGCTACTCACTCTCATGATAATTGCGCGAGGCCTTCCATGATGCGATGCGGTGATGATATATCTTCTCCAAGATTACGACCTGTACTTGTTTGCGGCCCAGTGGCAGACGCGAAGGGCTGCTCTCCCTCTCCCATACCAACCTGTGGCACGCTAATCCAAAGCCTCAACTCACGTCATGAGAAGCCGGCTGACACAATATAATCATCACTGACCATGGATGGTGCAATGTCTCTCCGTGCAAATGTTGACACTCGTAAACTCTTGTTTTTACCATTTGCGATGCTGTACTTGACACCACGTGATAATCACCAGATGTCGCATACTACCAGTAGGTGCGTATGATCTGATTTGACTTTTGACGTAATGCCGTCTGGCACGAGCCATATATGGCACCTCGAGGTTGCAGCAAGCCTCTAAGTTCCAGTGCCAACCGTTATCACAACAGACGACAACGCAGTATCAAATGCAAACGAAAAAGGATAGGCGAACATGGCAAACTTCCAGGCCGCAGCTTCACTGAGAGGTCTCGGTAGGACGGTCACGTCGTCTGTCCCTAGCATCAAGTGCCGGCCATTTGTCACCCAAGCCAGCCCCACAATGACCTTGAGGACGAGGACGACGAGCTGGACGACGAGCTGGACGACCCCGAAAGCGAACCCCACCATCCTCCTCTCTCACAAATTCTCACCCCGCCATCCCATCTTACATCCATCAACAACACCGTCCCCATATCATACCGTCAGATCACATATCACAATGGCCGGCCACAAGGAATTCGCTCTTCTCTGCTTGGAGAACCCTCTGCTTGGTAAGTAGGCGCACCGTCTCCATTGATGTACAGTAATGCGCTCGGAAATCCTTGATTGATGGAGGGGTAGAACCCGGCGTTGTCAAGCGGCAGAAAGATCCCGTCTCCTGGGGCCCCTCTTGAGACCGACCTGCTCTACAACAATGCTTTCAGCGCACCGTACTAATCTGCCCCTTGTAGATATCCAAGCAGTCGGTGACAAGGCTCTCCTGGACAAGTACGGTCTCAAGGACAACGATGCCATCCTGGCCGAGGAGAAGCACGCCGCCCTCTACGAGGACCTCCTGAACAACTACGACGCCAAGCTGATCGCCGGTGGTGCCGCCCAGAACACCGCTCGTGGTGCTCAGTACATCCTCCCCGAGAACAGCGTTGTCTACTTGGGTGGTGTTGGCGACGACAAGTACGCCGCTACTCTTCGTGATGCCGTCAAGCAGGTCGGTCTCAGAGTCGAGTACCGAATCGACCCCAAGGTCCCCACTGGACGATGCGGTGTTGTCATCACTGGCCACAACCGAAGTTTGTGCACAGATCTCGGTGCTGCCAACCACTACGATCTCGAGCACTTGAAGAGGGACGACATCTGGAAGCTCGTCGAGGGTGCTGAGTTCTACTATGTCGGTGGTTACCACTTCACCGGTATGTTTTCTTCTCCCCCCCCCCCCCAGTCCTCCGCACCTTTCCTGTACTTACACCATCATCAGTCTGCCCTGCTGCCATTCAGGCCCTTGGTAAGGAGGCCGCCGCCAACAACAAGGTCTTCGTTGTCAACGTCTCCGCGCCCTTCATCGCTCAGTTCTTCAAGGACCCTCTCGACGAGTCCTCCAAGTACTGGGACTACGTCATCTGCAACGAGAGCGAGGCGGCCGCATACGCCCAATCGCACAACCTGTCCGTCTCCGAGACCGACCTTCCTGCTATCGCCAAGCACCTCGCCAACCTGCCTAAGGAGAACAGCAAGCGTCCCCGTATTGCCGTCATCACCCACGGTACCGAGCCCACCATTGTCGCCCAGCAGGGTAGCGATGAGGTCAAGAGCTACCCCGTCCACGCCATTGGTGCTGATCAGATTAACGACACCAACGGCGCCGGTGATGCTT
Source organism: Truncatella angustata (assembly GCF_020726525.1). Taxonomy (NCBI): domain Eukaryota; kingdom Fungi; phylum Ascomycota; class Sordariomycetes; order Amphisphaeriales; family Sporocadaceae; genus Truncatella; species Truncatella angustata. Next base: position 2,041,810 of record NW_025763384.1, on the reverse strand, counting down.
TCGCTGGCGGTTTTGTTGCCGGTCTAGTCCAGGGCAAGAGCCTGGATGAGGCAGTCGACTTGGGTCAATGGTTGGCTCGTCTAAGCATTCAGGAGTTGGGTCCCTCCTACCCTTTCCCCAAGCAGTCCTACACCAAGGCATAGAGTTATTTGTGTATACTCCATGAAGCCGCCTCGGAATTGGCGGCCGGCTGGCTCTCGATGAGCCCGTCGAGATTCGATGCAACCATGATGATTTATGACGTCGCCGCACGTCAATATCAACAGAGAGTTGCATTAGACAGACTTGCGTAGCTTCGAGATGATATCGAAAGCTCTTCAACATAGCGACAATGGTTGGTTTTTTCCACAACAAGTGCAACGGCGTTTTGAGATGGCAAAAGGGCTTCAACACCAGGGCATTACATCACACACTTGGACTATCCGAGTGGCTTCCAGCAATCATGGCATTAGATCATGCGAAATCATTATATATTCTGTATTGTCACAGTTCACCATTGACGTGACTCCTGCCTGCCATCATCAGAAATTCTGTAAGGTAAAGTGTGAGTACACGTGTATCAAATCGGTCTCTATTTGATGCAAGTAAGGCATCCAAGGATATGTCCAAACTTGAGCCATCTACACTGATAGAGACGTGTCAGGTGCTAAACCTTCCACCTCGCTTCACTATCGTTTATCAAGCACCACCTTTTAGGTGTAGTGTATTGCAACAGCTCAAGACCATCTCTAAGCTGGTGGGCTTTCTCATTTCCATCACCTTTTAATATTGTTACGCGTTCGAAGCACAGCCAGATGCCTCACATATACTGTATTTTTATGTATACGTCGCATATATTATACATATATTCAGGCCTAGACTAGGGCGGAACTCTTCCCGTCCTTTCAAACTCCCCTAGACTAACATGAATTCTCACCAATTAAAAAAAACCCCCCATTTGTGGAAATACTTACCATCGCGTGTGCGATTTATGGTTACTTATGTTCCACAAATGCGCTAGTGTCTAGGTACCTACGAAGAGAAAATCCCTACTCTCCCGAACCTTGCCACCAAGAACGGGGTAGGGACGTATCTTAATGCGGTTCTGCTTTGTTTACCTAGTAACAAACTCCATACTCAGGGGAAGAAGTACTCGGTCAGATCTCACAGCATTTGCAGCTACTACTTGTACATCATCTCCGTTCTTACGATATGCTATTGGCCAGTGGCGAAAAGGCCTGGGACCACTGCATAGTATTGCATTCGGTTCGGCCAAGGATAATCGAACATGATCCTTGCGGAAATTATGATCGCTCGTGTTAGTGTCGTTCTGAGTATGTGCAAGAGACACAGCCTTGCCAGCCATATTCACATAGCTTCGCGACTCCACCGGTATGATCGCAAGTGATGTTATTCTTCTGAAATTACGACTCATGGTATGTTACCGCTATATTCAATGATATATCTCCATTGACGTCGTTCAACCGGTCGTTTCAAATCAGGCCACTAGTATTTCAATGGTTGCAAAATGGCTCTCGAACCAGGTTAGATTGCATCTATTGTCATATCGATTGTTGCCTTGGTTGTATCGGCTACAGTTCTCATCTCCAGTATCCTACAGCTCGTTCATTCTTACTTGAATTCGACCAAAGGGTACTCAAATGTGGACGAACAGGTGGTGCCAGGTTGGCATGAATACAAGGAACGACCATTTCAACAGGACTGATTCCGGTTCTCTGTGAAATACTATACACCAGTATTTATTGTCTGTGCAGTTAGATAATGATAAATATACTATGTCAGGCGAGGAACAGGATGTTATTGCAGACGACAGCGGCCGAAGAAAGGCCAACCTCATACCACCCATTCCGTTCCCCAGAACCCACAAAGACGACCGTAAGAGAACTTCGACGACCAATTACGGGCTCAGCCGCGAAACTCCGGGCAGAATTCAGATGGCAAACCTCAGAACTGAGCAAGAGGACGATGACGAAAACGGTACGTATGGCGCTCTTATGGGAGTCGTTCATACAGTCAACAATAAGCAAGCATCTTAGGTGTTCTTGATGTTCGCTTTGTAGGCAATGGGATTTGTAGTCGTGACTGGCAGACGCAACAGTAAAAGAACGCACCTGTTACAAAGTATACCATCTCCCCCTGCATTTCCAACTCATTCACTAGCGGCGGTTTTCTACCGACATAAAAGAAACTAGGACAATATGCCGTCCTGCATCATGAAACTGTACGGGACAACTACCATGTGCCATATTCTCGAGATAGCCGTCATGCTGGGCTTACATTGAAGACAGTTTAGTCGTGCAGATGGCCATTTCTTTGCAGAAGGAAACGGCTATGCCTTGGAGTCTACCAGCTTCTCCGAACTAGGAATAGTCTTCATATTTTAAACCTACAGCAGCAGCAAGTTTGGCGCAAACCACATTATTCCCATCGATGAATTGAAGGACTTCGCGTTGGGTTTCGTCCCGACAATGTTCCTCCAGAACGACGTCAAGAGCCAGAGGCGCTTGGAATTTCCTCAAGATGAATCTAGAGATCTGCAGTTTCTGCGACTGGGCAGCAAGAATGAACTGCCCAAAACTCTGGTATCCGTGAGCTGTAACACGCAGATCTGAAACTGGATCCGTAACGACGATGCAGGCCACGGTTACCTTTATCCTTGTAAATAAACAAAAAGCACAAACAAGTCGCCAACCATGACACCGGCCTGGCTGATAATTGTGTCTGAGCGATAAGAGGGCAGGGCAGACAAGCTTATGAATGTTTACTTCGGTCGAGTTCTCCCCAAGATTCAAGAATCCCAAACCAACTTGGAAATGCCCAGCCCTCCTCTCGCGGAATAAAACCAGGATATGGTGCACGCTGGTGTTCCGCAGCTTTTGCTGGCTGTCGCTTCACGATTTTCATAAAATTGACAGGCAGGTGCACAAGAAGAGCGAGTTGATGGGTAACAGGCTCCTTGAAGTCCTAGGTAGCTTCACCGGGTTGTATCCCTTCTGGATATTTGCTGCTGTTACTCGTCCGCCAGTTACGGCTGAATGCTTCATCTAGTTATTTACAGAAGTCAAATGAAATAATGGCAATTGACATACTTCTTTAACCTGTCCAGAAGGCATTGCGGGACAACCCTGGGTTATCTTTACAAGTGGCTATCGATGAAAAGGTAACTCGCAACGTCAAAGTCCTGTAGGTATGTTACGATAGATGTTATCGTTTGATGGTTTGGTTTACGTAAGGATATATCGGATCAGAAGCTTCCGTACTGATAATTTTGGTGTTCACATATATTACTACCGTAGTAAATGATATAACACCGAGTAAGTGGAATGACCATTGGTTGGAACACACAAGGTAGCACTAGTAAAATCTAGTCTCTTCGTCTAATCAGATTGAGAGACTACCGGCTACATTAAGGTTGATCGTTGAATGGACCTCGTAAGGTATGTACATTCCTCGTTTCATACTAAGCCAATCACGATCTATATTTTTCCGATCCAAATAATCGCCTGTAATTTCCCACTCTGAAATCATCGTGTGAGATGGATCGGTGACTCAGGACTAAACCTCAACACTCACTGCCTAGACACTCGTCACTTCACTATTAAAAGCCTTAACCCCTTTCGTCTCGAGTCACAGATCCATCTCACATGATGATAGGGCCATATTCAGTTATTCTATATGTACGTTTTGTTTTTCCACTTTCATCTTCTTCTGGCTTTTACCATAGCCAAGATAGCAATTGATTTCTTGATAAAAAGAATTCGGCTTGCTCCTTACAACTTGCCATGAAGTCAATTGAAGTTTTTCTTCTCTTCTCTTGGTGATAATCAATAACCTTCGATGCAGTGGTGCCACCCGCAGTGGACGGTCCTTGTATACCGAGTAACGACGTCAATGGCATTGGCACGCACAAGAGTGAAATGCACGACCAGATCAGTGCATCCGAGTACACGATCAATAGCATTTAACGTACCGAGTCACTCAGACGAGCACCAAGGCCCAGGGTTGCGTTGATCATAGTGGCGTGGGTGCTCTGGAGATGATATGGTATTGTGTGATGTGGAAGAAGTCGGAGAGTTCATCAGACGTCACGGATCAATGATGTGCTAGCATCTTAGACATCAATTCGTCATCTACTTTGTGCGGCGGTCAAGTTCATAGGTTGTAAATCGTGCCTGATATCGCATATTGGGATACCAATGTTTATATTTCCGGTCTCAACGATCCTCGATGAACTATCTCAGCTAACGTTGACTTGGTGAGCATCTCACGGAGTTTGGCATAGACTCCTGTGGTACGGACTACTTTTTCAGGGGTTAGACTCAGATATCTTTCCCAATCGGCAATCACTGAGATAGCCAGACTCATAAGGAATGTCGCTATGTGAGCCAAATGATTGGCTGATGTAAAATATATTATCCGTTATTGGAGATGCTAGTGATGTTGAGATATTTTAGAAGAGAACTCGAACAATCCGGCTTCATGATAACTTGATATGAGAGTAATGTACGGTTCATTTCAACCAATATGAAGATTATGAGACCTAACGATTACACTTGAAGCGAAACTCTTCTAACTACGATATATATGTCGGTGTTAGTTCTACTACTATCGATTGATACCAATAATTTTACGCGGAATGAGATTCACCTAAAGACTTGCAGTTTGGTTTATGAAGAGGACACGAATTGTGTTTTAGGGGGGAATCAGTCATAAGTCAGTTGGGATTTCTCAGAGGTTGACTTGTCTTGCTTCGTATGAACTTGTTGATTCGAGTTGAAATGGTCGGATATTAGGTCGTATACTATTGACATACAAAGAGCACCATATGCGTTCTCATGTGTGCTTTAGTCGATGGAGATGAACCATTAACATTGTTTCATATCTAACTCTTCAACTCAGAGATATCAAATCTTGCAAAAAAAAAAAAACAACAACAACCATGAACTATAATACGGCTAGAGGGCTACACATGATTATTACAAGAATTTCGGCTCTTGTTTTACTCGTTATTACACTTCTAGTTCTGTACCCATTGGCTTTAAGGTCTGATTTTGTATGCAAAATTGCCATCCTGTGCTGACACTGAAATAAACGATCCGGCATTGTGGAGCATCATTTGGTCTACCATTGTACGTTGTTCGAAACAGAAGCACGCACATGCTTCGCCCTTGTTCTTATACTCCGTGGGCTTTTATGCAAAATAGCCCAATGTAATACGCTCTATGTATCTACAGTATCTCAACGCTGAAACTTGGTAGATACCCTTTAGCTTAGGGATTGTATTGGGGGGGGGGATTTTGAAGTCCCACGCTGGAATGTTTCATTGCGTTTTCAGGTGCGGTGTTATCATCGTCTAAGCGAGCTGAGTGCATGGTCTCTTGCTACGAGTCTTATCATCGTACAGCTTCTTCAATGCCTACATGCTCCTAATGAGCCTATATGATACCATGCCCTTTGAGTTCTATCACTGGTCGTACTAAAACTTTAGATCTAAGATAGGTTGAGCCAGGCCAATGAGGACTGGAGTGTGTTATTTTGGAAGGTTGATTGGATGTTTGGCTAGCAGCTATCTTCCAGTTACACAAGAACCTCTATTGATATACACACCCCATAGCTGATGCATTGGTCGCGTCACACTGCATAGAGGGGAACTTCAGTTTTGCGCAACCATGCGAGGTGGGAGCACCTACGACAGTCTTATAGCACGATATCAGATGAGCGAAGCCTCCTCGGAATTGGGTCGTTTTCTCAGTATTGCTGGTATACGGACGCTTGTTTGAACATCACTGGGGGTGTCTCTGTATGATGCGGATAATAATAGTTGTGGCCAAGCTCTCAAAGCGTTATATCATAAAGAAATCAATTTTTTTGTTTGTGCAATCTAAAACAAATTAATGACAACTTCGGAGAGCATTACTTCCAACGATATTGGCGACAGCAGCAGTTCAAGTCCTGCCAATTCACGAATGATGTTATTGATTCTTGATCACTATCTAAAAGGAAGTCACCAGGGAATGATTCTATCATGGGCTAGATAAAACCCTATATTCCATTCGGTTGGAAGTATGAGCTATTAGTCCGTCAGGTCACTTGGAGCAGAATTCATGGTATCATCTGGCTCGGAAAGGTCGATATGCTATTGTATGTTGTCTTGCAATCAAAATTATTCCTGTATCTTCTTTCCATCTCACCAATCTATCTTATCGGGTACACAACAGCTTCCGTGGTTGTTTGTCTCACTTGATTACAAACCCCTAGATAAAGTACAATCAAGGAGAATGGTTGTCACAACGGTAAGACTGCAGCTATCCATTACATTATTTGTCGGGTAAAGCCGGGTGTATTCAGGTCCTAGTAAGCATGATCGCAAAGAAAGAAGCGGCTGCATGTTCGTTTCGAAAGGTCTAACAGTCGAGTCAAGTTGCAAGCTGACAAGTCGCTAATTGGTATGCTCGATCATGCACCTTCACAGGCTTGGCACAGCATCTTCGACTAGTCATGGTGGTCGGTCGTGCCAATAAGCTTTCCGACGACTATGATAGCATTCGTGGACATGTTACAGGTCACAAAAGCAAGCAAGCAAGTGGTGGTGCGGCAGAGTTGCAGATTGCATGAGCGGTCAAGTCGCCAAACGCAAGTTGCAATTCCGTCGCAATAAACACCATGACCATTGATCTCCGAGAGTGAAGAGCACGAGGCGGTTCATTGGATCAGACTGAATCCCAGACATTGTGCGGTCAAGGGTCTCTAGGCCCGTGTTATCTTTAGCAACAAATGTTTCCCAGGAGCACATAATGTTTGCTTTAGAGTACGGATTCGTGACGTCAGCCCACAAGGTACTGAATTGATCCTGGAGCCGCAACATGCCAGAGCTGTTATTGGCCCCGTTGGCCCCCGAATTGCATTGATTACCATTAAAATCCGGGAGGAATGTTGATATCATGATGTACAGCCTGGAAGCCTTGTTGACAAGTTGCTGATATCATGAGTTGCATGACGCTGTGGGCGCAAGCCTGGCTGCGCCGCGAGATCTTCAACTCTTGAGGTCATGAGTAAGTAGAGCATACAAGGAGCAGCCAATTGTAAACCGCCTGTCATGAGCTAAATTCAGTGACAAATTGACTGTGGTTGAGTGCGGATCACGGCAGTATAGTTCTACGATCTCTGCGATCCGGTCAGCCGGGAACCTTCTGTGGTTTAGGAATATTGAAGTTAGCTGGGAGGCTCAGTCGCACAAGTCGTCTTGGCCATATCCGTACGTGCCGCGGACAATGTTGGAACGTGTCGCACAACCCCTCCTTTTTGCAAGGGCTACCTGCAAGCATCAGCGGATTGGCGAAACAGAAGACGTATTTTTAGTCAAGCACATGCGAATGGCCGCGACTGCAGGCGAGTATGCGCAGTATATAGCCAACCGGAAGATGAACAATTGAGAGAGCTGCAGTGTAGAGCTTATTGCATGCAAGCATGAAGCTATGCCCACGGATAGCTCTTCCAAGCTTGAGGTAGAGCAGCTAAGCTTTCCACCACATGTGGTACATGACGCGAGTCGAGCCTTGAGCCCCGAGCCTGAGGGTCGACACTGGAGAATCTGTCCCAAGCATTGTAACGTTGGCAGGATGACAGGATGATAGAGATATGCCCAGATGCATTGCCAAGTCATCGTTTCAGGGCTTCTGTACCTGTAGGTGTGGCATCTAACATTCAAACCCTTATGGAACAAAGCGGTGAAGTATCCTCAAAGGCAAGCTAGCCGTGGTAGTCGCCATGTGTAAGCGGGTAGATGCGTTCGGAACGGCTGCGGAAATGCTTCTGGCCAGACAATGGTCCTGGCACGTCTGACTATACCTCATCTATACCTCATGTATGCGTGCTTGATTTGGGCAATTTTACTGTTTGGAAATGCCTCATAGAGAAGGGAAAATGTAGAGCTCACGCCATGGTCTAGCTAGAACGAAGAAACAAGTAGATCCTTGATCAATATCGCGACAGGGCACCGGAAGTTTTTCGTGGACCGAGCAGATGGGATCGAGGAACCCGTGTACTCCGAGCCGTAGCTGTCTTCAAAACGGATACTTAGTGGAGCTGAAGTTTGTGTGAAATTGGATAGATATCCATTAACAAAAGCTTCGTTATTTAGTGTTCATTCGCTCTGTCGTATAATTCAGATGAGCATTGACTAGGCTTGTGCCTCATTCAGTGGTTCGTCGGATACACGTTCCTATTAGCAACGATTAAGCCGTGCATAGATGTACCTGGTTAGCCGCACGTGCACATATTGATTCATACTATGTATGCGTAAGGGATTCGCTCGCAACATGACGAATCTATGTAGAATCACAACTGTCAAGCCTAAACAGATAGTTGTCAGGGCAGCTTGAGCGCAGAAAGTCATTGAAAGGGATCATGCGACACTAAGATGCAAAAGTGGCATCACGTTTCGTGACGCTTTCTTTGTGGCCTGAGTCAGATGACCGATGGAAGATCGTCATAAGGCTGGCTTGATCCACGATCACTACAGAGCCGCAAAGAATTTTGATAATGCTTCAAAGTAAATCACATCACACGACAACGCAACCCCCCGGAAAAGTTGGGCATTATCACATCTTTCGAGTAATGGCCGACCGCCACCGGCGCCAATTTTGCTTAATCAGCCCGTAAGAAAAATGGCTGAAATCAGACTTTTCTTCTTATTTGTGACAGCGGGTGATGGCCACCGCCGGCAGAAAATGCGTATTAGTAATAAGGAGAGAGGGCATCACCACGCCAGCCCCAACTTTTACCACATGAACCCCGCCGCCCGGTTGATGACTTGTTGGAAAGCTAAGGATTTAGTCATGGTGACTATCTGCAGGATGCATACATCAGCCATGTACAGACAGTGAACGCTAGTCGCTACATATGTCTCGTCCGTACATGTATGGGACTTATAGCTGCGTAAGAGAAACATCGTGGCCTTTTCCAGTCCTACATCAGCTTTCGGCGCCGGTGAATACGCACGCGAGCATTCGAAGCCGTCTCTCCCACGCCAAGACCTCAAACATGGGTCCGACTGCTTGATCCCCTCATTGAGCTGCATACTGTTAGCAGAAACAAAGTGAAAAGGGTAACTATTGTGACCAACCAGAACGTAGCAAAGTACCATTTCTCTTTAATACTAAAGGACTTGACATTCCACCCCAAGAGGGAGGCCTCTCACTCCTCTGCCTGAACCGTACTGCCCGTGGCTTCTTCTCACTTTCCCACCACAGGATAGCTGCTTGCTGGGTATTGATTCCCACTTTTCAGTAGTCCCTAGTCGCATAGTCCTCTCTTGTCGCTCCAATTCTTTCCATAAAAAGCATCATTGTACCGGGAGTATTATTTAATTGTGTGTCCGACCTGCACTGCTCCACAATCGCCATCTATTGTGCTGCTGTACTCGGAACTTGGTCTGGCGAGCAGGCATCTGATCCGTCTCCTCAGAAGTGGACGTATCTGTCGTCAGTACTCAGAAGTAGGAAGTGCAGCCGCGATTATCTATCACTCCGGAAAACATTTAATCATGACTGCCCACATATCTGCGCATCGGAATCAAACTGAATTCCCGTTGCTCGTCCTCTAACACTTGCTGGAACCAGTCGTAGGTTCCCCCGAAAGTTACCACCAGTTGTGGTAGCTGTCTTGATCTTTCTTGTAGCCTCTCTGATCCGGAGGAGTGTTGTTGGATCGAGGTCTACGGACTACCACATTTTCCATCTCGAGTTTTCTGCCGCCACCACTGGCGTCGGCTAACTACCGCACAAGTCGAATTTCTAGAACATCGTCACATTCCACGGTTGCTTACCATAGCACACATCAGCTACACCACTTGAATTAGTGGCTTCCGGCGCGCTAAGAGAAAAAAAAATAAAGGAAGCATTCGGCCTGTCTCCCCACTGAGGGGGCTTCCCTACCTGGTTCCCAAAACCGAGCACCCCCATATCTTTAAGTTACTTCCAGACACCGCAGCAGGCCAGCAGGCACAGGCAAGCAAGGCAAAGCAGGCTTTGAGAATAGGGCGGCTTTGAGCCTTTTTAGCAGTATTACCTGTTACCCACCACCTACTACCCACTAAGTCACCCATTACCCACTATCGGTACCAGCAACCAGCAACCAGCACCCGCACCCAGCAGCACCAGCACCAGCACCAGACCACGCCCCCCCCCCGGTGGTGCATTCTCTTTATTCGACACCCTACCGCCTACCTACAAATTCACCTCAACCCGCTTTTTGCCCTCTCCTCCTTTTACATTTTCTCAGCAGAGGGAAATCCGCAAGTCGAACCCAGCAATCTATTTTGCTATCTCTTTCGTGTCGCCAACACCGGGCTTAGCCCACCCAGGCGATTTCGCCGCCACCACTGTCATCATCCCACAGCACAAGCAAGCCATCACCAGCAGCGTCCACTGAGGAACGCCTACAGTGCCTGTCGCTTGTCGCATTCCCACCTACACACGCCCCCCAGTCGCTTCTACCCCACGGCTACACTTTAAGCACCCCGGCACCCTAGAACTAGAAGTACAACTGGGACAGGCAAGGAAAAACAATCTTGGCCTCTTGGGAAACCCACCCAAAGGAGAGCAGAGGAAAGGAAAGGAAAGGACAGGAAAGCAAAGGCAACCAAACCACAGCAGAGCCTGCCAAATGCCCGCCACCTCCAGTTCTTCGATAATGACGAGCGCCTCGGAAAAGACCACGCCTCCAGCCTCACAGCCCTCCTCAATTAGATCTGTTGAGCTGTCCACGCGGTCCCCCAAAATCAACCCGGAGAATGGCCAGCCCGTCGCCAACGGAACCCTCAATGCCGAGGGACAGCCGAAGACGTCGGTCAAGGACAGACTGACAAGAATGTTCTCGACCAAAGACGTCACCAAGCTTCCCACTGCTTCCGCCGAAATCTCCCCCAGTCCGTCAAACAGCGCTGCTGCTGCTACCACGGCTGCAGCAAGAGCACCGCCAGTCCGCAAACCCTCGACAACAGACAAACCTCGCGAGGGCCCAGCTAGCACCACCTCCAAGACCACCCAGCTGTCTCAGAGGTACATTGTCAACTCAAATGTACAAGGTGGCCATGAACATCACTTGAAGGGTGCCAAGCGGCAGGAGAAGCTCTCGGACATGTGGAAGTCATTGCTTGGAAAGAAGAACGCCGACGTACCAGAAGCAGACTTGTCACTCGTCTCCAACTGGGTCGACACCCTGAAGCAAGAGAAGGACTCATTGGCCAACGACAAGAAAGGCGGCCCCAATGCCACCAGTACGCTTATTGACAAATACGGAAAGTGCCAGGAGGTCGTCGGCCGTGGCGCCTTTGGTATTGTAAGGATATCGCACAAGAAGGTCGAGAATGGTGGCGAAAAGCTGTTTGCAGTCAAGGAATTCCGCCGCAGACCTGAAGAGACAGAAAAGAAATACAGCAAGCGACTGACTGCCGAGTTCTGCATTTCTTCCTCCCTACGCCACCCAAATGTCATCCACACTCTGGACTTGCTGAAGGACTCCAAGGGTGACTACTGCGAAGTCATGGAGTTCTGTTCCGGTGGAGATTTGTACACTCTTGTTCTTGCCGCGGGTAAGCTTGAGGTTCAGGAGGCGGACTGCTACTTCAAGCAGATGATGCGCGGCGTCGAGTACATGCATGAAATGGGTGTCGCTCACAGGGATATGAAGCCCGAGAATTTACTGTTGACTTCCCATGGCGCCCTCAAAATCACCGATTTCGGCAATGGCGAATGCTTTCGTATGGCTTGGGAGAATGATGCTCATATGGTGTCGGGTCTTTGTGGCTCAGCGCCGTATATCGCTCCCGAAGAGTACATAGATCGAGAGTTCGACGCCCGCGCAGTCGATGTCTGGGCTTGCGGCGTCATCTATATGGCAATGCGCACGGGTAGACACTTGTGGCGCGTCGCTAAAAAGGATGACGACGAGTTCTACGAGCGGTACCTCGAGGGCCGTCGCGACGAGGAGGGGTACGGACCCATAGAGTCGTTGCACCGTGTAAGTTGTCCTCCAGCCCAGACTCGCCCCGTACGACTTGCTGACTTGATTTTTGTGTTAGGCGCGGTGTCGTAATGTCATCTATTCCATTCTTGACCCCAATCCTTCGAGACGTATCACCGCTTCACAAGTCTTGAAGTCAGAATGGGGTCGTGAGATCAAGCTTTGCAAGGCTGGCGAAGAAGGTCTTTGATGTGGTCTTCAGCACACAGAGGCATCCATTCCCCACAGAGCTTTTTTATTCTGATGATGGCGTGCACGCCAATGTTCCGTCACCTCTTGTGTCTCCATCCAGAAGATGGGTTCATAGACACCAATCAACCCCAGTTTCACATTTGCAGCATTACGAGCGACTACCTCACAACGCAGGGCGCTTCTTGCTTGAATGATTGGAAGGGTCGTTTATGCCTTTAGCAAAGGAGTTATGGTGTTCTCTTTTTTCGTTCATGATTTCTCGTCTTCTTATTTTTCTACCCTTTTCTCACGACATATTTCTTACGAACATGATGAGGTTTCGGCATCGAAAACAAAAACCCCGGAGATCCACCGCGCAGCGCATCCACAGGATAGAATTCAAGTAGATGCGCCATGCGCACTGCGAGTGAGCGTCACAGCTGACGGCTCTTGGTTTGTATAAAACATGGATCATACTCGCACACCCTGGGAAATACTCACGGAAAGGCGCTGGGCGATACACTCGTTCCGGATGTCTGAAGCATGCAAGGCAGCAACAGGAGTGTTGCTTCACTGTTAGAGGGTTTTAGAAAGTTATGGTAGAAGTGAAGTTGATGGTGGGAGCAGGGAAACAGCCGCATTGCATTTACGAGGAGGAATACCTTCAGTGTTTCTGTGGCTTCGAGTTAAGCCATCCTTTGAGATTAGAGACTGGAATCTGGCTAGTCTCGGCTGTCTCATCATAGACTTCATTTCCCTCTAATGACTTCTAGACCAGTACGAGCAGAATGCCTTGAATGGGGATGGTAGTGAACATTTAGCTAGCTATCTCAATTAAGGAAGTAAAATAATCAAGTGCCCAAGTAAAGTAAATTTTGTTCCAGCAAATCTATAACCATCATCCTCACCTCAGCTGTCAACATCCCTACGCATCGCTCCACTCATAACCACTGGGCATGGAATCTCGTCATGTGGCATCGTTCGTATGAGGACAAGCCCCTGCTGTATTACGCAAGAGAGCATGGACAAACAGGAACGACTCTAAGCGGCTAACCACATCCATTTCGTCCCAAGCAAATTTGACAAGGCGTGCAAGACTTTACTACGCTGACCATCATCGACGAGAATCACGGCGCAAGACGGGCTACGGTGCTTGGCCATTTTTCTTGGACCTGCGATGGAGATGCAATGCTAGGAGCAACTTGTTTTCGCCGAAGAACAAAGATCAATTGCTTGACTACGGACTGCTGTTGCTGCCGTCATCCCTTTCAGCCCCGACCAGCATCCGAGCTCGTACCCTCATGGCGCAAGCCCCGGGGGGGGGGGGGGGGGGGGGGCAGGCTCTTCTTCTTCTTCGCTCACCCGCTCTCCGAGGAATCGCGGCCGCTTCGCTGGGCATTCCCCATTTGGCTAATGCCGAGGACCCGTCGAGGCTCGCAGAGGACTATATATATGTACATATATACACATAAACATTGTGTGGGGCAGGATCGATATCAATGGGGCCAGCAATAGATCCATGGAGAATAGTCGTTCCCTGTGACCGCAAAAAGTATACGAGGAAAATAAAATTTGTCTCGCTGAGTATTACTGAGTGATCGTCGGTCGGGTTTGCGGCTTGGCAGATCCATAGTAGGGACGATTTGCAGGGGCGGGAGATATAGGGTAGATCCGACCACACACATCCTTCCGCGCGGCAGGAGAAGATGAGAATGTAGACAAGGAGGTGGTTGATTGGGTGTGCAATCCGACTCTAGTCTCTAGATCCAAGCAGTATTCGTTTAATCTCGAGTTCGACCGCATAGTTGGTTATACTGCCGTGGTGTGGTTTGCACTGTGATGTTCAGCGCCTACATATCAACAGTCAACAAGAAAGAAGACCCTGAACAAGATCATGAGGGAAAAATCAGTATCAAAAAATATTCGTATTATGTATACACCTTCAAAGACTTTCAGTCTTCACCCCTAATCAAGAGTTTGAAGATTCCTAAATACAACACCATTCACCTTTCCGCGGCATGCTACTGAAGCATGCCTGCTTTCAAAGCCTAATCCCGGGGTGACTGTAGACCATCTTGGGCCTCCCGGCTTTATTCGCTTTCCATAAATCCCACCCAACCGTCATGAATAAACCCCCATGACCAATAAGAATAGCCACTTCTCATGCGAGTGACCTCCTGAAATGATACCCCTCCAAGAAAACCCTTCCGAAACTCGTTAATATGCCTGGATGCTCAGAGAAGAAGAAACAGGGCATGATGTTCCAAGAAGCTGCAACATTTTGGATGCCCGGGAGCCTATTTGGCTTCTGCGATCCCAAACTCGCCCTTATTTGGCGGTTATCATTGTAAGATACAACTATATCCTCAGGCGAAACTCATGCCCTCACGAGTTTACCTCGGTAGTTGACGTGGGAAGATATCCGTCTTCCCTACGCGATCAGATAAAATGCGGTACGTTTTATGCTCCGCTAGAATAAAGAGATATATATGCGTGTGTTCAAGTGAACCTCCTCAAAGCGAAACAAGCACGTGTTTGAAACGCCATGCCATATCGTGGTATAAGTCGTAGACTCTGTAAAGGAAAGAAAGGTGCCTACATGCCCTTGGATCAGAGCTCTCACGAGTGGAATAGATCCCAGGCACGCTCGCAGATTCGCAAGAACTCTTCCCTCTTGGCCCTCTGGGTCTCAGGGCTATCACGGCCGCTGCCAAAGGGTCCAGTCCGCCGAGTAGCAGAGGGGCCGTGGCCGAGAGGAGGACTGCCGCCTTCCTCATAATCTGCGCGTCTCCGCTTGCTAGCACTGCGGCTGTGGTCCAGCATCGGCATTCCAACTCTTGGGGAAGGCGGTGTGGGAGGTTGGTGACCAGTATAATGAACAATCTTGGGCAGCAGATCGGGTCGACCACCAGCAAGCTCTTGCTGAGCCTCCTCGGCAGATTTGTACTCCCTGGGTCTGCTAGACAAAGGACCCTGGGCGTACTGAGGAGGATGACCAGGAGAAACAGGGGGCCCATGGCTGGAAGCGGGATGCAGGCTACGGGAGTTTGCTTCGGAGTGTGCAATGCCAGCGCCAAACACATCTGCGATGGGGGGCAAACGATTTGCTGTCTGTTGTGCAGGAACATGGTGGATGTGTGATGTGCTCGATAAATTCGAAGGTTGGTTGGTGATGTGCCTGGTTAGCGGGTGGGGGTTGTGTCTGCCGGTGAAAGTTTGACCAAGAGGAGCGGACTGGATGACACGTTCGTTGGCAAACTGCTCGTGAGATGGTGCTACGATGCTTAGACCGGGAGGGGCCTTGTTACGCCTCGATGAGATACCAGGAGTCTTGGCTGCAAACTGGTTGGAGGCATCCCTGTCCTTGCCGGTGTCTGGCCCATCTCCCTTGGCTGACTGCTGTTGCAGACGTGCCTCGATGATTTGACGTTGCTGCTCTCGCACGCTCATACTGCGCTGCAACTGCTCCTTCATGGTTGGATCTTGTGTAACGAAGCCGGGAGACAAGCAGGCGAGGCCGACCTCCATAATGCCGAGTCCACCATCCCTCTCGCCGGGTAGCCGCGCCGTCTGTGCTCCCGAACCTGCTAGACCGCCCTTGGAGAGATCCAACTTTCGAGGTCTGTGGCGGGGAGCATGGATCACGGGCGACCCGGGTTCTTTTTTGACGACGATCTTGGGTGCGGCGGGGCCAGGGACATTTCGACTATTGCATCACCCGGTATTAGTGTCTGCAGGAAGGGGAAAGGGCCAATCATGACACATGGAGATAGACTTACAGGCTGGGCGGCGACGACTTGGCCGACTGGCCTGCTCTAGGGCTACCGCTGCCGGTGCGTTGCGTTAAAGGGGCACGAGATACCGCAGGCGACGAAGCTGGTGCCGGAGCCAAGGCCACAGACGCTGGGGGTGCGCTTGAGATAGTGGCGGGCGCGAGTGGCCTATCGTGGTGTGGCGGAGAAGGAGCCATTGCGACTGCTGCGCTCATTGTGAGAAGTGATTGTTAGGAAACTGATAAGAGCTTGTGGTGTTGATCGTGATGTGCAGCTGGCGTTTTGCCGGCTGAATTAGAGATTGTCCCGGAGACAGGGATCGATTAGAGCGCTGCACACGGGACTAACGCAGCGTGCGTATATGCAGACTGGCGAATACACGATTTCTCCTTTGGTTGAAAAGGACCGGTGCGATGTTTGGTTGGGAGAATGAATTATCGAACTCACTTGCCAGCAAGAACGGACGAGATTAGCGTGCGAGAGTCGAGGCGTTCCTGGCGGGTAAGGCAGATGATTCCCGTTTCTGCAATAGATTGCCCTTCTTCAGGTAGCAAATGCGGCAGTCTCAATGACCGTATTGGTTCTGTGATCGTAAAATCAAGTGTATACAAAACGCAAACTCTGGATATCGCAATGCCGAGCAGATCAGAGGTGATTCTGCTTTGGGTAGTCAACAGGGGCTTCCTAATGCGCAGTTCCCAGGGATCTGGCTGGAGCCGCCAACGAGGAACTCGAGTTTCACGTAGTCCTTTTTTGTTCGAAACCCGCTGAAATCGCCGGGTCGTTGCCGCCTTCACTGCTGGTGCTGGTGCTGGTGCTGGTGTTGGGCTGGAGATAACCCAATAACGTCGGGGAGCCAATCAGGTCTTTCTGCAGCGAATATCTTGTCCCTCTTCGTTTGTACCACGGTTAAATTGGAATTCTCTATGTCTCCTGAGATGCGAACGTTGCACAGACGAGCGAGTCGCGCTGAGACGGGAGTGTCTCTGGTTTTGGTCGCTACTGCATATAATAGGCAAATGCCGAAGGTGGCTGACTTTAAGCGGACCCCGAACGAGAGTCGACGGCTTTGCGCTGGGTAGGGTAAGCAGACTCGAGATAGCTGTACCGGCTGGATGAGGGGACTTTGCGAATCACACAAAGACACACAGGCGCTCCCGAGTTTTGAATCCCGTACTGCAACCCTCCACGGAAAGGAAAACGTATAGAAAGAGTAACGAAAGACTCGTGCACACGAGATGCGAGGTTAGGTGAGAGAAGAGAGTGGGAAGGAGAGGAGGAAGAGAGAAGTTTCAAGCCACTGCGGAGGGGTCTGGGCGGGCAGCAAAGTAGAAAAGGAAAAAGTCCAATCCAGTCCCAGTCCCAATCCCAATCCAGAGAGCGCACCTGGTGCGGTACGGTGCTGCGTGCAAAGTCCTGAACCAGTACCAAGACCAAGACCCAAGTCCAAGACCCAAGTCCAAGACCCAAGACTAGACCACAGCGGCGAGTGAAGTGCACACCCAATGCGGCGGATGGAAGTACAGGGCCAATGTACCACTGTTGGCTCCACTTGCAAGGCCAAGCAGCAGCAACCCAGGCCCTTGTCAATGGTGGCCCCCTTGATCGATTTATGATTTATGAAAGGGGAGGCGGAATGGGGAGTGACACAGCTCTGTGTGTGAGAAGTGTGGATTCGACTGCCTGGGAGTCTTCACCCAAACCCCTGTCATCCAGCAGGCTCGGCGGAAACCGTCACTCTATTGCTACACATGAATGTACTACTTACACATTGGGAGGAGGGGCGGGCACCATCACGGCCCTCTCTTCCTCTAGGATGACGCTGGGCTGGTCGAAGGAAGCACCAGCAAAGCAACCAGCAAAGCACCGGCAAAGCCACCAGCCTTCAAATTGCAGGCCATTGACAGTCAGGACGGCGAACAAGTCCCAGGCCTTTCGTATCAGAATTCCTTTAGCGTGGGAAACCGGCGATTTTTTATGACTAGCGCAGAAAACCGGCGAGCATCCCGAGGTTGCTAGGTAGTGTATGATACAAAACACATTTCCACCCGTGCCCTTTTCACCAAGCATTCTTTCTCCTAACTTTGCTCCTAGCGAGAGATGAGACGACATAAAGTTGTCTGCATTTGGATCTCTATGCAGTTGATCATCTGGTCTCGTATTGACGATAGCATGTGACGCGACACACGACAGGCAGGCCCCCATCGCAGCCTGTTAATCCTATGTCCTGGATCCAGGATCTTGAAGAAATTCAAACTGAAATCTCCTTGTCAGGGACTCGCTAGCTAGTATTAATTGATTGATTGTCAAGCCTGCCGATCGAGTCCCCCTCCCTCACCCCCCAGCTTGGTAATCGACGGTGGATCGCCCAGATGCCCTAGGGCACTAAGAGCCAGCGAACTGGAGTAGGGGTTCGTCGCCTGCCTCCGTAATCCGTAGGCTTGTTTTACATTGATGCTAAAAAGCCCGCCCAGAGTCCACTGGAAACCTCGGGTGGCCTCTGGTTACCATCAAAACCCAAGCTGTTTGTGGTGCAGCTGGCAGCTGTGAACCCAACCTTTGCGCTTTGGAGCCAGACACCAGCGCATGATTGGACACCGCTGAAGCAGACCAGGACGGGTCCAACTTCCTACGCTGTCAGATGCGACATGCTCGACAGGCTGAGAAACCTTTGCAATACCTCGCTCAGTCCGCGCCAGCTCACTTCTCCAAACGCACTATTGATTTTTCCGAATAGCACGACAGCCTACCATACTTATCAGACACGGGCAGTCAGTGATGCAGGTATACTGCAACTTCATAAAGTTCCATGTCACGAGGGTGCCAATCATCCAAGTATGAATGCCCGTTATTGTGTACTTCAAACCAGTCGCATGTCATTTAGAGTTTTCAGGTGAGGGTACTTAGTGCGCCAGGGGCGTAACGGGGACTAATGGCCCGCCCCTGTAAGTCGACGAGCAGGGAGATCGCGGGACGGTCTAAGAGCCCTCCGTTAGCTGTGTTTGGCATCTGGAGAAGGCGTACGCAATCCAACGGCAGTTCAAATTGTTTTACAAACGGCGAATATGCTGCTGTCGTCCGTCTGACCTCGTGTTGATTTATGATCTCCATCGGATTGCGTGAGCATACTCATCATCACGTTGAGATGAAAGTCCCCCTCCTGATCTTATATACTTTCTTTAGCTCACTCGGTTGAGGTCTTGGTGTGTTTCTCCTGCTTTAGCGTTGTTCGAGCTTTTGGAGCCAAAGTTCCCCGCCATATGAGGCTGTTGCTAAAAGCATCAAGCCAGGGGACCTGGACCTGCCAGAGTAGTATTCGCCGTGCCTGAGTTTGAGATATGTTAGGAACAGCAATAAATAATCCGCGTTATCGTTGCCCATGTCCGGACGGTCGGAAACAATGTCTACCAAAACATCCAGAACATCCAAAACAACATAGCCACCGAACATTATGCGCTCGCTTGAGGTCACAGAATACCGTCACTAGCGAGCGCGGAAAGGTCCGCCATAACTTGGCAGAGTAACTCGGTCATTATGGTTCAATACAAAGTTGTGTCAGCCGCCAGAAGCGTTAGACCGTCGCCATGTACGGCGTATGTATGTATGCACGGTTTTCGTCAACGTGCAGATTGTAACTTTCAGATAGTGCGCGCTACTTCCTGGCAGAGCTCCTCATTACCGTTCGGGCACAGGCTTAAGCAGGGTATTTGTCCCTGAAGATCTCCGGTTATCTTCACCTGGAAGATGCAGTGGCAGGTGGGTGTCGCAAGCATTGGCGCACTGCTAACCAACCTGCGATCCCTGTCAAGAAACAGACCTCAAATACGAAAGTGTGAAAATTGCAGCACAGTATGGGAAACACACGAGCCGCCATGGTGAAATCGGGCGCAGTTTCTTCATATTGCGTTGATTTTTAATGTTACAGAGGTTATAGAACAAAATATTTAGTTCGACGATGGCTGAAGCACTGAGAGTGTTAAGTTCATTTCGCCGCTGCACTGGCGCCCGCCGATTGTCGCCTCCCCTTTCTCGTCTGAAGATCCGAGACTTGAAAAGTTCCTGGAGGCCATGCGTACCGGCATGTGAGTTCGCAACTGGTACCTCGAGCCCACCGGGTAATTTGTCGCTCAGATCTTTTGAGCAACCATACCATAGTGCCCAGTATAACTGTCAGGGAGGTGGTATTCGCACAGACCAACATATAGATAGATTAAACCACGATGTGCATAGATTGCGGTATACCATTAGTATCCTAACCGGTACACGGTAGATCAAGTGAACATGTACACCCGGCCCCAGGGTCTGGATCTTCACCATTGCTGATGAGCTCACCATAGTGTTCTTGCCGAGCAGTGCCCAGTGAGCCGGCCTGCCGAAAGCTGGTCCACCCCAAAGATGCTGCAGCCCACAACACATTCTGCATTTGGCTGACATGGCCAGTGTTTGAGAGCGTCGCATTGCCAATCAGATGTGCAGCCGACGAGGATGCAGGAAGTATTGAAACAAGCGTGCCTCAATACGGGCCAATGAAAATGATTCCCCAACAACGATGAGCCAGTTGGATTTTAGTCAACATTCGTCCAATCTTGGATTTTCCTGTTGATCGAGGCGTTTACGCCAGAACGCCAAAGGTCTATGGTGTAGACTATTGTTGCTACCCTGCTGCCTCAATGTCGTTCTGTCTCAGTCGGCGGGGTCTCTTAGAACGATGTCGTCACTGTCTTCTCCTGCAATGAAAATCATTGAATTCCGAAAGGAGCAGTACTTTCGCGTATCCTCATCACTATGGAGCTGTAGACGGTAAAGTTGTGCCGTGCGGGAGAGTTTTGTATGAGAGCACTGACCAAATCGTCCACGCATTACTGTATCGATCCTAGGGTGATTTTGCGGGTTGGTCAATTCAACTCGCGACGAACAATTGAAACTTCCCATTGCATGCCGTCCTCGTGTTGGTACACCTTATTATTACTATAGTAGGGCAGAGCAACAGCTCCTGCACCTAGCCGCGCGGCAGTGAAACTAACAGCGCCGTACTGAGGAGCCGCCGCCCCCATCTGCGGCAGCAGATGATACCCTGCATTGCTAGACTCATGCTGTATCGCCAATTGAAAGCTGTATAATGCCGTTCTTGTGCGTCATTCTGGTACCAACACGATTTCAGGTGAAGCTCCAAATGCACGATGGTACTATGACTGGCGTGATAGCTGGAAATCGTAATGGTATATGACATTGGTTCACAGCCTGACGCCCTGTCATTTTCAAAAGCCTTGGGGCCGGCGTGCTTGATTGTGATATTGGATCTGGTGGTCGGGACTGCAGGATTGGCCTTCCCAGGTGCAGTCCCAGATGGTCGACATACTATTGTGTTCGGCCGACCTAATTGTGATTCATGTAGGATGAGGATATGTTGAGGCCGCGATTTGATACCCGAGCAAGCGTCGACGAGAATGCGGTACATGCTGGTCACAGCCATGTTAAGCTGAAAGTGCCAAAACTTCCCTCAGGAGTCCTAAGTACCCTAGGGCACCTCAAATGATCTGAAATGCTTTCATACGGACTGCAGTATTGCTCCTGCAATATCACGAAGAGGTGCATGTCACAATATGGTGACAAGGAGAGACTCGCCCAGACCGGTCTGGCCCAGCTGGCGAGTATGCATCGGGCAGCTGCCAACATTTTTTTCCCTTGAGCTACGGATTATCGCATGCAAGCTTTCGAGCCCCGCCAAAACTTTTGAGCGAGCGGCGGACATCGAAGAAAGACAAATCCGATTGCGCCCAAGTCTGATCCCTCGACGACATTTCACCAACTACCCAGGCGCTTCTGAATACTGTTCAACATGCCCAGCCGCACGAAGAAGGCAGAGGCCTCCGAGGATACCAACATGGAGGATATTCCCACGTCGGCGCAGCCAGACCAAGAGCAGGCTCAGGAAACCGGTGACGATATGGAGGAAGATACTTTGGAGGAGGACGGAAAGGCAGAAGAAGAGGAAGATGTTGTACAGAGAGTCAGAATTGTAAGATGACAATAATTATCGCCTCATGACTAGGAATGCTAATTTTCCGATGCCCAGCTACCCGGATCGTCTGCGACAGCAGCTTCGTTCGAGTTTCTGGAAGAGGGTCATACTCTAGGCAACGCGCTGCGATATATGGTCATGAAGAAGTATGTCGCGTATCTACGAAGTTTTTGGAGCGACCTACTAACCACTACTAGTCCTGATGTTGAGTTTTGCGCCTATTCTATTCCTCATCCTTCAGAATTCAAGATGAACATTCGCATTCAGACATATGGTAATATCGCCATGCGCCACGGCCACCCAGAGATTCGTGCTAATTTCGTCTAGATACGACAACAGCCACTGCGGCGCTGGCCAAGGGCTTGAAGGACATGGAAGATCTGTGTGACATAGTGGAGGAGAAGTTCTGGGCGGCACGAAACGACTTCGTTGCAAAGCAATAGGATATAGATGAGCCTGCTGGCATACTGAGGGAGCGCAGGTGGTGACGAGACATCAAAATGGCATACTAGGGCGTTTGGTGCACTATAGACGGCATGTCAAAAAGGACTTCTGATTTCTGCTTTCGGATTGCTATATACACAAGGAATGATACCCCCATTTCCTTTCTAGTTGCGACCCTGTGACATGTATCAGTATCAACGAGGGCGGCTACAAGTAAATCGATCAAACTTACCTCAAGGAAGCCTGACATGAAGGTCTTGGGCAGCCTCTCGTGACCACGGAAGTTCTCTTCGGGGAAGTATGACAAAACGTGCGTCTGCTGTTTCCAGAAGTTCATCGTCTCCTAAAGTTGGAGGCTGTTAGCCGCCATGCTATAACATGTTCTGAACGACATAGGATATCTCTAGAGCCAGATATTGGTCTTAAAGAGCAAAATCCCACTGATTTGCGCTGCCAGAGGAGGGGGAAGTCTTCGACTGACTTGGTATTCGGCGTTGTTCTGCATAAGGAGGACATCGACGACGGGCAGCTTGTTCACGTATCGGTGTCGCTCAAACTCTTGTCGCATCCGCGTCCTGATGACGGAGACTGGGAAGGGGACGGAGTACATGGTCTGGATCTCGGGCGCCTATGTCGGGACTCAATCAGTACCAGCCTCCTCCAAGTAACATCGCATCGCCCGGCCAGATGGCCTCAAGCGGTTCGAGCCTCAATTGGCTTCATGGGAACATACAGCTCGGATCCATTCTCTGTATGACGCTAGAACTCGTCGCTTCGCATCGTTCCAGTTGGCCGCTGGGTTCCAATTAGTCAAGTCTGTCCGGCTTCGATCGATGCAAGCATACACTGAGCCGTCTTCCGGGCAAATTGAGTCGGTGTCACCGCCATGGCGAGTGTGTCTGTCGGGCAGTTGTGGTGCTTGATGCGGCTTCGATGGGTTGCTTGAGCTTCGGGACTCGACCTTGGAAGTGGGAAGTAGCTACACAGCCACAATGAGCCGTGGCGGGTGGGGCGTGCGCCACAGCTGGCTTTAGTTCGTCAGCCGCTTTATTGGCCAGAGGATTGGTGCAGGGGTGGCGTCATGCCCATTTATTTTCTCCAGTCTGGCGCGGGAAGGCTTCAGCGCGGTACCTTCCATCTCATTACTATCTCAGCCTTGCCCCACTACCACTTCTCTCAGTCAACATTTCCAACATCAAGCACTGGCGAAGCACACGCCCACTATCGCAAAACACCAATAGTCACCGCAAGACCGTCTCGGGAGCAAAGACAGTATGCCGCCAGTTCGCTCTCATGGTTCGAGGCAGAGAAAGCCCCCGGCGGGGTTCGAAGATATTCGGGACAACCTCGAGGTCTTCAACATCAAGATGAAGGACGCGCAGAACACACCGACAGCCAATATCCCCAAGCACCAAGCGCAGTGGCCCGTCTTCCAAATCCATCACCAGCGGAGCCGATATGTGTACGAGCTCTACTACGAGAAGGAGGCTATCAGCAAGGAGCTCTACGACTGGCTGCTCAAGAATGGGCATGCGGACGCCAAGCTCATCGCAAAGTGGAAGAAGCAGGGATACGAAAAGGTACGACACGCTCTGCGTTTACAAAGGTCATGTGGTCTATACTAACACATAGTTGTAATAGTTGTGCTGTCTTAGGTGTGTACAGACGAAAGAGACCAACTTCAACTCTACCTGCATATGTCGCGTGCCGAAAGCGCAACTGAAAGACGACACACAAGACGTACAGTGTGTTAGCTGTGGTTGCAGAGGCTGTGGTTCGAGTGATTAGAGGGATTCATTTCGGCACAAATTCAGGGTGGTTTGCATGATACAGGCGTATGGCGTTTTGGACTGAGCGAATCTGATGGCTGTTACTCAGCTCACAGCCATTGTACATTTTTAGGAATCGTAATACCAGAATCTGTTTGAGACATTGGCGTGTGTCAGATCGTTTTCGGTACCTGAAGACAAGATGCAAGCTCTGTGATAATCTCATGCTCCGTGTCTTGCCTTGCCGTCACGGGAACGCACCATGTGATGCCATACTCGATACTACCACCGTGGTCCTTACTCTGAATAACCCATCCCTACGGCTCTGTGAGGCCACCAGACTAGTAAGGGTGTATACTCAGGAGCGCTTTCCCATGCTGCCTCGCGAGTGACTTATTCGGCAAACCATCTTTGAAAAACAACCTGCACAGAGGTTCTGCGTGAAAGGCCTTGTCTACGTAGAAGTTTACACCTGCTGGTATGACTGAAAGTCATCAGCCTTGGGACCCAGGTGTATTAGCATACTTCTTGCTTCACGAGTTCGTGCGGTGTGACGATGCGTATGGTATGCCGTGAGAAAATAGTTCCACCACGACAAGCATGATGACTGACACCCTCGTAAAGGAAGGCAATTTTTTACATTGACTATGGAGGCATGGAGGAGCGAGTGGAAAGCGAGAGTGCTTCTCGGTGCGCTTGATTCGACTCTACTTGGCAACGAATCGTCTGGCAACTCAGGAGTTTCGCAAGTCACCCCGCGAACGCACGAACGTGACGATGACAGTTCCACCATGTCATGGCTCTCTTCGCTCATGCTTGTTATCACTGCTTAACGAGTTAGTGGAACTATAGAGATTATTGCATACGACATGGCGAGATTGATTTGAGACGAAGAAAACACCACCCAAATCGATAGGCTAACTGGACTGTCTTAACTGTGAAATCAGTAAATGCTATAGCCAGCTTCCGAAGACCTCAGTGATATGTAAATGAATACGGGTGGCTGTGCTTGGTCTCAGCCTCAAAAAAGCAACCTCACAGATAGAGGTGGTGTACTACGATGCTCACGTTGTAAACTCGGTGCTTCTAACAACAGCCTTGCAACTCATGGTGAAGCAAGTTGGGCATATCAACATGGTAGGACTAGTCTTGTTGGTGTATTGACTTCATCTTGGTGTCTCATAAGTCATTCGGCCATCTGCCAGTATATGACTGTCGTAGTCACTTAGAATGTATCCGAGTAGAATTTCATCTTCTGGAAAAGCCCGTCCTGCTCTTCCCCCTTCCAAACCGAACACTTGTCGGCACAAACTGCAAAGTGGACATAGCACTAGTCAGATCGGCCATGTCCGTGTCGGCGTCTTTTCCGTCTACTTTTGTTCCCACTTGTGTTGCTTCCGAGTCTTTTTCAGATGTTGATTGCTCGGCTTCGATGACTGTCTCTGTTCCTTCTGGCTGTCGTAGGCTTTGTCGTCTGGAAGCGGTCTTCTGCACACCAGCTTGACTTGCGGACGATCTTCTGCGGTGATGGCCACCCTCTAGCAGTAGCGAATCTCTCCCGTCAATGCCCTCTTTGGTCACTGCGAAGAAGTAATTCTTGGGATACATATGCTTGTCAATAAGATGCATGCGCCGCTTCTGTGGGGTTCCACACTTGCGATCGCAGCCTTCAACAAAGCAGGAATACTCGGAAAAAGTCAGGAAACCGTAGTCACATTGGTGATGTAAGTGGACTAAACTCACAGTGTGTTCACCCTTCTCCCTCAAGACAGCAGCGAAGGCATCGTGGCATTCCTCAATATGCAGATCCAGGAAGCGGTCAGAAGGAAAGTTCTTTCTGCATTCAGCACATCGGTTCGTGTGCGTTTTTGAGTAATGTGCTTCGTATTCGATATAAGATTTGAACACCAATGGCTCCTTGTGCCCTGGCAGAGAACATCTCATGGCCACTGATGAATGTGAGTCATCTATCGCAGACCCATCAAGCTCTGCAAATTTCGAGACGCGAATATGCGCTGTTTCCGAGGACGTACTGGCGGTGTCATCCGTATAGGCCGCCGGTGATTCTACAGCTGTCGCCTCTTCTTCAGGCTCGCGTGAGCGCTTCATCTTGTGAGCTTCAAGAGTTGAGAGGTGGGACAGTTACATTTGAGAGTGCCGCGACAACCTTGGCCGTTTCTTGAACTCGGTTTATTCCCCGTGGTCGTGGCTGCTTGCTAGACTGCAATAGCAAACATAGCCAGACGAAGGCTCTACTATCGTAGATGTATGACTATAGGCAAAGCACAGCTGGGCAGAAAGCTAGGATCAGACGATTTGGAGGAAAACGAGTACTTCTTTGACAGGCGCCGTCGTTAATCAACATGTCAAATAATCAAACTCACAGGCGCGGCTTTGCGACCCACGGGTATGTATATCACTGTGATATTATATCCAAATTCCCAGCCAGGACTTGTCTAGGTTAAGGTCTACTGTAAAGCGGTCAATGATTCTTTGGAAGGCCCCCTCCCCCCAATGATCTGAGCATGGACAGGGAATCTTTTGGTGCAGGTGGGGTTGTTTCCGCCGATGATGAAGACCCCTAGAGTTCAGCACAGACGACGGGACACTGTTCGGCTGGCTGGACAAAAGGCAGAGCGCACTTGAGAGGGAGTTCATTGGCGGGGGCTCTTTGCAGTACTGTACTTGTACTGTAGTCTAAGTTAAGTCTGCCGTAGCTGCAGCCCTTTTTGGCCTTTTTGGCCTTTCTCCAAATTCTGGAATGGGATCGCTCTTTATTGTCGAGAGTTCCCCTTGCTGCGTTCAGTCGCACCACTTCTCTTTGCCATAGAAGCATCGTCGGCCTTGTTATTCACACGCATAACGACGTCGCATCCAGCAATCGCCTTGTATCCGAGACTTCGTGAGACCAGTACAGCTCAAGGCCTCTCTCTCCCACCATTGCCAATGTGCTCTCCAATTCGCGCCGGACAAGCTATCGCTGCAACAACCTGCGCTCAGGTTTGCCCCATTCCACCACGACGCCAGAACCAGAACCAGAGCCAGAACCAGAGCCAGAGCCAGAACCAAATCTTCTCCTCGCGCTATGGCATTCGAGCTGATCCGCACAAGAACGACGACTTTATGTGAGCGCAAGCCCAGACTATGAGCTTTCCGGGCAAGCCTCCAGCTGCAACATCCTTCTTGCAGCCCAAACGACCCAACCTCGTGTAGCCAAACACTTGTTCATGGCTTGCGCAGAGCCGCCATTTGCCCAACATGGAGAAGTCGAGCCTGAACGAAGCCGCAAAGCTCAGCCTCGGGTAAGTTGGCATAAACAACACATGAAAGAAAAAGTAAAAAAGAAAGAAAAAGTTGGAAAAAAATAAAAAAAAATAAAAAAAAAGAAGAAAAATCCACATGCGACTGGAATCATAGCACGGTCCGCTTGGCAGCTATGCAGAGGGTCACTTTACGAATGTTTGGATAGGAGAGGAACGGTGATGCTAATTTTCCTGTAGCAAGGTACGCCAGATTCGTAATACTATTCAGGAGAAAGCCGGCGACCTCAAGCGCATTCTCGTTGATCCCCAAAGAAACAAAAACGTCAACTTGATCACACGCCTCGAGGATATCGAAAATCTTCTGAAAGAGTAAGTTCCAATCTCGGAAGAGCCAGTTGTCTCGCCCATTCATTAACGTTTGGCTAGGCTGCGCTTAGCTTGTATGGAAGTCATCTTCTATGCCTTCAATTTCGCCCGAGAGAAGAAGATCGAAGGCACACTTTGGGAAGCACACGTTATAGTGAACGCCGAATACCGGCGCGTTGTCGACCATGTCAACACCCAGAACCAGGTGGTACTGAAACGAAAAGTCGATAAGCTCTATCGTGATTTTCTCAAGACATCGCAGTCCTTTTACACGGGGTATATACAGCGTCTTGCTAGCCAGTTCCATATTCCCGAGCTGCTGCAAGTTGCCCATGGTCTCAACGTCGACGTGTTGGTCACTCCCCAGCAGAACCGTGAGCTTTCGGCCAGCTTACGGATGGAACTTATTGATTCATGCTACCAAACCCTCGTCCGTATGGGCGACCTTGCCAGATACCGATGTCAAAACACGGAAAAACCTCCCAAGTCGAGCCTTGACATCGCTCTAGCCCACTACGGGCTCGCTCGTATGCTTGACCCAGATGATGGTGCATCATATCATCAAACCGCGGTTTTGTATAAGCCTTCGGCAAACAACTTGGAGATTGTCTACTACTTCCTGCGATCCATATCGGTAGCGAAACCTCATAGGCTGGGAGCTCGTAACCTTGAAACAGCTCGCAAGAGCATCTTGAACAATCAGACTGGGCCGAGGGGCAATCCAAAGCATTCTGTCGGGAAGCTTCCTTCTGAAGCTCTCACGACATGGTTTTTGAAGCTACATGCATACTACCTTCAAGGTTGTGCTTTTACAGCACGTGATGAACTTGAAAAGGAGGTTCTGCATCGCATGGAAGTATGCTTCAAAAGTGAGGGTACTGAAAACCTAGCTCTTAGAATGACGCTCCTCAGTATGGCAGCATGTGATTTTGCCTTCGACAATATCAAAGGTGAGCCAGATATGAATCATTGTCAGGCGACAAAAATGCACTAAACTCTGTTTGCAGATACCAAAGATTGGACTGTAGAGCGGTCGCAGTCGTGTCAGTACTTGTTATTGTTTCAGGTACGCGTCGCTGCGAGTCTGCTTCGCACTTTCAAGTCGATTGTTCAGAATGATGCTACCACCAATGTCACCCTAAATCCGAGTAATGGCAGCGTCACAACTCTAGACGAAGCCGGCTTTTCTGCATCATTTACGCGACTGATTCCGTTGATTCGCATTTATCTCGCGTGGATATACGTTTCAAGGGAAGATCTCAACCGATATCAGGAGTGGCTGGAGCCTTTCATTCGAGATCTATATGTGCTTCTTGCTAATGTACTAACTCTGCTGCTTCCTTACGCCAATGGCAACAGCGGAATCATCGACTCGAAGTACCTTTTGTCCGAGGACACGGAAGCACTTGGTCTCAAGGTTTTCTCGGATCGAAAGCTACCACTTTTCTTGGATGTGCAGATTCTTCCTGGGTACAATCCACCCAAGTGTCGCAAGACCCGCAAAGACCGGAAGGAGATTATTGGAATCGATTACGGTTCCAAGGCTGAAACTGTCTGGCGCATCCGAGATATCCTCTGCTGTGGTGTCTATCTCGCCGGCAGCGCTAAGTCCCCGCTGACGATCACGACCACAGCGGACAATATCGATGTCTGGGTGTACCTTAAGGACGAACCACTCAAATCCATCGACGAGGTCAATGTGACGCGAATGCTCGCTCAAGTCAAAATGACTGCGCATAAAGTCGGCGCAACGGCCGATGGTCAATTGGACCTCACCTCTCCAGACTCCAGGTCGCCCATAGGACCGTCATTACCTGAGCAAACAAACTTAATATCAGCTCCAGGTCATCATGGCAAACAGGACTCTTACGCAGAGCCGCAAGAAAATGTGTATATAGGGCCATCAGCCGCTAGTGTGGCTCCGCAACTTTACTTGGACGACGAGATGAGCGCCGACCCCAACATGGCTGGAATGGTCGACAAGCTCCTTGATGAGGACGAGGATGATGTTCCAGTCCAATCAAACAAAACGCATGGCGAGACATCGTATGGCATGAATTCCTCAGCAGCCAAAGAAGTTTTTGGCAATCTGATTCCAAGCCCTGTCGCAAACGCGCCTGGCTTGACCATTGACCCCGACACGTCTAGGAGTAAAGCAATCCCCAATCTTCCATGGAACTATTTCTGGCAGGAAGCTGGCGCCAACAACTTGGCGGAGGGTGGCAAGGATGTACCGCGAAGCCTATCGGATCAGCTGGGAGGCGGCCCTATCGAGCATGGGTTGAATTACGCCAGCTACACCGGAGCGCAGAAGCCAATAGAAGGGCATTTCTCGATGTACGGCAATCAATATGGATCTAGCGTGGCTCAGATACCATCTGCTGCCGTCGCTGCTCCGACCTCTCCGGTGCGCGCAGACCCGAATAGTGTGACTTACTCCACAGATCAACAAACTGCGGCACTTGATAAGCTCAAGGCACAACTGTTCGCTCAGTATGGAGGTGGCGCAGGCAGTAGTTCGCAGTCTCCTGCATACGCATACGGGAAATCTGCGAACCAAAGCCAGAATGGTGCTTTGCTCTCAGGTCAAAGCCACGGACATCGATCAAGAACATCATTTCCATCACCACTGGTCAACCTTCACAGCTTACCCGCAAGTCCCGGACAGACCAAAGATGCGCTGTCACCAAGTCTTCTAGATGTTCAGCTTGGTCGATCCCAGCCCGGTGTCACTGCTCAGTCACCCATTGGGAGGGCTATCGACATGAAAAATGAAGCGCAGCGCCAGTCTAGCAGTCCCTCTAGTAGCGGCTATGGTTTCGCCCGTCCTGGTAGTCAAGGCTTAGCAAATACGGGGCTGGCCAGATCCCCTGGGATTGGCAGCACAACTTTCGCTCAGCAGCTCACAGCTCTTCCCGCCACTGGTTCATCACCGGCCTTCTCTAACGCAAGTAGCCTGTGGGCCGGTACGCCAGCTGCACGAGTTGCGCCCGAAGCTCCTCGCGGTACCGTTGCTTGTAATGGCAACTTCTTCAACGCTACCACTCCTTTTGGTCGTAGTGGATTTGTGAACAATAGGGATGACCCCACCCATTTCCGCAACAGGCTTCAAGAGCTGGGCGCGGGTGCTGGAGAATCGATCGCGGCATACGATAGGGCGATTCTCGAATCTGCACTGGGCGATGATAAAGCTCGACGTCGCCAGAATTGAGGATAGATCTGAGGGTAAACGTAGCCACTCGGCGGACAACGAACACCGTAGTGCTGCGTATGCTGCGGTGTTTGTATTTCTGAGCGATTGTGAAAGAGTCTTGCTTTGGCTGAATAGTACTGCAATCGAATAGCCTAGGTGCCGTAAGTCTTGTTCTGCTCTTTGGCTCATGATAGTCCTAACTTTGGCAGATACAGATCTCTAAGAACACGACTTGTCCTTCGAACAAGAACCTCAAACTGGCACAGGGAATTTAGTCATTAATTAATGTGGAATGTTGTACGGTTCCATGTTTCGGAAATATCTCTCATCTGCCGAGACGCATGGGTTTGGTTTCATTACCCGAATGCCGCATTTTGAGGGAAAGCATATTGCACGTCATATCCGGAGAGGAGACGAATAATTTGGTGGCCTTTGTCGACTTCTTGCACCAGGTGGTCATGATTGATCCGTTACTGCAGCATTTTGTAGTATCTGCTCTGCCTGAGTCGGTTTATTCGCACGTCTGGCCTGTTCGGGGCCCTTATTCAAAGCTCTTCATACAGCGCTCGCCAACGACCGTTTCGAAGCTGGCGGACAATGTTTCTGATTTATGCCTGTTGGTAAAGTAGTGCTTCCTTCCACAGCCAAGTTGTATCGTTGCAATTGAACTTGCCAGGGGGTGACCTCTGTTTAATGGGCTGTAGCAATAGTTTGAAAGAGGTCTACCAGCTTGAGCTCAACAAATCCAGATAAAAACAGTTTTCGTCGTTCCCCGTGTTCGATCCTTGCGTAGACGCTCTTGGGAGAAACAGTGCACTAGCTTTCCGACCATATGCTTGCCTTGTGCCAGAAAGGGGTATCAATTAGGGCCTGTGACCTGTTCTATAACGAATACTCAAAATGCGCGAGACGTTCATCTCAATCGAGGAGTCCGCGACCTAAACTCCGTAACTCCAAACCATTTGTCCATCCAGAAATACATGTGCTACAGTGGTACGTCCGAAGCCAAGCCCAGGATCTGGGCGCTCAGAGACAGCCGGCATCGTGGTTAGTAAATGCCTATTCGTTTGGCCCAGCCGGCATCCTTTTGATTGACACTGATCTGGTATGGGAAGGGGTTCGACTCGCTCGTGGTGATGGGCGGGATATGGTCTTTGTTCTGGTTGACAGATGTGATGATTTTCATGACGGTGGTAAGCAGTGTCTGTTCCATGGCTTTTCTGACCTTTGCCCTTTCTGGTTGGGGGATGCAATTAGTATCTCTGGGACGTGGGCCACGACTTGGGATGTTCTCTCTGGTGGATCGACTGACCGCTCTCTGTCCTTGGCTCCGCAACCGTGACCTTGACGGTCCAAGCCTCCCAGCAGATCTCCTCATCGCCGCCTCCATACGCGGCGCGCATGTACCAGGTCTTCCTGCGCTTCTTCTCAAAGAACTGTATGGATATGTTGCCCCTGCCGCCGGCGGCGGCCGAGTGCGGGGCGTGCGTCCTCTCGGCGCTGAGCTCGCGCTCCAGCTCGGCGGTGCGCTTCTCGATCATGGTATCGAGCTCCTGGTCTTGGACAAAGGGCAGGGTGATGTCGAGGACTTCGCGCGAGTGCGGGGTGATGGAGGGGAAGAAGCGGTGGAAAAAGATGGTGTGCAGTATGGCTGTTCAGGCATTTTGCCTTGTCAGCACACATGATTCTTGGCAGTGCAAGCAACGCGCGAACAACAAGCGGCGATGCGTTGCCTCTCTCGCCCGTCGTGGTTGTTGCGCGGGCAGTTCTTTCGATGGGATGCACGAAGGGGATGCGGCGGGGCGACCCCCGGGAGCTGCATCGCAGACGAGGTAAATCAAGGGAATGGGCAACGGGACGTACCTCTGACAACGTCGTGGACGGACGCCGGGTCGGCGAAGACGTCCAGTATGAACTCGTGTGGGTTCTGTTGCTCCATGACGCCGAAGTTATTCTGTGAAACCATTTGTCTTTTCCGTTGGTGAGCCTTGCGACCTTTGTTTCGCGGGAGGGCTGTTTGTGTAAGGAGAGCAACCCGTTGATCCCCCCGTTGCACCTGAGCAGTTTTTGGAGGGGCAGCAGCGAAGCGGGCTTTTGCATTTGCACTTGCTGGTGCTGGTGTCTACCCTGCTTAAACCCCTGCGGGAGAAAGCCTCCAGCAGTCATCAGAGAAACCGGACCAAGGATTGGCGTTGCGTCAACGTCAATGTGGACGTGACCAGCCCCACCTGGGACGGGGGGGCTTCTTCGTGGGGTTGTTCTTTGATAAGATAAGAGCTGTGGCGTGACATACACTGCGTAACACCCGACACCCGATAACTTGCTCCGTAGTATGTAGTTACAGCAGACCAAGCCACAGTTTGCAGTTGGGATGGAGAGTGCGAGTAAGTTGACCAACCGCGTGCCGCGAATCAGAAGGTACCGAGGTACGCGATAGGCCGGCCCCCCGTTGCGTTCTATGGACTCCTCGGACGTTCAGTTGGGTGTTAACTTGAGCCGCTGCAAGTACCCAATCGGTTTGGTATGAAGCTATCTGAAAAGGGCTGGGGGCCAAATACTATTGTGTACTTACTGAAGCTCCACGGCTATATCCCAGACGCGCGCAACCTTCCTCCAACCCAATAACCACAACTCGCTACATTTGTTTTTCTAAAACTGCACGTGTGCAAGGGGTGAAAGGCGATCTATTCGTCTAACAGAACCGCCTGCAAATATGTTGTCCGCCACCCGGAGATGGTTCCAGCGCAATCGGATCCCCATCGCCATAGGAGTCGGCGTCATAGGCGCCGGCTATATGGCGACGCAGTATGTCTTGGCCAAGATCAACGATGCGCGCGAGCGCATGAGTAGCGATCGAATCGCAAAGGAGAAGTACGTTCTTTCTGCTACTCCCTGAGTGTTTCCCTCACCGTCCTCGGCTTACATGCAAATCATCAGTCTCCGCCGCCGCTTCGAACAGAACCAAGAGGACTGCACCTTTACCGTGCTGGCATTGTTACCAACAGCCACCACGAACCTGCTCGAGACCATGAACACGGAAAAGATCACCTTGGAGATACAACAAATGAAGGGCGTGAAGAACGCAAGGAGTGTAGACTCTTCGGCGACGCCGCCGAGTATTGCAGACACCACGTTGACCGAAGAGGAGGGCAGGAGTACGGTGAGCCTCCAGAGCGAGAGCGGTGTCCATGCGAGCCAGGCCGCACTGCCATCACCGTCCGCCGTAGGCGATGGCCCACAAGATGGCGGACAACCCACACCCAGTGCGCAGAGGTCCAGAAGAACTAAGAGGCAGCTGTGGGACGACCTGACTATTAGCTGTAAGCCAGACATCCAGATACACCCCCCCCCCCCCCCCCCCCCCCCCCCCCACTCCCCCCCCCCCCCCCCCCCCCCCCCCCCCCCCCCCCCCCCCCCCCCCCCTACGGCATTTATGACAACCTGCTAAGCCATGTTTAGCAATAACGCGCGCCTTTACTCTTATATACACGCTTGCTCTTCTCACGCTGCTCACGCGAATCCAACTCAACCTCCTCGGTCGTCGTAGCTACCTCTCCAGCGTCATCTCGCTCGCGACTGGGACAGGACAGTCGACAATCAGCCTGGAGAACAACGATGACGACAACGCAGAGCAATCGTACGGAAACGATTTTGACACCAACAGGAAATACCTGACCTTCAGCTGGTGGTTACTAAACAGGGGCTGGGTCGATATCATGAACCGGGTAGAGGAGGCAGTTCGAGATGTCTTTGGACACCTTAGCCCCCAGACCTCCTGAGTTTTGACACATTCTCACAGCTGTCTCTTGAGGTGCGCAGGAAGGTCGAGGGCCCGACTGAGGGCTCAAAGTGGCTTTCCTTGTTACTTCCGCCGCATGACCAAGAAACCTTTGTTTTGAGAGAGTCTGGAGTGCTGGGCGACAGTGCTGCCGCAGAGACGGCAACGGGGGCGTCAACAACGCCTGCGCCCACCCCGAACCCCTTGCGTCGCATGCTCGACGAGACTTCCGACCTGATCGAGTCACCCGCCTTCAGCCATGTGTTGACACGGCTTCTCGATGCTGGCTTCTCCGTCTTGCTGAACGGAAAGCTTCTGCAGGGTGCGTTCGAACAACAGCCGACTAGCGCCAGCATCCCGGAGCTGGAGGAGGAGCAAATGTCCAAGGTCGTCCTGCTACCGAAGATCTTGTCCGTACTCACCAGGCAGGCGCACGTGATTGGCAATGGGATGCCCAACGAATACCTGCAGGAGATGGAGGGCGTGAGAGATCTGGAGGCTTTTGCCGCCGTGGTGTACTCGAGTAACTGGGAGAACGAAATTCACCCTGACGAGGGCTTTGCAAACCTTGTCAAGCCAGAATCCAACGTCCCGGTTGGAAGTATCCCCCTGACCCAGGTTTCCGAGAGCGTGGTAATGGTTGACCGCGACGTGCCAACGCAGTCCACCTTCGAGAGTGTTTGGGACAAGGCGTCTCAACAATCATAAAACGCATCTAACGAATTAGGCTTGTTTTTTTGCGGGCAATACCATTAATGACGAGCATTGGGGTTTCATCTCTCAAGGGATGGTCGCAGTCACTTGGTGGGGAAACGGCATATAGGGAAAAGGCGTATCTTTGGTTTTGGTCCAAGTTTTTGTTTTGCTTTGCACCATGGTTTGTCCGAATAATACTGCCCGTGGCCGTAGAAGACAGCGTGTTAACACTAGCATCTCAATGAAGCATATTATCAGCATGACATCTGATCGTGTTTCCTTTCGCTCTCATCTATGCCGTGAGCCTTTCTGGGCAGCCATATCTTCTCATGCTGGAGACCCTTGCTCAGACATCCCGAGTCACGTATACGCGCGGTCTTGAGCCACATTCATTTGTGCATCTCATGGTATGTTTAGTCACCACGGTACGCTCGGTATTCCATGAGAAAGCATTTGGTTCGTCTGTGGATTGCTATTTCTTGGTTACTTTCTTCTTCTTCACATCAAGCCCCTGACAAACTTGTCGAGCCCCATCTCAAACATCTCGTTCCTGACCCCCTCGCCGCCCTTGTGCTCCACGGGCGACAGCGGGTTCTTGACCACGTACTCGACCCAGAGGTTGATGTAGATCTGGTGCAGCACGTTGCGCATCCCGGGCGCGCCGGGCTCCGTCAGCATGGCGAAGCGCAGGTTCGAGGGCGTCTCGTAGTAGTGCAGCTTGTACTGGCCCGTCCGGTACGAGATGAAGGCGTCGTCGTCCCCGCCCAGCTTGCGCGCCATGTTCCGCAGGCTGAAGACGGTGCCGAAGATCAGCTTGGCGTCGTCGTTGGCTCGCCTCTGCGTCTGCGTCAGCTTTTGCGACTTTTGCTGCGCAGTCGGGGCCGGAGCCGTGCCCGCCGCCGACGACGACGACGGCGGCGGCGGGACTAGGTCCGAGGAGGATCCAGACGGCGCGAGCCAGAGCTTGGTGTATATGCACTCGGCTGCGGACACAGGTGGTCAGTACAAGGTGCAGATCAAGATGGAGACCCGGCGCCTGCGACAAAAGGGGTGGCGGGGAGGAGTCCCTCCCCAAGAGGAAACGAACGTACTGTGTCTGTCGAAGATGTAGAATGAGTAGACCTGGACCGGCATGGTTCAAGGTTGGTTATTGAGGGGGGGTGCTGGCTATCACATGCCGGCACCGCTCTTCTGAATATGTAGCTTGCTTCCTCGCCGAACCTCAGCAGTCCAATGAACGCGCCGGGAGAGATGTGCGCTGGTCTTCAGGGCGCTGTCCTCGTTTGCATCTGTCTCTGGTAAATATCGCAGGGCGTGGTCGTCCAAATCCCCTCGAGGTCGCTGGGGGGGTGTGGTAGACGGATTGCGGGTTGTCTGATGGACGTTGTGCACCGTTCCACCCCAGGGAATTGGATTGGATGGCAATCCGAGACGCGCTTCCTCCATATCCATTATTACATCTGCGCATCTTGAGCCGCGTTCCCGCTAATGGGAGCGCTGGGATTTTTAAGGGGTCTGCTAATCAAGTCCGCCCGCTGTCAAGGTACCCTACAAGGTACTCTTCCAGGTACCCCTTCAAGTAACTTGCATAGTACGGATCCCGTACCGGTGGGTTGGCGGGGTTGAGAGCGGGCATGCCTCAGTGGGTTCCAAGGTTAGTATTGTAGGGCATACTTTGGCACGTAGGTACAGTAATTAGTAAAGCAACCAAGCCTTTCCTAGCCTTGTGGTTCGCTCAACTGTCCACTGGCAGTTCATCTCGAAAGTCTACAAAGCCCGGGGTCGACAAGCTGCAGCAGGGGTAAGTACGCAGTTGGTCCAGCCTCTGCGGCGTCATTCGCTCGAATGCGGAATTAGCTATTTCGTTGGGCTGAAGAAGCTGCCAGACCTAGAGAAAGTGCCCACCAAGCACGTCGAACGGCAGTCCGGCATGGGATAATGGGCCTTGGGCTGTTGGCCGTTGGCCTTTGGGGAGGATGGGGGCCGTACATTAATATTAACGTAGCTCGTGTGGATTTCTACTCCGGTACATACAGTAGTACATTTTTCTCAAAATCTGAAGCTATTGCCTGATCTGCGCTTGCCCTTTTTTCTTCTTCGTTTCTCCCTCTCCCTCTCTCTCTCTGTCTCTCTCTCTCTCTGTGAACAGGCCAGTGCCTCGAGGCTGAGACTAACTCCTTCTAGTCCTCTCAACTGCGGCTTCTTTTTTATACATAAAGTTCCCATGGTTGTCTCTTTCCAGCGAACCCAACACCACATTTATTCCAATCGGTGCCCTACAGATCGGCACAGCGCATCTCGCGTGCTAGTACTAGCACCTTAGTTGCTGCGAGACTGTACATGCATTACTCATACATAACGCAAACATGACGGAACGTTTAACAGCGACCGCTCCTCCAGCGCTCCTGCTGGGAGAAGAGGCCCTCCTTGGAGCCCCTAAAGGTCATGTTAGTGCGAGCAGCGTCCTATCGCCGCGCATAGCAATCCACGAGGACGCTGCGGCGGGAGAGCGCCGCCCCTCCGTCGTCTCACACATGTAAGACAGCGCCTCTACCTCTTTCATAACCCCGCCACACACAAGAGAAGCAAGTTGGAGTAGCGGAGCCAGAGAGTCACAAAGATACGAAGAAATACTGTAGGAGTTATGGACAATGCGAATAAGGTCCAGGATCAGGGCAAGTCTTTTGCTAAGGAAGTCAGATCAGCGCCCGCCGTCCAGCAATACCATAGTCCTATGCGACAGCACAAGAGAACTCCGAGTCAACATCGCGAGATCAAGGTGGGTAGCTCACCCCTCCAAGCTATATAAATCCCCCACCCGTCGCGGGGACGCGCCGCCAAGAGACTAGAACACTGACATGCCCGGCAGGAAACTCTCAATGCCAGGTCCGAGTATACCAATGATGATACTGAAGGCACCAAACTCAGGATAAACCAATATGTTATCAAGGAAGAGATTGGCAGGGGCTCTTATGGAGCCGTGCACCTAGCGACCGACCAGTATGGCAACGAATATGTGAGAGAGACTAACACCAGAAATTCCTACGGATACACACTGACAATGTCATTCAGGCCATAAAGGAGTTCTCCAAGTCCAGACTGCGGAGGCGCGCACAGTCGAATATGCTGAAACGACCTGGAGGGTTGAGACCTGGTCGAGGGATGCGCTCGCCGTTTTCTCCTCACAGCACGGAGATGAGTAACCAAGATGCCGCTGAGGCAAAAGATTCATTGTTTCTCATTCGCGAAGAGATTGCCATTATGAAGAAACTCAACCATCCCAACCTGGTATCGTTGATCGAGGTGTTGGACGATCCTGAAGAAGACTCTCTATGGATAGTGCTCGAGATGTGTAAGAAGGGTGTGATTATGAAAATCGGGCTAGATGACGACGCAGAACCGTACACCAAAGAGCAATGTCGGTACTGGTTCCGTGATCTCATTCTCGGTATAGAGTACCGTGAGTTCATGTCTCGTCGATTGTGCTATCAACTTCTCACTGACCATTGTGCAAGTACATGCTCAAGGAATCATTCATCGCGATATCAAGCCGGACAATTTGCTGTTGACAGAAGACGACTGCCTCAAGATTGTCGATTTCGGTGTGTCCGAAATGTTCGAGAAGTCAGCCGATATGAGGACAGCCAAATCAGCAGGCTCTCCAGCCTTCTTACCTCCTGAATTGTGCATGGCTAAGCATGGCGATATCTCGGGGAAGGCTGCAGATATCTGGTCAATGGGTGTCTCGCTCTATTGTCTCAAATACGGCAAACTTCCTTTCCATCAACACAATGTCCTAGAGATGTACGAGTCGATACGCACCCAAGAGCTTACATTGCCACCCGACGAGGATGCCGACTTCGTCGATCTTTTGAAGCGCATGTTGACCAAAGATCCGGAACAGCGGATATGCATGAGCGGCGTCAGAGTGAGTGCCTTGTTGTGTTGACCCGTCGACACGGCTAACTCAAACAGAACCATCCATGGGTCACCAGAGACGGAGAAGATCCTCTGCTTTCCGAATCGGAGAACATTACCGAACTTGTAGAGCCGCCTAACGAACTCGAACTCAACCATGCTTTGACACGGAAAATGTCTAACATGATGACAGTTGTGAGTACTTGAGCATGGGACGTAACAAGTGTCGGAGCTAATTTGTGGTCTAGATGATGGCTATCAACAAGTTTAAGGGTCTCATAAACAAGAGTCGGCCAAGCACCCCCGGACTGAAAACGCCCGGCACGCCGAAGACATTACAAGTACCAGTCGATATTCCCGAAACATCTCAAGAGACTACACCAACTGCAGAGAAGCCTCAGCCAGAGAACAACAGGCCAAGGCAAAAGTCCGTTGCCGAGGAGGCCGCAGATCTGGTGGAGGCGAGGAAGGCTTTCCATGCTTCAAAGGAACCATTTCCGGGCGAGAAGGGCCCTGCTCAAGACGCTACTGGTTCGGCTACAGCTTTCTTGGGCATTGGTTTGGGAGGGAGTGACGACTTCGCCACGGCAGAGACACCTGCGGAGTTTGTATCCGACTCCCCCACAGGTATCGATTTCGATATATATGACCGTGCTTTTGAAGCAGAGATGGAGCGCATTCGCTCAGAAAAGCAGCATGGCGGACATCGCCGCAAAACATATATGACCAGATTTGTGAATAGGAAGGATAAGTACTTTGGCGATGACTGCATGATTATGGAGGCAGGTAGCGGCATCCCTGCCCTCGCGTCGTCAGGAGTCGACAAGGTCAGCTCAGCGGCTGTCAAGACCTTAAGCCATGTAGGCTTGACACATCGTCCGGGTAGCAGCTCGGTCGAGGACAAGGACGAGGGGACATGGAAGAAAGAACACGCCAGAGACGCAGTCGAAGCAAGGAAGATTCATGGCCATGACCCTATTCAAGGCATCAAGGAGAAAGGACACAAATTTGCAGAGCTGGTTATGGGGACCATGTCAGTTGCCAAGTCGAAGGTCTCTGGGGAGGCTAAGGAGTCAGGGCAGTAGCTGGAACTCAACCATGCTCAAAGCAGGCAATAATTTATCAGGAGCAGTGGCGGTCTAGGTGAGAAGACTTGGTTTGATGATGATACCGAGGAGAGGCAATCGTGATGGGCTGCAAACGAAGAATTTGAGGCAAGATACCACAAGGGACCAGCTCGACGGCGTCCCGGTTTTGAAGTTTATGATTTGATTAGACCATTCGATATACGATCACCGGAGGGGGCTAACGCAAAGGAACACGAGAGAATTAGAATGATGGAGATGTTCATGCGACCACTTATTTGTATAACATCAAGCCTTGAAACTACTGTCCGATTCCACATATTTTATACCTGTACACATCTCCGCCAGTATGGCCGTCACCAAAAAGTGGGTGCGTAATTTTAGTATAAGATTTAGATTGTCAAAGGCTGCTTTGCTTGCTTGCGTCTCTGGCTAGTAAACCTGTACGGTTGCGAGAGCACCAGAGTTATTCTTAAGTCGCATCTTCTACGTTTATGTAACAGTCCTGTTCCCTTTCCTACAAGAAGACTTGCATGTACCAGCACATCAAAAGTTCAGAACCCCGTGGCCTAAATGACAGCCCAAAGCGTGAACATCAAGATTCACAGGGGGCAAATGTGCACCAGTCTAGGCAGAAATAGAACAGGCTTTGTGAGGTGTAGAGGGATCATCGATCGTCTCCCGGCTCCTGGGAAGCAGTTCGTGAGTGGGGGGTTTTTTTTAGCACGATATCGATAAACGCTGGACTTAGGGATGCTCTTGGTGTCGGAGAGGAAGAAGAATAGGGGCAAACGACGGGTTGCTTTGGAGCTGAAGGAGCATGAAGCGGCGCGCCGCAGCCTTCGGGTCGCTCCCGTTGAACTGTGGCGGAGGGAATGGAAGAAGCACGTCTGTACTGATTGGTGTACTTACCATAATTCGTTCAACATCCTTCCGTGATGTCGGTCCGCTTTTTAAATGCTAATTATATCAAGATGAAAAATAATACCCCGAGATTCCATGCCTATGTCTAAAGGCAACGGACAACCTCGATGCAACTCGATGCGCAAAGTAGCGTACCAATATATCGATCGAGCAATAACTGCAAACATCAAAAATGCACAGACACGTAGGGGACCGATCAGCCATATTCCATCCATGCACCTGGTTAATCCTAGCCGCTGCAACGTCCTCCCATGACTACCCTGCCATCCACGACTCTGCACCGACACGGTTTCGTTCAAGGACAAGGAACATTTGTCCACAAGCCCGAATCGAAAAATCATGTTACCGATGCAAGGCAGAGGCAAAACGCGGGAGGCTTTCCTCCTCACAACTTCGCCTTCGACTTGAGCCAGGCCAGCCCTCCCGACCCCAACGCAACGCCAGCACCTCCGGCCTGCACCACCCCGTTGACCATGGCAGCACCCGCACCCGCCGCCCCGGCACTCTGCAGCGTGGCGAAGGCGCTGCCTGCGATGACGTTTCCGATGCCGCCCTGTACACCGGCCGCGAGGGAGCCTGGAGCGGCAGTAACTAATCGTCAGCAGCTGTGACTGGTCTCCGCCCCGCACGAGCAAGAGAGAAGGAGAGAGAGAGAGAGAGAAAAGACGTAGACTCGACGACTCACCAGCAGCGACGCCCTGCGCCCCGAACCCAGCAGCGCCCAGCGCCGGCGTCGCAATGATGGCCGGGGCGACGACAGCGACGACCCCGACGCCGGCCAGCCCGTACGCAGCGGCGGCGCCGGGGTTGCGAGCCGCCCACCTAGCAGCCTGGCCCGCGTGTTCCGCGGTGGCTCGTCCGGCCTGCGCGAGGTGCTCGGGCAGCTCGGCCTGTTCGGCGGCGGTCTTGGTAATCTGGAAGCCGGCGGCGGCGGCGTTGCGCGCGGACTTCAGGAGGGCGCCGGTGTCGACCGCGCGGACATGGCCTGCGATGATCGCGGCTGCGCAGAGGATGGTATCGAACTTCATGGTACTTTTAGATCTTCGCCGAAGGCAATGTGAATTTGTTGTTGCAGCTGGAGGAGGAGAGAGGATGCGGTGCGTTGGTTGCCGGGTGGCTCTCGGAGAAGTAAGTAAGCTGTCAGCCGGATTTATATTGATCACCTCGAGACTTCAAGCGGAGTTACTTAGAAGAAGCAAGAACAGACAGTCTCGAGCGAGGCTGTGAAGTGTAACAACCGGGGACCGGCCTCTCAAACGGGCCAACGAGAGTACGTCGGGCTGACTTACACGACAGGCTGGGCGGTAAAGCGGCACCCACAATGAACAAACCAATGAGAAATGGCGGGCCTCCCTGCGTTGAGCATATTGCTACGGGGAGAGTATCACCAGAAACACACAGCAGCAAACTAGACCAGATATCAGGCCAAACTCAGTTGTGTCATTTGCTACCTAATCTGTCAAGCAGAAAACATAAAGTCCAACCAACTCCAAAAAAGAAATCCATTTCCTTTGTCATGCTGCGCGGAGCCTTTCCTACACAATGATCGAAAAACGCTTTATCCAGGCAGAAACACCAATGTCATATCAATGTTGACTTGCCAACTTGACTCCCTGCCTACAAAGGCGAACATATGCTATTAAACGCCTTTCTCCATCTGTCTGACACAATGAAGATTGATCTCCAAGATTAGAGAACAGGAAATATCAAGGTAACGTTCGCTCGAAATCAGCCCCGGAAAGAACGCCGGCATATTTCATTATGCAGACATTATATGTACTCAGACACGTATCGTCATTATCGCTCCAAAACAATAGGCAAGAAGGCCGTGAGGCATGAGGCTGGGTAGGTCTATAGGGGGGGCGCCCGTGTTTCCCCGATATGCGCGACGTTTTAGTCGACGCTAAGGACAGGAAGAGAGTATGCAATGGTCGTTCAGTCATAACTCGTCAAATGTTGGGGTGTGCAACAGCACAAATATCTCGGAGGCCGAGGATCAGAAAGTAGTGGTGTAGCTCCGTCCCATAGGAGGCTTTGAGCTCCGAGATGCATTACTAGCCAGATTGATGTTGCCGATCTTCGCAAAACCTCCAAGGAGATCTAGGCCCGAGTTCTCGTCGTTCTCTTCTTCAACGACATTGACATAAAAGTCGTTGAAAGTGTTGTTCCAATTCTCATCTTTGATAAGCGATGCTGTTTTTGCGGCACTGGGAGATTGAAGGTATTTGCTCGGTGACGACATGACGTCGAGAAATTTGCTGGGCGTCTCGTAGGGAATAGGGAAGCTCTCTGGGACCTTGAGCAGAGGCGCGGATGTAAGAGTCCTGTTCTGGGCGGATGCAGTCATCTCGCCTAGAGCACTGGTTGACTGAGATCGATCCATGCGCATTCTCTTAGCTGAGCGCTTGATGGGTGAGCCGTTGTCTGCCAAGTTGAAGAACGAAGTGTCCAGTTGACCATCTTGAAAGATGTCAAAGTCGGTGCCATCAGTGGGAAAGTCGTTGAAGAACATGGTACTGTCGAGGTTGAAGTTTGGACTGTAGGGCATAACTTCACCAAGGTTGCTAGCCCTGCGAAGAGGAGAGTCCAACATGCGCTTCATCTCGTCCCGATGCAAGCGCAGATTAGTGTTTGGCGAGACAGATGGAGGCGGCCTCATCATGGGAGCTCGCTTCTTCAGTGCTGGTGTTAGAGGAGGCGGCATCTTATTCGTGCTATTGAGCTGGCGAAGAGGAGAGGAGGAAGGGACCAGGCTGTATGAGCGCGCCTTGGTAGGGCTGTCGTACGACGATGCTCTGAGTCGAGCAATCTCTTCCTCAGCTCGGCCACGCTTCATGCGTGGGCGGTCAGCCTCAGAGCTGAGGCGTTGCTGGTTGGGGCGCATGGCAGAAGACTCCAGTGATGAGATATAACCACTGTCGTCCATGGAAGCGAACTTGCGCTTGTGGGTGCGTGCACCGGAAGAAGCAGGAGCTCGCGAGGCTGGCGGTGGTGTGTTGCTACGATCCACACGTCGTGGCATCGGAGGAGAGGAGTGCATCTCGGCAGGGAAGGGCGAGTACGCACGATCTGCAATTTGATCCGGGTCTGTCTTGACTTCTTCCTCTTCGGGAGTGATATTATCGGAAAGGGGTATGGTGGCATCAGACGAGACTTCAGGGGCAGCTGGCATGGATGGGTTGGTAGGTAACAATGGCTGGG
Source organism: Truncatella angustata (assembly GCF_020726525.1). Lineage (NCBI taxonomy): Eukaryota > Fungi > Ascomycota > Sordariomycetes > Amphisphaeriales > Sporocadaceae > Truncatella > Truncatella angustata. Next base: position 1,997,183 of record NW_025763384.1, on the reverse strand, counting down.
AATACACCATCGGCTGCGCAGGGAGGATGGGAGTTGGGAATGAGGGAAGGCCGTCTTGGAAGAAATGCTGCTCCATTGGCATCGGCTCCATGCGACTCGACATGTTAATAATGGAGACGTTTTCGACTCCATTTTGGGCCTTGCGGGTGGGCTTGTCCTTGATGAATTGAATCTCCATGCCTGGCTCAATAGCCCAGTAGTGACCTTTGCCGGTGTCGCCCTTGGGCCGCTCCTGCTTGATGAAAGCCTTGTTGAGACTCAGATTGTGTCGTATACTGTTCTGCCAACCAGACGCCTCACTCGCATTATAGAACGAGTATGTATCTGAGATCCATTTATAGATTTGCGACAAGGTTAATCGACGTTGTGGAGACCTTAAGATTGACATGGCGATCAACACCGCATAACTGTGTGAAGGCTTCTGACCATCATCCAGTATAGGCGGAAAGGAATCGTGAGGAGGCAGCACACATTCCCTCTCCTCTGGAGTTGCGTCCAGCAGTCCCAATTTCGAAGGTCTCGATTCCTTGATGGGCGCAGCCTCTAGCAGAGTCCGTTTTGCTTGTGGCTTGGGATAATAGTTTTCTATGTTCAGACTGAATGAGGCAGGTGGTGCAGGTTGCAGTGCCGGATGGGCGTTCTCCTTCCCATAACCCATACCATCCTCCATTACAGGTTTCTGATATACCGTCTTGAATCTTGACATGATAGGTTGCTTCTTCTGCATCGAGTCCGTTGTCTGGTTGCTGCCCATTGGCGGCTGCAGGTTGACGGCGTTCTTCATCTTGTTGACATGATCCTTTAACGGCGTCAAGGGTGATGTGGTTGCTCTGCCGTCGGCGTTAAAGGGCGAGGTCTGTTTCCTGAATCCACCATGCGGGCGCTGGAAGACGCCATTTACATTTCCATTGGAGCTCTGTAATGCCTTGCGCGGCGATATTTGCCTGCTCGCCGAGGGCATCGGTGCCCGACTGACACACATTGCGGATTGTTCCAGGTAGTCGTTGGGGTCACGGAAGATCTGGAGCGGCTCCGCGCCGGGCGCAAGACGCGTCGGTTTGGCCATGTCGGCCGATGTGGGTTGCGCGATGGTGAATGACTCTGGGCTGACTGGGGGAGAGTCGCGCGCTTGTGGTGCGAAGCTGTCTATTTCGTGGTGTTGGTAAGGCTTGGTGATGGATGTCAGCTCTTGACTTGTGCCACCGAGGGCTGATAGGTGGTGGAAGAGGCCCTGGTAATGTACTCTTTGTGCGGTGAATAGGCGGTGGGGAGACTTTGTCCGCGCGCTCTAGGTTGCATGACGGTAGGAGATTTCGCGGGCGTGCAAGCTATCTAGTCTAGTACTCACTCACCTTGGTCAGGTTCCAATTTTAATGAGCAGTGGAGCCCTCAAACAAGGGTGAATGTGGCGCCTATGGACCTTGATGAGCCTCGTTTACAAGTCTCGAGTGTGTCAATGGCTAAAATGGCGATGTTTCGATGCCGTGTCTTGGTTCGCTCGCCCTCGCGATTTCAGGGAGCTCGGAGCTCGATATTTTGCGACTCGGGGGTGCCAGAGTAAGCAGTGCAGAGAGGAATAACGATGAAATGCAAGGTGACAGGAAAGGTTACGAGAAGCTCATGGGATGGATGAGACGAAAGAGGGGAATTCGGGTGAGATGTAACAGGAAGCGTGGGGAAAGGACGTTCCTTGGCTGGCTGAGCACAAGCTAGAACTTGAGCTCGAAGCGGATGGACGATGGGGTGGGTACTGTCTGCACGATAGATAGACTGTCTGAACTGGAACTAGGATGGGGGAGAGACAGTGGAAAAGGCGTGCGGCGGGCGTGAAAGTCTGGTGCCTTTGCTGGGCGGCACACGCACAAGCTCCCACCAATCTCACAATCTGACTTCAGCAGCTGGACCTTGAGCTTGTCCAGTCCTTGGCTTGGTGTCCCGGAGGCTGCTGCAGTCTGCAGCTAGCCAGCGCAGCACCGATCCACCCAAAGCGGAAGTGCGGATCCCTGAGTCTGCATGCACGTCTGTCGACTCTTGCGACAGAGGATTGGGCGAGACTGACACGATATTGGCCAAAGGCCACGACAGGCTGGCGAAGGAGTGGTCTGACCCTGGCGTGAGCGGAGAACTGATGCGAAGTGCACAGCGCTGGTTGGCTTTCAGAAAATATGTTTGGTGTGAGGTGTGTCGACAATGGCCTGGCTGCTGCACGGGTTCTGGCTATTCTGGCTATGCGTGCACAATTGCGGTCGAGCTCTGGCCCCAAGCGACGGATCCGTGGATGCCCAAAAGACGTTGGCTGATTTGCAGAGAGTATAATCCAATCCAAGCATGTGCTGTGGCGAGAGAGCCGACGACCGCAAGACAAGATAAGACATGCATGCAGGGCTGTCTGATGTTGCGACTAGACTAGCGGGCGCCAACAGCAGAAATTTCATAAAGGTTGGATGCGCTTGTGCAATGATGTGCTGAGGGTGCTGCATTGATGAATATGTGGTGTTTAAGATTGATGAGCACCACTGAAGCGATTGGATGAGAGCAGCGTGCCTTGAGGCAGGCCAGGTAAAACGGCAGCCACTCGCGTTGGGCGCGACGCTTTGTTGACATGGCGGAGCGCGTCGAGCCAACCAACCTCTTCCGAATTGACTTCCGACTCTTGGCAAGCTATGCCTTGTGTGCCTTCTTGACCCTCCCCAGCTGTCAACTATCCAACATCAGCTCTGCACATGTACCTGACTATTCCAAAAGCTTTTGGCGCAAGAAAGAAAAAACGAATACGCCAGGCCCTGATTCTCACACCACTCAAAGTCAAATGCCTGATTGAAACCACCGAGCCGCCGCAACACTAATCATGACGAGATCAAAGACTGGGACAAGTGCTATGGGGGGAGTGCTTGGCCACACAAGGCTGCAGACCTACGGATACCCGTGCAGTAATCAAAGTCAATTCCGCTCCGAGACACGCCATGCCAATACATGACAGATCACCCATTTCTCATTTACTGCACTGCACTACATTGCATTGTACTCTCAAAAAAATTTCAACAAAAAAAATTGAGGGTATCCCAAGGCGCACAACGTTTCCGGCCTCATCACCACGCTCTGGCTCTACTGCCAGGTCGGGGTTAGCCTGCTAGTATCTGATAGCAAGTATTATATCTCTCTTTAGCGCCCGACTATCTATCGCGCACGCCGCATACCGATAGAGTGACATCATACCTGATCGTTGGATCTTTGATGCCTTGCCTGTCTAATTTTAAGAAGCCCACACCTTAAGGTTTTCCATTCCCGCAGTCTCAGACTCTGATCTGTGCTTTTGAGACGGGAAGCCCAATTACCAAATCACCGGCTTTTTGGGAAAACTTTTCGCATCTTTGCCAAACACTAAAACGATCGCAAGGTAAGCCCAGCGACTGCCGGTACCGTTGGGTGCAAGCAAGAAAAGACACGACTACTCATTTTGGCTATCTTTCTTGCTCAATGCGCTAGGACTGCCAACTCATCGTGACTATTTGCTCTACCAGACTTGTCCCCGGTCGTTGTAACCAATTGGGCTAGCACCGCGATTGCCCGACACGGCATTGGCAGATGGGCCGTTATTCATGATCTGCTTTCCCCATTTCCATCGCGACCTTCGATGGATTTTCTCCTATGGCTTCCTCTTCAGTCCTGCTGGGATCTGCTAGTTCGGCTTTGGTCCACTTGCCGAAGCTTGCCCTGGCCGAAATCTGCCCATATGGATTACATACAAGTAGTAAGCACGTACATTTTGCATCATGTACCCCACGAGCGTTGGTTCGGCCCACTGCTCGTCCGTTCCCTCCAAAGAAGACAAGCGTCAGGTTCTAGTTCACCGCGTTCCTTGATCTAAATGCATCCTTTTAACACCAAAACGGGAAAGTCGTCCGTATACTCGAGTTTGCGTGCACCCTGCACGTCTTGCGACATTGATGGGTGATCAACCGGCAGATTGTCATCTGAGAGCTGCCTGCAGCCATCAAACATGAACACCCGGTCTGTGATCTGCCTTGCCCTCTCCGCAGCCCATAGTTTCGTTGACAACAAACATTCTTGCGAAACACGGTGGATAGTATCGTTCACGTGCGAACATGAGCCATACTGTACCCTGTTCCTGAAGTCAACTTTGTCGAATGAGACTTGGACTCGAAAATACACAATGCGTCATGAAATCAGAGTTGCCACTATCCCCTAAGCAAAGTTTAGATTCGTACCTGGTTTCTTGCCAAGCATATACACGTGTGCAGAAGTATAATGTCCCGGCCCTGCGAAATATACCTTTGCAATCTCGGAAGTGACAAAATCCATCCTGCGGGCTCCGAGTGGTTGGCTACCTGCAGTGTTCGAAGGTTACACTCCAGCCCCTATTGCATGCATGCTTGCCTAGTCCATTTCTCAAGCCACCGTAATAGACAGGCTCGCTGCTGCCTCACGATGCGTACGCCGGATGGAAACACTAATCCGACAACATCCAGCTCTTCCATGCTTCAGCCATCATATAACAAATGTTAGTACAAGCGAATGAAGTAAAGACATGAATCATCATAGCGCAGCTATTCTATCCCATCATTCTCAAAATAAAAGGGATTGGCAAAATTAGAACTAATGAGGTGTCGTCGCTGGAAGGAGATATGCTCGAATGTCGATAAGCGTCGGCTCTGCAAGATTTTTGTTTTTCCGGCTTGGAGTTGAAGATACTGCAGCGGCGAGGCATATAGCGAAGTGCTTGTTTCATTTAATCGTTGCAACGTGACTGACGAAACGGACTTCTGAGATAATCTGTAGGCACGTGCGAGTTCCTGCATCTTTGATGCCCTGCTATAGTATATACTTTCGCTTCAGTCTATATCCCTGGACAATTATTCAATGCTTTTATACGTAATCTGTAGAGATCTCGTCATGCCAATATGCATGATAGCATGCGCTTGTGCCTACTGGACGCTTGACTACCTCTAACGTTCGGGGCGTTTCTCAGCTGCTAAATTGTGAACACCATGTAGTTGGATACGAAGCGGCAGCTGACCTATGTACGTCTTATGTCTAATGATCTTGCTATCGTGTTAAACATATTTTGGGGTTTTAGGGACAATGTTACAAATATCAAACCACATTACGACTTGACAACGTGCTCGACAATACAGATGAGCGCAAAGTTATACAGGATACAGCATCTCACATTTGATATCTTGACCTGAGAGAAGTGGGAGAACGATGAAAAGCCTTTATATAGAACATACCGAAAAGCCTCCTTTAAAATCTAGATGGCCATATGTTTAAGATATGTCTCGAGATCTTCCATCTTGATTCCTCTCTGATGATTCAGAGTTTCCTCTCGTTTCCACGAGACACCATTTCCCGCCGCAAACACGTTCTGATACTTCAACATCCCATCACCGGGCTCTTCCTCGAGTCTCCTCCTCAGAAACGGCCTGTCCCACACCTCCTTCTTCCACTCCCCGCCGAATCTTTTCTCAACCAGCTCCGCCGCCATGCCATACGTGACCGTGTCACCCGCGACGAACACGACCTGTCTCCCAACACCCCTGGGGTCGTACACAATATCCGCCACCACGCGGCCGATGTCCCCAGGCGTCGTGACACTCACGGCCGTGTCCCAGCTCCCCAGCGCCCTCAGGACCCGGTTCCCGAGGTCGACAGGCCCGAACCCGGGCACAAACAGGAACGACATGAACAGCCCCGTGCTGACGACGACCCAGTCCACCGCGCTTTGGGACCGGAGCAGCGAGCGGACCTCGAGCTGCTCGTCGAACAAGTCCTGCGCGCTGCCTGCGCCGACGACGTCGTAGTCGATACCGTACTGCCAGGGGAAATATCGGGCCACCCCGGCTTCGAGCACGGCGCGGGTCAGTTTAGTCTGCGTGCCTGAGGGTAGGTACATTCCTGCGCAGGAGATAATGGTGTGGTATTTCTTGAATATGACTGCGAGTTCGGAGACGGAACTGGATCCTATGTCACCGGCCTCGAATGAGACTCCCAGGGAGGAGAGATAGGACGTCTCCTTCTGCTTGGTAGGGTCGGTGGAAGTCAATGTGGTGGGGCGGAGGAGGACGGTAACATTGTTACTGTGGGACTGACAATTCGGATGGGAGGTCAGCGCCTTGATCACTGCTGTACCTAACTCGCCGGCCCCGAGAACCAGGATAGGTTGTGTCGGCATTGTCGTTTATTTTGTTCTAATTTAAGTAAGTATTGTTCAGTAACGTGACGCATGCAGGAGCGGTTTGAGCCAGTGCGTCCCCAATATTCAGAGAGAGCGGAAGCCACATATATAGGCCCTCTCTCAATACTTGATTAGAAATCCGTGGGGTGCGGCGTTAGGAGTTTCCTGCGGGCCAAGATTTCGGGCATGGCGATCCTCTTTGACGCCGGCCGGTGGGTTTCGACACCAGGTGTTCGGGGCGGGGCCAGCAGCGTAGCGCGGCACGTATTTCCGGCAGCTCTCGGACATCTCTCAATAACCAATAACCAGTCCATTGGCCAACAAATAGGGTTAAACTGCGACCACGTATGAGCAACAAGTTGGATGAGAATTGTCAAACTAGTCTAACGTGAGCAGCTAACCCCTATAGCAGCCTAATTCTGCGTCAAAGATGCTCGGTGGCTTGCACGAAACTGTGATATGATTGGTTATATGAAACAATCATGAGTTTGGGCTTGCTCTACTAATAATACTGAGCTACTTCACGAATTAATGCGTTCTATTCGCCTTGCCAACAACGTGCCCGCAAGCATTCGTCCTCTGATTCACTCCAAGGTCTGGCCGCTATTCCACCTTGGATTACAGTATGGGATCATCATTAACGAACGCTTTTGGTACCCTCAGTTGTCCATGAATCGTCCTGGTCCTTGTTACACATAAAAAAATTGATGTTTTAAGACATACGTGTCATTTCTGTTCCTTCAGCTTGTCGGCGGAGATTATGGTCATAGTTCACGGATTCATTCGGTAAGTTTTTGGTATGAAACCGCCAAACTAAGTATCCAGTCCGAACCACTTCCCGAGTAATTTTTGGTATGCAGAACATGTGCCAGGCCGCGAAGTGGAATTGCTTGGTATATTTATACAGGATTATAAGGTAGCATACACGGCTTTACACACTATTTCCAGAAGCTCTTTAAACGAAATATCTTAATCGACCCAACCAACCGGGCTCCTTAGTATAGCAGATCTGCTGCTGTGAGACCTTCATGTTGATACTATTGAAGCCAATATTATGTGCCTTATAAAGCATTCGTGTCATAAACATCAGTCTAGGATGGCATCTGTACCCTAACAATATGCTGTCGAACGCATCGATGTAAGTTCCCAAAGATTCATATTATGCTGGAAAATTTTAGATCGCCCGAGTCTGTAAAAGTAGTTGCATCAGAAAACGTTAATGGTAACCCTTTCCATCTATATGGCGTTAGCATTAGCCGTTTGCTATATCACTGCGCTGGCAGCAACCCTTTGCCAGGCTTGGAACGTCAACGTTATACGTCTTGAAGATACATCGAATCTCTTGCATAGTACCTCTGCGCAGGGTCGATTATGGTTCTTCCTCTCATTTTGTAATTGAAAAGCAGGAGTGAGTTTTCATGGCGATAATTTATCAATTGTATGAACTAAGAGTCCTGTTACGATCCTTTTTTATTTAATGTTACGTAAAACCTTTGTGAGGAGCTGAGCGGTCATCTATTTGTGGATGAAATTGCATAGTGATTGTGTATCTGAAATGTGCATTGATGGTCTGTCAATGCTGAAAGAAGGAGGTATACGAGATTACGAAGGGGGTTTGGTAGTTGATAAACAATTGAAAGAGGTCGATAATTTACGTGCAGTATGTATCACCATTATAGTAATAATGGGGTATTACAGGGAAGGCTAAAGATAGTTGCACAAAATTTAGTATAGACTAGAACTTGTTTAGACCTATGAGCTGCGATAGAACCATTCTTTTTTCTTGCCGTATACTCCCTCGAAACGCCTTTAAAGCTAGGCAACAAATAAGTTGCTCGACAAAGAGCTTTGACGGATCTGTTCAACAGTTGGAGCCATGCTGCTTAGTATAGAATATGTATTCAACCGCTGAGTCCCTGCATATTCTCTATGTTTTGGCATTGCCCATTGAGGTACAAGACACAAAATGTTCCCAAACCGCACGCAGTTGTGAGCGAGTACCAGGGGGGGAGTTCCATAGAAGAACAGAAGAATGATTAAGTGTTTCTAAAAAAGACCGGGAATCTACAAAGTTGACTTAACAAGGCGAGGGCCTGTAATTCTCTTCGTATACTGAGCAGCACTAGTTAATAGTGTATCCTCCATCAACAACTAAAGCGTGGCCCTGAACAAAGGACGCCTCTGGAGAGCAAAGGAACAAGACAGCGTGAGCAACCTCATCAGCTGTGCCCATCCGGCGCATCGGAGCGATATCTATCGCAGGCCTCAACGTCTTCTTCATTTCTTCGGAGCTTGTGGTCATAGGTGTCTCAATCACACCAGGACAGACGCAGTTGACGCGAATTCCATCTTGCGAATAATCTATTGCATCGGCCCGCGTCAAGTTGATGATGGCAGCCTTGGATGCACAGTAAGCTGCGGCGCCAGGTCTTGCTACTATACCAAGCTGACTTGCAATGTTGACGATGGCTCCTTGGAAGTTTGGGTGCTCGGGCAGCGCTTTCTGCTTCAACATATGCGACAGCACGGCCCTGGAAGACAACCATGTTCCCCTGTAGTTGACGTTGGTAATGGCATCAAACGTAGAGACAGGGGTCTCGGTGGACCGAAGAGACTCCTTCAAAATGCCAGCACAGTTGACCGCATAGTCGAGACGGGAGTGCTCCTTTGCGACTTGGTCAACAAAAGAGCTTACGAAAGCCTCATCTGCTACGTCGCCCACGCGGGCGGTGACTTGCGCTCTGGGATTGATTTCCAAGATTGCTTCCTTAGTGCTCTGTAGTGTTGTCTTGTTCATGTCCGTAATACCAATTCGAGAGCATCCAGACCTAGCAAAACCCCTTGCGACCGCTGCGCCGATTCTTTAAGCTTTGTATTAGTTGAGCATATTCGTGATTTTGGGGATCTGCGTGCCTGACCCTGTCCCACCAGCTCCGGTAATGAGGGCCACGCCGGGAAGCCTAAAAACTGTTGACGCCATCAGGTGGTAGTCCGGCTGGCTGATACAGTCTCTCTAGCAATGTCTTAAGACAACAAGATTGTCTGTTTCCAATCAATGGGCAATGGGTCGATTTCCGAACGTGTTATTGAAGGAAAAAGCATAAGTCATGGGACAGAATGTTGCCGCTCGTCATGGTGATCTCACTTGTTGGCTTCGATGCAGGGCTATCTGTAATTATGGGCTACAAGAGCTCCGACGTCCTGCGCCGATAACGAAGACGCTAACGTCGTCCGTTGGCCGTTGGAGCGCACGGTTTCCAGCAAGGTCTAATACACGCATCAGTCAGTCTCGTCGCTGTTGCTAATGTGCGAGGACAGTTCAGCTACATTGAAAAGAAAGAAAAAACTGTAGTCGGTGACTAGAATCACACGTTTGGTCTTCCCACATTGAACTGGATGCATTCGTTTCAGGCAATTGAAGCGTCGTGGGCCGCTGTAGACCGGTCGTTCCCTAATCATTACCAGCCTCCGCCGGGGTCAGAGGTCAGAGGTCACAGGTCACGTTGACTGACCAAAAAGCGGCGGTAGATTCCGCCACAACAAGAGTCTAGAGTCTGGGCCTAAAGCACTCCCAGCAGGTCTTCCCAAATCCCCGCAATTTCATTCTCTACCCCATCTTTTGCCACCACTGAAGCTCAAGACCCGAGCGTACGCGATGAACACTCCAACGCGCCCATAGTAAACCCATCTAATCCTTCAAAAATGGAGACGACAATGACTGTGTCGCAGCGCCCACCCGCAGGCGTTCAAAAGCGCCGCAAGCCTTCTGGAGAACAATCTCACGTCTGTCCATTTTGCAATCGCGCCTTCAAGCGATCGGAACACAAGGAGCGACACGTCAGAACGCGTGAGTACCGCCCAGTTCTCCAATATCTCCAACCTCGGAAGACCCTCTATACCCCTGCCAGTCACCCTGTGTATTGCCGGACACACAACATCAATATCAATCTCATACGGCAACACCAGTTCCCGAGTCAATTCACAAGTCAGGTTGCAGCCTCGTAGACTGCACTGCGATGGCCCCGGCAATGCATTACTGAACCACCACGCTTCCCTGTTCCGCTGACTCGGGTCGGCGAGGTGAGGCTGGAGTCATCTATAACCAATCCAACTACTCCACCTCAGCGGATTTGCTTTTTCTTCTACAAAACACCGTTATTGGCTAGAAGCGCACGCCTCGTCCCTCTAATCGGTCTCACAGTAGTTGTCAAGCTCTTTCTTGGCAAGTGTCTGAGAAACGGTAGACCCTCAGTGGAATTTGCCGGGTGCCCGCATGAATTGCCATTGCCATTGCCCTTGCCCAATTCTTTGCTGAATGCGGTCTAACAGAACACAGACACCAAGGAGAAGCCATTCGTATGCCACTGCGGTTCGGCTTTTACCAGACGGGACCTGCTCACTCGGCATCAACGAATTGCCACTCACGAGAAGCTTCAGGATGCACATGACACCAAATCGGAACAGAGCGGAGTGCCGCCACCGCCTGCCTCAATTGCAGGCACGGATCTGACCTCTCCTATCTCACCAACCGAGATCAGCATCAATGCTTGGGATCAGCATGGTCATCTAAATTCCGGATACATAGAAGGGAATGCTCCTGATGAGCATCACATGTTGAGTCATCAGTACCAGCAACCCATTCTACACCAAGATTACTATCACGGCCAAGGTCAGTCTCTTATTCAATGCGCACTCACTCATCCTTAGATCCTCCTTCACTGCTCCCTCGTTCTTGCATGTGCGATTCTCGCTCTTCCGTCAAACGATCATGATCTTGTCTTTCCATAATCACTAATGCAGATGCGTTAGGTCAAGCACTTCCCATGGACTATCCTGACTTCGACGGATTTGCGCAATATGACCCTAGTGGCTTACCTGTAGGATGGGATGCAAATGCATACTTCCAACCGCCTGACACTGGCGAAAACTATGTAGACCCGCAACTGCAGGAAACCATTAGCATATCCATATAGGACGGGATATATCGTCAGATTTGAGTGATTTGGGTCTGCTCAAAAGCAGGGAAAGATCATTGTGGTCATTATGCGCGGTTGCACGAGGCTGTCGAGGTGATGTTTCCTCATTGATGGCGAATTTCTTTGGGAAGTGCTCGGAAAAGGATTCACTAAGCACAAATTGTATGGAAGCGGCCTAGTTACGTGTATAGCGATGATAATGCTTCCTGAACTGGTTGTCTGCCCAGTTTGTAAGCACCGATACCATCATGTCCATAGAGACACTAAATTCATTGCTTTCTATTTTTGTTGGCATTGCTAGGAGCTCATACTGCTGGCGTCTCATGACTTTTGTTAGCTTACGAAGTTCACATGGCCATTACATAGTCGCGCCGTACCACGCTCGTCGTGCAGATCGTTACCTGGGTATGCAAGCGTAACATGTGTAGTTTTGATACACCGAACCCGTAAAACCAAAGGCTCTAAAATAAAACATGATGGAAGGGTATGAACTATATACAATGAAAAGACGGAAAGATAATCAAAGAATGAAAAGACAGGTTTCCGGGTGTGCTCCTACAGCGAACTATGCACGAACACACCCCATCATAATCAACATCATCAAGGGCGCCCCCATCGCACTGCACAACTGACTAACGGCGGTGATGTCTCCTCCCGAGCCCATGCATATGCCCGTGGCCGTTGAACCATCTCCTGTACGGCACCGTCATGTACGAAGACGCGATGTTCGCGCCATTAGCCTCTGCAGTCACGGGGGTGGCGGCGGTGCCCACGCCGAGGCTTCCGGTGCCGCCGACGAACCCCATGCCTGCTGTTCCGTACATGCTGCTGCCCGTCCCGTAGTAGCCTGGCGGGTAGGGCGGCTGCGCGGTGACGGTGACGGGGTCCGCTGCCACGGTCACGGTCACGGTCACGTAGCTGGTGACGGGCTCGCAGAGCGGCACGCCCGACGGCTTGATCGAGGTCACCGTCTGCGTGTTGGTGATCGTGCTAGTCAGGCGGGTCACCGCGGCGGTTGCTGCGGGCGTATTCGGCGATACGGCATTAGGAGGACTGCTAAAGGGGGAGAGTAGAAGAACAAATTAGTTTCGTGTTCGCAGGCCAAAGACCGAGCGGACCAGTCTAGAGACCTGGGTGAAGGGAGGTACTAACCTTGACGAGGAGCTGGCTTCAACAACAGTGGCCGATGAGGAACTTTTGATCGTCTGCGTCAGCGCTGGCTGCGTACCTGATGCCGCATTGTATTTGTAGCTGGAACTGGTAGGCTGCACCTCCGCCGCTGGAGGGGCGACATTTGCAGGCAAAACAGGAGGAGTCGAGGTAAGAGCTTCGTACTCGATAATGGTCGTGAAGTAGTTGCCGAGCGTCAAGGTTGTACAAGGCTTGGTCGGGCTCGCCTCAGGACTGCTCGATCCTGCGGCAGTGGCTGCTCCAGTGGATTGTGGCACTGGCGAAGTAGGCGCTGGAGCGTCCTCGTATGTGATGGTGGTGGTGATCAGATTTGTAGATGAACCGACAGTGTTGCTCAAGGTAACAGCCGCAGTCGAGTACGTGATGGGACAAATTGTGGTAGATACAGCAATAATCTCAGTAGTCACGGCAGGTGTACCGGAGCTTGCCGGACAATTCTTGACTTCAGGGGCACAAGAAGTGATTGTGTAGACGTTCGTAGAGTAGACGGTAGACATTCTAGAAACAGGAAGCTCCGTTGGGGTACCATTAGACTCCGCAGCCACGCCTGAAGAGACAGGCACCACAATTGAAGACGATGACACTGGACTGGGGCTCAAGGGGGCACTAGACTGAGCTGCGAAAGGAGTACTCGACGAGGATATGCTGCTGGCAATTGCGCTTGTAGAACCTGTCGTGGACCTCGAGCTGTTCAAGGACACATAGGTGGATATAACTACCTCTGCCGATGCGGTCGCCTTTGGCAAGCTGGCTGGCAAGGATGTTGTGTCAACAGCATTTATTGTGCTAGCTGTGTTCTCGGTAACTGGGCAGATTGTTGTTGAGACGGCAATAATTTCAGTTGTAACCTCTCCTCTTCCCGGGCAATCCTTGACGTCTGGAGCACATGAAGTGACCGTGTAGATATTGGTGGAGTATACGGTACTTGTTGTTAGCCCAATAGGCGCGGTTATGGTCAAAGACGGCATCGTTGAGTTGGCCAGAGTCAGCGAGTAGAGTCCCGAGGAGTTTGTGAAATTGGTTATGTCTTGAGGGGTGTTAGATGAGGTGATGGAAACAGTAGTAGCTACCGGCATGGTGGCACTCGTTAATGAGTCGGGCGGACCCTGGGAGGTGCTGACAACTGACGATGGAAAGGTCTGGGCAGCGTTCACAGGACTGACTTGAGGTGTGTAGGTAACACCATCGAGTACGGTCTTGGTGATCGGACATATAGTCGTATATAGAGAAACAAGTTCTGTCGTCACACTGCCTTTCTTAGCAGGGCAATCTGTGACTGCAGGAGCACACGATGTGATAGTGTAAACGTTCGTCGAGTATACAGTTGATAATGTAGAAGTTGTAACCTCACTGCTGACGCTGTAGGTAGTCGGCATTGCTTGAATCGAAGAAGCCAAGATAGTACTTGTTGTCTTCGAAACGAGACTGGAATTTGCTAAAGACGACAGACTTGGTAACGCAGAGGACACCGTAGAGTCCAGGGAAGAGATAACACTGTTCAACTTTGAGCTATCGTATGAAGCGGCTGATGAGAGGACCGATGATGCACTAGAAACACCACTCGATATACTGCTCGATGCATTTGGAGACAGAGATGGCGCCAGAGAGACTGTTGGGGACGAAGCCTTTGGTTGGGTCTCTGTGACAGGGCAAACAGTTGTTCCAATCGAGACTACTTCGGTAGTGACAGCGCCCAGCTTCGCTGGACAGTCCTTGACCGTAGGGGCGCAAGATGTAATGGTGTACATTGTCGTTGAGTAAATAGTGGATGTTGTCATTTGAGTTGTACTTGCGCTGATATTGGGAGGACTTGTCGTCTCGCTGCTCACGTTCGACAAGTTCGGAAAAATGCTGGAAATGCCTGACGAGAGGCTAGAAGAACTACTTGACACGACTGTACTACTGTCAAGTAAGGAACTTGAGGCACTGACTGATATGCCAGACGACAACGAGGTCGATGAATTACTAGGCATGGTAACCGCGGCATTGGAGCTTGTTGAGTTTGGTGACGACGATGATGAGAGTGTGCTTTGACTAATTGAAGCAGACTCTGCGAGTGATGTGGCAATGAAAGACGAGGTAGTACCAAGAAAGTACGAGCTGAAACTGCTGAGAATACCCCCAGATGAAGTCGTTGAACTGGCGACACTCGACTGTGACAACGACGCAGTAAATGAATATGTCAGACTCGAGCTTACTAAGGTTGTTGAAGGTGAGGCACTTGTGATGCTTGCTAATATGTCACTGGAGGTGACATCGGAGGGATTTGGTATAGAAGAAGACAACAGTGATGTGGAAGATATTGAGCCCGCACTATATGTCAACTGATTGCCTGTTGACCCCAAAGTTGATGCAGATAATATTGAAGTTTGAAAGGTGCTCGCAGAACTAGTCGGCACCCCTGAACCGTCTGTCGTGACGTCCTGTGCATTGGACACCTGGGATATAAGTCCTAGTGTGGCATATAGCCCGTATGGTTTTCGTGGAAGCATGATGTTAATGACCTGGCAAGGATCTGTAATGGTAACTGTTATTGAAATTTCTTGTTCTCGACGAGAGGGCCCCGGACCCATGTATGCAAGGTTGGATCTTTTCGAATTTGATATTTTTCCCACATAAAGAATCGTTGTTGTTCTTTGGTCAAACACAGCCTCACAACATGGTCAAAGAGCACTCAAAGCAGTTTGCTTGCCATTCTACCAATTCCGGGGAAAATAAATACAGATGTTGATTGTGAATTCACTCAAGCAAAGATATTGTTGAACAAGACTGTTCTTTGGTTCTTGACGGTATCGAAGACATAGAGAGGAGATGATTGACCCAGATGGGTACAATGCCATAGACCAAGGAGAGCGGTAGGCGGCAAATACACACAAGTTGCCCCTAACCTCGAGGGCCAGAGTCTTTGTCCACTCGGACGGGATAATGTGTGAACGAATAGTCCACTGCTAGATGGATATTGTTGTATGTTCGGTAAAGAAGGACTTGGCTCCTTTTCAAATGTGCCTCAGCGGATTTGGATTGTATCTGCAGTTCTCGGCATGATAGCAGCTCGAGCAAAAGAACATGTGTGGCCATTGATACGGAGTCGTTTTGTGGTGAGCGAACGGATTGAAGCAAGGTTGCGCTGAGAAGCAAAAAAGATATATGGAAAAGGAAGTATGAGAATATTACCTGACAGAAGTGTATGGAGGACGGGGTAAAAAAGGGAAAGTCTGAATCTCATACTTGAAGAGACTCGGGAGTGGTTGCCGACTGGGCGTATTATCGCTAAGCCTGTTCGTTCGGGAGAGAAGAGGCTGTGACTGGCTAACTTGAAAAGGCGAAAAGCACATGCCCTTCCATGGAGCCAGACAACGCTTAATCCTGGGTTACATAATGTGCTGCAGTACTTGCAGGCGAAGGGAGAGCCAAGGCAGGGGCAATCGGGTCCAACGCATGGCCACTGCACGCCCGCCAAGCACGGGGCATGGCAGATGGGGGCGGGCGTTTGCATCCCACTTTATCTAGCTACGGTAGGTTAGTGCCTGCCTGCTGCACCTGGCCGCAACACGCACCTGTCAAGCTGCGGAGGTTGACCTTGACCTGGACCTGGGACGTGGACCGAAGGCGCCCCAAGACCAAGGCTAAGACCAAAAAGACCCTTCCTCTCAAAGAATATTCCCGGCGCCTCGACGTCGACGTCAATCCTTATTAAGTCCTAGACTAGGCTCGGGCTGACAGTGACAGACATCCCACCTCGTCGACTTTTCTCACACCATTCTTTAGACGACAATCGCACCACGTGCTTTACATCGCGTTGTATTGTATTTCTGCTGCTTCTTGTAGCAAGCCTTCCTTTAGTCTCTGCCATTTAAATCTGCCATAACTCGCATCAACTTGCCCACCCCAGCGCACTCACCCACCATTCATTCGCCCGGCGAGAGGCACGGCATGCTCCTGTAAATAGACCCTGGGCATACTTCTGTATTCTTGATTTCTCTCAATCTCGACCCCCTACTGCAGGTTTCAAGGTCTGCGCATTTTCGGAAAGAAAATAAACAAAAAAACAAAATCAAAAAGCAACATGCCCCTACTCAAGGCCAAATCAGGGCCACAAGCTGTGAGGGTGCAAAGGGTGGTAGTCACCAAGAGCGCCCCAGCCAAGTCGTCGTCTCTGTCAGCGGCGCCACGCTCATCCAGCCTTGCGCCAAATGGCAGTCGCAACGGATCCAAGCACATGTCGGCACATCGGTTGTCGTCTCCAGATCCTAGGATTCTAGCCCGCACCAAGAGTGCCTCGCCATATCCTTCTTCTTCCGACGAAAAGGGGCGTGCCGAGCGCAAGCGCAAAGCACCTCCGCCGCGCAAAGATTCCACGCCCATGTGGGGCGACGACGACGACGACGACGGCGACGACGACGACCAGTGGAAGTCTGCTTTGACTGGCAAGAGACGCAAGGTCGTCACCGAATGGAAAGACCCAAACCGCCGCCTGCGACACAAGAAAGCGTTCGGCGACGATTTGAGGGAACCGAAAATCATACATGGCGCAGATCTCGCCTCTATAAAGACTGCTTGTTCACCTGCGTTCGCTGGGGCACCAGAAGACGAGGTTGCTGTGCAGGTGCAATATCCCTCCCGGACTCGGCCCGAAAGGTAGCTTCTCACATGGAAAAAATGAACAAATGCCTGGGCAGCACTGCTAACACATCTCTATAGGTATGAGCTGGTGTATCGTAAGGATAAGATCAATGCTGTACAAGACATCAAGAGCCTTATACAACATGTTGCCGAAACCTATCTTACGGAAGAGCAAGCGCAACGTTTTACGGACGATCAGATCGGGTTTTGCAGAATTATGGAGAGAGCTACGGCCGATAAGAAAACAAATGAGGTCGTCGATACTGCCTCCCGTCTGACTGACTTTGAAGCATTCAAAGCAGCACTCGGCGACTACAACAAGGAGATCTCGGCTCTCGTAAAGGACGGCTCCGTGGAGAAGAATCTAGACGCCACCCATGGCATTTCCGAGGAACTAGCCGACTTCATCCTGACCCAGGTTTACGAGCGCACTGTATCACCCAACGTCGAATCCCTGAACAAGTACCAGCCTGGAGGAGACAACGTGTATGGCGAGCTTAGAGCACCCTTCATTAGGGCTATCTTGGGCAAGCATTCTGAGATGACGTCCGACAAGGTCTTCATGGACCTGGGCTCCGGCGTGGGCAATGTCGTGCTGCAAGCTGCCCTCGAGATTGGCTGTGCAAGTTATGGCTGCGAGATGGTCGACAACTCGTGTAACTTTGCTGAGGCACAGGAGAAGGAATTCAGGTCTCGTTGCCTCCTCTGGGGTATCAGGCCGGGCCTGGTTACCCTTGAAAGAGGTGACTTCCGAACAAGCAAGAAGATTCTTGAGGTTCTCCCAAGAGCCGACTGCATACTGGTCAACAACAAAGCTTTTACGCCAACTTTGAATGATGCGCTGGTACGCATGTTTATGGACCTGAAACCTGGTTGCAAGGTCATCTCGCTCGTGTCGTTTGTCATGGGAAACGAGAAGAATGGAGTCAACGATATCGCAAACAGTATTTTCGAAGTTGAGGAGCACCAATACTATGAGGACTGGGTCTCGTGGTCCCACGCTGGAGGGCGGTACTTTGTGTCGACGCGGAGATCGTGAGCTGTTGTGCATTGATTAGCGCCAGAGTCGTGTTTGTTGGCAACATGAGCATAGTGGGCATGGTGGTATTCTGCGCTGAGTTGGCATAGCCTTGTGTGCATGGGCAGCATGGGAGCGTTGTGTATATTTTCAAGGGTTTTTTTTTTTTTTTTTTTTTCGGAGTAGAAGTGGACATTCAACACTTACTGTAGATTCATGATCAGACTCTGTAGGATAGATACCATGCGCCTTGGAAGCAGGGCAAGCAAGCAAGTTAGGCGATATATACCCACTCTTTTCTGCGAGGATAAGGCTGCAGTTGTTGTTTCTCGCCGTGCTTGGGTCTTTGAACATGATACTGTCTGATATTACCTTTTTCTTCCATTTGACTGTGGCTCGTTGGCGAGGTTCATGGCTTCAGCTTCCTTCTCCATCTTCTTCATCCAGCGGTCAACGAGTTCCTTGTTCTCGGCCTTCAACTTCTTGAGGTCATTTTCCCGAACGTCAAGCTGTATGTTGAGCGTCAAGTTGTCGTCCTGCACGTCCTTGAGCAGTCGGTTCTTTCCGACCAGCTCCTCGCTTCGGTCGCGCAGCTTGGCCGTCACCGTGTTCCGCTCGCCGGTGAGGTCGCGTATCCGCTTGTCGTCCACCTTGCCTTTGGCTCGCAGCTTCTGCAGCTCGGCGTCCGCGCTCTTGAACTTGGCTGCCAGCTGGCCCTTGGAGCGCAGGGCCTCTGCGAGCTCGAGGCGTAGCTGCGCCGTGATGCCCGGATCACCGGAGTCCGGTGTGGCTGATGGCGTCGCGCTCCTGCCAGAGGGAGACGGGTCGGGCCCGCGTTGAAGCAGCACCGCCTTCTCGGCCTCGAGCGAGGCTATGCGGTCCGCGAGCTGGGAGCCTGGTGGGTCGCTAACGTGTCAGGAACATGCGCGGGGAGACAGGAGAGGAAACAAGGGGCCAGGGCGTTGGGAGGACTGACAGGTCGCAACCAGGTCCTTGTTGACCGGGCTGCGGAGCTCGGCCTCGTGCAGGTTCGCGAGGTATTCGGACCGCCAGTCTACAGGCATGGCGCTGGTCGAGGTGGAGAGCAAAGCAGCGAAGCAGGTCGCGGGGCATCTGCGCTTGATTCGAGATGGGCTGTGGGAGATGTCGTCGCCGGCTCTCGGTTTCTGTCGCGTGGTGTGATGGGGTGGGCGTTGTGATGACTATAAACAACCACTTCCAGTGCAAGGAATTCATAACGTAAGTCGGTTTGCTTTCCTGGAAGCACTCCAGGCGGATGTTTGGCGGGGTAACAAAGCTCTGGGCGGCCCCCCCTAACTGAGGTCGCGCGGCCTGACATCGTTCATGCTTGTGGCTATGTACCAGACCGTATATTAGAGCAGTGACCCTACACGGCTAACCTAGACGAGAACTTTAATTATAGAACAGTCCGGATTGGAACTTGAGTGCAACTATGTTCCAGCCCTATGAGATCTGGAAAACGCTCGTCCCTAGACAACAAGGTCACGGATGGTAAAAGCTTAATTGTTTCTGAGTGGTGTCGTCTTGCACTGATATACTATGTAATATGGAGCAAGTTGATGTGTCACCGCTGGACTGATAAACGCTCAAGCTTTCCATATCAACAGCTTGCCTTCCTAGAAGGTAGTAATGTGGAGATTCATTTTGTCAAGAAACATTTCTTGCTACCTTTCATCTTGCTACTTGGTACTGTTTCCATCGGACGCCCCCTGTGAAAGGGAACTAAGCGAAGTTTAATAAAACAATGCTCTCTGTCTGAAATCCTGATAGGTCTTTGCGTCGTTATATGATGCCAAACCGTGCCGCGGTAGGAATAATATGACTAATACCAACAAATTACCCCTTACTCGGAATTCATCGTAAACTTTGCGTTGAACGTTACTAACGATTGAGACGCATCAACAAGTCCCCCATACAGGGTCCTACCATCCACTGGGAACAAATGCGATCTAATCAGTCACTAATTTAACAAGCAGTTAACGTACACGGCCTGTCCTAGGAACGATAGCGTCTCTAGTGCTGACACCAGAGCGTGTTTGCCCTTGTAGCGGTGCCACTTAATCCTACAGCATCGTCTAGTCTAGCGGCCGTTACACCGAGTTCTTAAGTATAAAACCGGGTAGTTGGATTTGATTTGACATCCCGTTTTACTCTCAAAAAAATTGTGATGTGCCAACCTGGATCTTGAGGCCTCTTCTCTCCGCCACAAAAGAAGAATGGCGGATGTTAAGTCTCTCGTATTGATCGCCTCTGCCCTGGTAGCTGCGGTCGCACTCCAATTCTTGTATAAGCTGTATCAGACTCGAAAGCGATACCATGACCTGGTGAGTTCACTTGGTGGTATATATTTCGAAGCCGAGACTCACGCGTGCGACAGCCAGGGCCACCGCATAGTTTTCTTTGGGGCCATCTCAAGGAGATGGGCGATATTGCAGGCCAGTTCCCACCCAATTGCCATCCACAGGTCTACTACACGGCGTTGGCCCAGAAGTATGACCTGAAGGGTCTCTTCTACCTCGACCTTTGGCCCATAGCAGATCCCCAGATCTTGTTGATCGAACCCGACCTCATGGACCAGGTGCAGGTGCAGAGAGTCTACGAGCAACATCCCATGGCTGAAGCATTGATGTCCAACATTGTCGGGCCTAATGTCATCGCAACGGCGAATGGGCCAATCTGGAAGAAGTTGCATACTGCCATGGCACCATCGTTCCTACTGTCGCATGTGAGAACCCTGACGGGTCTCATGACGGAGGAGACCCTGCTGTTCCGAGAACGACTCAAGAAACTGGCCACTAGCGGTGTCTTTAGTTTTGAACACGAGTGTAGCAAGTTGATCTTCGATATCATCGGTCAAATCGTGTTTAGCTTCCCAACACATGCGCAAACCCAGGGCAGCACGT